>NC_084667.1:30966377-31618163 GCF_028389875.1 Rhea pennata | reverse complement strand
GGCTTGAGGGATCTCCAGCTATACAGTGTAATAAGATGCACAAACAATTAAAATGAATGCACTCCTCTTTAGAAAAACAGAAATATGACAAAATTGTCACATGTACTTATGCAGTGTGTTACCTTGGTTTATTCCTCCTGTGTTGTACTCTGCAATGATCTACATCTAATGATACTTCCAGCTTCAGTAATTTTGCCTAGCATTTTTTTATTTTGGAATTATTATTTGAAACACGAAGACATTCAAGGATAAAATGATTGAAAAGCTGCTACAGTTATAGTTTCGTTTTGCAACCATAAAGTGCCTTACGACACTCAAAACTTTGCTAAATTTTATGTCAGAGATTCTCTAATATCACCTAATGGCCTGCTTTGGAATGCAGCCAGAGGAGTATTTAACAGCTTCACTGAGTAGCCAGTAGGATTCAGCTTCTGTGGTCAGTCTGTAAGATATCTAAACTATGCAGCCAAGAAAGCTAACTTGAAAGTACTGGAACTTTCTTAATGATGCTTGGAAGGATTGTCATAATTTCACTGAGTTAGTTCTAACCTTTAGAATTTTGGAAATGTTAATTAGGAAGCTGAGTGCTACATAATTTCATTTATCTGATACTTTTTTCTCAAAACTCACATTAGTCAAAATTAGACTGACTCCTACTGTGAGTCATTTGCTTTGAAAAGGTCTCTGTTAGCTGAAAACCCAGTGACAAGTCTAGATTCCAGGTCATGTGTTGTATTTGGATAAACAGGATTCCACTTCACACAGGAGTTGCTACTGACAGGAATTATTAATTCAGCAAGTTGTTAAGTGGCCCATATTTCAGTCCTACTATCTCTAATTTCAGACATTTAAGAAAATCTGAACACAAAACTGTATGTCATGCTGCTTTTGAAGTTTGAAAGGGGAAGTGACTAAAAAAATGTATCAGTCTTTTGCCTAGTGCTGAAGAATGGAAAAAAGAATGGCAGATACCAAAGTCTACTCCAGTGTGCAGGAGCATTCAACTTCCACTTGGTTGTAAAACTGAAAAGTTGAATCTAGGACACTTAATGCTGCACAAAGCATTACTGAGGGAATTACTACAATCTGCTCTTATAGATTCTTGCTTCTCATTTGCGATTAACAAGGAAGAACTTTTCAAAGAAAGTCAGCCTCATCCATCTCTGGCACTGAGTGTCCATGTCCCCGCACCTGTTACCCTCAAAGAGAACTGCAAATGCTGCTGCTGAAGTTCCACTGTAGTGTAAAATGGTGCATGCCACAGGTACACAGCATGTTCCAGACAAACACTGATTAAGAAACTGAGAAGTGACCTTAAAATAAGGACAAAATCAATTCTCAAAAAGAAATTCCAAACAAAGAAAATGGATTTAATCCCTTTGGTCTGTAATATGGCATGCTCCAGATCACAGAGGTGATGGTCTGAATTTTGGAAAAAAAAATTTCTTAGGGTACACTTACCTTTACAACAGCTTCTTACACTCAGCTAAATATGTGCTTAAATGCTTTCCTGTACTGAGGTCTAACTAACTTAGATTTGATCTTACTGCTAATGTTTGGTTTGACTCTAAAAATTGCACTCTGAGTATAGTTTTGACATAGCAAATGAAATATTTACTGACTCCTGGCGCCAGTAGCTTCACCTTTGTGGGTTTCTGTAGTGCATTATTCTTACTGAAGGTCTATTCTCCATAGGATGTGCATGATTCATTTTTACTAGCATTACAAGGAGACTGGTCCATGTTTTGAGAAGAAAGTGCTTTGTTTCCAAAAGTAATTGTTGAGTTTTTGTAACTGGTACCCTAATGAGATTCCTATGTAAACTTGATATTACAGACTTCGGGGACAGCAGAAATATAAACATATTTTACAAATTTCCAATTTCGCTATGTAATAAAAGCTATGCCAATCGAAGAATCAAGCCAATTCAGTATGACTAATTTCATTCATGGAACATGTACTAAGGTAGTTGTTACATAGCTTTGGGTTTTTATAAGCTGGTTTATGACCCTTGTGTTTTGCACAGTAATGTCTGTTTGCCTGAATTATATCAGGGTGTTACCTCACTTTGTGAGAATATAGCCTTTTCAAGGATGAAGAACACTGCAAAGGAAATCTTGAGCTGCAGATGTACCTGAATAGTATGCTGTAATTTATGAGGAAAATAATGCAAAACACAGAAAGATAGGATAAATAAAAAGAGAGTATTTCCTTAAGTAAGTTTCAGATTAAGTAAGATTTGGAGAAAGATGCTCTCTATGTTTTCTACCGTATCAGCAGGGCAATGGCTAAACTTGCTACCTCCTATGTAAGCCATTCTTTAATATATCAAAGGAAGGAAAAGTGAGGACTGAAAAGGTAGCAACAAATTCCTGGGGTTAAGGTCAACTTTTGAGAAAGAGACGATAGAATATATTTCTTCAAAAATCTACAAGAGAATTCTGCTTATAAACAGATAAAAGAAATTATAATCAGAAACAATCTCACAAAGAAAAATTATAATACTTACATTGGTGACATATTCAATATCCTTCCAAATATTACATTCCCTGGGAAAATCTGCTAAATCTAAAAAATTATCCACTATCACTTGGCCAATCAAGTCATGCCTGGAGAATCTGTCAAAGTCATATACAGAGAAATGGAGTTTCCGTGTGTTCAGGTCATTGTATGGGACAGTAAATAAAAAAACTTCATCAAATACTGGATTTAGGGTCTTTCTGTGTACTTTAGTCTGGTGTTTTGTTTTCCTGTCAGGAAGCAGATATATCTTCACATATGGATCTGAAGTTCCAGAGAAGTCCTTTGCAGGCAGGTTGATAGCCTTGTGGATCTTCACTATCAGCTGCTCTAAATCACAATCATATTTCAGAATAAAGTTCAGTTTTCCACATGCCTTGCTATTACTCCTCCGGCCATCATCTGTGTCCACCGATCTTTGTTTATACAGCTCTGGCTTAATGCGGCCAATCCCTGTCAGTTGCTCCTGTTTCTGAACCTGTTGGATGTTGAAGTCAGGGTTGGAGAGGTTGAGCTGTCTTCGGATTGAATTATGCCTTAAGTGAAAATGAAAGAATTTAAATGGTTTTGTTATATGATATCTGTGCACACACACACTTAAGGTCCTGTCTTCATTTGACATATTTTTGGTTTATATACTTGCATAAAGTGATAAAACACAGTATGGGGACAATGGGGAGAGCTTACCTTCAGCATTAGCCTACTAATATGGCATTAATTTTCGGTTCCTACATCTCAAGATAGTGGTATGCACTCTACAAACTTGGCTGAAAATTGTAACAAAATCAGATTCATGGTGATTGCAGACCTAAATGATCTGCCTTATTGGCATGTATAATTAGTGTAACAGTTATTATCTGTTACCATTTTCAACTGCATCCTTTGGATTATTGCCTGTGAAGTAAGTTACATTATGTACATGGCAGCTTGATCTGGCCTATTATGCCAGCTGAGCTTGCTGATTTCTGGTTTTAAGATACAGATGAACAAAGAACACTTCCTGACACTTCTGTGTTTTAATTACTTGTTGATTATTACTACTACTTCATTTACAAGTGAGCTGTTCTGATTTGAAATAGTTTGTTGACCACTCCATCAGTTGTTCTGTTTTTTCTCTCTCATAACTGCTAGCTGATGTAATAAGCTCTGGAGTACTTTGGCTGAAAGCTCCTTTAGTTTCATTGCTCCTAGGAGAGAATGTTGCTTTTAGCTTCGGTCCAGTGAGATTTATTTCTGGAGTCACTCAGTTATTGTGATTGAAATTTCCACCTGATGAGATGATAGCAGAAATCAAATTTGCAATCCCTGTAGGGGTAGTAAGATGTGAAAGTTGGACTAGGTAAAATCCTAATCTTATATGAATTGGATTTTACTTTGTCCTATTCGTATTCTGTAATCATTCAGTGTACTGGAGTACCATGGACTGTGGGTGAACATAAAAAGAGCACCTGGAAGATATTTAGTACAGGATTAGTCCAAAACTAAATATGTTGAATATAATCAGCAATAGTTCCTCTGCTATCATCACCCATTTCTTATAAATGCATGTTTATATATGCTTAAACAAGAACAGCCTCTTGAAAACTATCCTTATTTTTCTCTCCTGCTGCATAATAAATACATAATTATGTAGTTACACACTAGTCATTTCCATGACAAAATATTATCATGTCAAAAGAAAATAGATTTATATCACTTAACCCTAAGAACTTTAGAACACTAAGGTTCTTGTAGTAACAAGAGCTGCAGAATATCCTAGGGAGGAATAAAAAAGAGAACACTGGAGACAGTGCTTCCTTGTTAAAATCTTAGCAAGAATTGTAGCAGAGGCTTTGTCACCAGAAAGGAAAGCTGCAGTTGTTTACTTGTTTATGCAAGGAAGGAGCAGAGGCAAAAGGTGAGCAAAAGCAGGTGCAGTATGAGGAAGATGGACCCCTCCTTCTCAGTGAAAGAGTCTTCTGGAGAAGACATGGGCAAAAGTATGGGGCAATAAAAGAGCAGGCTAAAGAACAGAGCATATCTCAGCAAATAGTAAAGCGTGGCGACCTGGACAAGAGTTGTACCCTTGTGAAGAGAGAGACAGTGTATCATCTGTTGGAGAGGGCCAGACCAGGAACACTTGCCAGAAAAAAGAGCTGCTGAGATTTACAGGAGTGAAGACATGGTTCATGCCCTCTAGAGAAGATACCAAGGCAAATTCTTTTACAGATTAGCATTGCTACCATTTCTTGTGAGTTGATACAGCGTGATGATCCTATGCATTTGTCATTTGATTAACTGAAGCATCAGAACTGCTGCCCTGCCCTACTGTGGCAGAGAAAGCCTGTATCTGACTCAGTGCTTTTGGAATATCAAAGGTACATATGAGAGCTCTTGATATTAGATGTTGGATGTGAATCTTCAATTTTTGATCTTATGATTACTTATTTTCAAGCAGTTTGCAAACAAAGCAGTACCAGCCCTGTATGCTACTTCTGATGTGTTAGTCATGAGTTGAAATTCAACCTTGCATGAGCTGGGTGCAAAATACGGTGTCATTGATCAGGCTTGGGTATGTGTAATTACAGCTTTGACCTCCTCATTGATTCCTACAACAAAACGAGCCTTGGCCATTCTTACACTGATCTAAGGAATAAAGGTACTTAGAGCTTTTGATGCATAGCATTCATGCTGTTTTGGGGACTTCTCAAATTCTTTCTGCTGGTAATTACTGAACTAATTTCTGGCTGCTAGCTGTTGTCATTTTACCCATGTTGGAGTATGCCTGAACATAAAAGTCTTGGCTAAACTTGCTCGCTCAAATGGCCAGAAAAAGGGCTAGTAAAGAACAACTGGGCTAGTGTTTACTTTCTCCAGCTGAAGTACATCTGCTTTGACCCAGAAATCCACTAACCAGCTCTTCACATGCTGATCCTTTTTCTCACTGTATAAAGCATAATCCTTTTATCACCTGCCACTTCCCACACTTTCACCCTCCATCTTTCCTGTTCCCTCCCAGAGAGATTCTCCAGTTCCCTTGGAGCCTTTATCAATTCTTGTTCAGTCCTTTTTACCCCACAGTCATGACTGTGTCTAAAGTCTATCACTTTTAATCCCAATTCTAACTCTTGGAAGTGTTTCATTAGCTTGCCCTACTTTTCTTCTTTGGCTGCTTTAAAAATCTTTGAGGAGATATTACTGACTGCTCAGTGTCAGTGTTAAGTGCAAACGAACATGCTTTACAACCTAAATCTAGGCTGTTCTGGTGCCTAAAGGGACACACAGCATCCTATCTTGTCCAGCTTCTGAGAGGTACAAATGAGACAGCACTTGATAGAACAACAGAATACATTATGATCCAGTTCTTTTAATGTAGGATGTTTGGGCACCAAATAACTCCGCCTAATTTTAAAATATATATATATTTAACAAGTAAATTATACATTTGTAGTAGATTGGTATACTAGACAATCGAGCTGATATTTGGCTGCATCTGTATTTTTAAATATTATAGAGAAATTAGAGCTACTGACCGAGCAGAAGAGGTTGGTTCTGTGATCTGACGATGCATTCGCACATTGTGCACACAATTCTCTTTTGTTCCCGCCTGAGCATCCAGTGCAATATCAGGAGAAGTGTGGCTAATCTTCATGGAGGACTCTGGATATGCTGTAGGCTGGCCCAGATAATCCTCACTGTACTCATGGTCATTGATCTCTGTGTCTGTATAGTTCAGTGATTCTTGTTTGTTGTCTTTGTTCCCAAACGGCAGCCCACGCTCTCGCCAAGGGATCCAGCAAAGCTTCCAGGACACAAACAAAGAGACCCCAAACAGAGCAAGACCACAGGCTGTGACAACTAAGGAGAGCAAGCTTATTGAGATATCTGCAAAGAAGAAAAACACAGGTGTGTCACATCTTTAGTGCTTCTTGTCTGGAACTCTCCATCTCCAAAGTGGCATACAATATGGAAAGTAAAATTCTGTGAATTGCAAATCTACAAGAATTAAATTTTGGTACCTACAACAGTCATGTAATGGAAAAATATTAAATATTCTGTTCTTCTCTCCTCTCCTCCCCATCCCCGGCATAAAAATTTAACCTTGTTTGCAATTAAATATAAGGTTGATCGTGATGCACACAGAACTTAGCTGATACTCTTTTCCCTCCAAAAGCTGGGAGGTATGAAAGGTCATCCTAAATATGAAAAGAGCTGCCTACTTCTTCACTCAACTTCCTACTAACAAAAGAGCATTCTCTACAACACGTTTTGCTTTTTCTTTATTTTCCTACCATCTACTGCAGTTCGTTCAAACTCTTTTATCAGATCTCATCCTCTTCTCTTCCAGAGATTGTATTATACAACCACGAACAAGTGCACATATGCACACACACCTGTCAGGGAATCTTTTTAGATACTCAATCTTGAATCATTCCTATTGAATAAAATATCTTGTTACACTAGTTTAATTGTACTCCTTCTAATCATACACTCATCTTTGCAAATGATTTTTTACTATCTGCACATGTCTTGCTGTTCATCGTTTACTCTGGATACAGACGTCTGTTCAGAATAGAGACTTTTTTTTTTTAACCCAAAGACTCCTTGGTCTGTTTCCAAAATCCTGGTATAAAAGGAGTATGGAGATGGATTTTCTTTTATTTTTCCTCACATCCCTAACGTTATCCAACTCCATAATCATATCAACACAAATAAATTATGACTTGGAGATGTTTTTCTCTATTTTGCTTTAAGGTCCACCTTGGGAAAATGACTCAATGAAACATCTGTTTCTATGTTTATAGCATTTTTGAAATAAGTTTCTCTATGGATTACACAATAGATCATGCCTAAAACGCAATTAGTAAGAAGACCTATTGCCTCAAATTACAAACACAACCTTATCAAAGCAATTTTTCCTCATTGCTTTGTAGGTTCAAAATGTTAGGATGCATCTCTCTAGCTAACAGCTAGCTTAAATTTTCAAAGGATGGCATAAGGTTGAAAAATACAGCTCCTACTAGTTCAGTTATTTAAGTATGACAATTCAGATGAAACAGCCTCAGTCAATTTTGAAAAAGAGTAGTTTTTTTAGAAGTGAAAAACTCAATAGCTTCTGGCCCTGCTGTGAGTCTCATTCTCAGTAGTCAGATAGATAAAACTTCTGCAGAGGGGAGGAATAACACTACAATCAATTTCACACAGGAACTGTCAGACTTACTTTGCATGCTGAAAACCAATTTTAAACAATTTTAACCAGCATGGCCCATTCTTTCATTCTCCCAGTTGTGTGAAAAGAAAGCTCATTAACAGTGGGTACATCACACCAGCTGCCTAGAATTACAGCAAAGAGTTTCAGAGCTGAAATTAATTAAGGAAATTCTTCTCATGTACAAAAAGCAATTTGGGAGAAAGCAGAATGGTTGTTCTCGATATTTTTGGAATATTTACTGGTAAACAAGTCTGGCAATGGAGGCAGATACAACTCCTAATCAGAGATGTGCAGCACAGAAAGTGTTCCTTAAAAAGCCAGTTCACTCTGCTTTCACAAGAATTAGTGCAATATATTCTCTAGATCAATATTTGACATTGGGCTAAACTGCAACCTGAATCAGAGTGCTGGTAAACACTATAAGCAAGGCTGAGCAGTTTACAGGTAGGCATGGATTTGGGGAACAGTAGGGAGTAGTACTAAGTGCTGAGCAATTCAGAAGGAATAGGGTTTTTTTCAGTAGCACTACAATATGTTAATTTAGTGTGCATATTTCACCATGTTTTTTGATGATCATTTGTACTCACTTTTAGCATTTGACCAGTTCCATTAGTGAATAACTGACATTTGTACTGTGCATTGAATTGATAGGAGCTTTTGGGAGCTTTCTGCAAGGGAGAAATCTCATGAAGGCAAGGAAGGCCCCTGTGCCATAGGTACTTGCATTGATCTCATTCCTAGTGCAACCATGATGTCAAGCTGAGTGCCCTGAGGTCACTGGGAAGTGAGACAGATTTCACTATACTATGTTGATATAAATCCAAGTCAAAATTTCTTAACTGTAGCTTCTTGATCATGGCTACAGCACAGCCTGAGCTTCCAAATTCCACTGTGTCAGAATATCTGGACAGGATTACAGTAGGTTGAAAATAGGGATTTTTTTTCATTAAAGATGAGTCCCAGTATTAAACAATACACATTTTAAAAACAAGTTGAAGCATCCAGTCTATTCATTTGCATATGCATACAGTTCAATTTTATGAGCACAGCCTTTGCAAGGTGCTTTTATGCACCAATAAAGGAGGCCATTTGATAGACTGAAAATAAAAGTTCAGATCTTCAAGATGGCATGTTTCACATCTGCAAATTTACAATCATACAGACCATTTCCACCAGTCTTTTCTGACATCCTCATTTTGAAATAGAGAGCATACAAAGCTTAATATTTTAAAGCTGAGTCTAATTGTTTAAAATCTTAGCAGGCAATTCTGCACGTGGTACTTCCCTAAAGCCAGAGTCAGCTGGGAGCTAGAACCTGTCTATTCTTCAGAGAGATTCTTTTGTATCTTAATCTTGTATTGCAATCTTGAAAACTTCTCAAAGTGATCACTCTTTGTGGAGCATAGCTCTAAATGTCCCAGAAGTTTGGGACACATTTCCCTATTTTCAAAATATGACAAGACAGTTTTTACAAAACAGTAAGTATTTGAAGACAGTGAAAGGACAGAATGGCCAAAGTCTCCTTCAAACTGCACAGCTGCAGTAGCTATTTGCCTCTTACAGCTACATCACTGTATGTCCTAGATCCTCTTTGTTTACTTCTTTCCTAAAGCAAGTAGACAATGGATTGGCCTTTAGTTTCAAATACTGTAGTCACTGACAAAGCCTGCAAAGTTAAAACCTCATGATGAAGCAAGTAGTTCACAACTGGCATAGGAATGTGTAAATTACTCTCTTTTAGGACAGTCTGGGGTCTACTCTAAGTGGTGCAACTTTTATACAATCTCCTACCCAAAGCTAAGTCTAAAATAATCAGTCAGACCAAGAAAATAGAGATGCTTTTAAGAGTGCTAAGCAGGGTTTGTTAGAGGGGCAATATGAATACTAATTAGAAAAAATACAACCCAGCAGTCAGATGTATTAGGATATGACAGAAATCTTACTGACTGGGACATTTACAGCTAGGCAAGATAATGAATCAGCAATTTACTGTTGTGCCCAGCCTGCATCCACAAAAGGTTGGCTATCCAGTGCCAGTTTCTTTCCATCTCTAATACTTCTTCTTTGAGGTGCTTTGAGGAGACCAGCAGAATTGCCCTTTCCAAATGTTCCAAGTTGCTCACTATCTGTAAAAAGTAAGGTCAAGTGGCTGAAACATGTTGCCTTATTCACTGAGTTTTAAGAAACTATAATGAACTAGGTTATCTGCTCACATTAAAGATCATTTATCTTTTTATGTGGAGAAAATATTTTCTGAAGGCTGAGTAAAAATAAAAACCTGTGGGAAAACATTTTTCTCCAAGGTGCATTTGCCCATGTCTTCAGAATACAAGAACAAATTTACAGCAAATACCTCTTTCCATCTCTACTCCTCTTCATCTCCAGAGAGCAAAAGAAATGTTCCAGGCAGCTACAGACTGTCAGTAGCAGGTAATTCTGGAAATCCTGTAGGTCTCTTTTCTAAAGAGAAGATTTTCTAAGATAAAACTGTAGAACATATATGAAGACATAGAAACTGAGAGAGGCAAATGTAGAAGATGAAGAGAAATCTAAGATGGAACAGCTTAAAACTGTAAAGACTGAAGAAAAACAAAGCACTGAAGCAGAATTGAACAAAACAGTCAGACTGCTCTTCTGCTTTATCGTTCTTAGGAAGCAAAATGATTATTTTAAGGGCGTGATGCTTTTGGAGGCCTTCCTAATTTGGGCAAATCCAAATATAAAGGATAACCTCAACTTGCTTATTTTGCAAATTTGCATATATTGAATAATGGATGCTTTGGGTAAGAACAGATCATATTTGGATTCCTGCTTCCTTGGATGTAATTGTAGAGTCATGCAGGACATTCCTTAAAAGAAATCTGTAAAAAAGAATTACTAGAAAGAACTCTCTGAAGTTTGCACATGAAATATATAATTTCATGTTGTACTTACTTTTGAATGTTAAATTGAAACTAGACAGCTTAAGGGGTTTTTCTTCTTGCATTTAACTAGTTTCCCAGAGAGGAAAGCTGTATTGTTCTTCGGTACTGCAGATGTGCTCTATTTATGACAAACGAAGCAAATATTAAACTGTGTAGTAGTGTCAGATGTCATACCCCTATCCCAGATCCCAGTTCATTTACTGCCCTATCAATAAAATAACCATGGGATCACTACTCCCTGAATTCTAAATGTCTGTCCAAGTTCACAGAGGTGATGTGAACTGTTGTCAGTGGCTGCTGAAGAAAAATATATTAACATACCCTAATTGGGCAGAGTTAACTGTAGAAATGTGTTCATACCACAAAGAAAAGGGGCAAGCTAAACAAATCAGTTACTATGAAAGGTCAGACATTTCTGAGAACTTGTTGGATTCATAGGGGAAACATCTTCAGAAGGAGACAGACAAAGACAGAAGCTAGAAATAACTTCACGTATGATTAACTTCTAATTTTGCCAGTCCCTGTATTACGTTCCTGACAACAGTACTCATAGCTCTGTACTATAGAGACAGCCATTGTGCTAGCTCACCGTGATCAGCTCAGATAAAAAAATAAATACTAAAGAATAGAATAAATAACTAATTCATTAAGACTAGAAATTCTAGAAATTACCAAAATTAAGATATTTCAGCCTTTTATGGAAAAATAGGCTTTTTTTTTTGCTGTCACTCCTTCATAACAAACAATCTTTCAGAAGGACTACTCAGTCAGAAATGAGTCTGCTTTTTATTCATCTTGACATAAAGGTCAAGGTATGAGTGCTTCAGTGTATCAGGTTTTTAATGCTGATAGTAACTTATCTAAATACACTATCTTCACATGTATCTGAAGGTTTCAAAAGCTGCAAGGGGCCTCACAGTGCATTTAGCACCTAAGAAAGGCAAGAAATGTTTTTATCTTAGATATTTAAGAAACAGAAGAAGCCTTTTTACATGAATAAGGAAACATCCACTTGTGAGCACCAGAGACTGTAAGGTTACTGGAAAGATCAGAAATTTTTATATTTTTTTCAGAAATTCACTTACAGCAATGACAGTCTGTTGAACCATATTTACAAGTATTTACCACTGTGCAAAAGTGTTACTTTGATGCATCTAACAAAAATCAACAATTAAAAAAATAAAGAGTTCATATTTTCAAAGTGTCCTGAAAGTTTTGATTTAGACTCTTAATGGGTCTAAACAATTTGTACGCTTCTTTTTTCAAACACCGCGTATGTGAAGTCAGGCATATGGCATCATATCAGTTTAGATTCTGTTTGTATGTTCAAAGATTTTGCCTTTCCCTTTTCTCTCATGCATGTACTCACACCTGCATTTCCAAGTCTAAGACTTACATATCTCAATATGAGCAGAAAGCTAAGATTCTGGTGCTAAGTAAATATTAAATACATAAAGTGGCCGCTGACATAAACTCAATAAATGATGTTCTCTCTGGGGCCTTGATGGTATTTAAGAAACAGTTATTTTAGCACACAAACAGGATTATGACCACTGAACATATACAGTTTTTCAAATCATCTGGTTATAAATGGGTTAATTAAATAATTGAGTTCTGAGAAAGCTGTCATCTCCTTAATAATGAGCCCACATGCACCTACTTTCTGTTACACAGTAGGCATATTGCCACCACATTTGAAGTACAAACTGACATAATGAACAGACTTTGGAAGAGAAGGTGGCACAGACAACTGAGAAGTCATGTCATCATACACTGCAGCTTAAAGGGAATGCTAAGCATAAATTACAAAGTTGTAAAAAAGAAAAAATACTGGCAGATCACAGTGAAAACTTAAACCACGTAAGTAAATATAGTCATGCTGTTAGTGGAAGGCCTAAGCAATAGCATTTCTCTAAAATCATGTTTTTTACAGTAAAGATTTGCAGTAGTGTTCCATACAATAATATCATCTTTTTGGGACATGTATATATAATTGCTGTAAAAAGTAATAGCCTCTTCTGACATGTAATTTTGCAGGTTTCAATCCTGTTATGCTCTATTCTAAAGCAAATTCTGCATTAATCTTTTATTATCAAAGAACCATTTTACGTATTATGTAAGAACATTAATCTGATAATTAAGTGAATGGAGAATATCAAAATAATCAACTGAATTAAAAGCAAGCTCCAAAGCAGCTTGAATGTGCTGGAAATCAATCCATTATATACTTACTTAGGCTTATGTTTCCACTTGCAGATGGTAAAACAAATACCAATCTCTGTTTACATTGTGTATTCTGATAGGTGACATTTCTAATATTTTAGATGCATCTTTATTGTCATTATTTGTCATATCTTGTCTCCTGGAGAAATTTTGTATCTTGTGCTAGCAGCATGTAGAATCTACACTCATTCTACTGGATTTGCATTTTCATTAATTAAGTTAACTTGACTAGATCTGCTTCTTATCTCCTGAAATTATTCTCTCTAGAAAAATTAGAACAGCTCAGTCTTTAATATAAGGAACTACAGAATATCCTCTCTGCTTTACAAGGAACGAGCAAATGTTTATTATTAACTGTTCCTTGATCAACCCACTAAATGGAAAGAGCAGGTGTTATTAGCCCAAACTGAAAAACAGACCTGTGCTCCAACATCCAAATTGTAGCCACTATCAGAGGGTAACGTAGCTCCCCTTTCCTGTAAAAGAAAATTTTGCAGATTCCTGTTCTTTTTCTTCTGTGTGTTCTTTGCTCTCCTAGATTGCTTCTTGGCAAAGCTCTCTCTTTTTCTGAGGTTTCTAGACAGACCACATCAGCTTTGGAGCTCTGATTGTTTAAACTGAAAAAATTGTCAGGCTACACTGGCAGCAGAAGAACCTGTGTGAGGAATTTAGTGTTTCTTCCACTTTTTCTTACAGAATATGTAGAGGAGATGTATTGATTTTCAGATTTACTGTATAATTCCTTATACAACAAAAAAACCCAAGTCTCACAGATAACACAAACGTAATTCGTTTCAGTACTTTTAGCCCTAGTCTTCCCAAATAACATACGCGGCATCTCTATTAGTGAGTTAGCATTGGGACCCAGGGGAAGGGGGAGAGGAGGATTCTTTTGGTGCAGTTTTGCTTTGCATCTACAGTTGGAGTCTGGCTGTGCTCACCTGAGTGCACCACTGATGTGTCTGAGGTAGTTTCTCTCCTGGCTGCACTGCGATGTAGGGTCCTCCTGCAGTTTGCACTCCAGGCTTGCCTGATGCATGCCTGGAACTGGGAACTGGCAACCGGCACGGACTTCACTGCTGGTGAAGGCACAACACGCACAAACAGTCCTGTAATCATAATTGTGTGCGGCTACCCAAACTGCTGTCCTTCTGCCTTTTGTGCCACGCTGCTTGGTAACGTAGATGTACCTGTACTGCCTTTACGCGTGAATTATGGAAGTAAGTAGAATACGTAGTGCAAGACTACAAGTTTGCTATGTGAGCTATGTCAAAATTTTACTATTTTTTTCTGAAAAAAAAACTCAAAGATCTCCTTATTTTGAATGTTCTTATAAGCAATTAACTTTCTCCAACTTTGAGGTCCCAGCAGCAAAGTAGTAATGTACTGTATGCTTTAGAATAAATACAGTATAGCAATTACAGTTAATTGCAAATGAGATTCTCCATTAGGCCTAAGATGAAACAAAGGACACAAGCAATTTAACAGATTGCACTTTCAGTGCCAGAATCAATTAATACTTTCCAAATCCTATAAACATTAACAGTAATTAGTAAGCTGCATGTCACTGAGTGTCTTTGACTGATGTCCAGCATGTACAATCTTGTTATGCTTAGCTGTTAGAGAAGACATACTAACAACTGTTCTAACAGGCAGTCTACAGCATGCATTTTTTGTGAGAGAATTACAAATCTTCATGTGTACATACTGCTGCTGCCAGGGGGGCTCAAGCCTGTGTAGGCCAGCCTCTGGATGCCACTGATAGCAGGAATTCTGACTAATAATTAATTACTAGGCAATGCTAACCAAAACAGAATGAAGCTGAATATGAAGTAGTATTCATAGCACTGAGCATAGTATTCAGTTTGATTCACTATTAGATGATGTTAGTATCAGAGGATTACAGATCACTTCAGGGGTTATTCTGCAGTGAAATACCACCAGTTGCAGCGTATCTTACTTCTTCTAAAACATAATTTAAAACATATTAAGTTCAGTCAAGCAATAAATAAGAAAAAGAAGATAAATAACCTTTCCAGGAAGAGAAATTATAATCATGGTATACAGCATAGCTTTTTTCTAAGGACTAGTTCAATCGTAGTTGCTTTCTCCAGTGACCAGCTGGAGATCAGCCCTCCGTGTTGTACACCGGTCTCTCAGTGGGAGTGCACATAAACAAACGGGCTGTAGCCAAGGGGCCGCTAACTTTGCAGCGGTCTTCTCTCGACTCATGGCTGTTCTTCTTCAGGCCTCTTCCAAGGGGGCTCCAGAAGTGCAGCAGGAGAACAGCTGCTATCCCCCACTCCCTTACAGTTATGAATTGTGCATGTGTGCGGAATTACAAATAGGGCATAAGGAAGAAAATGTTGGCAGAAGCCCTATGTTCTCAGAAACCATAATACCACAGCAACGGGATACTAAAATACCAAAATAAGCGAAACTCCCTATGCACTGTGCGGAAACACTGAGCCACAGCTTTTCTATCTTTTCTCCTTCCCAAGGAAGCACTCTGCTGGATTACTCTTAGATCTGAGGAATTCCTTTTTTTTTTTTTTTTTTTTTTTTTTTTTTTTTTTTTTTTTTTTTTTTTTTTTTAAGAACTCCAAGACTTCTGCTACTTCTAAGGAGGGGGGAAAAAAATCATATAATACAATGGTATAAAGTGATGGTAAGTTTCTAGCTGCTGTTTTTCCATTTTCTTCTCTCTACATTTTTTATTCTTGCCCAGAAAATACAGTAGGAATGGTGGTTTCCTCTCAGGAGAGACCTTGCTAACTGGAATGCTGGTGATGGAGTTTGTTATTTTTTCAGCTGATTCACCAGTATGATTTTAGGGCAAGTTTTTTGAACACTTAGTGCTTTTTTTCTTTGTAATTCAAGATCCATAGGTAGATAAGGCACTCACCAGTTTTCACTTCTTGTCCTGATCCTGTATGGCCAGTAATAATAACCACCCACAAATCCTATGGTTTGATTTTATTAGAAAAAAATATACATAAAACTACATTACATGAACATTATTTTAAGCTTTCTCTTTAGAATCAGGTGCTTGCATAAATCCCTCCTTCAGGAAATGTATCTGATCGTATTTCCTTTAAATTAAAACTCTTTTGACCCTTGGGTTGACATTTAACAAGCTACATATGCCTCAGCAAGTTAGCCAAGATTACCTTTTGCACTATAAATTTCTAAATCTGCTGGCAGTGCACAGCACTGGGGGGAAAGTGACCGCATTCTTATATTTTTATGGAATATAAAAAAATATGGTGTTTGTGAATCTCTTGTTACAGCATACATTCGTTATTCAAGACAAAGGGAATAAATGCGATAACGATACATGATTGTTCAGATCATTATAATACTTGGACAAGTAATTTCAACAGAAATAGTCACTTCTTATTTTCTGTAACCACTATAAGGCTAGGATTTGCAAAAATACTTGAAGGACTTAACTATCAAACTCCCACACAATGTCAGTAGGGTGTAAGTAGATTCACTCGTGCATTTCTTTGAAAATTTTACTCTCAAAGATTATTCAGAGTTAAAAAAAAAATTACAGAAATCATGAGGTCAAATTTGGTGGCTCTGTTTTAGCAGCTTTTGAAATCAGAGCTACAGCAGAATTAAAATTTACCCCCAAATTAGTTAAAATCAGCTGAATATAGGGAAAGGGTATATTCTCTTGAATGACTAAAAAGTGCTGTTTGGAAAAAGAAAATGTTTCTCTTGTAAGGATAAAATTATAATTGTGCCCTTTTTTTTTAATTAGAGTGAATATATCATTAAATCCAATTAACTTAAAACAAAAAACCTTAAAGAGATGCATGTTCCAAATTTCTAGACTTCTGAAAATCAGGCTATTAGGAGATTGCTCAGTAGACAATGAGTTGCGTAACTATTAAACAGTTTCTGTAGAGGACTTTCATATAAGGGGTGACGGTTCACCTTAGAAGTTATATAAAAATGAAAAAAAGCATGTTGAGGTCTGCTAACAAAATAAATAAGTAAATATGCTTAAAAAACAGTAAAAATCCACTGTTTAATCATGGTGGGAGGAGGCACGTTAAAAAACCTTTCTCACAATGAAAGATATTTTTATTGCATATTCCCGCTACAATAATGTAAAAAGGATTAGCATTATTGTAGTCCTCATGCTAAGATGTGCATTTACAAAACTAACCAGACCATGACAGTTAATGTTTGAAACCCTTATGCTGAAAAAGAGGTACTAAACTGCAAAATGCTGAGCTATCCAAAAGATATCTAAAAGTTAACCTGTTACTACTGTTGCACAGTGAGAAACAGGCTAGAGACTGGGGTAGGATTTAGTCTGCAAACATAAATTGAAGCTTACAAAGAGATAGCAAGAATAAATTCCATATCTAAACATTAAGATTAAGCCCAGCACAGAAACAGAGGGATTGAAATCCTGCTTGAGCTTTTATTCCTGTTTGGATATATATCCCATCAAATCTCTGCATCTCAATTATTGCTTCCTTGCTGATAACACAGGCACATCTTTATTTACTAACCTACAAAGGAAAAAAAATTGTTTATTATTTATAAGAGAAAAGTGCTGAGACACCCCAATGGAGCAGAGACTCTTGTCTGATCGCTATTAAAATACAAAGAGCCATATTCAGGAAAACAACTTTCAACCCAAGTCCTTGGGCCTACTGTTTTCTCATGGCTGCTTGCTAGGCTGTTTTCTGCTCGGTGCTTTACTGTCATCACATTTCAAACATGCCCATGGATTACATACAAGGGATTAGCTGGAATTTTGACCGCACATCAGTATAAAAAAGGCAACATGACTGGCAGCATAAAAGCAGCATAGAGAGACTTCTGGCAGATCATATACTAAGTCACCTGCACAATTAAGGCAAAAAACAAACAAACAAACATTGTTTTCTCAGTACCCAATTAGTATCCTATCCAGTCAACATACTACCATCTCTAAACAGTATCAGTGAATCAAACAGGTTTGTGTTGACACAATATAGAGTAATATTTGATTCACAAGCATTTGCAGACAGGCAAATGTATGTTCACAATTCCGATTTCAAATAGCTTTAGCTAAGTCTTTCCATTATCTTAAATGAACATGTCAGTATCATTCCATTAATTCATTTGCTGAGTCAGGAAATACTTTTTTAAAGCTTTTTTTCAAAGACTATTAAGTAAAAGGGTAAACAGCATTTAGGTTTCTTAAAGTCAACTATATTAATATTTCTCTCAGAAATACTTAATGGCTTAGTGCGTATCTTTCTGTTTGCTGTCATTTACTGGGAACAATACTGCCTCAAACACTGTAAAAATAGGGTCTTTCCCCGTTAGTCCAGGGCTAGTTATGTAATACTTCTGTACATAACATTTTCCTAGTCCTGTTCAAAGAAAACCATCTTCAGTTAGTGGCAACATTCCCATATTAATAACCCTGGCATGTACTGTATTATTTACAGTGAATCCAAGATCTTATATGGATACAGACTTTGAGGTGATGTCTTTTCTAACATCAGTTATATTATGCATGGCAGGTATTCTGGTATATTTAATGCAACTGTGCTTCAGAGTGCTGGGACTGCTACAGAAGAATTAAGAATTGTAAAAAGTGGTTATTACAGCTTTGGATATTTTATACTCTTGGAGTCCATGAACTTGTGTATTTCCCTGATGCAGCTGTCTGCTCTTGCTGTCATGCATTTCACTACCTTCCTTTACTGATTGGTTTATCACATCTAGTTTGCTGATGCATCATTGATATAGCATTTTAAGGCAATAATTTTATAGCTTTCTGATCTGTTTTGCTTACTGATAGAATAAAAAAGGATTTTATGTGCCTCGTATAGTAGGACTTGATGCAGCAGTGGTGACAGGAGGAGGGAAAGTAGCAGAGGACGGAGCTTCTTTGCTCCTCCATCTCTCCTACAGCGTATCTTCTACTAGATACTGATAAAAGTGTTGGAAAAAGGGAAGGGAGAATAGGGAGAGAAAAGCACAGGGAAGAGGGAGAGGGTTGAACAGTGATGCATTTATTCTTGGCAAAAAAATCTTACCAAGTCAGCAAGACCATCCTGAGAAAAAGCCCAGGTGGGAGACAAGCAGGGATGCTTCTCCAGAGAAAAGGGCCTGGTGAAATAAAAGGCAGTACTGATTTGTGGTCCTGAATTCCCTGATTTCCCCCCGCCCCTTCCCTCCTAGCTCTCACGATTTTGAATGAAACATTAGTACTGCTTCAGATGCTTCTTCCCTCCAAGGCCAATCGGCTGCTCGGCAGGGCGTGAAGCGATTGTTCATTTGAACAGCTAACGAGGAAGCGGAAGCACAGGGCTAATTCTAAGACTCTTCCAGCACAGCTGAAGCTTGTATTTGCCTTGACACAAGGGGAATGACCTGAAGAGCCTCTATCCACTTTGGAATAAGAGAAGTGGTACTGCATTAATTCTGAGTAAACAAGCTTGACATGTAGGAAGAAATAATCTTTCACTAGACAACCATGAACAGTTAACATAGTTTTGAGATTTGAGTAGAGACCTTGTCCTGCTTAGTACCATGGCAACAACCACCACTGGAAATCTTCCTCAGGAGAGGGGTACGGAAAATGGAGGAAAAACAGCCAAAACATTGGGTATGTAAAATATTTTGACAAAATTCCTGTTCCATCTTCTTTTAATGTATTTCTTTTAGAGCCTTCAGAAGTAAAAATAAATCCTGATATTGTATTTCAGTTGTTGCTGAAGGTGAAAAAGCACTTCTCCCCTGTCAGGCGGAGGAAAAAAGTTGAGGTGGCTGAAGCTGTTGCTGGTCTGCTGTTGCTATTAAAGTCTGTTCTGGTTTCTAGCTCCCAAGAAAGACACAAAAGAAGAGACAAAACTACATCAAAGGAGGAACGTGCAGTTTTGTTCACAGTGCAGAGTCTCCCTTGCAATACTACAGCCACAGAAGGACACACACAACAGTTATTATCAAATCTCTCTGGCAAACCTGTATCTGTGCAATACTATTTTGGGCACAGCTTTTAACTATTTTATAGTCACTGTCTCATGGCAGCTGTATGAAAGAAATCATCTTGACTAGCCAAACCACTCTTTATAACACAACGGAACAAGGGACATAGGAGAATGAATGAGGTAGGCATGAACAAGACCTATTAGCTTGAGAATGAGAGCAGATAAAAATGTTACAGCTTCTACATTTAGGAGAAGCTGGCAGGAACAGTGAACTGTATAGGAAATAGCTGAGGTGACAGCTTTTCCTCATTAGATGAAGCTATAACAGTAAAGCTTTCTCTTTCCTGTTTAGCCATATCCCTAGTGACTGTGTCAAATTATACTTTCTCGGGCAGGCTTGTCAAACTAAGAACCCTCTTACAAAAGTAATAATGGGACCCCAAGATAGCCAAAGCTTTTAGCTTTTTTTACAGTGACCTCCCAAAAGATCAAAAGGCTTTTAAATTCAGAAAAAAGCAAATTTCCCTATAAAATAGGGAAATAAAACTAGAAATATAATTTTACAAGAGAAAGTGCAAAGTGAGTAGGGTTAACAGAAAGAAAAACGGCATATGTACAACTTTCCCTGCCTACTATGTCCCTGTAGGCAGGTCCTCAAACCCAGGCCTCAGTTTGGTTTACTCCATTTTCTGCCTGCCAGCAAATCTGCTCAGTGCTCTTTGGTCCCTTAGGAACAGGAGTGATGTCTGTCCCCTCCGAGGCCTGGCTGCCTGTTCTGCTCTGCTCCTCGAGCCAGTCTCGCGAGCTGCCCAAGCGGCAGGCTGCCTGCCCGGGGCTGCAGCACTCTTGCCTGCTGCACCTGGAGGTTTCCGGACCCCTGGCTGAGGGGGCTCGGTGGCTATGCCGGTAACAGAACCCATTCCCACCAAGGTCCGTTTCACCTCTTCTTCTTCATGGAACTGACAACAAACAAATCAAGGGGGAACAACCTCTTACCTTCCTTAAGGTTTAGCACTTAAGCCTAATTTCTAGTCCCTATTTTCCAGTTCCATACTGATTTTCTTCACAAGATAAGATGATCTCATCACAGTCCTTAATTGGGATGGAGAAAACTTCTGCTTTGATTCATTCAATCTACCATTAGCATTTGATAATTAAAAACAAGGCGGGGGGAGGGTGGACCTGGAAAAGATAAAGACTGAGCTGGACTTTTGATAGCATGTATGCTTTAGAGGCATCTGCAGTAAGACGAGCTTTTCTTGGTGGCATGCTCTGCTGCTAAGAAGAGGACAATCACAAAATTAAACTGAACTCCAATACTCTTGGAGCTGCTAGTTTAGATTTTTGTCTTGTATTGTCCCAAGCACATTGTTAAAGCTTAAAGAAATAGTACTGGTAACAGGAGAAGTGTTCTGTTCAGAGCTTGTTGTATTTTGAATCTGTTTTGCTGTGTTTGGTTGCTAACAGCCCTAAAAGCCCTTTTCAGAAGATAACTGTCGTAATGCCATTGCTGCATATCCGACGTGAGCCGGATTCTGTTAAGGGGACTGGAATCGCACTCAGCTAGAACCTACTCAATACCTGGTGTGTGTCTCTGTAGCCAAACTCAGAAATGTTCTGCTGCTTTATGCTGTGCAAAGACTTCAGCATAATGAATACTCGAGAACACCCTATTTATGGTAGGCATTCCAAGAAATCTAGATTAGAAATATAGAAATTCAGAATAACTAGCTACTAGTAACTATTAACATCCATAATGTTCTCCAGGGAAAATAAAAGAAACTTCTCTTTCAAATGGCTAAAGCATCTGGTACAAATGGAAATATAGCACTCTTTGGTCTTACTGATAACTAGCGTTATACCATCCTTTTTTTTGTAGAATAACTTGTATTGAGTTACAAGTTAATAATTAGTTATACATTTTGATTGATGTAAAACTCTTCCAATAATATCTTAATATTTATTAATGAAACCATAACTGTATAGACATGAACCTCTTCCAAATTACAAAACTAGAAAAGGTTGTAGAAGAAAACTCTGAATAGAAATTTCTATCGCTGTGGCCAGTTGCCTGTTGAGATAATTGGTATGTAAGATGGGTCAAATATATCGACTGAACAGCAGTGTGATTACATTCTCAAATTATACTAAATCTGAGGAGATAACAAGCAATACTGCTGAGGTATAAAATACTAAGAGGTATAAAAAGATTAGAAATGAGGGCAGTAAATAAAATGAGAAACTGCTTGAGAAACGTAGCGGGGACATCCAGATGAAAAAGTCAAAATCTAGGAAGCAAATGAAGAGACCAGACACAATGTAACCTAGGTAAGAACCAATGAAGACTGGTTTACAAAAAGATATTTTAAGAGGTAAATATCAGTGTTTGGCTAATAATTGCATATACACACAAAAAGTCCATCTGTTGGGGAAAAAGTATTTGGGGAGTCTTATAAACAGAGTAGATAGATAAACAGATAAAAGTGATAAATTTTGAACAAACTCCCTCATGAAAATGTAGCAGACTGAGAAAACATTCCCAAGGGAAGTTTTGAAGACTTTATCACTTTGGACATGTAAGGACACTGCAAGGAATGATCCCATTTCAAATCCTAATTCCTATTATTTTACATGCACTTTGAAAGTTTTAACTCTGAAATTATTAGTATCTGACTTTTTTTTTTTTTTTTAAGTATGTTGCATTTACATTAACAATCCAAAAGATTTTTCTGACTTGTACTCTTTCAACATTTATCTTCAATATACACACATCAACTGTAACTTAACTAAAGACCTATATGTCTATATGCCAGTTCCGACTCCATCCACTTCTGAATTCTATCTAACCAAAATAAGATAAATTCCTGTAGTGCATGTGTCTGCTGAAGGAAGCCAAACTGATTTTACTTGATTAAAGAATGAATTAAAATCCAAAAAATGCAGCAAATTAAAACACACAAGATTCAGTGTGATTACAATAATTAATACAACTAATGTGCAAACCACCAGCTATTATGCATAACATTTTTTTAATGTTATAGAATTTCTCTGTTCTTTATACTCATTATTTAAAAGCACTGTAGAATATGCAAAGACGACTTATCTTGTAACTTCAGGAATTAAAGATTTTATAAGCTGGAACTGACAGCATTCTTTATAAAAAAAAATCCTTCCATCTGTAATTAATTATTCTGATGAGCTCTTGAACTAAAATTGCTGCCTTGTAAACTCGCGTATTTTGTTAACAATCTGACAGGGACATAAAGCTTTAGACTAAAATAATCTTTATCTCTTCAGTCTACATAAAGCCACAAAAGAGCTTAAATTAATGACAAAATGCTGCAAAAATGCAGAACATAGGAAGTCCTTAAGTACAGCTTTGCACTAAACCAACAATGATCATTATTTTCAGTAGTGAAGAACGAAAACCTGGAAATGAGATTTTAAATGTAAATTAAAGAGTAAATTGCAAAAATATAATGTTCTCTAATGTTCCAATAAGGAAAAGGCCAGAAGTAATAGCTTTCAGTTAAGAGTTTGTCTCAACTATGTATTAAGAATATGATTGTGACCGTATTACTCAATCTGTAGCAGTCACCTGCCAAAGAATCACTGCTGCCACAACATGACAGAGGAGATGGGAAGGAGCTGTAACTGCTTCCCTCCTGTCTATCACAGAGATGAAGGAGGAACAGGAAGAGCTTTGGCTCCATCCCTTCTTCCCAACCCAGAAGCAATTCTGAGAAAACAAATCCCTAACTCCTGAGTGTCAGAGCAGTCCTCTAGGTCTGCTGTGTCAACATAGCTCTGCCTATGTGCAAAGCCCTAGCAGACCACTAGGGTACAAAGAGGAGTCATGGATAGAATTAAAAAGGGAAAAATTAATCTCTCTCTCAGTCATCCGATAGTGTAAAATACTTGCCCAAGGAAAGTAATGGAAGATTCATTGACAGATGTTGCATTTCGATGACCTGATTAAAAAAAAGCTAATCAAAGTAAGGAAGGAGCAAAAAATACCACAAATATATGAGAATGTACTATTCAGTGCTAAAATACACTTGCATCTGTTGATCAACAGCAATGACATTTGTGACACAGGTGGAGGTTACCAAGCAGTTTAGTTCATGTTTATTTTCTGCAGCCAGTTCAAGGATGCAGATCCTGCTAATGCTTCACAAGAGGAAAAATTGCAGTATATGTTCACATGCCATACTGGCGTGCAACCTCAGTAAAACCTGAGTAATACTGAATTTAACTTGGTTTGCTGTTCATAAAGCTGTTTGTTATGGCAGCCATCATTTTGGAGTTAGATTCCTCTTAATTATCAGTGTAATTAAACTCTCACAAATTAGTTTGGAAAACAAATTTCCAAAAAGGTATCCAGAGGGAAATGTGGCTGATGAGTTGTGCTAGGGTCACCCAAATTAATGCAGAAATGTAACCATTCAGAAATTTGCCAATATTGAACCGCAGCATTATTGTAACACATGTTCATACATTTTTGAGGAATTAATAGCCCATAAATTTACTAAAATAACAACTCTACTTAAGTGATTGAAGTTTTGTGTCTCCAAACTTAAATTGCTGCCTGCAAAAATTCAACTTACTGATATTTCTTAGGAAACTATAATTAGCAAACTCTCCCTCCTGTCCTATATACCTAAGAGGAATACACAGATCCTGTTGAAACAGGAGAATTATGACAAACAAAGCTTTAGCAGCAAATATAGACATATGTACAAGGGCTAAATTCCACGTACTGTTATGTAAGAAAGGCTATATGGTATTTAGGTACCCTAATTTTTAAGGGATTGTTGTTTCTGTGATTACTTTTTAGGCAGTTTTCAATTATGTACATCTCAGTTACTGACAATTCAAAATAACCATCTGCTTTAACATTCAGGGCACATTTGTAAGAAACTTACATAAGCTGTGGGATGTCCCTGGATAACTGACTTCTCATTTAGTTGGTATGTTATTCTGACTTTTAGGTTTACTTCACAAATCTGCTTGCAAGGACTTCTGTAAATAATTATTGTTTATATAAAATATATATACACTATATAGAGAGCGCATATTAGTAAATATACTTTCTTTAAAACACAAACAAGTATAGTTGACACAGTCAACTGAAAAAATGTAAAATGACTTCAGTAGTGCAAGGATCTGTCCTTTCATGTTTGAGCAGTATTTGACTATGCTACAACCTGATTGAGACTCAGGATCACAGCTGTATAATAGAAGCAATCTTTCCCGTCTTCCTTTTCTCTATTTGTTAAGTACAAATTATAACTAAAACATCTATACATATCTAGGTTACTTGTAAAAAGAACAGATTTGTATTCTGTGGAAATTATACCGTCACATTAAAGTAAAATCTTTATCTAGAGAGATTATTATTTCATTTTCATTCGTATTTTATCTAGTTTTTTGAGGTTGCAGAGAAATAATTGTAGTTTGAGAGTTGTTGCAAACGCGCACGTCATTGCTTTTCTTTCAGCGTAGTTTGTTCATTTTTGCCCTTTAAATAGGTAACTGTAAAACTGGAAAACAGATTTCCCAAGAAATCCAAATACTAAAATTGTGCATAAGAATTAAGTAATTGGAAGTATACTTTTTAAAACAATGATGAATAAGAGTCTTAAATTAATTCTACTACAAGAATGTAACTTTACCTTCAATAGCCATCACGTTTCTGTGCCTACTTTTTTTGGTTTCTTGACTACATTCAACTATCTTTAATTTGATTAAATACTAAAATCTGTCCTTCTATTGCTATGTAGTATTGATCTCCTACTAATGACCTGTAGCGTATTTTATGTCTAATACCTCTCACTAAGCCCACAATATTCATTATGTATTCAATTTTAGCATATACTGGTCAATTGTAAAGTACCATAATTAAGAACAACATAATAGTTTATTGGCTTATCCTCAAGATGTGCAATCCAATACAAGAGACAAGAATAGGAAGCTTTACTTTTTGTTTCAACTCTCATTATTCTGCTCACTGTGACATTAATGAAAATTCATCATGATTAATGGCCTACTGTCTTTATATATCCTTTCCCTTCATAAACATCTTTCTTCTTATCCACTCTGCAGGTTCCTAAAAAGTTTCCTGTGACCTTTTCAATTTTTTTATCGTAAATTTTTAGCATTGCATCCTTTTTAATTAAAGGAAGAAAAATTCCTTCTGTTGAATGTGCTAAGGATATGTAATACTGTGTGAGGTAGTCTCAGCATAAAGGACAAGCCTTTATGCTTGTCCTTCACATAACTTACGGATATCTCAGCAAGTACCAGCAAACATAAAACTACACACTGAGCACTGCTGCTATACCTTGCATCCTACAGAAGGTACTCAGGCAGCAGAAGCAGTTGCAGAGTTGGGAAACCACTACAACAAAAGGCAATGCAGAAATGCAGCAGCTCTGCACAGAGCAATAGCAGCTAACCACTGCCATCCTTGGGAAATTGCTCTGTGATGAACCCTTGTAAAAATAGTAAAAATAAACAAGTGCTACAACATCAAGTAGTGGCAAAAACTTTTAGAGTGATTTCTGAAATATCATTTGAATCTGATGTAGCCAAGTTATTTAGAATGGAAGTGTAATCCACAGTCATTTGCCAGCTTGTAGACTTGAGAACATAATACTAGTTTTAATCAACAAAAGAAGGTTACTTACTTTTCCTCTCTCCTACACCAAACTTGTAACTATCCTATATGAAAAACGTCTAATTCTTCCTCCTGATTATTTTTTCTTCAAAGTGTCCATCTCTCTAACCATCCAAAGTCACATGTATGAAAATGTATGTCCCTTCTGGCAGTTTTCATTCATTGCTTCATCAAGCTTTTCAGTTAAAAAGTTGCAAGGTGAATCTACTAGAGGAATAGTCCACAAGGAAATGACTTCATCTTCCTGTTTTAACAAGGGTCTCTTCATTAATATTTCCTTCCTTCATATTTTTGATTACAAGTTCATATAATTCTTCCAGTAAAACAACTTCCATTCCTCATCTGCAAAATTTCTTTTGACTTTATCTGGTGTCATGGGGTACTATTATTTGATCTTGAGTGAATGTTTTCAAATGCCTGTATGACTAATGGTTTCCACCTGAGTATCTCTATCAGGTCCATATAAATTCTCCCCAATTAATATACTATATATCTAATGTGCTTAGAGTTTCTATGGCAATTTATCCTCATAAACTCCCTCTATGATATACAAATATTTTAAACATTTTACAAATAGGAAATGGAGGAGTGGAACAAAGATCCAGCTTATTAAGGTATCTAAATGCTTAAGGATGTAGACAGATGCCTACTGGGATTTTCAAAGGTGCTCTGACATGTAGCTCTCATTGGAGTAATTCAAGATTTTTCATTAAATACCTAATAAGCATTTTTAGTTTTCTGAATACCTTTATCATCTGACTTATCCCTGTCACCTTTAAATCCACTGGCTGAGTGCATTAAACCAGGAGCTGATTAGCCCTGAACTAATGCCGTAAGCACTTGTGCAATACTTCCCACAACAGGGCAAATTACACAAAAGATAAAGATTCTGTGCATATTGCAAGCATCTAGTCTACCCTCCAATCTGAGTGGCACCCCAAACATTCAGATGGAAGACAGATACACACAGAGCTTCAGATGCGAGGCAAGAAATGAGTTGTTCTCCAGAGATCTTGCTGCTCTGCACTGGGACTGAGGAGGGCATGAGGCCAAGTCTGTGGACAAACCCTGACATCTGGCTCAAGCAACCCCCTCAGTTCACTTCTTCCCTAAGATTTTGAATTTTCTGGTAGCCACTGCACCTGTACAGCCCTACTCTTACTCACATAGTACAGCCCACATAAAGACGATACATAGCACGTTTGGTTTGGGCCATTCCTTTATTTACCGTGTAGATGGCTTTAGGTGACTATGCCCTTTATTTTGCAAAAGCTTACATGTACAAATGCTGTCACATATGTTTGCTAGCTGCATTCTTCTCAGCTGTAACAATGTTGTATGCATTTTCAGATTGTTCCTTTGCCTGGCCTAAGAGAAAGTTGTTTGGTTTGAATAACACAAGTCATCTTCACAGAAGAAAAAACATTATGTTGTAAAAAAGCATCTTTTTCTTAATTCTGCCAAGAAGATGCTATCTTTCACCACAGGTTTTCTTCATATCCCATGTTGGGCCACCAGGTGCTAGAAAGTGGATGGATCAGGGCATATTAATGCCGTTTCACTATTAAGTCAGTGAAACTTGCTATGTAAATCAAGCTGGATTTGGTCCACATACTACCCTATCATTGCGACTTGTATTACTACTTCGATTTGTAAGTCAAGAAAACTGCCTTCTTATAGCCTATACCACCAAATCCAAGCACTGCCTAAACAAATCCCATGGGCATGCAGTTTACCTAGAACAACATAGGTATTTTATTAAAAAGAAATACAAGACAAATTAAATAAATTCCTAACATAATGTTGCTACTCTACAGGATTGGTTTCCAAGTCAAGGTTTATGAGTAATGTGCTGCCTGCAAGACCCTCTGAGACTGCTTGCAGCTGCAGAAAATAAAACGTTAAAATTGAGGCCAATAGAAAGATGCTGCCTGCAGCAAATCTGCACACTGTTGATGTACATTGGCTGAAAAGGTTAGGGATCACTGCTCGATATAATTAAGCAGGATTGCAATACCACCTTGTATGTCTCTTGTATGGTAATGGTTTAAGCAAAACCAGTGAAAATAAATACAGAAATCTTTTTTATCATTAGGTAGCAGTGATAAATTCTACTGAACACACTGTGCTTTAAAAATGCTCCCAAACAGATGTCAAGTATCCTTTTTGCCCAAAACTAAAAAAAAAAAAAAAAAAAAAAAAAAAAAACTTCTGAAAGAAATCTCAGAAGTTCTTATCTAAGTATCTGAGCCTGAAGTCTTGTATATGCTTTTCAAGTAATTTAGTATTCAGAATGAGCATGGATTTAAGTAGACATTTGGAAATTATCACCTGATATTCAAGTATGTGATTGATCCCCTTGTAAGTGAAAGTTGCAGAAAAATCACAGGTGCCTGTCACAAAAAAATTATTGCTTACATGAACAAATCTGCCTAATCTTTCTTTTTAAAAAAATCTTATCAAACATTTAATGAATCACTTAATATTTCTAACTGAGAGGGGAAGGCAGAATGGTTACAAATGCTCTGGATGGAAGCAAACTGAATGTTGGAAAATTCCTAATTCATTTATTGTGATGGAAGTCTTTTTCTCCTCAGTTTTCTTATATTTAGTAGATTACTCAAGGTCTTTCAGCGTATTCATACATTTGTCAGTGAGTTACACTTTGAATGCTTTTTTCAGACTCACCAATTACAAGAAAATCTTTTAGACTGCAATTAGACTGCTCTCTGCTAAATGAACTAATTTATTCCAGAGAATGTTAAAAAAATTAATACTGTCCTGTGATGATCAGCTGATCTAACACTAAGGTTTTTCAGTACTATAAACGTTCATCAGGTTTTTGGTGAACTCTTTAAATTTCTACTCGTACCGGTGCAAATTCAACTTGATAGAATATTAATAACTATAGTAAATTTCTACTTACAATTATAATTTGCCTCTCCCTTATATACAGAACATTATCAATCTTTCACCATTTTTGAGCAGCGGGAATTCAAGTTCCTAATTAAAAAACTTACTTCAGTGGAAGTTTTAAAATCAGACAATTATGCCCAGATACAACAAGCAAGGCAGCCATAATTAAAACACAATTAAAAACCCCTCAGTTTACGTCTTGTCAGACCGACAGTCCCCCCATTCCGACTTCTGTCACAGAAGCACACACACCAGACTGTTCAGCTCGCGAACACACAACCCCAGAAAGCTGGCGCTGACTGCTCCGCTCCAGCGCCCCACCGTCCTTGCAGCCTCCCGGGGCGCGCTGCGAGCGCCGCGGCAGCCGCGGGCCTGCGGCAAGTGGCGCCGGGCCGGGCCGGGCCGCGCCGGGCCGCGGCAGCGCGCAGGGCGAGCTGCCGGCGCCCGGGCTTGCTGCCGGCACGCAGGCGGTTAACGCTTTATTGCGCTGGGAAGAGCGATAGAGGAGGGATTTGCATCTCCTTGAGCAGTTGTGCTCCGAGCGCGTGTGAGGGCAAGAGGCGGGAGAGCTGGTGACAGCGGGGACCCGCGATGGCGCGGCTGCCCGGAGCCTCGGCGGGGCTCCCTTCCCCTTCTTCCCCTTCCCGGGCCGGGCCGGGCCGGGCCGGGCCAAGCCCCCGCCCGCCCGCCCGCCGCGCCGCTCGCGGCCCGGGGAAGCCCTCACGGCGGCCGGCAGCTCCCCCCCGCGGGACCGGCCCCGCCGCGGGACGTGCAGGGCGTTTGGGGCGGGAGGACGCGGGCGCCCGCGCCCGCCGCGGGCCCTACCTGCGTCGGTGAGGCGGGGCCGGGCTCTGTCCCGCAGGTAGTAGATGAAATCCCGGCAGTTCTCGTTCTCCACCGCCCCGACGGAGCACAGCTCGGCCAGCAGCTGCAGCGCTTTCTGGCAGATCTCGTCCTCCCTGTCGCCGGGCATCGCCCCCCAGCATCCTCGGCAGCGGAGCCCCGCGCTGCGGTCAGGCGCCGCGCCGCCGCCCGCCGCCCGCCTGCAGCCGCCCGCGCCGCCGGGCCGCCGCCCGCATCGTCTGCCGGCGGCGCCGGCCGCGCACCCCGCGCCTGCCCGCGCCGCCCTGCCGGGGCCGCCGGCGCCTCCCGCCCGCCGGCCGGGCGGCCGCGCCGCTGCTCGGGGGCGGAGCGGCTCCCACTAGTTGAATGCGAGAGCGGGGAGGGAAGGCGCCGCAGCACCGCGCCGCGCCGCGCTCCCCGGCGGGCAGCGCTCGGCCGCGGAGGCGGCGCAGCCTCCGCCCGCCCCCGGCGGCCGCCCCGGGCCGGGGGCCTCGGAAACGCCAACAGGGAGAAGCGCGAAACCAAACACTCAAAAAAAAAAAAAATAAATAAATAAAATAAAAAAGCAGAATAGCAGGAGGTGGCCAAGGTGAGGAGCAATGGAGAGGTACAGGCGCGCAGGGGCAGCGCGGGGGACGGCCGCTGGCTGGCCGAGGGAGATGGGGCCGCCGCAGCACCTCGGGCTCCGCGCTGGGAAGGGTCTTAACCGCTGGCAGCCAAGAAGAAAACAAACCCCAGGGTGTTTCCAGATCCCCAGGGATAGTTCAGTTGAGTCTGGAAGCAGAGGTGGAGGAAAACTTCTGAAGCACATAGAGTTCAGGAACAAAGATCAGTCTTGAACATAGGCCTTGATAAGCAGCAACCCTCCAGGAAATCCCCTCTCCTTCATTAGTCAGCCTAAACCTCTTCTTTTATACTCTACCTGTAATATTTATAAACAGCTTGGTAAATATTGTATGCCTTTTGTGTCTCACTGCCTATCCCTATTCAGAAATGATTACATTAACTCAACTAATTGTCTGGAAATCATTTGCTGTAATCAGTGCAGGCACTCGCTGTGCAGAAGCCACTGCAGGTGAGAACGTGGGAACGTGCTTCTCCTGTGGAGAGTGGCGATCCTCAGTTCAGTTACGTTTGGCCAATGGGCTGGGGTCAACTCCCTGGGGCAAGAAGGAGTTAAAACACCAATGAGAAATCTCACACACCTGAGGCCAGGCTGTGGTTTGAGAGCATGCAGGCAGCTGAGGGAGGGGAGCAGGTGGGTGGCTGGGGAAGCTTCCTCTACTAACTGTGTTTAACTTGGGAAGCGGAAGGTTTGCGAGGGGCTGTCTGCTTCACTTAGTGTTTGTAGGTGGCAGAGGCTCGTAGGCCCTATGGGGGGAAAAGCTGAGAACTGGTTGCTCTGTTAGGTTCTTTGATTTTGTAGTGTGGGATTAAATCTCATACGTTAAAAAATGTAGTAAAGCAGAGAAGCCTGAAGCAGATGTAAGACAAGAGCATCTGTGCGTGTTACATAAGGATTGACCTGAATGCCTGCGAGCTGGACAGCACTGCCCTTGGAGGCCTGTGTGATTGCTGGGCTTAAAGTAAGTGAATATGTCTAGTGCTACCTTTTACTATTACGTCTGTAAGAATGATAGCCCCCAGGGATCCTGTGTACAGTGCATTGGAAGTAATCCTGGAACTGCTCGCGAGGCAGTGCTAGACTTGGTTAGAGTGCTAATTCAACTTCTTATTTGTGCTCTCTCTTGTTCGGGATAGTTCGAGCAGGTATCATCAAGCCACGATGAGCTAGGAAAGCTCAGACTGTGGTGTGGATGTTTAAAGGTTCTGTTTAAAGGTTTTGGTTTTGGGGCTCTAGAAATAGTGACTAGAGCAAAGTCTGCTAGTAGATTTTTTTTTCTTTAAAAATACATATGTTTTAGAAGTTAAAATGCATTCTGTGAATGAAACTGGTAGTAGTGGCAAAAATTAGCAAAAATAACTGCCAGGTGTAACTTTCTCCCTTCTAGGGCTTTGGCAGCATTTCTTATGCCTCAAAAGTGTGGCTTTTTTTCTTCACTTTTAATAGAAAAATTGTGTCTGTAAAACATGATTGTACAAACCAGGTATAATTTTATCAATAAGCAGACAATTCTCTCAGGTTTACCTCTTGTTTTTAGGGATTCATAGTAGATAATAAAATGGTCTATAGCAGTTATGGTTGTTGTGGTTGTACTTTGGAGCCAAAATGTAAATGTTGGAGTCAAAAATGTACACTTTCATGTGTAAGCAAATGGAAACTTGCCATCGGTCTCGATGAATACTGTAAAAATATTTATCTTACTGTTGCAGATACCAGTGTAGTTGACTTGTTTCTCCAAGCATGCAGTAAGGGAAGAAAAAGAGAAAGTTCTGAAGAGGTAGTGTGAATCACATCACTTTTTCTGAAACTAAGGACTAGGCTTCAGAAATCCTGCTGTTCCTTCTGCTTTACTGAAGGAATAAAGTGTAAAGAGTCCTTTTTTGGGAAAACCAGCTTCAGCAGGCCTAGTAAATTATTCATATGTATGTAAGATTACTTGATTATATTTTGGTAATGTGACCCAAACATAGATGGCTATTCTATTCTAATATCTTGTTCTCTGCCCAGGATAGTCAAATACATCAACTGAAAAGTGATATTTATTTAGGCATTTACTGAAGTGATGCTTTGTTTTGTTCTTTTAATCCTGTGAGACCATAAATCCAACCCTAGCCTGGATTCTAGCTTGTCGTAGAGCAGACTTTGGAAAGGCTGATGATGAAATGGTGACTTCTTTATCTTCCTCCAGTAATCAAATATTCTTGCTTCATTTTTAAAAAGCAGCAACTTGAAGGTGCAGATTTGTTTTTAATGCAGATGGTGAGGGTAGAAAACTTTTCAAAGTCTAATGGAGAAAAAAACAGGAAATTGCTTGGATGTAAGTGCTGGTAAATCAGAGCATGTGCTTTCAAAAGCTCTAGGTAACTGTTTAACATACTGTCCGAAGTAGTACATGGTTCTCTTTCCTGTGGTGCTGCAGTAAATGTAATCTGCAATGTGTAAAGAGAACTGTAACTTTTTTCCTATGAGTGTTTCTGAAATCTAGATTACCTCTGCTATTTTGTTGCCCCTAATTGCATAATTTTGTTCTAGCAGTAATCCCTAGTTGTGATGAGTTTACTGTTACATCAGCTATAGATTTTGTTGGTTCAGTGGGTCATGTTATGTTCAAGGTCGTTAGTGAATGCTCTATTAATTAAACTCTGATGTTAGAAGGGGATCATGCAGGGGACACTCCTCTTAATTCCATACTGAAGGTTACAGCTTGTGCTGGATATAAGTGTAGGTTCTGTTTACTTGTTTTTGTTTTTTTGTCTGTGTAGCTCAGAACTATCCTCACACAATACGGTATGCTCAGAAGGTTGATAAAACAAACCCCACCAAAACTGCTATACATAGAATCAGAAATATCAATTCTCAGTTGTTTTAGTTGTACTGCAGTTGTTAAAATGCATCACAGGCTTAGTTTGCTTTTGTTATTCAAAAGTAAACTGGTTGGCGTACAACAGTTCTGGCATACCAATTGGCATGTTCTTTCTTTCATCTTGGAATGAGTTTTTTTCCATATTCTAGGAGTAGCAAAAGGCTGGCTTGGCAATGAAATAATTTTCGAAGGATAAGGTAAAATGCATCTGTCTTTACAGGATATAGTAAAGCAGAGGCTCTTCCCGTGGCAGATGAAGGAGTGGTTATGGCGTCTTCTGATATACATCTGCACTAGATTATTAATCACAGTCACGAACTTCTGGCACACCAAGCACAGTTTCGATGGCAGGTTATCAGGGCTATCTAGAAGTTCCAGTTTGGTTAGTGCAGCATGTCATGGAGCCCTGGCTGCTGTAACTGCGCTGTTGTTGGGATCCCAGCTACATAGGTGACAGCTAACATGTATTCAAATATTCCAAAGTCTCTCCTCTGATAGACTGAAGAAGGCTATTAGCACCTTTAGCTATTAGCTATCCAAATTGACTATATTTCTTTTCTGTTGTTCAAATATACTCTTTATATGATAAGTATGACACAGACATTTCCTTTCTTACTTAATCTAAAGTGGTGAGAATAGGCATCTAGGAGGTGAAGGTAGATCAGCTGTGTAGGGTTGGAGAGTGTAGATAAGTAACTCCTTGGAGTCTGTCTTCTTTCATGGAAGATGAACACACTTGGGAGTTTGTTTTTGCTAATAAAAGGTCCTTCTGCATTCACTGTATGGCTAAAATACAACAAACAAAACAACAACAACTTACTAGTAGCTTTAAAATATGGAACTTACTAGCTACACATTTTTTTTAATCTTCAGAAAGAACGAACCTTACAATGGTACTTCATTGTCCTTTCGTATTTTTGCAGATTAGAAATTTAGATATTACTCAGTAGTAAAACACATTCTCTGGTCTCAAAAGTGTAGTTGGGGGAGAAAATAACACCCCCAAAACAAACCTGAAGCAAACAACTCTCCTCTTCTCCCTCAACCGTACTTACTAACTACAGTATTTATTTCTTCAGGGCATGCGTATGAGTTGTGTTGTGACTTAATGTTTTTGGTATCCTCCTGTTAGGCTATTCTGGACGTTTAACAATCTTAACAATTGAGCCTTGTAAGCAAAGTACATTTGGGGTAAGCAGGTTCGTAGGTTGAATACCATTCTGGGAAAGAATAGGTAACTTGCACTGCATTTTTTTGGTTTGCTTTAACTAGAAGTTATCAAGAATTTGCATCATGTATTCATAACTGTTGCAATGAGATTTGGCCTTGAATACAGCACATTATTATTATTATTTTAAAAAAAAGGAAGAAAGAGGCCATGAAATCGAGGAGTGTGGTTTTTAGTGCAATGGCATTGTTTAATAACAAAAGATTCACAGCCCATAGTCATATAATTCCAGGCTGGATAAGGGAAATCCTATTGTAGGATCAAGGATTGATCTGTCTATCAAATCTTTCTGTTACTGGCTCTGAGAGATTTCCTGCCTCATTTTCCCTCATAATGCGCATATCTCTTTAAATTCTGTGATTTAGTCTTTAGATTCTATTTTTAATGGAAAATTTTATCTTTTTTTTTTTTTTAATGCTGCTGAAGAGTACACAATGCTTAGAAAAACATATAAGAAATAGGAACCTGGGCAACTGACACTGAGTTTTTGTGATTTTTTTTTTTTCTAGGCAGTTTCATTCTTGAGGTTCATTATTTGGTTATTATTCATGGGGGTTTTAGGAATGTTTTTAAGATGAAGGTAATTAGAAAACAGAATTGCTTCTATCTGGGCTTTTTACTTGATAGCAGCTGCTAGAGCTTATATGGAAACAGGTTAATGTTAACTAAGGGAATGGTGATACTATCCTTTTGATAATGTCTTACAAAACTTGCGTGGCTGTTCTTGGATGCTGTTAATAAGATGAAGAGAGGCTCAGATTTTGAGGTTTGTTTGAAATCCTGTGATCAGTATTAAATACTGATGAAGAATGAAGAAACACAAAAAGGGATGGTAGCGCATTTTCATTATGGTATTTATAAAATCTTAAGGCTTCTGTTGTGTGGAATTGCATGCCACTTACTGACATCTCTTCAGATTTTTAAAACACAATGCATCAAATCAGTGTTAAACAGTGCAGAGTACAAAGCTTTGTTCTTTACTGTTCAGGAGACCTGTAAGCTGTTTGTGTGCTGGAATTACATTTGTGTGCTGACATTACAGAGTTTTCTGAGTGAGTGGTAGGTAGGTTGCTTTCTCACAGCAGGTCCTGAAGGAAGAGCAAAATGTCTATCCTGTGCTGAGCAGAAGAAGGCTGTATCAAAATATATTAAAGACCATGAAGTGCCACTAAAATCCATGCTGTAGTACAGAATTAGAAATATTCGTCTGATAGCCAGTGTCCTGATACAATTGGAGCTCAGCTACTTTGTACAAAGGGAGCTGGAAGGAGATTGCTAATGAATGTGTGAGTGGTCTGAATGGAGGTTATAAGGAAAAGCCAGACAGCTACTTTTAAGTCTAATGTAGCTCATCAGCGTGGCTTTTATTTTTCTCCTCAAGTTTTGTGATTGGACAAAGCTTCACTGCCTGGGGAAGAATAAGTAAGAGATATATGCTCCAAGTAGAAGATACTGCATAAAAGATTATAAATGGTATAACATGAATGCAAGTTACTTCAGATGCTAGATCATTTTTATCATCTCTTTTAGCACATAACGTTTTTCTTTCTGATCTTCATACAGCTCATCTTGTTAATAGAGAGGACTCTAGGTGCTATGGCTTTCTCATCTGCTGTTTTTAACTATTTAAGCTTTCTCAAAACTGGAGGAGGGGCAAATGCGCTGTCTTTGATTATGATTTAACTTTAATTCTAATTTTGACAATTCCCTTCTTGAATTCCCCTTCTGTACATATTGCTGGAAAAAAGATCACTGAATCACTGAACAATTCAAGTCTAGGGAATGAGTTGAGCTGGAGGAGAACTGTTGTGTTCCCAAGTCTGTGGTCTGAGGTTTTTGTTACTGATTGCGCACATGATTTTAAAATCCTGTCTCCCCAGTTAGTGATTTTTTTTTTTTTTTTTTTTTTTAGTATCCTCTTTGGATCCTGCAACTCTGTATAGCTTTTCATATCTTAATGCCACCTGTCTTTTACAAGTAAATACACAAAGTCCCCTTGAAGGACCCTTCTGCTACCAAGGGGGTTAGCATGCTGTGCTGAGTTTCTTCCCACTGTAGCTTTGCATATATCCATGCAACTACAAAACAGAGTTTGACCCTGGATCTGACTATTGTATCAGTCTTCATCTGACTCTTCAGTGAGCATGCTGGGTATCAAGTGATCTTTTTTTGACCTCTAAACTCTGGCATTATTTTTTTGCCCTGTGGCATGTTATTTGTGACACACTTTCCCTTACTATTTGCCTGCTGGTTGATGCTGCCTTTGTTACTGAACTTTTAATCCTTTGAATACACATGGAGACATGGTGTGGAAGAAAGAAATTGGTATTCCAGCCATAAGCAACCAAAATAACCCTTTAGTTTTACCTTGTAGGTTAAGGCAGCTCCAATAGCCAAATCTTCATCTGTGTCTTTTGTGCTACTGTGTGTTTTTAAACTGTGCTATAACTGTGGTTAGTTTGAAAGACAACCCTATCTGTTGTATACTAGCTAGAGTTATTATTAGTTAAAGAGCAAAAAGGCAAAGGTGATGGTGTCCTTTGACCATTAAATTCCTTGATAGACTGTTATTTAGTAAAAAGGAATATGCTGAAAAGACTGTTCTATGTTAACATGGACTGCCACTGCACTGTCCGTTTGAGGCACGGTTTCTAGTATCTTACACTAGCATGCTGAAGCATCCATGTCCTTAAGGAAAAGGAAAACCTGATATCAGAAAAGAATCTCCTGGATATGGAGTCTTACTCGTTAAAGATCTATCTCTGAAGTTTATTATTTACATTAATGTGTTTATGGGAGCTAGAAGATAACAAGGTAGGAGTTGGTCTTATGCGCTATTTATCTCCAGTCAAGAAGTAACAAAAAAAATCTGCGTTATTCCTATTGTTTGAATATTTCGAAGTGTATAAAGATCGAGCCCACCTTCTGTAAGGTGAAATGATAATGTAATAAATGCCGGTGAGAATGCCTTGCCCAGAGGAGAAAAGAAAGAAGGCTAGATAATATTCAGGACTATACATAAAACTTTTTTTGATTCTAGAAGTAGAATAATCTGGGACAAAAATGGGATTCAAAATTGGTATTGTACTGTCTGGCTTACAGGGGCTTTTATAAAATTGACTCTTATTGATAGTCTCACTCAGTGAGACAGTTCATATAACTAAATATGTAAGAGCTCAGTCATAATGTAGATTGCAGGAAAGTTGTACTAATGTATTTCCACTCAGCTGCTTATAGTTACATGCTACTACTTTCTAATCAAAAGGGGAAAAATTTGTGGGTTTATGGTTTATAGCATTCTCTTAAAAATTATCAAGCTAAGATAGATCTTTCAATGAGGAGGAAGTAGTCCTTTATCTTTGAATCTTAAAAGAATAGAATCTTCCACTAAATAAGAAAAACCCACCTTTTTTGATAACTGGTTAAATTAATGCTGTATAAATTGTAGATGTCACTAGTGTCTGTATAGTGCTGGCCTTCTCTGAAAAGTGGTTTAATTTAGAAAAAAAATTTAATTAAGTGCTACTAGATCAAGATGTGATCTGCTTATGAGTAAAAAGTCTTCAGTTGAGAGAAGAATGTTTTTAATAACACTTGTGACTCTGGTTCTGGGCTTGGTGAATGTAAGTTTTATTAGACATCAGAGCTGGACCAAAACTTTGCTATTCAGACTCGCTGCGTATGGCTGTCTGAAAGCTTCACTTGCCACCACCGATAGGGTAGTGAAGTAGAGACTGGTGGAAGCAGCAGGGACTGACCTCTATGCCTTTTGGGGAGTTCTGTTGCTCTGGAGAGTCCTTCTGCTGGTTGGTTAGTGTTATACTAGGAAATAGAAACCATGTTTACTGGGTGGGTAGCCTGCAAGTTCTTGCTTTTAGTGCTACCTCTGAGACCTCGTAACTGGAACTTGGGCATTCTTACCCTAAGGCGTAACTATCCTTGTGGATTAAAGAAAAGTTGTTGTTTTGGGGTGCTTCTCCTCTACCCACCCCATGCCTTTAAATATTCCCTTAGAACTGGTTGTATGATCTTTAACACACAACCAGGTAAGTCAGACTCCATCCAGATGGCAGTAGTGGTAAAAACTAGCTGATTAATTGAAACAAGAATGTGCTCTTCTTTAGGTATTCCTGAAGCAAGAAGTGTAGAAATAGTACTAATTGAAATTAATTAATAAAGGCTAGTGTATTTTTTTTAAGTTTCATTTGGATATAAAGTTCAACTTCTGTATATTGAGAACCTGGAAAATCCAAATTGCTTTGTTAAGCACATTCTGGTTTGGAATCCTTGGATTCTAGCTAATAGGAACCAGCAGGTTCAGACTAATTGAGTCTAATGTTTGGATCACTCTGTGGTAAAGAATGTATACTGACGGAGAAAGTGAGTGCTGATGCATTCTTAAGCTCTGTCAAAGAGCAGCATTTTCTTACTCAATTGAAATTGTTAAAGTTGCTCTATTTTTAAACAAAAAAACTTTACCATAATACAATGACTGTTGGCCTTCTATGCAGAATTGCAGCAGCCAGTGCCTGGTATAAATATGCACAAGACAATGAAGTTTTATAGGTAGCTTCGACATCTCGCTTCCCAGTAGACTTAATTTTTTTTTCTTTTTCTGTTGCAGTTGAAACTTCAGGTGAATAAACGAACTGTGCTGCTGTATCAGATACTTTTGAGGGGGGAAAAAGGTAAGCTGTTGAAGCAGGCACAACTTAAACTGATATGACTAAGGCCCCATGTTTAAATGAGTCTCTTGGAGACTTACTGCCAACACAATGATAAACGCTTTGATCAGAAGAGTGATTTTTTTTTTCTAATATGTTTTTATAATGCTGAGGACAATAGACTTTGCCATTTGCTTTACTGGTTATAACAACTACAACCTATACCTCAGAGCAGTTTTTTTTTCTAGCTTCTTGTCATCTCCCCCCAAACAGTTAGAACTATTTTTCCTTCTCTAAACAAGTCTTTGTGAAGACAGATGACAAGAAGTCATCTCACTTCTTGGAAGGGTGCATATGTTTGGGAAAGGATTCTAAATTCTACTCCCAAGTGAATTAAGGGATCTGTCTTTCAGTCTAGAGGAAACAGGGTAAAATGCAAAACGTTCTACCCTGCTCCAGCACTGCCTGAGTCTCTCTGCAGTGGTACTTGGAGTGTGTTGACTCCAGGAAGTTAGGTGTTTTGAATTTATTTTTGAGATATGTACTTGTCTCCATGGATCATATGTGAAAACAAGTGCCTCTCTTCCTCCCTATCAGAAAGGTGAAGAGTGTTTTACCAATTCAGTACTTAGGCTGTTTATAACAACTGACTAGAAAGCAAGACTCTGGAAACAAATTGAGGATCATGGAGGATAACAAGCAGAATGATTTGATGATGTGATGCAGTTGCAAAAAGAAGCAAATGTAAGTCTGCAGTATATGATCAGGAGTACTATTGGAAGAAAGCGGACATAATTACCGTGACTTGACGTCGCTGAGACTTCATCTGAACAAGTTTTTAATATTGCAATTTGAGATGCAGACAGGTCTCCAGAAAAGAGTAACAAAATGGATTAGGAAACAATATTCTGTAAGCATGTGAGCAAAGCCTAAAAGAAATAGGAATTTTCATAAGATTTTTCTAAGTGAGAGAATGACCATAGTAAAAATCTTCTGTTTAGGGAAAAGTAATGTGGGGTTTAGCTGCTTTTTTTTTTCCTTGCATTTGTGTGTGTTTCTTCTTCTTCTTCTTCTTCTTCTTCTTTTTAAGATGAGTAAGATTTTTTTTTTCCATATTCATAGCAAGTAGGACAAATTATATTCATCTCAACTCGATGGATCAGGAGATGAGACCTTTACAGTTACTGCTTCTGAACCACACAAGAGATGCCTTAACTCATTACTACTTCTTTTCTACTTCAAAAATATAAAATTATTAAAACAGCCAGAAATGTGTGCTTTTCAGTATCCTTAACTGCAGTGAAAATGTGAGCAAACTAAGGAATGAGTGATGTGATATATATTATTGATAATTATCCTCACTCAGCTGTCAAAGGTGACTTAGATTTCTTTACTTTTTCTTTACTATTTAACATGGGTTATTGGTAGTAACTCTGTTCTTTGGCAGACATATAGTATACCTAGCTGCTATCAGTAATAATACTACATTTCTGTAGTCCTGATTTTTGTTAAGGTAATCATTAAAAGGATCTCTGAGCATTTTTTGTCCAGCAATATGATACTTACAGAACAAAGACACATTCTTGATAAATGTGAGAGCAGCGTGTTTTTTTCTAAGTGCACATTTATCTGTCACTGGAGTTATCTGGCATTTGATCGAAGTATCTAAAATTATACTGTAAAGACCTGAATAATTAATGAGTCAGGATTTACATTCAGTTATGTCTTACAACATAAGTTGTATTTGTCTGAATGCAGAAACAAAGTCTTCTGACTTTATTTTCTGCTTCTCTCATTAGGAACTAACTGGGCTTAATAAATGTTAATTAACTTACTGTGGCCTCACGTAATCAAAATTATTACTCACAAAACTGAGTGTAATTTCTCAAGCTGACAAGTTCTGACCTTAAAATTGGTAGGTTGTATCGGAATCCAGACCTACCTTCTGTTCATGATGGTACAACTAGAGTAGGATAAGAAAGGGCTTTCAAAATCTTGAGGAATTTCATGATAACTTCTGTTCCAGTGTGGGAAGACGGGCTCTTTCAGAGTGTTTTAGGATTTGTTTCTTCATTAAAAGAATAAGACTGTCCTCACTTAATGAAGAATTTTGATGGTTAGAACATCTCTTTGAAAGAGAGAGAACCCAGAGTCACATCCTTGTATCTTCATCCTACGTAAGTTTCCCTACAGCTAATTTGGCTATATCAAGGTGAGAGGAAGGAAGACAGGCTTTTTTTCCTCTTCTCTCAGAAAGTTTGTTATTCTTATTAACACTCCTAAAACCAAACAAATCAAAGCAAAAAGAAAAAAGGCTGGCATTTGGTATTTCCCTACAGAAACTGATTAAAATATTTCTGGTTATTTTAGTTGCAGACTCCCAAAGGCTTTGGCAGAGTAAGGAGCAAGGCTTCTCTAATCTAGTCCCTGCGGCTAAATTCTGGTTGACTAGCAAGATTCTTCTTCCTCAAATCTTTCCTTAAACGCGTGAGGGGTTGGTCACCTGCTTTCCTGAGAACTCTTCAGTCTGTTTCCTGCTGCTATTCGGTCAGCAGGGCTGATAGAAGCCTCCTTGCTACAGATTGGCTTCCATCAGTGCATCCACTTATTTTTCCCTGAAACCATGTGGAGAAGGAGAAATGATCCATAGCCAGCTGTGGCCTTTTTTTTTTTTTTTTTTTTTTTTTTTTCTGCTACTTTATTTCTGTTCATGCATGGGCTTTTCAATTTTATGAAGCCAGCTTTACCTGAAAGCTTAAATGTAGTTGCATCCTCCTGGGTGAAGTGGACAATTTCTGTGCCAATTGCATCTTTAAAGAAAAAGATCACAGTATGCACTCTGCTGCCTCCTTTCTTTGCTATGAATCCCTTTGAAGGGGGCTGCTTGCAGGGTGTTGGGAATGGGGAGAAGAGGTGTTGCTGGTTTGTTATTTTGTTTCTGCTCTTAAGGGAACCTTCCTTAGGAAGGGACTGAATGTCCAATTCCCATTAATGTTGTTTAGATTAGCAGATGATCCGTTTTGTGGGATGAAGGAAGTGACCTGCTGCTCCTTCCGTTGTCCTGGCTACATCAATCCTAACTACTAATTACAACTCCTGAAGGGAAGACTCAGTGCTGCTGTGTCACTGGCTTTTGAGCACCCTGTGATATTGTTATAGCTATAATCAAAACTTCCTCCTAATTCTGGAGGAAGTATGTTCAGGAAAAACTCTCTAAACCTGAGTCTTGTAGGAACAGCTTGGAATATGTTAGTCTCATGAGGTTGTACCCAAAGAAGAGTCTCAAATTGATAAACAGGCTTTTCAGGGCAAGGACTGGGCCAGCCAGTGTGCTAGCTTATTTTGGGGGCAACTAGGAGGGATACCTAGCAGAAGATGCTCCCTTATTAGAGTCCTCTATCTATTCTAAACTTGACCACAGATATTTATGGTTTCTGGTTGCTACTGGTTGATTTTTTTTCCCCCAGTCCCACCTGCCAGGAGAGCCTGGAACACAGGTAAATGATTCTGCCTGAGCTGCATGTTGCCTCATGTGTGTGATTCTTGTGATTTATCACAGAATGACTGACTAGTAATTTCCAGCTATAATACCTTGTATTTAATTTTCAATCACTAAGATATAAAACAAAGGTATGAGTGACTCAAAATTAGTCATGAAAAAATGTGAAAAGCTCCAAGTACTTTGGTATATGAAGGAATAAAGCTAGATATGGAGAACAAGAGAAAATGACTAGTCAAGTTTATGATACTTAACATAGGAGAGAGAATCTTGTTTGATTTAGGCCTAGGTAACCTGGGAGATGCTGTCCACCTGCGGAAGCTGAGAGTGGGAATTCCCTTAAGAGATTTATAGAGACTTAGAAGCCAAAGAGCAGTACTGTGGACAGTTCTGCAGTTAGGGCAGTTCTATATCTCAGTAGTATTCAGCACCTCTGTGCACTAAACCTAGGACCAGGGAGTCACAAGTGTTATTTAAAACATTCTTCTCTCAACTGAAGACTTTTTAGTCATAAGCAGATCATATCTGATCTAGTAATACTTAATTAAAATTTTTCTAAATTAAACCTTTCAGAGAAGGCCAGCATTATAGAGGCACTATGACATCTACAATTTACACGGTATTAATCTAGCCAGATACCAAAAACATTAGTGGTAACAGTTAGAGATTATACAAACTGGTGGAGTCATCGCTGGTGGAGATGTCAGTTACCTAGCACACACTCCACTGTTAAGGTTGATCTGTTTGTATAATGTTAGAAAAGGCTGGAAGATATTGATGCTGTCAGACCTAAAACAATGGTGTCTGGGTGCTTCTGTTAGTCAGGGGAAGCACCATGTGGACCCCTTGGGGACCTCCTGACAATGGAAGCATGTTTGACATGCAGGTTTTATGGTCAAAACTGTGGGTTTCACTTATTGTCCTGAATTAGACTGCAGTGATTGGGTGCGGGACTGCTTGGCAGGTATCCTCAGATAACCCTGGCTATCTCATTTATGTACTTTGTTTTCCCCCCCCTTTTTTTTTTAAACCACCCTTTTTGCCTGCCCTTGAACCTCCCTTTCTTTGTGCCAGTCTCTTCCCAAGTAAATAATGCATCCCTAGTTACCTGTTAGATCCAGTTTCCTACATCTGTACCCAAATTTGGTGTTGTCAATATTGTTACCAAGGTAATCTCAATCTTCCATGGTTTACTCATAGGCTTACCCAAGCACTGTTGGCCTGGTAAGATTCTACTCTCCTGCAAATCCCCAACATGCTATTTTAATTATTTGAAGTTCTGCTGTTTCTCACATAAATCCCATTTAAGCGCTTGTGAAATCTAAATGTCCATTATGGCACTATCTAACTTTTATTAGCTTCTTGCATTACATGTTTCATCTGGCAATTTCTCATATCACGTTCAGTAGTTTTCCACATCTTTTCATTTTGCTTAATCTAAGTCTAGAGTCTGCAAGCAACTGTGCTGGTGACTAGACTTAACATGCATCTTAAATACAAGGCTTTGTGTTAAAGAGAAACAGAGAATATAGGCTGTACAACTTTTCCATGTATCTTTTGTGTGTCTTGGAAAGCAGTGTCACCAGTACTTAGAGATAATGTTGAACAATCAACAGAACATGAGCTCCCAGTGAAATACCTCCCCTGTTGTGACCCCCCTCTCTAAGAGCAAGTACAGTGCTGCTCTTTGTGTCACTAATCAAGCTGAGGCCGGCACTTCAAAAAGGATTGTGAGAAATTGGAAATAATTCATAAAAGGACTATGAATTTAAAGCCTGTAGACATAGGAAGACTAAATGAAGTCATTTTACTTACTGGAGTAAGAAATGATTTGAGAACTGTCTGTCACTTGCGGGCAGGGAAGAGATGCTTCTGATGCTCTTCTTACTGCCTTTTGGCTTTGTCTACTTTGTAATTGTGAGACTGTGCTCCTGGAAAGTGACAGTTAGCAAATTCAGCAGGAAGAGTGTTTTTGGTGAGCATAACTCACTATGGGGAAAAACGTGTCTGCAAACATGTTAGACTGTTTATTAGGTAGCCTTCAAACCAAGGCTGGGTTAGGCTTAAAGAAATGTAGCTGCTCAGGTAGTCTAACTCAGGATCGTAACAACATCTGTGACAAGAAATTTCTGCAGAAGTCAAACATGATCCCAGTAGTTGCTGTTTCAAATCTGTTCATCTCAATGTGGAAGTGCCTGGGGATACAGCCATAATCGAATAAGCCCAAGGGAAGCATTAGAGCTTGTGTCTATAAAAGTGAAGCTTTTATTCAGAGTTGATGCTCAGCACCTTTCAGAACATAACAGTAAAATAGTGTGTGCAAAGCAACAAAAAGCAATGAAGAGGAAGGATTAAAAGTCTAAAACTGTTGGAAGTATTAAAGAAGGCTGACGTTGTGCAATTGAAAGAATGGTGAAGAGTATATGACTAGACTGCAGTGGAACTGGGATTATAAACGAAGATGAGCACTGGACATGTACTCAGAGGCCTAGGGGAGGTAGATCAACAGAAGCACTGCAAATGCCAGAAGAAAAGGTGAAAAACATAGGAATGCCCTAATATCCTTTTATGGGGTCAAATACAGGAATGGAACTTCAGAATGGGAACTGTAACTTGTGTATTTGATTCTATATGTGGAAATTAATGGATTTCCAAAGACTTCTTAATGCATACTTTTTAAAGGAGATTGTTTAACTCTTCCTAATATTAGAATTTTACTTGCTGAAGTAGAAGGTGCTAGAAATTCACCTTCTCACTGGAAAGCATATTGAAAATGCTCTTTTTAAAGAGCAGCTGGCTCTTTATAGTCTATTTTCTTACTATCAACTCTTCTAAATCATGAGGGATATAACCATAACCATTAACCTGATTTAGCCAAATTAAAGTTAAATTTCTCTTGAGTCTTTACCTGTACAAATGCATTCATCAATCATCTTCATGAGTTTGCCTGAAATTTCAGGATGCCTCAATTATCACGTATTGTATAAGCGTCTGCACATCTTAATGCCAATGCTCTTTGACATTGTCCTCTGCCTAAAGAGCTAAAAGCTGTTCTGGAAAGGGATGGAGTTGAGTTTTCTTCCTTCTAAGGCAGGGCATACTTCACTAAGGAGGAGGAAGAGTTCCTGTAACTATTTCAACCTCAAAAAATCTATAAGTTTTAGGCATTGCTTGAAAGGCAGAAATGTAATGCTCAAAATCTAAAGCCAGTGTGTTTTTTTTTTTTTTTTTTTCCCTACTCTTTGCATTACTTCATGTGAATAAAGCCATCTGGTAAATGGTAGAAGCAACAGCACTTTATTGAAGCTTGTTGCTGATTTCTTGCTTTTTGAAGTTATGCAGATCTTCTGATGTTTTTTGTAAATATTAGACTCTAAAGTTTCAAGGTGTTTTTTTTCTTTTTTTTTTTTTTTTTTAAGCAGACTACTTCTGCCAGGCCTTTAAACCTGTTGCAGTCTTGCTAATCATTAAGAAGGCAGAGCTTAGGCTGTTGGAGGAAAGAGTAACCCAACCAACTCTATCCCTTGCTTAGTCCTGGAGAAGCAACATCAGTGATCTATCTAACTCAAAGTCCTGGAGAATCAGTACATAATGTTGTGCAGTGATTGAAGTGTCTTGAATTTTGTACTGTACCTTTATAGTTTAACTTCCACTTGTAGTTTGAAGCCTATTACTTGTAGCACTACAGCCAGAAACAGTGTAACCTTTTCCCTAAGATCCAGTGGCAGAATTTATTGGAGTCTCACTTGTCTGTCATGATCTTAGACTCACTTCAGCTTAACAGGCTCTCCTTTCTTCAGCAATCATTAACTATAGTCTAAGCCATGACTTATGCTTTTATTTGTCCTCTCATGCCAAATCTTTAAGATGTGCTGAAGTTTCTCTCTTCCCTCCTCTCCCTCCAATCCTTGGCCATGTGACTCTTCTGGTATAAATTATTAGGACTTGCTTTCACTAAAGTGGTTAACTTTAGGATTTTAGAGTGCTGCTGGGAGCAATCTGTGTGCAAGCAGCAGGTCTGGAGTAAGTTCAGATTGAAATTCCTTTTTTTTTTTTTTTTTTTTTTTCTTCCTTCCTTCTCGCAGCTCAGCAACTGCTTTCTTAGAACTGAGAGTCATAGCATAAGCTGTGGCAGCGAGTCTAGATTAACTGTAAACTAAGCCACTATCCAAATGTAGCTTTCTCATTTATCACTGTCAGCACCAGTTGTCTTGACTCCTTAGCCCTTACTTTCCCAACCCCATGCCAAACCTGGTGTGAGTCTTAGCCCATTGATGCCAACCTGATTCTTTAGGTAGCCAACAGAACAATTTCTGTCCAGAATAGATGCCTAATTCAGTAATAATTCCAGGTTCACAGCCCTTCCTGTATTGATAGTAGCTTTACTACTAATCAGTCCAGCTGCTCCTGTTCTCATCTTAACCTTTGTGTGTATAGTAATGAATTTAGTCCTTTATTTTGTTTTCTGGAACTGAAACCTTCTCCTCAACTGTCTAGCATAGCAATACTTACCTGTTGCATTCTGTGCTGGATGTACTTTGACAAATAAATGCTGTAGAAAAGCTGTTTTTCATATCTTTGCATTTGTTTATACAAATTATTTTCTTCAGGGAAATTTATTGAGACGCATTAGATTTGTGAGTCAGAAAATGGAAACTGAGTTTGTAAGTAAGAAGTACAAATTATAACTAAAATTTTAATTTTAAAGTATGTAGAAATAATGCATTTATACAAACAACTCCATAGTCTTTAAAAGCACACTTTTATATTCATAAAGAAGAGAGACTTCTTTTAAAGAAAACCATCATAAAAGACTACTGAGAAGAGAGAAGGGGTTTTATGTAGCTTATTTCCATTACACTGCATTTCAGAACACAAGGAAAATGGTCTAACCCACCCCCCACCACCAGTAAGACTAGATTTTTCTAAGAAGGTCCTCTCTTTAGGAGGAGCACAGGGAGTACTTGGTGTGCTGTGCTCTCTTGAAAAATATGTCAACCTGCTATAATTTCTGAATGGCAGCTGTGTTCTTGGAAAATCTAGCTTTCATCCAAGTGAACCAGCATATGTATATAGTACAGCCTTCCTCAGTGGACACATTGTGGGCTTAGGAAAAAAGCTGTGCGCACATGGTATTCTGTTCATATAGATGGTATTTGGTCTAAGCACGCTTTACTGGTACATTCAAAAGCACTTCTCAAGAGTGGATGTTTCCAGGCAGCTATTCAAGTATTCCACCATTTGAGTGTTAGAACTTGTAAAAATATTTAACCCTTCTGATAATGAAGTATATTTATAAAATATAACCCATCTAAGAAAAAATAATTTTGCAAAGGACTTGCTGCAAGTTAATTGTGATATCCCAGCTATAGATAGTAGAATTTAGCTAGGAAACTGAATGTTCTCAGAGTAGATTAGGAGTTGAAAACCCAGACTAGAACTCATCTTTAAACAGAGTTTGTTAATATAAGTTCTGTAATGGGAAATCAGTTTTCAGGTCTTGAAAACAGATCTGAATTTTCAGTCCTCAGTGCACTTTAATCACCTACTACTAGATTATACTAGTTTTATGAAGAGTTTTCAATACATACTCTGTCAGTATTAGGGCATAACCTAGGCTAACTGCATATGTATGGTTATTGTCAACCCTGAACACTCGCAAGACAGATGAAAAAAGACGATGGGCTAAAGCTGCGTCTCCTGCACTGCTATCAAGGTGCTGAGGCCTTGCCAGCATCCTTGCACCTTAAAATAGCATCACGTTACTGGTGGCTAAGGACAACGCTTTCCAGCTGTTCCAGCTACCTATGGGCTACTTTATGTAGTGATGTTAAACTAAGGACTTGCACTCAGCAGCTGTAAATCCCTGGAAGACTTTCTGCTTCAGGAGTCCTCTGCTATCTGGGTTAAATTAGGGGCTGCACATCAAATTCCTTAATAGAGTTTACTGCAGGAAAAGGAGGTCCTTTACTTGCCTTGGATTGAGATTAACAAGGAACTACAAATATATCTCACCTGTCTGTTGGTGAATTTTAAAGGGCATGAAACTAAAGAGCTTTGATTATACTCACGAATCAAACGCTCTTGGCCAAGTTATTATGCAGCTTTAACTTACAGCTTTATTTTACTTACGGTTTTGAATCTGTTACTCTGCTTTTAAATTGAGATGTTTTGAACTCAGAGAGAAGTTTTGTTGCTGGCGCCTTGGAAAGGGAAGGACCTTTTGTAAAAGAAGTGGTTTTTAGCAAGAATTCCACAGCTAAGACTTGCTCTTGTCTGACTCTTTTTTAAAAAACTCTGTAGTCAGTAAAATTTGTTATTTTTGAGTTAAAAAAAGACTGGTAAGTTTGCTTAGCCTTTCTCTATGCTGTGTGTTTTACCTTAATAAAATACGGTTTTGCCTTGGGCTTTCTGCTGAATGTGCTCTAAGGCTTATATTCCAAAAAGCGTGTGTCAGTGTGTGTCACATCTCTTACCTAGCTAGGTATATCTGCCTATTTATGTAACTGTCTGTATCATAAAATGCTTAGTGTTAGAGGAATTCTGCAAAATGTCCTGTCGTACAGACGTCAGTGCAAGAATCCTGTGTTTCTGATCTTGTTGCTGCGCTGATGCCACACACCTGTGCCCGATGGCAGTGTAAGCTGTGAGTGTTGCGCATCTCAGGATTAGACGGGGCTGCTTCCAAGGAAATGTGAAGAGTTGCACAGTAGACTGCAAAGGCACAGCACTTGATTTCTGATTTGCTCCATTTTCCCTTCCATTTATGAAAGGAGTGAACTCACAGTATTAGAGCAGTATTTTGTGAATGAATTGTATAAAGTCTTCAGAGACCCTTTAGGATAGAGAAATGTAAAAGTGCAAACTTTGGCACTTTTTATCTGAAAACAAGTTTCTGTGAATACTAGCTGTTTGTCTTGCATAAATTGGAAGACTATTTTTTATGCAAGCAGTTGGAAAGGAAATGATTATTACTAAATAAGAGCATAATACATGCTTGACTGATCTGGGGAAAAAATGCATACCACAAAATAAGATATAGCACTATGTATAGGCACAAAAGGACATAAAGATGTTGACTTCTATAACAGAAATAAATCTAATTACAGCTGACTGTCCATGAAATACATCGTGAATAGTGGGAAGTATATGATCTAAAGAGGTAATGGAGAAAGATAACTTGAGCGACAGTTCTGATGGTGAGTTTGTAGTGAGATCAAAGCCCCTGCCTGGTGTTAGAGAAACTGTAAGCATTCTCTAGACTACTTTTTCTTTTTTTTCTTGTTACTTTCTCTTGTGTAAGCCTTTTCAGCTGTGGGATCCAGGGCAATAAAATAGCTAGATATCTTTCTCTAGAAGACATCTTTATTATTAAGTCATATATATTATATGCTTGTGTGTGTTTATATACGTGTATTTTTTTAAAAAAAACCTCTAATCTTCCTTTATTCTGTCTTCTATTATTTTCAGTTGTGCTTAATACCTGACCATTGTTTGAACAGTTAAGCAAATAGGTATTGAATGCTTTTGAGTTTTCTTATATTTGATATTTGCCTTACTGGACAAGTCATGGACTTGCATTTTTCTTGGTCTGTCTTATCACTATTTGCATCTTTACTAATTCATTTTGTTCTGCAACTTCTGATTCTAGTGTTATATACTGATCTTAGTCTTGTATGTTTATTAGCATTGTACTTTATTTTATGCATCTGTGAGTATGACCTTTAGCAATTTAGCTTCTCTCACTGCTTATTTTCCTCAGAATTATGGGCCATGTCTTTCATGATCTCGTTCAAAAAAGCTCCACGTATTCACAACTGATTTATTAGTCAGATCCAAAATAACCATCTCTTTCAGCCTTTTATTCAGTCTCTGAAGCAGAACTTTTTGATTATCTTTTGCCAAAATGTATTGTTTAAGATGCAGGGACCTATCAGGAACAGGCTGTAGGTCTCCTACAGCCAAAGTAAGGTAGTTGTACAACGCAGGGGCATATCTTCAGTAGTACAGAGCTCTAAAGCTGATACTGGAAGTGTCTCAAGGAACCTGTTCATGATTCCAAGGTGGAATTTATATCTACGACTTTCATGTATTTTGATGATCCCTTTCATATATTCGGATGCTCTGCTAGATAACTGACAGCCGAGATAGACTAGGACAGGCTAAAATTCATCTTAACCCTAGGCCTGCTGCGTGCATGCAGATTGTTCACAGCAGCACGCTGGAGTCCTGAAGCTAACTATCTCCATTTCTGTACTCCTATAGCATTCTGCTTGGAATGAATATGAGGAAGACAGCCAGCAGGGAAAGAGTGAGGGTAAGGTACACATGGAAGTCAAAATGTATGCACATGTATAGGAACGGATGGTAAACAATCATGGGAGAAACTTGAAGCAATTTCTTCAAGAAAAAAATCAGTTCTGTTTTTACCTTGTATGTTGTAAATGTGTGAGTGATATTTGATGGGAGGTGGAGGAAGACAGAATCTCTGCCGCTATATGCTTTGCCAAAACAAAATCTGCTTTTCGTAGATTAGGAGAGTGTTGGAAATATGATTATATGTACTGTGGGCTCCACTAAGTTTCTTGAGCTTGGCTAATGAAGAAAGCAAAATCCTCCTGAGATTCTGGAACACTAAAATAGAGAATTGCTGATACAACATAAACACTTGCTTCAAAGAATTGCTGATACAGTATAAAAGGATGGATGTCGGATCACAAGAAGTTTTTGCCCCATCTGTACTAAAGTTAGATTACTGTCCTGGTCATTGATTAGTTGCAGTATACTAGCTATGCTTTGATATTAAAGCAGTCCTTCTTTCCTTTATTTTTCCTTCCTGAAAATGAAGTCTTCTCAAGTTACAGTGAGCGTCCCCTGAAAAGGAAGCTTGTGAACTAACATCAGTAGTGAAGCTGTGTGGGTAAATGAACTGCGCAAGTTATTATGCTTCAGACTAAATGCAGTTTTGAGGAACTGATCATCAATAGCTTCGTATTACTAAATGGATCTAACTCGTGGAGAGACCTCACTGTAGCAGTGAGCTACTTTATAATGTTTTTTATGGCTTTATTTTGTATAAGTTGACTTTGATATACTTGTTAGGAGAAGCATACGCAGATCACTTGTCTCCTTGGAAACCAGAAGATAAAAATTACTCTAGCTGTATCTGTTGCCTGTATTTTGATATAAACAATTTTGTTTCCCAAAGGATGGCTACCTAAACATGGAGGAATTAACCAGTTTGGATTGATTTTCTGTCCCCTGCTAAGGAAAGGGGGTCATACAGTGGAAGAACAGTAATGACTCTTAATTGACCAACTCAACTATGCTGTTTGCTTCAAGCTTCTTGCATTCTAATTAGAAATCAAAGTGTTACAAGATGTTCCCTTAGCCTCATGCTTCTGATAATTTAAGGAGTTTCTCCACGTTTTGTCCAGCTTTCTGTTCAATGCAAGAATATTTCTATGAAAGTGTTTTAAATAAAAGCCTTGTAGAATATGTTCCTTTTATAAAACTTAGGCAGCTAATGATGAAGAGCTCATTTATAATATATCTCATTGAGATAGTGTTATTCCCATGGAGATACTAAAGTTGACCTGCAAGGAGAGTGAACATGGGGAGGTGCCAAGAGTCTGACAACTGTAGGTCAGAATCATTTTAGTAGACATAAAAGAAGAGCTGTATTTTCTTTAAAAAATAGATACAGCATGACAGATTTTTTTTTTCTGATAGCAATGTGGTAAACAGCAATTAGACAGATGCAGTCTTGTGAGGTTTTTGTCTTTTAACATCTTGCTTTGCTAGAATATTTCTTGTGCATTCCAGTGTTTGGTACGGGGGAAAATGACCACCTGGAATAAGCCTAGCTGGATTTGATCTGTCTCAGAGCTGTTGTGGCCTGTTTTTAGGCATTGCAGGAATCATAGCATAATAGGAATGGTTCTGAGGTGTAATACACAGACAAATGAACAAAATTAGTAAAGTTACTTCACTATTTGCCTTCTATTCTAAGGAGCTCACTGGCTTTTGTGGAAGCATAAGGTAACTATAAACCTTTCTGCTTAGCTGGGTAGTATGATGCATGTCCTAATGCAATTGATAATACAGTCTGTGTTGTCTGTTCAAGAGCAAGAAGTCACATCTTATTTGCAAGCTTCAGGATGAATCATTCTCAGTTACTTTTGGTGGACTCCTCAGAGGAAATATTAAAACAACTCAGTTATTTCAGTGTTTATTTCACTGTCTTTTTAAAAGAAAGATCTCGGAGTATGGGGATGCTGCATATATTGAAGTAATTTAACAGATTCGGTTTGGTTTTACTGTGACACTATCTGAGAGAAGGTGAAATAATCTTATGTCATGAATGACTGCAGAAGGAGTCTACAGGCATTATTCACTATTTTGCACTTCCCATGTGTTTAAAGTCTTTCTGACTCAATACCACAACCTTGTAACACTCTCCAAAGCAAAGAAGATTTAGTGGGAAAAGCTGTTAATCTCTCTTTAAGGATTAATGCAGCATAATGTTTGTATTATAAATTGCCAACTTAATACTGTATTATAAACAAAGTTGGCGAGGGATAAGCCAGATAAAACAACTCACCATCTCAGATAGAATTGAGTTTTATTAAGCAGCTACTATGATGCAAAGAAAATCTCAAATACATCACTCTGCTTGAAACATGCAACAAAAAAATTAATATAAAGCAGAGCACTCTGAAAAGCAAATGAAACTATCTGGAAGCAGAAAAATAGGACATATGTTTGAAAATCGGAATTGCTTTCCAAAAGATACCTGAGCTATTCCTGGGAGAGAGAGAAAAAAAAAAAAAAAAAAAAAAGTGTCATGTCTTTGAAAGGCTGGAAACTGATAAAATTTGAGAAGCTAAATTTTAAGTGAGTGGTCAAAAACTAGGAAGGATTAGGAAGCAACTGCAGGAATTGTCTAGAGATGCCTGCTTTTGTGTCCTGGTAGCCAGTGCAATGGTAAGAGTCTACATAGCTTGGCGGAGGACGTGAGTAACTGGCCTCCATGGCTTTTTGCATGTCTCATAAACTGGCCTTTGAATTTGACTCACTGACTTTCCAGGCAAATATATCTGTGTTACCTGCAGGTAAGACAAATCTTAAGATTCTCTTGATGCTTGTTTTCTTCCCAGAATAGCAATAGCATCTGACGGACTTGTTCGGCTATATAGTATTAGTGGCAGTAATACAGAAAACTAGCAGAACTAGTTTACTTGTAGCAGGGACTGTTTTGTTTATAGCTTCTAGATCTTATGAAACCATTAGTACTTGTAAAATGTACCCTTCTCTGAGGAAGTGCTGTGGAGATACTTCCAAACATAGCAAATCCAAAGACAGCCTATTGCACCGCCAGATCAGAAGACCATGGAAGCTTTTGCACTATGATGAAGACAACGCAGCAGTAAGTTTCTGTAGGTGAAGTCTTATTTGCAGAACTTATCCTGGTAGAGTCCATCTTTTCAGGTCTATCTGGAAAGGAAGATTAAAAGTCTGAGAGCTTTTTTTGTGAGTGTTTTGTGGAAAAAAAAAGAGGGGGGGGAGTCCCTTTTCAAACTATAGTAAATACACTTAGGCATGTGTACCAATTAGATTTTTCTTTATGGAAATTGGAGAAGGCTGTTGTAGGAAGTGAAGATGAGTCTCCCCCCTTCCCCTTCAAAAGCACACAGCATTGGCTTGTTACTGCCCTTTCTGAATCAGATATGTAACTCCCTGTAATTTATTTCTACTTCCACAGAGATCAGTCGTGAATTGTCTTTCCCCTTTCCCAGTTAGTTAGCATTTTAGTGGGTTGACATTGGTCTAATGAGCCCTCCCTAGAAAAGCTAACATCAAAGTTGTTTGGTAAAGACTAATTTAATTTTACTGACTAATATTGTCAGCTTTTTAGTCCCGTTAGGAATAGTCATCAAAGCTGAATGAGTATACTACAGGGAGTTGAGACTGCATATCAAAATCTTTCTGGCTATAGGTCAACTGATGTTCCTTCCTTTCCAAATAAAACCCTAATTTTTATGCTCGCAGCTAACATTTTTACTCACTTTTAGTCTTTGTCTAGGGAACTGATATGAGTATTTAACAGATTATATTAAAGAAAGCAGAATTAGCCATAGAATTCAAAAATATTATATAATGGAAATGTATTGAAAGAGTAGTTTGGGTTTCAGTTGAAGATAAATCTTGCTAATGCAGCTCTTTTCACTAAGTTACTTGCTATTATGGTAGTGGTAATTATTTGAAGCTAGTCTTCTATTGCTCATAATATATCTTTGCTTTGTGGAGGATCTCTTTTATAGCTAGATGTATTTTAATTTTTTTCTTCAATATGCATAGTTATATTAGTAACTAATTACGGCTTGGCTTGAAATATTTTTATCCTGGCTCACAAGGAACTGTGAGAAGAAGCTGGCAAATAAAAGAAAACATTTTGTTCTATTGACAAAGCTTATTTTTCTTAAGAGTTTGTAGCAACTCTGGGACTTCTTACTATTTACTGCATAAGGCTATGAATTATTTACAGAAGTCGAAGTTATGTGAAATTACTTAGCAAAATGACATGTTTTCAATGCAAAACTTGTTATTCTTTAATTGGGATGCTTCTGATATTTTATTAGATAGGCTAATTTTGAGAGTTTTTGCAAACAGTATCTCAAGACAAGGTTTTTCAGGAAACTGCAAGTGAGCTCACTTCCTAAAGTGCTTGAGGTGAATACAGTTGAAGTTAATCTAAATGGAAATTTGATGCAGAACTTCCTGTATTTCCTATGTAACAGGTATGAATGTGTAGTAAAGGCCAGATTAGGAAATCTTCATTCTATTGGGAAGTTTTTACTTTGCACATATTTCAGTGACTTTGATAAACTATCCACAGTTTAAAAGGCATAGAGTATGCGTAGAGTCTTTTTTAAAATCTGATTCTAAGTGATATATACAAAGTTTTAATAGTGTCTTAAGGAGATTTTTGCTTTATTTTGACCATCACCTGTTGTCTTGTTTGTATCTATTAAATTCAGAATTTAACTGTTCTGATACTTTTTATTCTATTTTTAAAACCAGTATGTTTATATAGCAAATAATATGCTGTTAGGTGCTGGAAAAGCAGGACAGAATATTAGGATGGATGCCTTTCCAGAAAAAATAACTGATTTCATAATTTCTGCAATACACTTTCTGTTGCTGCTGTAATGCCAGGCAAAGATGAGTTACGTTACAGTTGTTACGTATGCCATTGAGCTGTCGTAGCTGTACAGGACCTGAGGCAGAGGTGACTTGTCAGGCGTACTCAGTGCAGTGCACTAGGGCTAAAGAAGAGCCCTGAAGCAGAGTTGTTCCCTGGAAACATTAGGGTGACCTTGCTTGTTGGTTTAAAAAGAAAAATGAAGATAGTATGTTTCCTGGCTTAGGAGATTAAGGCTGTTTGCTAAAATCAGGTTTGGGGTCGTAACAGAAGTGCTAGGTTAAGTTCCAGCGTAAGAAGGAATGGAAGTGCTGATTCTAGTTGTGGAAGTAGTTTTGCAGGGAGGAAGTACAGCAGATGCGTTCAAGGGGATGTTGGGAAACAGCCAGGGTGCTGACATGTCATCTTGCTGCTGCTTTGCCTTGCTGCTTGGAAATAAACAATTGCTGTTGTTTTAGCCACGTAACTGCAGTCTCCTGGCTTAAGCAAGTGTGTGACCTTTTTTTAATTTATCATGCCTACTCAGTAACCATAAGGTAGGAGGTGTTACTTGGATTCTGTTTAGACCAAATCTAAGTGCATTTCTAGAATATGATAGAAGACATCTAGCAGCTCTCTGATATGCAAATCAACCAACATCCAATAAACACAGAAAAGTAATCAAATATTAGAGCCTTTACTGAAGAGTCAGGGGAAGATCTTAAAGGCTTTGATAATTTCCTGTAATTATTTTTCTGATGAGTAAAAACAGGACCCCTTATTACCATAAAGTATGCTCTATATCAAAATGAAATCTTCCTGTCCATACAGTGGATGCAATATGATGTAAATTGATAGTAAAAGCTGAGATTCATGAGATTAAAGTACTGCTATCCATTACAAGGTAATTCATCTCTCTCTTGCTCTCTGTTTTTTGGCAATTTCTGATCTAAAAATAAATGGGTGCTCTCAGACCTTCTGGAAAGGAGGATTTAAGAAATGGCATGTGATAGCTGTGTTGACTTCAAAGTACAGGAAGTCTTTACAAATATTTTTGTCTTACCTGGCTCCCCTTGGAGCTATTGGCAGTAGTAGCTGTGTGAAATACAAGTTGTTCAACTCTGCTGGGGGATAAATACTCAGATGCTAGATTTAACTAACTGAATTTTCTGAGTTTTATATTGCTATCAGTTGTTTCCTTTGCAATCACTAATGCAACATACTGAATCACAAGAGGAAAGGGTGGTGTCCTTAACGCTTAGATTCCAAATGTGTCAAGGTTTTTTGAAGATGTTATTTTACTGGTTACCTCAGAATAAAGCAGTGCTGTGCTGAACACTGCAGTTACTTATTTTCAAAACAGAAGTAATTTAAGTGCATATGAGCAAGAAATTGTACTGACCTTAAAATCACAAGAACGGAACTTTTGGGCCTGAGCTCTAATCTTTCTGCCTGTATGTGCAGTAATTTATTAAGGACAGGATGGAGCCTTTCAGCTCTGCTGCAACATGGAAAGCTTTTCCCCTCCAAGGGGTCTGGGAAGAGGTTGTTCCACTGTGATACAGACTCTCCTTTCCTCCTTGTCCTCTGGAGCCTCCACCCTAAGTGTTTCTTTGCTGTGAGGTAAAAGAGGTTATTTCCAAAGCGCTGCAAAGTTCATCTTGCATGCTTACCTATGTTTTCTCCCATTCCTCACCACCTCCTCAGCATGGTGCTGAGCTAGGTGCTCAACACCTAATCATGCAATTCCTACTGTCCCGCGGTGCGCTCAGAGCCAGGCTAGCCCTGCACAGGAGCAGTCGGTACCTTATCGTTCTCATAACGTTTCTCCTCAAGTCAGGAACAGCGAACGGTGACGTCAGCATGCTTTTTGCTTGTGCGAGCGTATTGAGATCCAATATAAATCAAAGTTATGATACTGAAGACGTGACAAAACTGGTACTTGAACTAGAGGCTTTAGATTGGGGAAATACAACCTGTTTCTTGATCCTGTGATTAAAACTGTCTAGGAAAGGGGCAGACTTTTGTTCAGCTACTGGAGTGAAGTGTAAAGGAGTGTTACTCACCAAGTATCAACTGCTCCCAGAGTAGAGCTGGCAAAGATTGCTCTCCTCTTACCTCTGCATGGGTGAAGGAGCTAAGCCTGTCAAATTTGGGTCTGGATAGGCTGGCGGAAGCTTTTTGGGGAGCAAGATGGCTTGGAAACTGAATTTTTCTTCTGACAGCTGGTTTGACTTGATACCTTTACTGCTATTTGTCTTCTGTATGAGGCTATGTTAAAATTGAGTTATATAGACATACAGCATAAGTGTGGACCATAACTTCTGTTTGTAAGCTTTTGTGCTCTGTTTGTCTAGGCTGCTGTTCCTGGGATCAGTACACAATTCTGAAAAATTCTTACTATGTTAAAGCAACTTAAAAATAAAAATTTCAAAAGCTCATTCCTCTTGAATATGTTGCAACAAGTATACAAATACTGAATAGACCATGCTGATTGCAAGAGTCTGAGGCTTATGTTTGAGTGTATGTATAGAGATCAATGTATTACATCTTCATTCATCATATCTGAATGATTAGCAAATTCAGAGTCCTGAATGCAGCTATTTCATAAATACATCTGAGCACTTGAGAATACTGATAAAAAGTAATTCAAGAAAGGCATTGAATAAATCTATGTACGTATTTTCATCTTTCTCTTGAGAATGAGAAAGTTTTTTTTTTTTTAAAAAAAAAAAAACACACAAAATTGAAAACCTAACCTTCATTCCAGAAAAGTGTTTAGAATTATTTTCTTGGTCTTCTAAGTAAAATTTCACACACGACTTGCATCAAAAGTGAAGTGATAGGAACATGTGAGATTCCAAGAGAGACTTGCACTAATCAATGTATTATTATTCAGCACCTTTTTCAAATGTTTATCAGATAAATGGTGAGATGTTAAAATAAAGAAATTATAAGAGTAGTGAAAACTAAACCAGCAGAGTTGCCATATAACAGACTAGTTAATAACAGAACAAATTAATTTATCAGTGTGGGTGAATTCAAAGTAATGGGCTTGTTTGAGAGAGAGAGAGAGAGAAACAACTTTAACAATATATAGGTTGTTAAATAGTTGTTACAGTTCAGATCAAGGAGTTGAGCTGTGTAGATCCCGAAAAATGCCAGGTTAGTACACAATGGAGGTCCTAAAATTGAACATGATATCAAGAATTATCAAGAAAGGAAGAGAAGACAGGATGGTGACACTATGAATACCTGGTACATTTGTGTCTTGAACAGTACACTGGTCTAGCAGTCCCTGAGAGATGCAGAGAGGGATATCAGAGGTGGTCAAAGACACCAGCATGGCTTTATATAAAGAAAGATTGATGAATGAAAATTACTAACTTTTTTTAAAAAAAATAAAAAGGAAAGGGAAGAGAACAGGCATGTGTTAGACGTCTGAACTATTGAGTGGTATGGAGAAAAGATTAGGAAACAAGTTCCAGTACAGGAGATAGGGATGTGAAATTCTTGGGCAATACTTTTAGAAAAAAAGTTTGGAGCTTTTGATGTTTATTTTATTTTTTGTTTTTCCCAAAACTGATCATTAAGTTTTTACTTAATTTACTATTATATAAATATTACTATTTATTTACTATTGCACATTGCATTAGAAGGCGGAAGAGTTCACAAAAGAATTTGACATGCTTGTGGAGAAGGCAGCCAGGGATGTCCAATACCATGGCCATCTGAGGATCAAGAAGTTTCCAAACAGCTGATTCAGAAACTAGTAGGGTACACAAGAAGATACACCTTGTTTGTTGTCTTTTTTCCAAACATGCTCTTGGTCTTTGTCGAAGAATAGCTGATGAAAATAAATGAATTAAAATGGTTATATCTGTGTGTTCTTATGTTAAGTCTCAGCTAGGCTATCAGGGTAGGCCTGATATTGTCTGAATGTCATCTTTTCCATCAGCAAATATGGGACCTAAATCTACTGGATTTGAATTTGGAAAAAGAAGTGACCAGAAAAGCATGAGAGGAAAAAAAATAATGGTTATAGGGTTGTCAGCATCCTTTCTACTACCCCCTCCAGGGCTGTCCTTTCTAGATGAAACCATCTATTTAGCAAGCTTCAGACATTCTGTATTCTGCCATCTGTCACAAGTGGTAAAGTTTGGAACAGTGTGTTCCTAGATATATCTTTTTTTGGAAACATACCAATGTGTTTATGATATAACTTCAATAAAATGACATCAGTATACAGAACGTAGTAGGTCTGAGCCAAGCGCTTTTCAGAATTATTTACAAAATATTTACTGAATAATTTTAGCAAGTAAATTTTGTATGACCTGCTTGTAAATAAGTTGTTGACAGTACTTGTCATTTAGAATCTGAGCTGTCTAGATTAGACCAAAGTAAAACCATGCATTTCTCCTCTGTGATAGGAAAACTCATAATTCTTAACAATTGCAAACTTTTGGCAGCAGGAAGCAGGGACCAATCAAGTGCTGATCTCTTCTCAAGGGTTTTTGGAATATGCCTGCTAACCGACTTACTTATTAGAAGCAAGAACAGAAAGGACATAAAGAATGACAAAGAAAATAATATATTTACCTAAGCGTTTATTAGTTAAAGTGTACCAGTTAATCATTCATTTCTGGACAATGATAAAGGAAGTCCTATCAGGCCCTATAGTCTAACTTTTTACCAGTGCAGAATTATATTGTACATTGACAAATAATTTGACCAGCTTAAGTCTACTCTGCCAGTAAGGGCTCCATCATTTTTATTGGCCAATTATTCTTTAGTCTAATTCAATTCACTGTTTAAAATTCCTTTGGCAGCATTAAAATACTTAGTTTCTTAAATTTTTGTAAATTGTAAATAACATCTGAAGTAATATTATCATGTTAAATGATGAAGTAATGTATGTGAGCGAAGATGGTATTTGCAGTTTTGCTTCTTGGAATCTTCCAAGTGAGTTCTCAAAGGATGACTTTGAGATATGTGGGTGCAGTGATGATAACATTGCTTGATTGCTGCCATTATGAAACTGTTGCTAGTAAATATGCACAGCACTTCCAGATTGTCAGCAGTTAATTCATTATTGCTCCCTCCTTTCAAAATGTAGTAGTACTAATTTTAAAAGTAATATCTTATGGAAGAACACTAAAATAACTGTGGAAATATTTCTTATTGCCTTTTCTTACTGTCACCTTCAATATAAATGCCTCTGTTATTTCTGAATAAGTGTCAGTATGCAATGGAGTCTTCTGTTGGGAAAAAAATCCTGCTTTTTTTCCTTCTGTTCTGCATTGCCAGCTTCTTTCTGTTGCTGCCCCTGCCTCAAACTTCTGAAACTATCTTTTTTCCTATACTGTATGTGCAATAAAGGTTTAGGGAATCTTTACCTTTTAGGCTGACTTGCATAGGAATCCTCCTTAGCTTTCAGAGATGACTACTTGCTGGGCCATCAAAAGTCATCAAAACATGGTTCTAGGTGAGCTGTGTCAGCTGAATAGGAAGAATTATATTCCATATCTTCTGTACATCTCTTCTTGGCTTGTACGTAGACTACTTTCAGTACCGGAACTTGTGGAGAAATGTTGCCTGCTTGTCTCAAATGTTAGTTTGGGAAAAAAAATGTTGTGGTCAGGAGATACTAACTGGCATTAAAAAAACCATAGATTGCTATGCACTATTAATTGTGCAGATCCAATATTATATATCCAACATTATACAATATCTAATATTATGCAAATCCAATGATTTATGAAGTATTATATGTTTGTTCTCCAGTTGGTATCAAAAAGTCCTTTTCAGGAAAAGATTGTCTAATAATGAGCCAAAACTTTTAGAACATAAATATTTATTTATTAATTGTTTTTTAACTCCAGATTTTCTTTAGTAATACACTGTATCAGTAGAGGCTCAAAGATTTTTTTTTTTTTTTTCTTTTCCACAGTTCAAGGACTATGGAAAACAATCCAATTGATGAAAAGTAAATGAAAACAATGTTTTAGAAAATGATGTGTTTTGTGGAGAGAGAAATAACCTGGGAGAGGTTAGAGGTTGCTACTAACTGGGGAGACTTCAAAGTAAATTTTAGAATTGCCTGTGTGTAGCATTTGCTTAAGCATAATTTTTTCCTTCAATTGCTTAATTTTGCAAGAATTTCTTTAGTTACCCTAGCTCCTGCTCTTAATAGCCAGCAGTTCTATGTAATCAGAGGTTGGGACTGTTACGTGAATATCCTGTGACTGTATTTATCTTTAAAAGATGAAGTACATTGATACCTGGAAATGTTGCTTAGCAGTTTCTCTCAAAGGAGAGGTTTTTTTTTAAAGTTGTTATACATTTTAAGAAAGTAAAGAGTTAGCAAAGATATATTCTTTTGCTAGCTACACTTTCAATTTTTTCATATTATTATTATTATTTATACTCTATGAATATTCCAGTGCAAGTAAAGCCAGTGTATGAGCATATGGATGGGAAAGATCTTAGCAGGAAGACTGTATGTGCTGGTTATGAGTATTTAAAAGGCAATGTTCTTGCATAGAAGGGGTGTTAATAAAGATCTTAAAACTAACCAGAAATATAAGCAAAAACTAACAGGAGAGCAAAAATCACAAGAAAAACAATTCCTGGTGGAGTCTATATTATTTGGAAAAAAAAAAAAGTTTGAAAATGTGATCAGGATGTCTGTCCTAACGTTTTTCAACATTACTGTTGCCAGAAGACAATGTCAGTCAGAAGTGTTTGTTTATTGTAGAAATCCTATTGAAAAAACAATCAATCAAAATATTCAAAAGACAGATAACGTTTTGGCTTGGAATGCTACAAGTTCACTTTGGCTAGAAGTTCGTGTTGGCCATGTTGGTGTTTAGCTCAGTTTATCTTGTCAGCCATCTTTTCTAGCTAGGTCAGAACCTTTCATGTGATGTTTCTGGCAGCTGATGCAATTCCCGTAAGGCACAGTGTGCGCTCCCCGAGGAAGAGCGAATGTGGGAAGTGTCCTCTGCCCTAGTCGACAGAGGAAAAGGGAAGCCTGGTGGAGCTAAACTGTTACTGCCATGAGGTACTGTAAAGCTTTTCAGATCAGTGGTATTCCAGATTTTAGAACTCCCAAACAAAATATTCTATGTGAATAAAATATTGGTCGCTTCCTGTATCCCATATTGTAGTCATTGTAAGTAAGTGCTAGAACTGCTGAGACTAAAACTATGTAAAATGAAGCCATTTTTTTTGGCTTTAAGTCTCAAGACTTTAAAGCTGTGTTTGAGACCTGACTTAATCAAGACAACCTGAGCTTTTTCCTGCTATAGGAAAGCAAGTTGCAGGGTCTCTGAAACCCCTCCCTTCTTCTGTGGCCCAACAAGCTCTTTCAGTCTTCTGTTGGTGCCAGCTCTGTGGAGCAGGTTGCCTCACAGGGGTTCGTGGGGCTTATCTGAGCTGGAAGAGAGCTGGAAGTGGGACCTTAAGCTGGAAGCTGGACTTTGACTTGACCCTGCATGACGCACTGGCCCCTGCAGAAGCTCAAGGTAGTTTGCACAGATGCAGGATACACACCATCATGAGGGGTACCAGCTCCCAGCTCTTTAAACAGAAATGAGGCATGTGAGTTAAGCTGATCTTTCTAGGTAATAAAAAAACAAACAAAAAAACCCAGTCTATTCCAGTAAAAGGTTGCTACTGCATTGATGTTGCTATCCATTGCATTCTGCAGCTTTTGCTAGGCACTACTGAATGCTTTCTTATTATATGCTGATGAAGGAAAGAAAAGAAAACATGTAGAAGTTGACCTTACTTTGAGCATGGAATTGATTTAGATGAACTCTAAAGGTCCCTTACAAACCTAAAATTATTCTATAACTTTTGCTGTTGACTGGATACACTCACTGGGAGAAACGCTGGCTGTATGGATCTGTGCATCCTCAGGCTTTCAGTAGCGTTCTACTTTTTATATACTTTTTGAGAGGCATCTATCAGTAAGCAAAAATTACCACCAGGATGTTTTAACTAATAATACAAATCGTTTCTTTTAGAATTGTAAAACTGGTTCGAGATAAAATTGAGCCAGTTCTGTCACAGACCATCCTCTGAGATTATTAGCTTGCTTAATCTGAGGTTTTTAGACAGAACTCTGCAGCTCTATCTCTAATGCATTTGTACTACTTGTGAGCCTCCAGAGGAAGCTACTAGTGAATAATCATACACTTAGCAAACAGATAGTTTTTCTTTTTTCTTTTTTCGTTTTTCATTTTTCTTTTTTCTGTTTATTGTGTCATTTGTTTAGCAATAGAAACAGATATGTTCCTTTCCGGGTTAGTCTACAATGCACTGTTTTCATTTCTCTGCCACTACTGGACAAAGAATTTTAAAGAAGTGAAGTCCAGGAGGGCTCAGGAGTTACCAGGAGCTGCATTTGCAAGATGAACCGAACTCATTCTCTACCACTGATATGTAGTTCACTATTTATTTATTCTCCTCTGTACAATCACTACAACTCCTTATCCATCAATAGAGGGAGATTCCTGCAGCAAATATCAGACTAATGGATTAATATTTACATTCCTTTCCAAATAGTTGAAAATTCTTAGCTTGAAATACTAATTCTATGATATTGACTACCTTTTATCCCACAGTGCTAATCCATATATAATCAAACAGCCCACACTTTAAAGTTATGCGAGAATGCAGTATGTTTTCTTACATCTTCTGTATTTTGGACTCAACAGTCCAATTTACATAACTTTTTATTTTTTTAAAAAAATGCTTCTCTGTGGGAGATTTATATACAAAAATTGGAAAGGTATTATAAACAATATCACAGGTTCTGTGCTAGATATGAAGCAGCCTAGTGCTGTAGACAGGAAAATGCAGGTAAAATAGCTTATGTTTTTATTGGTTAGTTATTTCCTGCAGTAGCAATCCTGCCAGACTGCAATGAAAGTCAAGGAAAACCCTTCAGGTGTAAGCTTGGAGAAGCAGCTCCTCTCTCAGAGAAAGAGACCTAATTGGTATCTGACTTAATTTCTCTTTCCTCCTTGTGAATAAAGACCAGTGACGACATACGGACTACGTATATCCTTACTGCACGGCACTGGAATGTGCAGGTTTCCATTACTGCATTCATACATCATTGAATTAGAACACAGTCTGTTTCGTTTGTGAACATGTATAGTAGAGTGTTCAAGAAAAAGGGAGGAATTTGTGAAATAAATATAGGTTTATATGATATGTTTCTTGTTCTGAAAACTCTGTTTTTTGACTTATGAGATTCTAATATTTCTGCTGGAACTCATTCTACCTTCTAGAAACTTCTGAAGTGTGCTAAGTCAGATTAAAGAGCTGCATTAAACGAAAAGTGATAATGTTAAAAACGTTTTTCTATTTCTGAACAGTGGTGAAACCACTGTATTAACCCTTTCAATATCCTGTGTTGCAATTCATGGCACAGCAGGTATCCATACGCAGAAGCAAGAGAAGGCTGAAATGTGTCCAGCCTGAGAACGCGGCCTTAGACTTAGTGGATGGGGCTAGCCTAGCCTGGGAGAAGAGGAATAAGCAGGCGAGTGATCTCCTCACAGTCACTGGGAGGGTAATGGGATTTGGGGATTGTGACCCTCTGTTCCATTGCTTCGGGCTAGAGACCAGAAGTACCAGAATGGGGGGTCCCTTGAGGAAGAGTGACATGGGGTATCAGTTGGGAACAATTTCTGCTGTTGTGTGCCTGAACAGCAAGAAAGTAAGGGAACCTGTACATCTGGGACCAACCAGGCTTCTATAATGCCTGAGGCTTTGCAGAAAACATGCGCAGTAATTTAATTGTTCAACAGATATTTGCTGGTACCATATGTTTTCATCTGCTCTGTTTCACGTACTTTACTGTTGTCATTGTACACGGCAGAAGTTCTGTGCAGATGCTAGATTAAATATCGTATTTGATAGATTTCGCTTTTTCATTTCATAAAAGAGCATTTTCTGATTCGGTAGGGAGTGACCTCACCAACTCAGCAAGAAACACACACTTAGATAAACTGCTAGATTTATAGTAAGAAACTTTTGATGCTGCCCATCTCCAAAATATCCTCTTCATTTGAGAATCTTAAGACAATTTTCATGTGTCAGCTGACATAAGTAACCTGAAGATTTATGGGGCACTGAGTTCCGACCTTCGTTCTATGGAATAATAAGTGGTGTTAAAATATAATGATTACAGTTACAGAAATAATTGCCCCTTTTGCTTTACGCATCTCTCTTGCATTGCTTCTTGTATATAATTAAACAGTATTAATGAAAGGTTAAAAAAGGCAGCTACAGTAATAATTAGAAAACAAGCTGTAGGTAGGTGTTAATGTTTTTCAGTGGTTCTAACAAAGTGGTGTTATTTGGTAATATTCTTACAGAAGTTAGGGTTTGTGATTTGAATGGGTTGTCATTCCGTCTCTAATATGTGTTATCTTGCCCTGGGAGGGCAAGTACGTACATCATAAAAACCAATTGCCAAACGTACACTTGAATCAAAACAGTTTGTTTTTTTACTGTAAATGATAAATATTTTATATTTTTCAGCCTCTAATTTGTGGTAAACCTGAAATCTCCAGGAAGCAGACTTTCAAAGAAAATTACATTTATTTTAGAATAACAGCTAGTTTTTCCCTAACCTTTGCTCCTATCTATGTTTTAAGAAACTATAAAAATGGAACACATTGGAAGTACTGAGGTCAACTCAATATGCAGTCCTTTTAAGAACTGTAAACACAGCTATCTGCTTGTCTGATAGTCAGACCTGCTTTTTCCTTTCGGTGAGCATCCTTGTTTCCAGAGGTATCTTTTTGGTACTGGAGGACACCTGCTTGTTTTCTAGGGGGCAGCATCCTCCATGAGTATCATTTACCAGCACAAAATTGAGGCCTCTTTCCATGAGAGGGGAGCAAAATGGGTTTCTTCTGGGGTGTTACTGAAGTGTCCTCTGCTGTGAACCTTCTGCAGCAGAACTGTTGCTGGTGATTTAGAGGAGAAGGTGAGCAACAAGCTGCCTAATACTCTTGCCACTTCATCCACTCACTTCAACATGTGGAACATTCGTCGCTGGGAGCCCCGTGTGTGCACCATAGCTCACACGTGAAATATTCTTTGGGTTACACCTGGCTTCTCAAGAAGCCCTTAGGCAGAAAAGAAGCTTCTTGGCTCTTCCCCACGCCCAGCCTGGCTCCACTTGCTCAAGCCAAGGACATTTGCTCTGTTCCTAGTTAAATAACTGCAGCTTCACCTCAGCTAGATCCTTCCCTGATTGCACAGCTTGCCTTGAATGCCTTAAATTGTCTGTTTATCAGCTTGGTTCTAGTAAGAGTTTTTTAAGAAAGGACTCTTCTTTTGCTCTGGTGTCTTAATTTTCATGGTCCTGCAGTTTACCTTTAATTGAGGGCTAGATCTAATGTTGTCTCTCTTCAACTGTCTTTATAATATAAAAGTCTTGTAGCTGATTTGAACTAGTATTTTAAATGTTAAGTCTTGAATCTGAGAGTTTACTGTAACTAGGAAGAACCTAGCTTGATAGATTCTGGACTTGGATAAGCTGGTTTAAAGAAAACTGACAAGCGGATTGAGCTTCCCTCTTGTGGCTGCACTGTGTAACTAAACATATTTTATCAAACATCTGGGTTTAATCCTGAAAATTTTCTCATAGATAAAAATTCCCCTGTGATCTCTCTTGATTTAAAATTGCTTGGGTTTTGCTGACTTTGAAGGCCCCAACTGTATGTCTCTTATAGGCATTTCCTGTAACTTAGAGTTGCAGCACAAAAAAATAATAAAAAAACTCAGAAAAATAAGGCTATCTAAGGACAACATTGGACAAAAAATAGTAATAAGTGGAAAACAACTGTCTCCTGCTGTGCTTGGAAAAAATCCCACTTACGTTGCTGAGAAATTTGGTTTGAGAGCTCCTCTCTGCTGACTCTGTGGTAGGCCTCCTTCAGTTAAGGAGGCAATTTCGTCTAACAAATATACTCAACAGTTTCTGTATTGGTTAATAGCTTCCACCTGTAATTTGCTCTGTTTCCTATTTGCTTTTAAGCTGGAGAGTATATTTTTCTAATACTGCACCTTAAGTGAGACCTTTTATTAACTGCTTATAATAGTCACAAAAAATATATCTTTGGGCATATCTCTACAGGAGATATGCCTTCTATCATTTGCCAAGTTCAATGTCTTAAAAAAAAAATTGCCTGTATTTGGAGGAAACTTAAAAATCAGATAATCCAACCTCATAGTTTGAATGGAGCTATGCACTGAGGTCTGCTGTTGGGTGGGCTATGTGCACAAATGTGACGCCCATTCTCAATGAGGGAAAAGAGCAATGGGCGCTACTAGTTGCAGAAGCAGAGGTGATGCCAGGGGAGGAGGTTAGACTGTATCTCATTCTGTGCTCTGGAAGAAGATAACATTATGTGCTTTTCTCTGTTCACATGTTTTTGGTCTGTCATTTTTAGTACATGAGGAATAACAAGTCCCCTGGAGTTACTGTGGCCCTTCCACTGGCTCTGTGGCCAAGGTGTTGGTGCCAGTCCATTTGCCACCACATCTGGTGTGCTGGCACACTGAGAGTGTATACTGAAGAGCTGAGACCTCTTCCAGTTACTTCCACTGTAGAATGACAGCTTACCTTGAAAAGATGATGGAACAAGACAGTAATACAGTAATTTCACCACTGAGAATGCAGTAATAAAACACACTGTTCCTTTCATGACTGTCTTGCTAGTGATTCGATTAAACTGATAGTTGTTTTGGCATTACCTTGCAGTGTTCTGTCCACATTTTCTGGCAAGCCTCATCTTAAATTTATGCTATAAAGGTTTTTGGAGTCCTGTTTTTTCACTCTAAGCAAATATTGTGCTGAACACAAAGAGGTATTGATCCCCAGTCGGGAGTTTTACTTGTCTTTAAGAGTGAGTATTAATAAAGAATGTATCAAAGAAGCATTTGAATGGCTATTAGTGAAGGTGACCTATGTGAAAACACTGTCATCTGTTAGGGAGTAGACTGTTGAGACCGAAATGATTGACCTCTGAAGCAGTTCTTAGCTAGAAACTACTCCTCAGACTTTGTGTATATGGAAATTAGCTGGTAATATATATGAAGTAGGTAGTAAGTCTAATTTGATACTCTATTTATTACTACCGCCTTAGGTGTTGTGTTGTTAACCTTGCAAGACTATATGTAACTTTTTACTATTACCATTTTGCTATTGTAAGACCATATGTGACGTCTTACTTTTGTCATTTTGCTATTGTCTAGAGTTGTTTAAGTCTTTGTAGCATCAGGTTCTACTCCTCTAGCTGCAAGGGAACCTTCGTTAGTTTTCGGAAGATAGTACAGTGATTAGAAAGCTTTACATGAAGCTTTAGCAGCCCTCCCTGCTATATTATATCTGATGATGTGAGCAGGAACAGGCTGTATCCATTTGGAGGGCATGATATTATCCACAATTAATAAAATATTTTGAGAGAATTGAAAAAATCCAACTGACTTAGGTGTAACCATGAATCGCAACTGAACGTTAAGAGCATTTCTTGTGCAATGGGGAAATTGCCTCGGTAAGATAATTGTTTTCCCGCAAGATAATTTGTTGTATTGCCTAATAAACTTTAGGTGGAAGTTAAAGATCCGTAGGGAAAAATGGGTTTGTAAGATGTCTGTCAGAACTAAGGTATACAGTAATCTCAAAATCATAAAAAGAGGGAGTTGAAAGTAAAACTTTAGTTTGGGCCCGATATAGCAAGCAAATCATCATAATATGCCATGCAATAAAAAAAACATTGAAAAAAGTCAACAATTTTTTCGTAGAAAAATAGCTACAGTATGTAGATTATTTTTAAAAGTAAATAAAAGAGGAAAAATCCATGGAAATTGGTATTTTGGAGATGATTTTTTTTTCCTTTGGATCATTCTACACCATTCTCTGCCCCGCACTTCCCTATATCATTTAAGTTTATCAGTAGGAAACTGGGCATATGATCTTAATTGATGAGTAAGCAGTTGTAATTTACTGGTTAGTGTATGAGACTTGACCCCTTGGGAGTATTGTTGATAATTTATTCATGAATCAAAGGTAGCCAGTCTTACAGCGTGCACTATTTTTATCTTTTTGAAAGTGCATTTGAGGTAAAACATTTCTCACAATTCACAGGATCTTTAAAAACACAGTGCTGCCTGAAAGGAGAGAGAATATGGGAATCATTGTGTGGATTCTGAGGACATAACTTGCTGTGACAACTCCTCAAATAAGCCTTGTGTTTTTTTCTTGGTAAGATTTTGATCCCATCCTCTGAAATACTGCTAACTATATTAGCTTGGAATTTAATTTATAACGTGTTTTCTTTTTCTGAAACACTTGATTTTAACGTGTATGTTTGAAGTGAATACTTAGCATATGTTAGTAAATTCATGCATTTTCTCATTAAATAGTTAATATTTTTATAGCAAGGAGCATAACATCAGCTGTCAATGTTGACATGTTTATTAGGTTAATATTTTGGTTTTCCTGATTCCATTACGATTTCATCTGAAAGGTCTGTGTAACATCTCAGTCTTTGAAGGATGAAGAGACTAAGGATGAAGTTTTAGGGTAAAGTACTAAGTAAAGTATTCGTAATTGTTAGTCATGACAAGTGGATGAGGGAAAGCATTTCTAATGGTACTTCATTTCAAGACTATTTAATACTGTGAAGAAGAGGTGCATATATGTATGAACATCATTAAAAATTTGTGATGCTTCTGTTGATTTCTGGGAAGATGTAATGTGTTTCTGTAAGTGGTAGCAAATCTCTCAGGAATTATGTTCATTCTTTCTGATGTACCAGAGTACATGATGAAAAGCCGAGGGTAGGGATAAGCTGGTAAGGTCCTCTATCACATCCCTTTGCTTTGCTAGGAGATTAGAAAAAGTGTCTCTGCAAGCTGTGGCTTTAGGGCAATTTGAAAGATCCATATTCTTCCCCATTACATCAGCTGGCGCAGCATCAGGGTGAACTCCGTATATTTTTAGCTTATTTGGTTTTATGAAACATAATCATGGTATCTAATCTTATGGCAAAAATTCACAGTGCCCAAGATGGGTCCAATTTCACTTTCAAGTATAAAATAGCCAAATAGAATTTCAAGTCCTGTAAGAAGCATTACCATGGTATTTAGTGCAAGTGGCTTATTTTAAAGGTTGCTCTTGCACATAGGTAATACAGTGAATAGTCGGAGGGTTTAGTTCTTAGCTGTTTTGTGCCATGACCTGCAAAAAACCCAACCAACCAATCAACTAAAAAAACATATTTAGTCCTTAAGTAGGGATATTTAAAATAATGAGAAAGAGCTACAGCTTAACTCTGACTTTTTTCCCTCTATTACTTCAAGGATTAGAGACTTGTTTGTTTTTACAATGTTGAAAAATAACGTCTATTCAAAACTGCAGAATTTATTTGCTAGATATTAAATATATTTGCTGAAACTATTAATCTATGTCTGTAAATTTGCAGTTTAACATATATCTTAAGTCCTTAGATGAGCTTTTTGCTGCTGTAGATGCTCTTACAGTAGTAAAAGGTAAGATTCTCCTTGAATGTATTTGAAACACTGCAATCTCAGTTAAATACTATATTTAAAGATACTTCTGAGACTTATTATTTAAATTTTGGCTTTATTATTGATAGCTGAAAACACATTTCACATGATGAAACTATACCCTCCTGTTAATTTATAAAAGTCTTCAGATCAGGTTAACTGGCAGGCTTTTATATGTGCACATACTTGATTTTTAAGGACCTAGGCCAGCTTTCAGTTTCTGTAAGTTGTTCCTCATTCTTACAGCTGCCTCATTCTCTTTTGTGCTAGAATAATTCATTTTTTATTGTTCAGTACAGAGTTTTGTCAGGTTGCAAAGCCCTGGGATGTCCCAAAAGAACATGAACTGCAGCTGCAGCTACAGAGTACTTCTGGAGGTACCTAGCTGCCCCCCACGTGTGGGTGCACACGTGCACCCACAAATAGAGAATAACCTTGAATAAGATCTTTTTAGATGTCAAGAGTTTTTATGTAGGTCTTTTGTCCAGACAGTGATGATCTTTAGGGGATCAGCTCTTTTAGTATGTTTTTAGAATGGGAAGTCTGCAAAGTCTCTCAGGACTCATATTAGAGAGAGAAGAAAGACAGAAATGTGATGAGATAGCTGATAAAAGGGTCTGGCTGCATCACAGAAAGCAAAAAGGAATTAGAGTGTAGAGCAAATTAGTATATGTAAGGATGAAAAGCTAAATTCCATGATAAATAAGATAAGATTGGCATCTGGAAGAAGGGTAAATCCAGAGAGGTGATAAGGTAAAAATGAAGAGAATTTAAAACAGAAATGAAATGTAGGATATCACCTGAAAATGAAATCACCTGAAAACTGGGAGAGGGAATCTAAATGAGGGTGGTACAGTGTTAGGTATCCAGGTAAATAAGATAGGAGCAGGTAGGAATCCAGGTAAATAAGATATATTCTTAAAGGTAAAGGAATAATAAATAATAATAATAATAATAAAAAAAAGTAAAACCCTACTGTGGTGCATACAAGTGTATTACATTTTAAATAAGAGTGAAAGCATGAAAAAAAAATACCTTGGAGTTCAGTGTATATGCTTTCTTGATCTAGTGACCTCTCTGCTTATATTTTCCTGTAAGCCCTTTGCTGAATGCTGTAGTGTTTACAGCTCCAGCAGGGATTACCTCTTCTGTGGCACACTGCATACGTTTTTATAAGTTCCTTGTAGCTGCAGCTTTTTTTTTTCCCCTTGTCAGTTTGTTCTTTTTATCTTCTAAATATAGCTTTTCTTCCCCTGAACGTTACTGGTTGGATATGCTGTCAACAGTAAGAAATATATAGGTGCAAAAAGAAGCCATTTAGACTTAGAAAACCACTAATATTTCCTAGGTTAATTGTGATGCAAGAGAGCGAGAGCCAAGTAGAATGGCAAGTTTAAAGGAATGTTTTTAGGAAAACATTTTGTCTTTGTTTTGTGAATAACCCTCAGTAAATCTTTCTAGCTTCAGATACAACAGTCTTTTATTTTTCTATATTAACCCCCTAACTCCTCATTGCTGGTCAGTATTTTTGTGTTATTTAGTATTTCTTTTCTCTACAAATCATGGAATTTCTTTAAATTTAATCAATTCATATTAAATGTTAACTGATTAAATATATTTGTATTTTCTCATTTGTAGTCCTAGTGTAGAAATGGTCTGTAAGTTTTAAATTAATTAAATACTGGCTAGCTTTAGAAGTGGAGTGGTGCTTGTACAGGCAAAGGTCCTAATTATTGAAGTTAATGCCTCACTCCTGTACGGTGACTGTAGACTACTTAAACAACATGAGCTAATTGGGACAACTTTACATCTGGTTATCCTTTGTGGCAGAGATGTCTCTGCTAAATGCTATACTGAATATACTGCGATTAAAAACGGACAGATGAACAGCAGATTTCCTCAGTACTGCTAGTGCTCTTTGGCAATCAGTAAAAGTCAACAGGTGATTCTGAATTTTATACATCTTGTGAGTACTGATACTGATAAATCTAGAGGAAGTTTTGAAGCGAGTGAGAGGGCACCATACCTGAATCGCTTGAGTGGTAATACAATTTCAGTCTGCGTTAGAAGATATTCCATGTTCTTACATGTGTAAATATGCTTATAGCTAGAAGTGTTTTCTCTGAAGTTAGTTCTTCAGGGGTTGAAATAGAAGTTATACTTTGAGCAACTAAATGCTGATGTTAATGAATTCAGTTTCCAAAGATATTTCAATCTGGGTAAATCTTTTCTTCTGTAAAAAAGAGCCATGCAGCTTAGGGCTGCTGTCTATAGCAGAGAGGGTTTGATAGCAGGTATCAGAATTAGAAGCATCAGATTTAGATTCAAATGCTTAAATCCTGAGAGGCTAATAGGAGTTGTGTATCATCTCTAGTCATCATGCATGAATCAGCATGCAGTCTAATTTACAGTAAATTTACGAAGCTGCTGCCATCAGTTTTGATGGTTGGCTTCATTTCCCGCTCTGTGATTATGTTGGTTGCGTATGTATGTACGTGAGGGTGTACTTGTGCTTCTTTGTGCTTGGGGATACATGGGAGGGATTTCTGTCCTTATTTTGTGACACAAAATGACTCGCTCAGAGAAATTTGAAGAAAATCTGTTGCTTCAGTTGAATTATTTTTTGAAGATAGTGAAGAAATTACTGGTAAAGAGTATACCCAGCTGTTAGTGAAATACATTGGCATTTTTTTCTGGAGACAACTTTGGAATTGGATAGATCCCTGATGCCTCATTGAATTAAGCATGTGTTTTGCTCCTCATAATGAAATTTTGATAAATGTCAGTGTTACCCAGTCTGTTACTCACGTGTCTGCGAAGATGCAGGGGGGTGAGTCGTCTTAAATAGAATTGAAATACATTTCATGCTTGTGAATGCGGTTGAATAAGGAGCTCCAGAAACAAAAATATCCCTCTTACCAGACAGCACATGGTGGAAGCAGTGAAAGAACCTGATAGTGCATGGAAAATTCTTCTGATGAAGTATATAAAATTCGGACCTGGAGAGATTAGTACAAGTGGTAGTTCATTTAGATGCACCTTGGCATTCATTCAGTGTTTAGTTGTTTGAAAGAAATTTTTGAGATTTCACATTCAATTAGGACCCGAAATCTGACAATTAAGAACTGAACTGAATACCTAAGTACTTCTCAGATAGTCAACCAGAATGCTTTTAGATAACGGCTTTAGGTAAAACCTAGCAGCTTAGAGTTAATAATACGGGCTATATTTTAATCACTGGCTAGGATGTAAAAATACAGTGTCCCTTCAGCACTTGTTTGATGACAAAAGCTTTTGAGGCTGTCAGGAACTTTCAAAGCTCACGTACCTCCGTAACAACTGTAACTTAAGCCAAAAACTCATTTTTGCATCTCTTGAACAATAAGTTGTCCTGTAGCCTTCTTTCTCTTCCCCGGGGACTGCAATGGTCTGTCTCCCTCCACATTTTATGAAATTTATCAGCATTTTTAATACTTTGGGATCACTGTTCCCTCGTTGGACGTGGCTGAAATTTGCAAATGAATTTACAGGTCATTATAGCGATGCAGTTTCAATGCATAAGTCTTATTTCTTTAAGAGATCTAGCTAAAACTAAATCCCTCTGTGCTGTAAGAGGTAAAAATTAAATGGGGAAAAGATTCCCTTTTGTGGCAATGTAATAAAAAGTACTAACAGTTTGATTAATTTAAGTGACTGTAGAAATTATTGTTCCTGCAACAAATGCTGCTGCTCATGTAGAGTCTCATCTGATAAAAAGTATCCAAAGGTTTGTATAAATTCAGAAGCATTAAATGTGTTATTCAGAAACGTAAAACAGCCTCCATGATAATCAATGTGGTACAAAGGTGCAACCAGTAGGAAGATGCAGGGCTTTGTCAAAGAACAACTGGATAGAGTTGTGGCTCTGTATTGACATACTAGGCATCACTCTAATCAAGAAATAATGCTTTAGGTATTCTCTCTATATATTTAGTATTAAGGGTCATGGGAAGATGATTTCATTTAGGCATTTCAAGAATTCTTTTAGGAATTTCAATAAGAAATATTTTGGGAATTTTTGTTTTGTTTTAAATACGATTAAGAATTAATTCTTCCTGAGATATCTTTCCTGCTAATGAGGATACACAGAGCAGAGACTGGAAGTGAAGTATGTTTATTCCAGTTCCTGTACTCATAGAGACTGTAATTCTTCTTTCTTCAAAAAAGAAAAATTCCTGTAAAGTTCTGATGGTGGTGTAATAAGGCTCTGTGATCCTTAAAATGTTGGGTTTACAGAAGCCTATTGAATGTTTTGTTTAATGGTAATAGGCAGCACAATTCTGCCTATGAAAGACCATTATAATACAAGAACATTGTTTCTTAACACAGCCTCAGCCTCTGATAAGAGACAAAACCTCCTGAGGACAGCACATTTCTATTGCGTTGCAGCTGGAGGCCAGTTAACGTGGATAAGTGGAGAAAGATCTAGAGCAGTTCAGAGACCTTGAGGGAGGATCCGCTAGCAGCGCTGCTTTTAACTCCCCATCTCAGGCTGTGAATGCAGATCAGGACTCCAGCCAGGTGGAAAGTGCTTGTATGATTTTACTGGAGGCGGCCGAGTGCTCTATTATTAGATTACAGGATCTCTGGTAGATTCATTGATTTTTCAAGACTGATCGCTAAACATAGTGGAATAGTGGAATGGGTTTTGAAACTGAAAACTGCTGTCTACTACTCTTTCACAAAAAGGTCTGTTTTCTTTGGGCTTTTTAAAAATCCCCTCTCAATTTTGCCTGTTTATTATCAGAATCTCCCTAAAATGCAAAGAGCTTTGTATGCTTGTCTCTTCTGCTTCTGCAGTGGCATTTTAGGGCTGGGATTGAGCTTTTTTAAAAAAAATTATCTTTTAAAGGACTAACCCTTCCTTGGTGTCTTGCCAATATCTTTAATTGAAGCTCTTCATCAGATACATGCATTTCCTTAAAGAAAAAAAAATCACAGAGCCATGACTTCAACATTATAGTAGTGGGATATACTTTAACTGTATGATTAGTTTGCATGCACTTGAAAATTGATTTTTGCAGTTTTCTTCTTCCTCATAAGTTCCGTGCTGTGGCTTAATTGTTACTGACAGCGACTATCTGTAGTAATCTTAAAGACAGCTGGTTTCTTCTGTTTTACTAAGTTGAAGCAGATAGGAACATATTTGCATTTTTGCAATCTTCACATAATGTTAGTACATCCTACAGCATGAGTCCAAACTGTTGTGGTACTGCCTGGGCTCAATAGTGCAATGCTTTTTAAAAAGAGAATGTTCACATGTTGCTTAGCTTTTTGTCTGGAATAGCCATTTGTTGGCTACATTTTGTCTGGAATGCCAGTAGGCGTGGATATTTTCTTACCCCCCCCCCAAAAAAAAAAAAAAAAAAAAAAATCTGTCCTTGACAGAATAGTCAATGGAGACAGTTACGCTGAATAGGATGCATCATTTTAAAAATATCTTTTCAGCATAACACATGTATATATTGTCATATAACCATGATTCATGAGTTAGTTAATCATGGATTTCTCTTGCTAGAAGAAAGAAAAAAAAAACAGTTCTTAAAAAAAGCCTTTAAGCACATATTTCAGTATAATAGCGCTAATATTGCCCTTAATCCTAAGTGCATTGTAAAGCTCTTAATAAAGCATTTCGAAGTTCTTCAACATTTGGTATGCTATGTCCATTATTCATAGAGGTGAAATGAATAAGTAATATTGAATAGCAGCAGATTGTTGTATTTTGCTTGTAAAGAGACTGTGTTAGTGGAGACTGCTGTTAGCACACATCATGAAAACAAGCCATGTTACTTGAGATGTGAATTAAAATTCAGGCAAAAAAATACTGTGAAGTAAAGCAGACTCAAAAGACTTTGAAATGACTAATTTATGGTGACTTTTTTTTTCCACCTAGACTTTTCATCTAGGTCACTGGTTTAGAAGATCAAAGATTACTGCTTAATCTATTATATGGTGTCAATTTATTTATTTCTGTCTCTTTAGTATATTGAACTATACCTGACAGATCCCAAATCTTTGCTTTTCTGGTATTTTAAGTTGTATTTAGTGCAGAATTCTGGGAAACAATACAGTTTAAGCGCTGGAGGAGCCCTTTGGCTCTATCAAAGGACCTACGTGTGCTTCCATTATATCATTTTAACTTTAAGAACTGTCAAAGCAAGTTTTTCAAAGTGTAATTTGCTTTGAACACATCAGAAATTCTTCTGAGCTCATAGTGCTTTAAGTGATTTCTGCGTTATTGGCACTGTTCAGTAATGGATTCTAAACAGCATCCGTAAAACCAAGCAAGAAAGGGAAGAAATTTGTCTTGCTAGATGCCTGCCAGTTCTCTGGCTGCGACCTTCAGCAGGATGGGACCTTGTAGCTTCCAGATCATATTTTCTAGGCCACTAAGGTGTCTAAAATGAGACCAAAATCTTTCTGTTTCTTGCTGAAATAGAATATTTATTTGTATATATCATTGTGAGAAAATGTTTATTTGAATGTTACTTTACAAATCAATGCTTAGAAATGTCAAAATTCAGGACTGAGCAATATCATGCTTTCTTAGCAAGAGAGTAACTGTCTATTTCTCTGGACCTAACCAGGACATTTTAACAAATATAGATGCTCAGAATTATTAACCTCTCTTCTAATCTGTTTCCTTAGTTTGGTTCAATAAAAGTTATTCTTCTTGTACTGTTTTTCTGAAAAGCTCTTATGGGCTAACAAGTGCCTTATAATGTGGATGTATAGCAAAGGCAGGCAGATACTTGAGATCTGTTCCCATTTTATGTGGTCATGCTAAGGTGGGAGTTTCCTTGAGAAAGTTGAGTAAGAAGTGATTAACTGAGGATGTGGAGTACATGGCAGGAACACTGATGTTTGGAGAAAGTGTCATAGAAAATGCAATAATTCAAATATCTCCATAAAAGAAAAAAAATAACAACAGTTATAGGAATCTTGTCAATACGAAGGCTACCTAACAAAGCCAATGTTAATTATAAGAACAAAACCGAAAGACGTAAGAGTGCATATATGTCCTAATCTTACAGTATTAAGGTCAGAAGAAGTAAATAATTGATTGTAAAATCAAGCCTTTAATCCCTTTGAATGTTCTAGTAAGAAGTGTTCTTATTTATACTGACATAATACACTTTTTGTAACAAATGAACTCAGATCAGTGAATATTGATCTTTAGAGTTTCCTTCTAAAATGGTATGCTCAGCATCTGTTCTGGCTAGCTGTGAACATTCGGTGGATTTGTATTTGAATAAATAATATAAATCAAATGATAATAGAAAAGGGCCTCACTGTGAAACTAGTAAGAAGATAGAGGGAAAGACACTACTGTGCAGAGAGTTAATGTAACTTAATAATGCTGTAAAAGTCTGGGCTGCCAAGTAGAATAAGTGAGTGAAGAATGTGTTGGTGTTTGACAACATAAACTTATGTAGGAAGTGTTACTTGTCTTACAATTGCTGGCATTCCTAAGTTTTGAACTTTAAATCACAGCAAAATAAATAAACTGTACAATACAATAGGAGAGCAGTAACAAAGCAAATTCTGCCTACTCAGCTACTCCCTGCTGAAATAAAACAGGTGGAGAGGAGAATGTAATAAATTACTTGGTGTGTGTAGATTATAATAGAATTTCCCCTACTCTGTCCGCTGTGTTTTGTGTGCTGAGTACTACCTAGCAAATGTCATTTTAGTTTCTATCAAAAGTCCAATAGACTTAGTTGGGAAAAATTACTCCCATCTAATCCAATCACTATTCTTGCATTCAAAGTAGCATGAGAGATTTTCTAGAACACTTGCTCTAAATAAATGAGAGTTTGAACTTCTATTTCTCTAGCTTTTTTCTTTGCTGAATTTGAAGTTGTAATGATGGTTTAGGGAAAGTGGATTTAAAATGAATGTGGAAAAAAAGCACAGTTTAAAGCTGCAGGGCAAACTTGAGCTTTCTTCTTGTTTAGGAACAGTTGAATCAGCACACAGTGATGATAAACTGTCTGAAACTCATATGCATGGTAGTGGGAAAGTGCTTGTAGTCCTTAAATGTTTCTGGTAGCACTGTGTATTCCATATAGTTTTTGAGAAATACATAATTGTATTTTTACTAATCCTTTGGTTCTCTAAATGTGCTAAGAAAGTCATTGTTCTTAAAACAAATGAAGGTTTGATGTACGTTTCTATTAGAATAACTTAATGTTGGGGATTAATTTTACCCTTATTTTCAGTTTTGTTCCCTGTTTAAACTACTGCATGGGCTTCAATTCAGTGTGATGTGTTCCTAATAAGCATTAAACTATTCTTTGCATTTTCAAACCGAAGTTTTGTTTCCCATTTTTCAATACAGCTGGTAGTTCGAGATGTAAATTGTATCATACTTAGCTGAATGAAAATCATTAGCAAACCTTTGATATAAATCTTCAGAGGCTTTTGTGAAATAGTTGTTGGAATAGGACTGAAATTTGGCTGCAAATAATTCTAAATACAGAAGAAAATTAGCACAAATAACAGTTACTATGTAAGTAGCTGAGCTATAACTAGAGCAAATATGCTGCTTTAGTCACTGGTCCAATATTACTTGGCTTGGACATTTCTTCACATTTTAAAAAAAGAGTCCCACTTCTGGAGTTGTCAGCTCCTATGTTATGGCATTTCCCTGAACACTGATTCTACCCACCGAAGTAGTAATTTCATCCGCTGCATTTTTAGAATTGGTATGAAGAAGTCGAAGTGCAAAACACATTGCTAGTATCAGCCAATGAGGATAAGAAACACATCATGCTACAATTCCTGCATGAGTCCATGCAGTGCTTTATTTCACTTAGCAGAACAAGCGCTCCACCGGAACCGAGTAAGCCAGGTTATGTCTGTGCTTTATTAACAGATTCACTGAAGTTACACAGATGCTGTGCAGAAACAGTTAATCTGGGATAATAGTGACATCTAGTACAGTCTTGGACCACTTCAGGGTTGAAATGAGAGATACATGCTGCACGTACCTAGAACGCCTTAGGCAGGAATGTCGAAGTGCTTTCTAGACACAGCTCTGCTACAGAGTAGAGTTAGAGCCAGGACCCGGCTTCCACAGTATAACCCTTTCCCTCCTCTGGTTTAGCTCGAGCTCTCAGAATAAGTGTGCAAGTCTACCACTACACGATGTCCCTCTTGCTTTTTGCAGCAGCCTGGTAGGACCACAAATCCAATGGCCTTTACTACGTCTCCTACTCAAAAATAGGTGCTCCTTTCTGCAGGCTCCAGACCCTCTTTCCGCTTGCAGGTTAGCACAAGTAAACAGCTGGAGGGGTTAAGTTTCCATATTCTCAGCCATATATGGAAGAGAAAGGGCCCAAGGAGGAAGGGTACACAATTTTTAGGATTAAGGAAGTTTCTGGAGTAGAGGAACCTGCACATGCTTATCTGAAACAAAAAGTAATTAAAATGCTGTCAATGTAAAATTTAAAAGGTTGCTGAATTGTTTTTAAAACAAAGGAAACCAAAGTAAATTTCTTGCAGGCAGGATGGGGGCTATTTAAAAAAATGCAATACCAGAGAATCCAAACTAGCCTGTTTAGCAAAGGATTTAAAAAAAACAAAACAAAACACAAAAACAAAATGGCATTGCTAATCAGCAGGATAGGGGACCCTAAAAAGCAAGAAACTTCCTACCGAAAGGTGAAGCTTCGACCAAATGGGGAATATACGAAGTTTAAAAGTCTGGAATAAAACCTGAGAGTTCTACCTCCTATTCTCCTTTGGCCACAATATTTCACATTACATTGCCTATTAGACTGCAAGTAAGCTTACACACCACAGTCTTGTTAGGACAGACTGCATATGAACTACATGATTGCTGTTTCCTAAAATTTATCTAAATGCTAGTCATCTCAGGTTGATGTAGAAGTTAGTCTGAATAATGTAGTCTTTTTTTTATGACTAAAACAGTTCTGTCATTATTTCCATGTAGATGTACTATTCAGTTCTAGGGTGATTCAGCTTCGGAATTTTGCACACAGCTCAGCTATACTAAAATCTCATACTTTTACTTCTTCCCTTAGACTTTGTCACTAATTACATTTGCTCCTTATATATCTTGTCTTAGATTATAAACTTTGTAAAAGGAAGGGACCAGAGCATGTCAGAAGCTGTTCAACATGTAGTGACTCCTAAATCTCTAGCAAATCCTGCTTACTGGCCACTCTAGGTCACTAATTTGATGTAGAAGTTAGAAATTTCTCCCTGAAGGTTTAAGTTTAAAAGTTTAAGTCAAGAGTAGTCGCTTAATTTTCTTTGATAGTTTGGAAGCCAGCAGATTCTAGAACTGAACAGGTCAGCTACTTGACCAAGACAGTTGTAGCTGACTTGCAAAATATTTTTAGAATTTTGGAAAATGTTAATGAAAAAAGCTTGAGGTAATACCTTATATTACCTTAATATCCTTAATATTAGACAAGTTTTTTTTAAGTTTGTAATGTGCCTATAGTATCACAGCTTGAAGGCTGTAAATTATAACTAATTGAAATTATTTATGCTGGTGGGCTTTCTCCTAGTGCTTTCCTTGCTTGTTGTAGGAAGAGGAGTAACTAAGGAAAATTCTACAATGTTAATCTGTTCACATTTGATAGCTGCACTCTGATAATGGAGCTGTACAAACAGGAGGCACAGGTTACTGGGAGTGGTTCTTTATTTATATCCTTATATGTATCTGAGACTAAAGATGAGTTTATAATACATATTTCAGCTATTCAAGGTATCTGACCCTATGCAACATGTAGTGGAAATTCTTAGTTTGCAGTGCCTTCAATGCTTGATCCAATATGAGTGTTCTACATTATCTGCTAATGTAAGGAAGCAATACTCTTCTCTTTTTTTGCAAAAAGTGAATTGAAGAGCAGAAGGACTAAGGAAGAAACCCTCATATGTATTTGGACATACAGGAATCTGTGCAGGGCAGGCAATTCCCTGCCTTGTGCAGGTCTGCATGGCATATTGGCCTACATTTGAGCTGGGGCCTTTGACCAAGGAGCCTATAGAGAGCCTATAGATTCATTTCTTTGTTCAGATTAGTACTTGAGGCTCACTGATGGACTTCTGTGCAGCTGAAGGAACAGCTTTAACTCAGCCAGTTACTGGTATAACCAGTATTCAGTTACTGATAATTCCTTTCTAAAATCCTTTTTCTTGTCCTATTTTGTCTTCTATATCTCAGTAATTACCAATAGATTAAAAAAAGAAAAAAAAGAAAGAAATTGTCTTGTCTGAAACTATTCCTTGAACTCAGCCGTTAGTTACTGACCTGTTTGAGCTGCGGTTACTGTCGCAGTGATCATTGACAGTCCGATTCAATACACTGTCAAACAGATCAATATGAATTGCTGCCAAAGGTGTTCAGCCCATCTCGGCACAGAAAATGGACTAGGGCTGTTCATGAAGTAGTTCTGGTTAATGCTGTCACAGAAACTGTTCTTTGAGCCATGAATTTCTGCATGGCTTGCTATTAGTTTATCCGCTATTGAAGATACCAATGGAAGGGGACCCCAGGACGCAGGAGGCTGCTTCCCGCTGCCCTGGTGTCTTGGCAGCTTCTAGGCACGTTTAGAGAGGGAACATATTGATTACTGGTGGGGGTGAATAGGAACTTCGTTGGCAAAATTAGAGCTGCACTTGGGTATAATCAGCAGTTATTAAATTAAATCTTGACTTGAATGGTGGTAAGCGTTTGAGTTGGAGGTCATCTGTGACAGAACTATTCACATATGTTAAACATGGTATAAATTATACATTTTCAAATTAATATCTATTAAATGTCACTTAGCTACAGTTCTGAATTTCATATTTAAGACGACAGTAATTTCATCATTTTAAGGCCCATTTGAAGGGAGACTTTTCTGAATATTGGCTGAGCAGTGAACTCAAAATACGAATGTTCTAGCAACAACAGAGTTGGTCTTGAATTTAAGTAGATCTAATTTCCCTAAGATACAGGCCTCCTGTCCAGAGTAGTTTATAATTCTGAAGTTGCCTGCTTGGAGTGAGATGATTTCTATTTTAAATATATACAGATAACTAAATAATCTTCTATTTCTTTTTTAAATAAATTATTTAATTTAGGGAGTGGCCTTGATTGGCTTACTCTTGGGCTTAATGTTACTCCTTATTTATTAGAATAGTTAATTTTAACTATATTTTTAATTTTTTATTACAATTACATTCATCTTATTAAATGTTTTTGCTAATGCTATCAGGAATGTGAAAGAACAAAGCAAATACAAATATAGAAATACAATGCAACCTTTGCTGTGTACCTCTGAACATTTTAGCACTTAGCTTTACGTTTCTAATAATCTTTTACCACCATTTGTGTTAACTTCATTGAGTTTGGAAAGAACAAATGGAGAAAAAGTCCTCTATTTTGAACTCAATGGCAAGGTATTTTAGTATCATTTCAAAGATGTGTGCTTTTTTAAACCAAGCGCATAGAACCACATGAGTTTTTATTCTGTCCACTGGCATTATACGGATGAGATACTTAGTCTGGAGGTTTCATAGGGACGGTTTGTGAATTGGTGAAATTTCCACTGGTTTTTGTTCAGCTTAAGATTCTGCGGAAAAGTATGACTTGATGACTCCAACACATTATCTGAAGTGTTCCCTGGGTTCATTCTTCTGACTTACTTCTCCTGTTTAACTCTGTTTGCTTATCCTTCCCACTTCTGTTTCCAAAATTTTCATCTATATTTCAGTTTCAATCTATTTTCAAATCCAAGTCTCCTTGCTAACTAACTTTCACCAGCTCCCCCTCAATGCCACTGTGGAGTACTTGTCAAATTACCCTCATACATCTCAGGTGATCTGCCTTCTTATTGGATCCCAATATCTTCTGCCAATCTCAAATTCTGCCAGTCTTCTCACTACACTGGGCAGTTTATCCCATGTACTGTCTCAGATCCAGTCTCTGCTTGGTCTAGCTCTTATCCCGTGCCTTACAAGTTAATTGGGCTGCTTCAGACTCCTCTTTCACTTGTGTCTCTGCTCTAGCATGAGGCAGGCAAGAAGACAGCTGGTGGGGCCGCTCTGAACCTGCACCTAGGGCTAAAACAGTGTCGTTGCAGAGGGGAAGCTGGGAGAAGGTAGCCCTAACAAGCCTGGTTGCAGATATCCCTCTGAGAGAAACTTTGGGACCCCGAAGGATGGGTTGCTCCATGTAACCTGTTTATGATTAAATTATATAATTAGAGGTAACATTTTTAACATGCAGTTCTGTTATGTGCAATTGTATCTAATGCTTTAATTGCCTTTGGTTTGCTTTTGTAACACAAGGAGGGTGTTACAAAAGCAGAGGTTGGGCTGCCACAGTATCATCCATGTCCCTTTGTAGCTTTTATGATTTTTTGTTTTTTTTTTTTTTTTTTTGGACCACAGGTCTATTTTGATGGGAGAGGTCTATACGGAAGAAACTGCACTTACTTAAGTGTATATATTTAAGTGCATGCAGAATAACTGCATTTATTCTTAATAGCACTGGTTGCTTGAAGAGAGAAAGGGCTACACAGGTGACAGGTATCAAAGAACTCTTGTTCATGAGAAGTTTTAGCTCATGATGTCTTTGAGGAGCTTTCATAAAGTTCAGCTCAAAAAATAAGTGTTTTTTTGTAATTGAAAGAAGGTGTAAGTGGAAGGAAGAATGTAGTTTTGCTTTCATTCAATCTTTTTCTAAAATATATTATGAAAAGTGAAGGCAATACATACAATTTCAACTTCATAATTGTACCAACATGTGGCTTATTAATGAGCAACCTGAGGGAGGTCTTACCTGCATGCTTAATATTTTATACTTTTAAAATGTATTGTGCATGTGGCTTCTGTGTTCCATAAGGAATTTGACAGATGACTGAATTTGCATGAGGTGAGTACATTGATATTAAATAGATCTAAAACTAGTACAATGACTTGGGATTCATTTAATTTTTTTTGCTATCTCAAGTTTGAAAGAAAACTGTTCCTTGAGATTATTGTGTTGAGGTCACAAGATTTTTATTAATAATTTTGCAAGTCATTCTTCTCATTGCATGAACGAATCCTTAATCATGGGGAAACACTATGATGTGTGCTTTTACTGCTGCTTGGTAGGAAGTTTAGCTTTTAGCAAGGGGAATTTTCTCCTTTCCTCATCTGTCAAGAATCAGTTCTTGAGACAGATGCTATTGCTTTGCTGAGTAGGAATGTTCTCAGTGAAACTTTTTGTGTTGCCTTATCACTTGTCTGTTCCTGAGCACAAGCCCTGCTTGTAGTTTCTTGACATGTGCAAGCATTTAAGGAAAGAAAAACAAATATGACAATAGTTACAATCTGATGGCGTTACCTGGAGGAAACAGCATGATAGTGACCAGAAAACGTTTCTGCTGTCTGGCTCCAGTTCAGTAAGGCACTCCAGTGCGTGTCCACTTTGCATGTGGAGTATCTAAGCGAGCTGTGCATTTGGAGCGCTTTGCTAATGCAAGGCCTCAAAGGTGGCAGAGCAGAACTGTATCAGCACAGATGTGATAGCAGGGTACACAATTACAGATACAAGGGTCAAAAATGTAGAACCTAGTCCTTAGAGATTTTTCACTCAAGTTTAAATTAAGCTTGTGAGGGGACTTATTTACTGTTGTGAAACTGTAAGGCATGTTCACTGTTCATTGGTCTCAGATGGTCACATTTTCCTTTTCAGCATGAACTAAAACATTCTGGGGAATGTTTGAAAGCCTAAATGCTGGAAGAAATGTCCAGTATTATTGTTGGAAAATGTTGTTATATGGATTTTATGTCTACCTGTATTTTATCTTTATGAAGAGCTAAGTCCAAAAGTTGAAGCAAACAATTTTTTTTGTGCTGACCTTTGTTCTGGAACTGCATAGACCATCCATCACGTAAATTCCAAATACATTAAGCTAAGTGTTTCAGGCTAGTTGACGATGTTCGATTAATTTCCACTGCTGAAAGGGATTTGAAACATTTTTAATGTAGCTATTTCTCATTCCAACTCATCCATCACAACATCTCTTTTAGTGCTGGTTTTGGTCCATTCTCTTCCAATTTTAGGAAACATATATCACGCACTAGTAAAATATTGTGTATTTAGCTACCTGCCTAAATTGAGAACTCTAAGTCTGCTCACAACAGTATCTTGTATTATTTCTTTCATTACCCAATACTGATCTGTGATCTTATCAATTTTTCATATGTGATACTTATAGTAACATTGATGGCGTAATGTTTGTTTATGTGAGGACACCTACCAGGAATATGTGGATAGGAGAAATCCTCTTTGACTGTAACTTCTCCTGATGACTGGAAAGAGGAAGAGGGAGAATGGAGTCAAAATTTCTTTTTGATGATCTTGAACTTTTGCTTTACTTGAAATTGCCTGCTGTGGAGATGCTGCACTGCTGAAGGGAAAAGTAGAGAGAAGCTACCTTGACATTTGGTTAGGATGGCTCAAGGCTTGTTGTGTGGACTTCTCAAGAATGACAAATAGCCATAAAGGAGATCTTTGATTTATTTATTTATTTGCTCTACTAACTCATTTTACTTTTTTGAAACTGAGCTGATAGTCCACAGTTGGAAGTATATTCTGGTTGAATGTATTTTTCCTTATTGTACCAGTCCAGTCAGCTGCTACACTATTTGCAGATTTGTAGGTTGGCATAACATCAGTTCTTTGAATATAGTGAGACACATTGATTAGGATCAGATAGTATTAAAATATTAAGAGTCTCCAAAGCAATTAAAACATGGTACTATTGCTGAGGAAGTTATAATTGATAATAATTTGCTGACACTGACCATGTGTGAGTTATTATTTGTGGAAAGCCTGGCAGATCCCAGTCAAGCTGAAGATTTAGGAAGAATCAAGGGAAAGTTTCAAATATTTTGTTTTGCTACAACTACTTTTCTGTTTCTCTTTGAGATGATAACAAAGAGCACAGAATAAGTAATAGGGCTTGGTTGTCCTGTCGCTAACTAACCCTGTGAATCACACCTTACTATGCAGCGGTCACACTGAAATTAGGTGAAATCACTTACAGAATAATGTACTATTCAGGAAGCCTGGTAAAAATGGAGTCAAGAGGTATCTCTCAAAGAGCAATATCTTGGAGTTTATTTTAGCACGTGTAATATGTATCTCTAAAATATCCACTGTGGTAGGCTGCTTGGGACAATGTATAGTTTTAGTCAACTCTGTCACTAAAGATCAACAAAATATTGTACAGGTTCTCTCTATGCATGACATGTGAATCTCAATGTACTTGTACTGATCTCTCTAAACGAGGATAATTCTTCCCCTGCTAAGAACTGACAGCTCGGTTTTTCAACTTCAAATTAGGGTTCTAGAACCATTGTGTTGAATCATACTTTCCTTCAGTCACACGGCTGCCAGCAGAATAGGGGTGAAGTATGTGAGTAAGGCTGTCACGACAACTTTCTTTATTTGTCATCCAAAAATTACTTATTAAATAAAGATGTTCACAGGTCACTGTGAAAATGTGTTTGAGTTCATTAATGTTGCTTTCCAAATGCACTGTCATTATAAGCTTAGACTTTCAAAATAGATGGAGCTTTAAATAAATAGAAGAGGGTATTTTGCAGTTTATCTGGTAGGCTGTGGGATAAAACACAGCAGTATGATTGACAGAACTTTGTGCTCTTTGGCTAGGAAAACAAAATAAAAAACCCACTGACAAAAAAAAAAAAAAAAAAAAAAGGCTGAGTGAGTGACTCGCATTCAGTAGACTAGAAAGACAATTTATTCTCCTTTGTAGTCAAGTGCCTGGATCTGTTATAACAGGTACTTTAGTTGGCTTGCAGGCTGGGGATAGAGCCAGACCTGACATTCATGGGTAGCAGGGGAATATCTTAATTCCTAGATTTCTCGTCAGTAGTTTTCTTCCTCACGAGCACTTGGGAGTTCAAGTAGCTTTCTCTGCTTCAAGGATTTTCTAGGGGAATATTTCTAACTTGCTGCAAATATTTAAGCGATACTGCAGACATCAGTGAAAATGGTAAGCTTTTAGGTTCAGGTGACCAGGAGTTTCTCTTAAAATTAGCAGACACAGTTACTGGCTTAATCTCTTCAGTTAGCTGATGGTGAGCTCTAAGTTAACTCCCTAAATACCAAATCTGTTTTTAAATAAGAATGTAGCATTAAGTGGGGAAAAAGAAAGATTCATCTCTGTCTTACGTAATAATCACACGTTTGTGTGTATACGTATGCGTGTGTAACATAATGCACACGTAATAGGAATAAGTAGAAGTTGTGTTCCGCAGGTAGCCTGGCAGTATCGCCTTTCTGGCGATATAAACAGAAAATGCCCTTATAGCATTCCCTGATCCTTCCAGTCCTTTTGCAGATTGCTGTCAACCCAGAAGTGTGAGAGAGACTACTGTCTTGATGATCCAACACAGAAGTATGAGTGAGCTTGGGCCCTAACTTGAGTTAGAGAAATAAAGCCTCTCTCGTGCATTCAGAAAGGAGCTGCTGAGTCACAGCGTCTGGTTTGCTGCTCCGTAAAACACCTCTCCGCCATCAGTGTACAGACACTTCAGCAGGGGGAGCCAGTGTCATATTGGAGACAAGAGCTGAATTTTTATTTCAAGATGATTTTCCCCCTCTTCACTTCTCTCTTTAATCACACTACCATACGGATCCAGGGTTTGAGTCAGTCACGTCTGGCAGTGCAATAAAGCAGTTAAGGCTTCTGTTGAACACTTCCGTGAGTCCTACTCAGAACCTTTCCTGAAGCTCAGAATCTACTGTTACATATAAGCTGTCAATTCCTAAACCGCATGACTTCAAAAAATATGCAGACACTCTCAAACTCTTCTTTGCTAGCCGACAATTTCAAAAAAAAGATGTTAGTTTTTATACAGCGTGTATATATAGAAAATATTTTTTTCCAGGAGTTATGCACTAAAAATGTGAGACAACTTCAAATGAATGTAGTCACCACTTTCCTTCTGGAAGACAGTTCAAACTTGCAGAACTTCACAACACATTATTTTATCCTATTACTAGACACTTAAGGTCCCATAACCCTTTTAAGATCAGCAAAGCAGGAATAAGCTCTGTATTAGAATATGGATACACATAATGTCATTCGCTTTCACCTTTTTCTGATAGAAAAGAATACACATGGTTAACAGTTCTGAAGAAATCTCTATACTATTTCAATCTCATATATACGCTTCAGAATATGCACGTGTAAATTATTCAGGAGACTATACTGTTTTTGGCCTCAGCCTTTTAAGTTTAAAGCCTTAGTGTTCAAATGATATTTGTTTCATCCCTCTCTGGGTATAAACATGCTCAAATCCACAGTGCCATTACTGTGTCGGTTGTTAAGGGTCACTGCCTTCCTTTGCTTTCCTTGGGAATTTGGTCTGTATTGTAGTCTTAAATAAGTGAGAAAGCTGTTAAGTAAGTGGCTATTCCAACTCATGAGCTGGCTGGTCTGCTCCTGGAGAGAGAAGGCTCCAGCAGAGCTCAACCTGCTATTACCATACGAACAAAGGGTGGAACAGAGGAAACTGCTTTACTACTAAGTACCTCGAACAGGCTCCTAAGCATAATGTAAAGCCTCCAAGAATAGAGTGAAAACTATGCCTTTTGCAGGGGTTTAAGGAAGTGACTTGGTGACATCATCAGGGTTACAAAAAGCAACATGCTTTTCTTATTTGCATTCGTTTTATGCAGCTGCCTATCTCACACAAATCCTGTAATTATTGTTGAAGCTTGCAAACATCAGATCAAGCCATCACCCACCAAGCATTAATGTCAAATCAATGTAATTGTATGCACCGCTCCCACTGTCCTATCCACAGTATGTGATTATGGGTCTCAGATGCTTTCTGTCCAGCTGTTTATCTAGGTTAGTAATATTTTACAGGAGTTGTTCAAAAAAGCTTGAGCTTTCATGTGAGTTAACAGGGAATGATAATAATAAAAGCATTGCTAATTATGGAAAGACAGTGTTAAAAATGTAACTAAATCTTCATACCTGGGACATTACTATCACGTGGGTTTTTAGGGTACAGCTTGAATGGATGAAACGTGATTTCTCTTTTTCCATTTAAGTCAGTGTCCAAATTTACTTGCTTTAGTGGAAATAGGATTAAACTCTTTGATAACAATTTCCTGAAGAAGGAAAACATAGCATGGTCATGGACAAATCTAATAATTTTTTTGCTCTAATCGTCTTATGTCTCAAAGAGACACTTATACCCAGGGGGGCTAATATTTACATAATTGTAATTTATTGGGTAAAGATTTTCCTAATGGAAAAAAGAGACATCAAAGTGTTTGTCTTCATCAAATTCCAGAATAATTTTGAGCTTTGTATAGAAATGAAAGGTAAAGGAAAGGAAAATATTTCTATGGACCAATTAGGAAGAAATAGCACACAATTTTTGAAATCATATAGGCTGCTTATTTTTGAGAGAAATAGCACATACAATATTTGAAATCATATAGGCTGTTTGAGTATTTTTATCGAATACATTAATGTTTTGTGATGAGTACTTATCAGTGCTGTCATTGGACATAATGTTCATGGCTTTGGGGGGGTTTTATTTGAATCAGGTTTATCTGATTAAAATAATTGGTTACATATCTGAGCAAATTGTTTGCATTCATAGGCAAAAAAGTGCTTATGTAAGACAGAGCTGTCTGTAATGTTTAACTTTCCTCTAATGACTAATATTGAGTATTGTAATTGAAGTAATGATGCTAAAGAATATATGTTTAGGAGAAATACACATTGTTTATCAGTTACCTTAGGCTGTAATAACTTCTAACAGTAGCTCTTTGAAGTATTTAATGATAGGCTTGTTTCTTTAATACTTGTACACATTTGCTATTCACATTCTTGATCTCCTTTTAGTTAATTTTAGGTAAAATTAATTCAAATAATTTACTATTGTAGCTGAATCTTGCTTGTTGTATAATAATCTCAAGGCACTATAAAAACGTTATTAATGAAGCTTCATCATGTCTGTGTGAAGTACTGTCATGTTTTTGCAGGCATGAAAAAGCAGACATTGATGGCCAAGTTCAGGAAATGAACAGGAATGATCCTGAAGCTAAACTGCAGCAGTTCTGATTCAGTTTTTGTTACAGCCATTGGATCATGGGTTTTCAAAATTTTTCATAAGCACACATAAGAAGAATATTGAGACTTTCGCAAGGATCTCAGGATTTGTTTTACTCACGGGAAGGGCAGCTTTTATTAAGTTAGTTACTGTTGCTGAAGAGCAGTTAGCAGAGAGCTCACACTAGAATCAGATGACAAAAAAACAGTTGAAGAGAAGCCGCTTCCTAAACACTGTCTCTGAAGTTGTTTTGCCTTCTGTTAAGACCTCAGGCAAGTGTTCCTGCTCTTAAGTGATCTTAATCCTTCTCTAGTTTCAGATTTGAGTTCAAGCCCCAGTTTTATATGGATTTAATACATAGTATAAAGGCTGCCTGGGAGGCTTTAACGTTTTATGAAGTAATTGCAAGTAGAAAAGAAAAGCACCTATAATGCACCATGTTTTCTTCAAACATTTGCTTGGAATTTTAAATAAACAAGTTTTAACCAAATTCATAAAGCTCCAGGTTTACTGAGTATTTCAGTGCCAGAAAAGCTCATGGAAAATGATTCTTTTGGCTTTGTATATTTAAATCTGGTGGGAAAGATTTTTTAAATTTGCTTTAAACTGGCATTTATACTAGCGGCTTAATTATTGATTTTTTTCTTATTTTCTAGCTAAGGTGCAAAACCAATATTGATTGGTTTACACTCCAATCAGCTAAAGCCTTACCTGATCGAATTTTGAAGAGTAATGGTAGTTAAAAAGGATGCTAGACAATTTCAAATTACAAAATCATTAAAAAGTGATGAACATCTTAGAAGATCATAATTCAAAGATTCACGATGTATCAGCTTGCATTAGATCTGATCTCTGGGCGCATGCTGTAGCTTGTGATGCTTTAGATTGTGCAGATACCAGATTTCCTTTCTGAGAAACAAAAATAGTTGGCAAGGGCTGCCTGCACTCACCTCGGCTCACAAGGTTCAAAGTGCTCCTGCACTGAGATTTGCTACAGAAAATTAATTAGCAGTCATGTGAATCACTGCAGCAGTGCTGTTAAAAGCAGATAAATGATCAGGATCATTTCTCAAACAGTATGTTTTCCTTTCAGTTTATGTTTATTAGTAGAAGTACTGGATAGAGAGGAGAGAGTCACCTCACCAAGTATTCTGAAAACATATTTAGTTTTGAGGTTTGTATTATCTTTTTCAGTGAAATTCCTCTTTTACTTCTTATTAGTGATAACTGTAATTGCTTTACCCCATTTTCATATCTAAAAAGTTCACTGCTAGTGACAAATTCTCAGTGCTTCTCAAGTATTGGGTAAATATAATGCTTCTAGAATACCTCATATATGAAATTAAGAACTTGAACCTTCCTGTTGCAGTTTATTCTAGTGGAAAATTTAAAAATAAACGTGTCCAACAGAAATAGCCATATAAGACCTTGTTCTAGGCTTTGATTCATCATATATCAAAATCAGTGGGTCTCTTTCCATTGACTCTAGTCAGGGCTTAAAATGGCCTTGTATAGTGTGGCTATTTTGTTAGACCCATGTATTTTCCACTAAAATTTATGGCAACAGGAGGTTCAGGAGAATAGCTTTTGAGTTGAGTGACCAAACCCCAGGAAAGGTATTTGTAAAGCTAAATTGTGTGAGAATTCAGATGGTGTTGGGGTAAGAGGCGGATCACGTTGCTCTGATTTATACTGGAAATGCCACTGAGAGATTTACAGGCTGGGCCCGTACTGTTGTATTTCCTGCTCGTGGAGGAGGTGTACTATTTGTGAGTTTTCTGGTTGGACATATTAGTTGTCTCCTAGCTTGCTCGTGGTCCCAAACAAATCTTCAAGCTTCTGATACTTGAGGTCTAGTGGTTTTCTGTGGCAATGGACTGAATTTCACTCCTGTGCTACTCGCCACCTATCGCTCCTGCATCACTTTGTTACTGCTAGCTGAAACACTGAAATTTAAATAACTTTATTCCCTTGCAGAATCTTAATCTGACATTTTTGCCAAATTTTTTGTTTGTGCTGTATGACTGATATATGCTACGGAAACTGATAGTGACTGGTATTCAGAAAGGAGTCCCTGGAAGATGAGTCCTGTGGAGACCCTGTCTTTGCCCCTGTCCTCTAGGTTGCCATACTGAAGTGTTTTCTGTACTGGCTCTTAAAAATTTAATTGCAGGTATGTGAGAAAAATTTAATTGCAGGTATGTGAGGAAGGACGTAGAGAAAAAGTCAGGAAAAGTAAGCACGATTGGCAATTTGCTCGTTACTGAGAGAATTACTGTTTTGAGGGATTGCTTGGGTTTTTGCTTTTAACGTTTATTTTGGTGGAACATTAATTATCGGTTACGTCCATCTTCTGACCTACTTCGCTTTCCATCATCTCTAATGAATAGGCGTTTTTTAATTAAATCTAGAAGAGCAGCCCTGTTGCCCGCGCAAGCCCGTAACCGTGATCTTCCCCCTACCTGCTGTAGCTCCTTGCTTTGCGTGTGCACACGGAGGGAGGTCTCCACAGGCCACTGTGTGGTGTGAAGTTGCCATGGGGATCAGCAAGAGAAGCTGGGAAGAAAAAATTGTCGGACAGTGGAAGCAACAGACACGATGGGCAAAGGTCCTGTTTCGTAGGAGCGCGGGCTGCGGTCCTGCAGCTTACCTCAGCTCTGCCTATTCCGGCTGTTAATTTTCAGGCGCTTCCAGGTCTGAGTTTATATTTATACCTCTTTGAATAGATTTATTTATTATTGGTAGGAAGCACAAATGTTTCATATAACGATTCCCTTTGACACTAGGTTGCTTTAGAAACTGTAAAGTCAGCAGTGGATGCTGAGGTGAAGCCTGCGATTCAGCAGCAGGAGCCAGTTAGTTTATGATGACGGAAGCGATGCACCATACGAACGGCGGCTTGTTTACCTGTCCAGATGCTAAGAAATGAACTACAGACCGCTGGAGACCTTTAAGATGGGAAACCAAACCCAAGTGAATCCTGTGAACGCTACCGCCTCGTGGTGGCAGGGCTCACGCGCGCGGGCGGCGCAGCGTGCAGCCGGCGCGCTCTGTGCCGAGGAACCTGGCGGTCCCTCGAACGGCGGCTCACAGCCGTCGCGGTGGAGTTGTGCCGCGTGCTAACAGCAGCAGCGTGCCTCCTTTTATTCGTCTGCAGTAGTCCCTTGCTTGGGAGGCTGCTGAATAGGCTCTAAACCAGTATGCCTCTAAGTATTCTTCGTATTTGCTTTCTAGGAGGTTCTGGTATTTGGGCAGTGAGGAAACAGATTTAAAGCTAGTCTGTGTGGGATTGAGCTTTCTCTGGTATTTTTTCTGGTATTTTCTTTTGTAATTGTCTCAGTACATCCATATGTCCAGTGGGATGGGTAAGATGAGTTTACCCTTGTCTTTTCTATTTTTGATGTTTTAATTCATTTTTTCCATTGTGAGATTTTGTGACCATTTAGAAATGGAATCGTTCCAGGACTCAGATAAAATGTCACGTGATATAATGGTTGTAACCACTGGGAAATGGTTCCTCGGGTCCTAGTTTTTCAGCAAGGCTACAAGACTGGATCTTCAAGTTATTTCATTTTGTGTGTCTGAAGCCAGATTCCCAGCAAGCGTGAGCAGAGAGAATTCAGCAGTCCGCACACATCATGTTGGCAGCATGATTAAGAGATGATTAGGAATCTAGGTTTCTTCTTGAAGAACCTGTCACTAGTGAGGGTAGGAGGTGGAGGATGCAGTGCAGAGACTATTGCTTTGAATGTCCTCAGGCATTAGAGGTAGAGAGAGAGTGTAGTGGTTATCACATCTGCTTTGCATGCTGAAGGTCCTGGGTTCAAGCCCCAGTGGAACCAGCACCAGGCAATCTTTGGGAGGTTGGACTAGATGATCGCCAGAGGTCCCCTCCAACCTTGCTGATTCTATAATGGAGAAATCCAGGAGCAGCAATTTAAGGTAGCTTTACAGTGTCTGTGCTTAGCCTTATTATTAAATGCATGTGCAGCCTGAAGGACTAGGTTTCATCAAGTGTGCTGACCTGTGATTCAAAAGATAGGATTTCTACTCCTGGCTGACTATGAACCTCGAGCAAATCTTTGTTACTTCATTTTTCCTCTTCTGTTTCTTCTGCATGGTCAATTAAAATGGTACATTCTTAGGGCCAGGCAAGGATTTGTGCTATAAACACATATAGTGTCTAGCACAATGTGGCCTCAGCCTCGAGGGGTCTCTTGGTACAGCTGTACTGTGAATTACATTGCCAACAGCATAATCTTTTTTTTTTTTTTTTTTTTTTTTTGAGAAACATTTAACATTGCTCAAGCTAGGCCCAAGTATACATGAGAGACTGCAATAACCTCTTATGTGCAATAAGGATTGCATCACTGGAAGATTTTTATATCTCACTGAATTGCTGTAAGGATGCTTTCAGAAGCAATAAAGCTTAGCGAACAGCAGTGTATTCTAAAGCAGGGGAAAAATATTTCAAGCACTCTCATACTTTTTTTCATTGTATCTATTGCAGTTAGGTCCCGTATAAATAAAATGATGCTTATCTGTATTCCTCCTCATCCAGTTACACATCTTTCATGTAAAGATTTGTAAGAGGGCAAGAGGGGAGATTCATTCACATGTATGATTCTGGCAGCAATGTGGTCTAAGATGGGAGGAGCACATTTTTAAAAATACACATGCAATTTTTGTAGCTGGTAGGTGACCAAAATTTTGTTTCATGTCAGCTACAGCAATTATACATACAGCTGGCAAGTTAGCCTTATGTATCATTAGCATGTGCAATTAAGTTAACTTTTAGTAAGGTGGTCTTCTGAGATGGTCCTGTATGCAAGTAACTATTTAGCAAATTATTTTTTATTGAACAATACAAATTAAACAGGGTGACACTGGTTTCTTGAAGATTTAACTAAATCATTTTGTGTTATTGCTTTGTAAGATGTATGCTATGTGATGTAGTGCTACCCAGGTATGGCAGCGTTAGTTTATAAAGCATCACAGATCAACAGACAACTTTTTTAAAGCACCAGCTGTCATGCGTTGATAATTTTTTCTCAGTCTTCAGCATTATATAAAACAAAAAATTATCTAGTGGTTATTGGGGAGAACAGGGAGGGAGATGCCTACAAGGATGTTGTATGAACTGGTTTATATAATATGATTGGCTGTGATACCAGAGAATTGGTCTTGATGACCCAGCTGATGTTTCTGTTCAAGTAATGTTGTTAGTCATGATGTTCTAAGTACATAAAAGAATACCAGACTACTGTCAATTGCTATTGACAAAGAGGAGAGCGTTAACTGCTGCAGATCTGAACATCAGTCATTGTGCTTTTGCCCAGCAGTTTTTGGTTTCAGAGATTACATTATTTGAATATCTCTTTTAAAATAAAGAATAGCTTTTTCCCAGAGAGTGTTGCTTTAATATTGAGATAGAATGGACTTTGCTATTGAAATATTGACTAAATGTTTAGAGTGGTGGCTTTCAAGTTTGCTAGTTTCTTGGAGAATTCATTTCATAAACTTAAGTCATGCTAGTTTGCTGTGTAGTTGATATTACACTAGAGAGTATATCAGTAAACACAGTTTCTTGTGTCCTCTGTCTTTGCCTGACTTGTAGTTTCTCCAATGTATCTAGAGAGAAAAATACAAGAAGGGAGGCTCAACATTGGTGGTAAAATGAGATGCAGTCACTTGCCAGCAAACTGCCAGCAAACTAGCCGTATGAAAGAGCTGAAAAATGCTTGTTTGCTCTTCAGAGCATTGCCTGCAAGAAAACAGTGCAGTTAACCTCACTACGTGGAAGCGTTAAAGAATAGACACAAAAAGGTGAAGAAGCTGCAGCTGTAGTTGAAGAATATGGAGAATGTGTTGCTCAGTAAATGTGATAAATGATAAAACTGTTTAGAAGAGTAAGTAGGGAACAGTTATTTAAAGCAAATATGGCCAGAACCTTATTAGAACTCTAAATAACTTTTGTTTTAGAAATGCAGCATTTTTCAAATGAGACTTCATTGTGTGAAAGTCACTATGATATCAGGCTGACACTGGGGGAATCAAGGAGAGAGGTTACGTGTATGTTGGAGAGCATTGATGCTGTGATGAAGAGCTTATTGTAAGGACCTTTGTAGAACAGAATACCTAAGCACAACTGATAATCTGTAAAGAAAAAGTTGATCATATATTCGCAGGGCTAAACCACGGAGCAGATCCTCGCCTGATGTAAATCAGCATAGCTCAAGGGAGGTCAATGGAGGAATACTAATTTGTGTCACAGCTGGTGATTTGTTTTGTCAAACATGCATTCTACTTATTTATTTTACGTGCAGGATCAGATTAATTTGTCTGTTCATCTTTGTACTTCAGCCAGTATTCTCTCAGTTCTGGGAATCCTTCATTTTTGTGTAACATCTTAATCACTTATGATGCAATCGGATGGGATATTGTGGATATACCAAGGATTATAATTTAAAGGGAGGAGCAAACAGCTGGAATAGAAGAAATTGTAGAAATGATACTAAATTTTTACCACCTCTCATCTTTAGGTCCTTTTGTTACTTCAGTCATACCAAGAGAGACACCGGGGCACGGGCAGATAAATGCTGACAGTGCTGTAATGGCGAAGTGCCAATCCTTGCTCGGTACAGTGGGTATGCTCAGTACGGCTGGCCTGCGATACCTCCTAAATGCAGCAACAGTCCTATTTTTGTTTTAAGCAAAGAGTAATAGAGAATTTCCCTAAGGTATCAGCTGAATTATGCCTGAATTATTTTAGAGATACAGTATGGTTATTTTTCAGAACCTTTCTTTTTTTTTTAATTAAATATATTCCAATAGACTATCTCAGGATGCTCGTTACTGTGGGATAAAACCTCTTTCCATACTAACTTCCAAATGAAGAAAATGCTCATGAAGCCCCTTTGCAAAGGAGCACTTTGAGGGCAGCTATTGGAATAGTCATAAAGATGAAACAGCTACTCTCAGACCTTTTAATGTAATACAGTTAATTACAGACATTTTTTCCTCTGAGAAAACATTTTAGACCTCAGTTCTGTGATGTCAGACTAGATTAGTAACATTTGATCCGTTACAAAAGCCTGAGCGCTTTTATGACTAACGCAACAGATACTTCATGTCATCATAAAGTGATGATAAAAAAAAAATTGACTTCCAGAAATTTCTGAAAATATAGTGCAACGTTTTCCATTTTGTAAGTGTGATGGTACAGTAAAGTATCAGAAAAGTGTAGTACAGCAGAGCTTTTAATAATATGGAACAGAACATCTCCTGGGACTGCGATTAGACCCAGGAGAGTTATTTTGGGCATTAACCAAAAGATGCTTAGCTCATTACGTAAAGGTCGTTTTTATCAAACCAAAATGATTTACAAATGTAGGCCAAATGTGCAAAGTGGTTTGCTTATGAGATGCTCTTTGTTTTTTAACTCCCCAAATTCTTTTTTTTTTTTTTTTTAAGTGAAAAGAGATATTAGTCAAATTAAATAAAATATGATTTTGGGGTCGGATACCACACATCATCTGAAAAGATGGTTTCTGTGCTGAGAAAACAGAAATATTTTCTGTTCTAGGTTGATATTTTTCCACTGGTTTGTCTTTGGCCAAAGAACTAGCCTCCCGGTACTCGGAGCCCCTCCGCTGCCCTCCCGCGCTCCTGACGGCTCCCCCCTGCCGCCCTCCCTGCCTCTTCCCTTTGCCACCGTTTTTGCTGCTGCTGTTTCCACTGACACAAGGTCGCTGGGGAAATGGCAGGGACAGTTACAGCTGCAGTAATGGCAGTTTGATGATGGCAGTTTTAGTGTTTCCAATTGCAGTACATAAACAGTTTCCCATGTGTTTAATCCTTATGTCCTTTTATTTGTTACTAGATTCTTCTGGGGCATCTTGTAAAAGAAGTAAATTGAAGGATTTATTTGTCTTCAGTGTTGGGAAAATCTTAAAACTGAACCTTAAAATATCTGATCGGTTTGTAAGCAAAGTTAACAACTCTTTACCTGCTATTGGGATTAAAACTGCCAATTGCATTCAGTAACAGTATTCTAAAGCTAATAATTCACAATGAAATGTGATTTTCTTCAGTCGCATACTGAACATCGAAATGAAATTACATCTCAGGGTAATTTCTGCTGCTGTTCTCCATCTTGATAACATGGGTACTGTAAGTTCTGCATAAACTGATTATCTGCCCCAGGGCTGCTCTCTTGTTTGTACTTTGTAAAGCCCAACGTGAAGCTTTGCTTTCCCATAGATTTTGGTTGTGTTATCTAAAGGAAGTGACGTCTACTTCAACTGAGATGAGGCACAGTTTCAATGTGCTTATATACATTGGCCATGCATTAATAGCTCTTGATTTCAAGAAAGAAAACTAAGATCTCAGACGGAAGGAGACATCCATGCATATGGCTGTTTGAACGTGGTTTGTATTTGCCATTAAAATGAAATCGTCGAGTTTGTTGTTTAACAGACGTGTTACGTTACGGCATAAGAAGGCCATACGTAATAGGTTGCAGCGTCCAACCAAAATTATTCTGAAACGCCTGCCGCAGGCAATGTATACCAGAATTAGGAGTTTGGAAAATTAGTGTTAGGATTTGCATCACTCTGCTAGCAGTGATGGTTCAAGTTCTGTCACAAAACAAGTGTCACATGTTGTAGATGCTGAATTATTTTTCAGGAGAAAAATTGCCTTTTGACTGACTTCTTGTTTTTGTTTGTTTGTTTGGATTTTTGATGAAAAGAGTTTGAACGTTTCGTTCTGCTTTTGCCAGCCAAAGGAAATTACAGTGAAATAAATTGTTTGCTGATGAGCTTTAATTCCTTTGAGTGGTCAGGGAAACTGTACAGAAATTTGAGATGATAGATGACAAAAGAGATATGGGGATAGCACAGAATTGTCCAAATAACTATGTTCCTGTGTCTGAAGTTAATAGCAGTGTACCTTTGAAGAGATGTGTGTTGTAATTGACAGAATACAAAGCTGTTCAACCCGGGATTTAAGAAAACAAAAATATAGACTGAAAAACAAGGATTTTTTTTTTTTAATTTAAATGCATTTAATTCTCTGCACCCCTTTCTGCACCATCTACAACTCTGACTAGTAGCTCAGTGTTCTGAAACCAGCAAAAGCTTGGAGGGATTTCCAAGCCTTGCAAAAAATAATCTGATTTCATGTATTGATTTGTTTTTCATGTAAAATTGTAAGTTGTTCACCACGTTTGCAGTTCATAACGGTGCAGAGTAGTTCAAGGGACTGTTAGAGCTGCAAGGGTAGCCGAGGGCCTTGTGTGCTGGGCGCTGACGTGGCCGCGTGCGCGGGCAGGGCGCGGGTCTGCCCGGCTGCCCCTTCCCCTTTGCTGCTTCCGCCTTGCCGAAGAGCGAGGAGCGAGTGCAGGCTGCTCGGCAGGATTGTCCACCGACTGACACGCTTGGAGGCACTAACAGCTGTTAGTCCTGTCTCATTTTGTACAAACCGTAATCCCTCTCCCCTCGAGGGAGGAATCTGTCAGTCAGATGGAGACATCAGGAGAAATTTACAGTGTTTTTCTATTAGCCTTACTCCTCCCTTGCATTTTATGCTGAAGGGATAATAAGTTTCTATATGATGAAATCTCTTTCCATTATTTATCAGACCACCCACATCCTGGCATGGGTTTGCTTTTCCCTGTAGTAAGACTTCCTGTGTCAAAACTTTGTAAGTATAGCCTGCACAAATGCTGTTTTATCCAAAGTGCTGTGCATCACTGAAGTACAGTGGCTATAAAGAATGTGCTCCGTAGGTAGGCCTACATGCTTAATGCGTATGTATGTTTGTATCTGTGTATGGGTATGGTACAAATTTCATAACCATAACAAGATGCTATCAGCAAAATGAGTGTTTTCAAAGGTCAGAAATATTCCATATCCATATCCATTCATCATGAGATGCCTGAACAGTTAGGGACCTGAATATCTTGGTGAATTTGGGATTAGAAATGGATTTGATACAGTCTGGGAAAAGCTTTGAAAAACTACTTCAATCTTAAATCCAAGTGTAAGTGAGCCATTTTCTTTTTAGCGATAATACTACTTTTTTGTGCTTCAGATACTTACATTTCTATTAAAATGTAAGTAATGGCATGGATTAATAACTAACTGCAAAAATTAGATAAAATAAAAATCCAGAGTACCTTAAGTTAAGTGTTATGATACTTTAACTTTGTCACTCTACTTTATTGCTTGTACAAGCAGGGAATCCAGAAGCCAAATTTAGGACTTGGACATATAAGCCAATTACCATATTAAATTAAATCTCAGTGAAAGAGACACTGTATTTGGGGTGCTTAGGCACATCGGAACGGATTTTGAGAAAGCAAGAATGCTGATCAGAGGGCAATCCATGTGCAGCTGCTTTGAATGAACTGAGAGTAAATAGTGAGGTCAGGAACGAAACTTAGTCGAATTGTGTAAAGCAGAGGCACAGGAACTCACCTCTGCACTTGGAAAGCGTATTTCTGTGCCATCTGCTGAAAGTAGACAACTTCAGCATGTCTTTTAAAGAACTGCCCAGAGTGTGCTGCTCTTTGTAACGTGAGCAAAGGTGCAGATAGTGGGATCCCCTTTGATGTACTAGCTCAGTAGTTAGTGCTCTAGTCTGGGAGTTAAAATAGCACCAGGCCCACAGGCTCTTTACTCGGAGCAGATTCAGGGCCCCATCTAGCACCTGCTGGTAGAGCATGTGCTTTGCAGGCGGAAGGGGGCTGCAGAAGGCGCTCGTTACTGCTGCCCTTACGCCAAGACAAAGTCAAGGGAGAGCATGCGAAAAATATGCCCGGCAGCGTATCGCCTAGGGCATCCCTCTGGACTGAGGAAGTCCTGCTTTTCCAGATAAATCACACCTCACACTTCAAAAGCCTGTGTTGATCTTTGGCTCTGAAGCGAAAAATCTCGAACAGGTTAATCTTTTTAAATTCTGTTGTATACAAAAATGGGAAAAAATCATTATTATCTATCCAAAATTGAAGCTGGTAGGCTTTTAGAATGAAATGATAAACCCTCTGAGTCTGAGGCTTTATAATAAAAATGCTGTGTTGGTCTTTAACTGCAGTAAAAGTTAAAATTGTTGCCTCTAATGATTTTTATTTGTAGCAGAACTGATCCTGTCCCTTAAAGAACATTTGATTTCTGGCAGTTTCTTCAGAATTTCTAGTAGAAAGAGGCAATGGTCAATACTTAATATTTACACTAGAATCTCTTTTAAATTACTTACTGATTTTTTTAATGAGTCATTATTAGAGACTTTTTTTTTCTCACAGAGAACTTCATAGAAGAGAAATTTATTAATATGTTACAGTTACAAAACTACACAGTAGAGTTGCAGATTGTTGTGATATTTGGAACTATGTCTAACGCTGAAGTTCTTGTTAAGTGTTTCTTACTTTCTTACAATTCTGGTTTAGAGTAGAACTGGTCTGGTTCATATTAAAAATATGAAACCTTAAAACATGGGATTGAATTAATCTTAATTTTTAATTCTCGGTACTTTTAGTAACATAGAAAATATTCCAATCTTAGAGCTTACTAAGAAAGATCTGTTTTTCAGCAAGGGGTTATCAGAGTTTGAAGTCTTGCAATGCTCAGGGACTGTATACTGAAAATAGTCAACTAAACTCATTTTGGCCTTGCTAAGCCAACCTGTCTTTGAAATGCATTTCAAAATATGTAGGAATGTTTTGCAAATGTGGCATACAAAGTGGTATGGACTGATTGGTTTTGAAATCCTTTTGTTGAGTAATAGCAAATATATCCATATTTCCTACTCTGGAAGAAGAATACCAACAATTGTGTATTTTCAAGTGAGAAAGTGAGGGAAGGCTAGAATTTGTTTCAGGGTTGAACTCCAGAGATGGTGTAACCACAGAGGTTTGTTTTGGAGGGAGAAAGGACAGGAGACCTTCTTATTCCCTAATCCATAAGGGTTCCCTCTCCACTCTCCCACAGATTGCTTCTTTCTCTGTGTCTGAATGTCATACCAATCTTTCCTGGGTTTACAGGAAGTCTTTCTTCTAGTAATTTGTTCTTGAAACTAATCTAACTTAAACAAAAGAATTATTCCCAAGAAAAAGATTCTTATTTTAACATGCTTTCTCTGAGGTTCAGAATCTCCATTTTCTGCAAAGGGTTTCAGGAACTGAAATCCAGTTCTTCTCAAACAGATCTAACAAATTTCCAGCTTTTATTCACAGCTATGAGCCTAAAGGCACAAGGCTCTATCTCTCAAACTGCAAATTATATATGGGATCGCTCTTGCGATATCTAGCTAAGAATCTGTGGTTTTCTTTAGATTGCCATCAGGCAGATAATTTATATGAATGTAGTTCTTTGATAACATTTGCACAATATATAAGAATGTGTACTTTTCAAGAAATTTAATACAATGTGAATATCTGAACTTTTAGCTTACTGAATTATAGACCTTTGATTTCTCATTGTCATATTATTCTTCCTGAAACCTAAAACAAACCTTTTGTAAAGTAGAGAAATTGAATTTTGAAACTTATGCTTTCTTAATTTTCACTCAATTGTAAAATACAACTGTCCTTTAAAATCTTGAAAGTTTTTAGTTAATTTTCTGTCTTTTCCCACTGCCTCCTGCATAGTCTCATATATGGCAGGCATAACTTAAGGGCATCAGAGGGTGTATTCCTCCTCTGGGAGTAAATGGCAGAGAAAATAATCTCTGAATTAGCAGATATCCCATGTAGTCAGTACTGGATCAGTCTGCTGGTTTTCTTCAGTCTCCTGCCAGGTGCAACATTTCTTTCCATGAAAAGGAGCATCTGCTGAGCACCTGATCATATTTGTCCTCATCATTTCTCTCTCTCTCTCTCCCAAACCGCTTGAGCACTTGTGCGGATGTAACTCCTCTAGGAGCAGTCTCCGTCCCTTGCAGGAGATGCTGCCTCCAAACCTCTTCTGCAGTCCTATCTTACCACTTGTGGGACCGTCACTTACAGCAAAGATCTGTAAAAAAACACTTTCTTTTTCTTTCTTTCTTTCTTTCTTTCTTTTTTTTTTTTCTTTTTTTTTTTTTTTTTTTTTTTTTTTTAAGTGGCTTCTGGGTTAATTGCAAGAGCTGGAGCCAAAGGAAATGGCATCTTCCTAATTGCAAGAGCTGGAGCCAAAGGAAATGGCATCTTCCTATCATCTGCTGAAAACAACAACCTACTTTTGCTTGATGATGGGTATAATTTATACTGCTGTCTTATGCAGACCAGTCTAGTGCTAATGGGTCATGGTATTACAGGTTTGATAGTATTGTTGTGGAGGAGCTCAAGGGCCCATTAATGCTATGATTATGGCTGTATTAAGGGTTTAGTTAATGCAAAGAAGTCCCTTGATCAGATTAAAATGCATTTGCACTGTAGGGAGAGCCCTTGATGAAGCCCAACCCAAGTTTTAGAGATAAAATATTTGTGTAATATGTTGTATTTACATCTCAGTGTGTACTATACAAAAGGTTCTGATCACAGAGATAGGTAAGAGATAGGTAACCCTGTTACAAGATCTGGCATAAGGCAATACTTTGCTCATGACAAAAATCCATATTGTGACAGGCATTTGTTTAAAAAAAATAGAAAAAAGATGTTGCAAATGTTAAAGTTGATGGTAAACATTGGTTAAGAGGAATTCCTGGATTACCCATGGGATGTAAAGGGCAGGGGGAACTGATGAAGGCTTGTGTGGGAAGCAAGTAATCTCCTGAAATTCACTGAAAGCAGTATGGGCTTCTGCTCCATCTGTTGTCGCTGTTCCTATTGCGTCCTCAAGCAGTGAGATGCTGTGTTTGGAAACTGCAGCAGGTTAGCGAACAGCAGCCACTGCAAGATGCCAGCAGCTGCCTTGAGCTACATTCCAGATCCAAAGCAAGCCAAAACATAATGCACTGAGCAACATAAAAAATATTGCCATGAGTGATAATTTCAGTAAATCATTTTGTACCTATGATGATAAAATTAGTCTTATTTCATTGAACCAACACAGCCAAGTTTAATGTCAAAATGAATGCTGAGAGCCCTTAAAACTAGGAGTTATAACCTGCAGAATCTTAGAACAGCTGAACTTGCTTTACAAATACCAGATTTTGATCAAAAAATATCTTTGTGTAGTTGGAGTATGAGGAAGTTTTAAGAAGATTTGAACAGAAGGTTTTGTTATTTTTACTTGAATGTAAGTATGTGGATTATTTCCTTTAAGAAGGACAGAATATGTTGTTGGATTTTTTTTCCATCTCTGTGCTGCTAGACTGTAAATTACATTCAAATGCGTTCAAATGCTAGATGTTATTCATATAAATAAAACAGCTATAAATGCTTTATATTTTTGCTTTACATAGTTGCAAAGACCTCTCCCGATAACCCTTCCTTGATGCATAATTAAAAATTAACTTTCTCACTCACTCATCCTTTTTGAAAACATCTTTGTAGGTCATATCTGAGCTTAATGAGCCTGACTTCAAACTAATTCAAGATTAACAGCCGCTGAGAATTGTCAGCAGCAACCCTGGTTAGACTGTTGGTTCATTTAGCAGACAGAAATATATGAACTCTTTTACAGTCTGTGCAAAAGGAGTTCACTCTGTTCAAGCTAAAGCAATGTAAGAAGTTTGGAGTAGGAAACAGTGCCAATGATTATTGTTACTGGTAAGTCATATTTAGAATAGCACATCTAGAAGCAGCTGATTTATCCTTTTTTTTTTTTTTTTTTTTTTTTTTTTTTCTTTTTTTTTTTCTTTTCAGCTGTATCTTGGATTCCAGCTGATAAGCAAGGGATTTAGGGTTTGAACACGGCATGGGCATGGATTGCAATATGAGGAGTCCCTGTCCTTGCTCTATTCTACTTACTCTTAGTGAATGTGCCTTCAGGTTCCTGTCTGCACTTTGCTGGAGGGGTGTCTGCAGGTGGTTATGCAGGAAAGGGCAGCGGGAGGAGCTGTTCAGCTTGTACTCGTCTTGAAAGTGCACAGCTGCTTCTGGGTACCAATATTCAAAGTTTTCTGGAGAGATGAGTAGATATATACACTCTGTAACATTCACTATTCTTATTAGATTCCCTTAAATGGAATGAACTGAAGTAATAAGAAATCATGTACATGCCTCAGTGTCTTAAACTACAAAGAAAACAAACAAAAAATTATCAGGTGGGAAAGATTGGATTTTTCCTGGTTGAATTAAACTGAGGTGCTTTTGTTGCAAAAGTGTTAAGTATCATGGGCCCTTCCTAATATTCTAAACTTTATCTAGATCAACCTGGAGACTGATTCAAGCCTCGCCTAATACGCTGATGAGCTCATTATTTCAAGAAATGTCGTGCTGCTGCGTCTGACTGTGGGTGGGTAACGTACTGCGCGGTGCAGCACTCTGTAGGGACACTCAGGCTAGCTCTTAACAAGGTCTGAATGAACTAGCTCAGCTTCCGGAGTGGGCTTCCAGATGGCAATTTTACCTCGCTTATTCACATACAGCAAAAACGATTCCTAGAAATCTTTGAATCTAGTACAGATTAGGCCTGCATAGGAAGAGTTGTTGAAAAGGAGGAGCATTTTCCCCCCTTTTCTCTCATTTTGAGCTGAATTTCAGACAAATTGAGCTTAACTCTATTTCTTAACCTTCAAAGCCAGCACTCTTCGGGAGGCCAGTGGTGAGGTGTGAATTCTTCTCTGTAGTCAGTGCTGGCTAGTTTTACTCCGTTAACATCACTGATGGTTCCAAAAAAACCTAGACTAGGCCTTATTTGATACCAGGTCAGCTTCTGCAGTGGCAAACTAACAATCTGAGCCATTACAGGTAGCAGCAGTTATTACTTCTAATCTACTCTATTGGGCCCACCAAGCATACATACGCTCATATATAAAGTCCTTATTGCTAACAAAATTGTTCTCTTGGGGTTCCTTTGCATCTTTGGCCAAGCAGGTAGCCTAGAAGTAGGTGTTGAGCCTCATACGAAAATTAGGCTGTCGTAGCAACACAGTTCACATGTGTTTGGGTTCCTCTAAGCAGATGGGATCTGCCTCGGGAAGTTAGATGTGTCAGATGCAAATAGCACTGTGTGTCACAGCCAGGGGTGAGATTCTGCACCAGCTCAGAACCCAGGATGCCACTTGTCAGTGGGGAGAAGACCCAGTTACGTCGTGATGTTTTCTCGCGGCATAGGCAAAGCTGGCAGAGTATGTGGGGGAAATGCCACATGCTGCTTGCTTAGTGATTATTCCCTTTCCTAGATACCCACTGTTGGCCATGGTTAGAGGCAAGAGTTGGGGGTAGGTGGATTCAGGTTTGAATGAAGTATGGCTGTTCCAAGTGCTTGAGCTTGTATGAAATGGCAAACATGCTAGTAAACCATCACCCCTTTTTTTCTTCACTGCTGTACAGTGAGATGTGTTTACTACTAATTTTTGCATATAGTTGTATATTAAAATTAGCTGCCAAAAGTAGAATATGTGGATCAGCATGTATGGGAATGTGTGTTGGTATTATTTACTCCATTTTCCATTTTGAAAAATTTATTTATTTATAAGACTGTAGTGTTTCAAGATACATAAAGTAGGTTTGGGTGGGCTGATTTTAGTCTTTTTATTTTACATAGCAACTTGTTTTCAGTTTAATTTTACCTAGGTGACTCAAATAGTATAAACTTGTTTTTGATCAACTGGACTTAATCTAAGATAGATAAGGTATATGTGTATGTATATGTAATGTTCTGTAAATATTGTGATTTTTTTTCTGCAGTGGGTCTGGTAGCATATTCACCAGTATTTTCTCAGCCTTTGTTTTGCTTCTGCTCTGATATGTATGGCTGAATTATGTATCTGATTGCTTCTGCCAGTCGAGTTTGTATGACAGGCAAAACCTTTTGAAGGTTTCATGGAATCTTCTCTCCATATTCAAGGTAAACTTTGCTTTGGATTAGGCTATAATTTTATTTATTTCAGTTTGAAATTTTTATTTATTTGAGTTCTGCTCTTGATAAAAGGGGACATTTTATAGAGGTTACAGTGATGGTGTCAATTGCATTCTGATAGCTGAACCCTAAATCCTGAGAGCCTGCAATTTTATGTCTGTAGAATATACCTTGTTTTGTAAACACAAGCTTATTTCAGTTGATATCAGCTCAGCACCCTTTCCTCGTACACAGACCTAAGCAGTTCAACAGTTGCTTTTGCCGTAGAATTACTGTGTTGTTTCTGACTCGAGTCAAATATTTTTTTTAAGTAAATTTTTGAAGTGGGTAACTGAAGGATTTCCTCTAGGCAATTAACTTCTATTATATAGAAGAACTACATATTAATTTGTATTTTTTATATAAATATGTAAAATAGACTTGCAGCAGTCAAACCATTTGCAGTAGGATTCCCTTGTATTAAGCCTCCTGCTGCTAACAGTCAGTTGAAAGGGCAAGTTTATGCAGTGTATTAGGACATGAGGCCTCAGCCAGCAGAAACAACCTGTCTTTATTTGCTCAAAAATGCTGTCTGAAGAAAGATGGATTTATTATCTTCACTAAAATCAATGTCAGACTTGCATCTTGTGAAATACGACTTGCACAACACACACAGACGGTGGCATAGGCATGAGTTCACTGCCTGAAAGAAAAGGTCACATGATTTAAAACTAGACGTGAACTTATTCTGTGGCTGCAAATGCTCTGTTAGCTTAAGATGTTGCCATTTTCAGGATAGATGAGGACTGTCTCAGCCAGATTGCCTGTTTACTGGCAGTCTTCCCTGCTCTGGTGCATTTGTCGAGCCTTTAGTCAAAAGTAGGCTTTGTATTTGTGCTCTATACTGTGCTAGTGAAATTCTTAAAAATGCTTTGGTTAGGTTCTGTGAGCTATTTGACTGTTTGTAGTCAGGACAATGTAAAGATTCAGAACTTTAATTGGAGGTAAAGAATATGTCAGAAAAGGGATCTTAAGTAAAAAAGAGCTTTTGTGACAACGTCTTTTCTACTTTGAGCCAACGTAATCTAACAAACCAGAATTTAAAGAATTGGAGATTATTTCAATTTTTAGATTTTTTTTTCAGAAACAAAAATATTTGTTATGAAAATCTGTTTCATGCTTTGTAACTGCCTATCAAGGTTGAAGAATGGTTTTGGGTGGTCTGAATCTGTCCACTGCTTCAGCCACCAGCTGCTTTGCATTACAAATAAGGGACACCAGCCCAACCTGCACTTGTCGTTGTGCTGCCTGAGGACAGGCATAGGGTCTGGACGGCTGCTGAGCACGACTCTCTTACCGTGTTGTCAGCCCATAGCCTGCTGGGAGGGAGAGGAAAGCTTTTTGCAGAGAAGAGTAGGTCAAGGTGTTCTGCGCGTGTTGTTGGGACTAGGTGAGACTCTCATATGGATTGGGGACTGGGTCGGCATCTTCCGTCATATCTAAGCATTACATGGAAAATCTCCTTCATGGCTCTCGGCCCTAGGGATATTGCTTTTAAAACGCATATTAACCCTTATGGTCATACCAGCAGTATCCATCACCTTTGTGTAGCCCTGAGCTCCCCGAGGCTTGCCTCAGGCACCTTTTCCTTATCTCTCCCTAGCAATCCGTGCAGGGAAGTATTATTGTTGTCAGGATTGGCGTTAGCTGATGCCAGCTATGGTAGGGGGTGAACCAAACTCGAGTGATTTTGGATGTTGATGTTATGTCCCCAGGGCTCTTCTGCAGGATCCAGGAATGGGGAGCACACAGTGCCCCTAGAGGCCGTGCCCTCCCCATACTATGCTGCGTAGTCACCCCAGAACCTAGGCTGTGAACGTCCGGGTAGGTAGCAGATTCGATGCTGTGCTCCCATTCAAAGGTCTGTTCAAACTATCTGCAACAGGAGCAGATCTGCCAGGCTGCTCCCAAAGTGCGGATATAGTTCTGACTCCTAAAGAACGTGGATTTTATACAAAACAAGAGGCACTTCAAGGTGTTGCATGACATCTTAACAGTTTGAAAATCTTTTGCTGGCTCATACATACTCAGAATGTTGGAGGACTTTGTGGTGGTGTGCACCATTCCTTGAGTCAAATTTTTATGGCCCTCTGAGGGATTGGTCCTATATGGGCACACTTGGCACAGGTTTCTCTGTCTGAACCAGTTTGTGGCATGTGAGGATGATAAGGGAAAATGAACTGTTCCTCCAAAATAAAACAGTAATAAAGGTGGGGCAAATAGATTGCAAACAATATTTTCCAAGATGGCCTATCTCTTCAAGTACTTTCTTCCTGATTCAGGCCATGATAGAGTCACTAAGAGGAAATTTCACTACGTGAACCTAGCAGAATTTCCTGGGACAAGGTGATACTCTGTTTATGCCAATTATTGTAAAAAAAATGCACCAATTCCAGCAAGACAGACGAGTATTTATCATATCTGCATTCTTAAAATCAGGTTGACTGTTCTTAATCAAACTTCATGTTGAATCTATTAATTTTCCAGTTATCAGCAAAATTTCTAATTGGCTTTGATTAAAAAAAAGAATGACAATCCACATAAATCAAAGAAATTCATATGAATAGCCTTTCTAAAATACATGCTGGAAAGACCATACGCTCCACATGACTGACAGGACTGATCTCCCAGCATTAAAAATTACTGTTTTGATTTTTTTAAATAAATGAGTAAAATATAATTCAATTTTTTCCTTATTATTTAGGAACCCATTCGGGAAAATTTAGTTTTGTTTTCACATATTGTGAGATATCTCCTTCCAAATAGTAATAGGTAGATGACTTTGGGAGGTCCAAAAGGGGAGGGGAGTACGCTTTCACTACTGTGCACTTTAACCATTATTTTCTCTTTTTGCTTGATGGATGTAACAGAACTTCTTGAGCAGAAAGCAAAGTCACAAGTCATCTGTTCTTTATATAAGTTTTTTCTTGCTGTTCTCTTAGCAGACTTTGAAGAAAACTCATTTCTGAACTAAAAGCAAAATGACTGACCTAAAATGTCAATGCACTTTACAGCACTGGTTTTAAATAGTGAAATTATGCAGACATTTCTTAGTACTTACACACTCAAATTAGTAAACGGTGGAAATGCCAGCAATAATGCGAGTTCTTGTCCTGTTTACTTTCTGTGTTTAAAATCCTCCATAACCTTTACTGAAACCTTTCAGAAAACTGTCTGAAATGATCTGAGTTTATCTTCCATTTCCTCAGTGATCATTCACCATATATGTTGCCCTCTGTTCATTGCAGTCTGCAGAAACTGGTTCATTTATCATTCTGCAAAACTCTGGAGGTATGATCAAAATCTTTTTTATATACATGAAAGTTTCATATCTGCTAAGCTATTCAATTGCAATACCATTCTGCTAGATTTATTCTTAAAAATAAGTAATCCCTCCAAAAAGATGTCTGCTATACTATAGTGGTATTGCCATTTTTTAATAGAGAGACTTTCTCTTTCTCCACTTTCCGCAGTGTACATTGGCTCAAGCAGCAAGAAATCATGAATGGTGATCTTTGGTCACTAAGTATCTTTCCCTAAAATTCACTACTTGTAAAGTAGGGCTAATATTTCCCTACTCTGTTAGAAAAGAAGCAGAAATAAAGTGATCTTCAGCCATGTATTTTGTATAGTGCAAAATATTATATAAAATTCATTTTTATTAGGATCATCAACATGAGTGGATAAAAAAAGATTCTTATGTGATATTTATAGTTTCATCCCAGTCATAGTCAACTGGAGTATTGGATACTTCAAAACCCTTACATAAGGTGATGTATAAAAATGAGCTAGTAAACTATTAAATATGACAATAAATGTATTTACTTTTTATATTAAGTTTGATTCTAAATCTTAGGTAGGGTAAGATTAATATTTTTGTAACAAAATAGATAAATTTTAACATAATCATTTCTGACAGCCATTATATGATCGGATGATCTCCTAAACTGATGATGTATCACTTCAAGTTTCCATAGGAAGCTCCTATTTTTTATTACCCAGTGTCCTCTTGGTGCTGGGCATAATTCAGGAATGACATAGTGAAATCAAACAATGATCTGGTTTGCTGCTAAAAATTAAAATTTTGTGACCAGCAGATAACTGCTTGTAGTCCCTGTAACATTTTTATGTGGATGAAGTGATAAGGAAAGAAGCGTTGAAATGGAATATCCATGTCTGGCAAGCTCTCCTGTCTTTCTCTGTGAGTCTTGCAACGACTCTTACAGGCATTCCTTTCCTCAACAGTGCCTGTTCTTTTGGCTTCTTGGTTCTTGTTTTGTTTCCTAAATCCCTTGCATATGTCAAAAGCATCCCACTGGTTTTAGATTTCTTTGATTTTAACTTTAGAGTGTGTCTTACTCTTCTGTAAACAGTCATCCCAGAAATCCGCTGTGCTTGGGAGGTGAACTGTGGAAATTAAAAATGTATTTCCTGTCACTTCAGTACTTCTGTAGAAAAATGTAGAATATCTGAACTGAGACTATAGTTCTGTTGTAACTGTTGTATAAAGATGTAAGAAAAGAGATGACTGGAGGGATAGGTAATATGTTTTATTATACCATCTGGTATAGCTGGAATATATATTAAAGCTGCGGGGTATTCTATCTTTCTGTCAGGTTTAAGAAGCCATCTCCAAAACAGGTTAGCACCTAAGCAGCAGAAAAAATATTAGCACAGGAGAACTAAGAGGCAGGCAGCCCATTTTAGAAGAAAAGTAAACCAGATATTTAGCATGAGTTTGGCAAGATTATTAAGTTATAGGTATGAGTAATGGCTGATCTTTATAGATATTGGGTCAACCTTTGCTGTTACTGTAGTGAAGGTTGTTCCTGGAGATAAGAGCTGTGCTAGTGGGGAGGTAGTAAGGTGTAGTTCTTGGAGAGTGCCTCCTGTGGTGGGGAGAAAACTTACTTTTAAGGAGACAGATTTCAAGTATGGTTTCTATGAATCTAGTCTTTGACTTTTCAGTGGCAACTACTGTGATTGTGTACAATAGGTTTGCAAGAGGCTTTTTTGCTTATGATTCCAGGAGAACTTGTTCTTGGAATAGGAAATGAAGGATATGGTTGCACGATTTTTCTTGTAGCTGTCAAAGAAGGGCTTGGTTGTCTGGTTTTTCATGTGAAGGATGGGAAAGTCTTCCTTAGATTCACTGCAGAAACTCTCTCTTGACTTCTGTGTGCGTTAAAGAGTTTGCTTAGTTCGCGGATGTAACGTGATAACTTCTCCTTTGACTTCTAGTTTAAGTTTAGTTACTTAGGTTTTGAGCCTTTGGAGCTATATAGATTTTTGCTCCAAAGATGAGAAGTTGCTGAGAATAAAATGCTTTTTGGTCAGAAAGCCATCACTGAATCTATATATCTTTTAGTCTACCTAATCTCCTATACAATCACAAAATGGAGCTAACAGCATGGGCCCACTGCAAGGGAAGAATTTATTCTGAACATGCCACGGAGATATTGGACATCTTTCTGTAAGACAAGTAACATGAATTCCCTGGCTTCATTTTTAATTTCTTTTAACATTGGATTTTATCTAATTTTTTTTTTGTGTGTACATATATATATATATACACATATCTATATATATGTATTCATAAAGCGCTTTTCACAGAGTCTGCAGTTTTACGTCTGCTTAAAATGGTGGGAAGCCATTGCCTTAATTTTTTCATATTAAGGGACCTGATTTGTAAGTCATTGCTCTTTGAAATTGGCTTCTCATTAGCACTGCATGTTGATGAAACGGCTTACTCACTATATTGTCTTATAAATAATAATAATAATAAATTATATAGAGATTATGGAGAGATTAGATGCATTTCCACACAGCAGTGTGGATATTGACTCTGGAAAGCTCTTTCTACCAGACTAGAAACATGCAATTTAGCTGTTGTCTCAGAGGTAAACATTGGTATTTGAACAGTGCTCAGAAGGCATAATTAAGTGTTTTAGTGGCTCTGTGCTTCATTGGTGTAGGCTCAACAATTACTGTTGAGTTCTCATGGTGAAAAGGAAAGCTTTTTCTCCTTCAGAAAATATTTAGCATTTGTAATGTGAGAATAAGATTGCACTGAAGACTGATGCAGTAGGCTTCCATATATATGGTATTCTCTTGCATACAGAAGTTTGAATTATAACAAAGCTTTCCTTGAGATAATTTCAACTTTTTCAAGTATCTGTCAAAATGTGGCAGGTAATATTATGTAGGTGGAAATCTGTGTTTTCTAAACTGAAAAAAAAAAAATACAGTTTCCTTCCTCCACCTAGGGGGAACACAGAGTATGAAGCAAAGCAAGAAGAATTCATGAATGAAAAGGATTTTAATGTGGGAGATGGGAGCTTTATTACTGCAGTACATTTAACATATGTAGCAATATATTATTATATATGTAACTAACTGATGTAAAAAGATACACCAGACACGTTGCAAGATGGATAGAAAGATGCGGAGATTTTTCTTGTTTGCAGTGTAAGATCTTACTCAGTATGTGGGGCCTTTTGCCTTTCTGCTGAATCCAGTTATGTTCAGAACCATGGGGAACGACAAAGGATGGCTAATAGAATAAAGTAAAAAATTGTCAAAGGCAAGAACAAATTAAATGTAAGGACGGCTGAAGAGGGAAATTCAGGGGTGGGCTGGGTAAGCAGATACAGCAGACAGACACACTCATGCAAAAGGACTAAGAACTTAGGATCACAGAATCAGTAAGGTTGGAAGGGACCTCTGGAGATCATCTAGTCCAACCTCCCTGCTCAGCAGGGTCACCTAGAGCGTGTTAGACAGGGTTGCATCCAGGCGGGCCTTGAATATCTCCAGAGAAGGAGACTCCAACTTGCTCTAAGTTACTCTGTGATCTGTGGCAGATCACTTTTCTTTGCTCTTGCAGCTTCAACTGCAGCTGGGCATTTCAGAATGTAAATTAACTGATGCAGTGCAAGTCTGTTCCTGACCTGTTGTTACCTGAAGGTGAAGCCTCGATTTATCCAGCGAACTTTACACACCCAATTGAGGAAAGCCCTGTGCAATAAATGGGAAAATTTGGATCATGCCACTGAGGTTCCTGTCTTTATTCATTGACTATTCAGAGAGGCTACGACTTCTAACAAAGGTAACTTTTGGTACCTGTGGTTAGATAGCGTGAATCTGGGTCTGAATGTTTGGTACTTTTAGCAACAGGAGACAGAAAACTACCGAATATCAGTAGTGCCTAGGGTGGCTCTTATTCTGTGATGCAGAGTAAGGATCATGTATGTTTGGCTTGAGATACCATAGGTGTTGAGAAGTTCATCCTGGTGTCAGAGATGTGCATTTATGGTGTAGTACTTCTGCTACAGGTCTGTTTCACAGAATATGAGAGCTGAAGGCAATGCATGTCCTGTCTTCACATGTATGTTGGGATATCAACAGACAAAGAGCATCTGAAAGAGAAATGTTCTTTCAGTTTTGTGATTGAACAGTGCTCAAATAAAAGATCTCATGCTACTGGCAAATCAGCCCATCCTTTTTCTCAAATAGCATTTTTGTTCTATGTAGAGTAATAATATACTCATATTGAAGGCAGAATTTGGCTCTTGCACATCATGTTGCATAATGAGTTTATTGGGAGAGAGTGATCCCAGAGATACAATGAATGCAGGAGAATTATATCAAATTATATTTCAGAAATAATTCAAGTATAAAACTGTTTAATGATATATATTGCAATCAAAATCAGAATTTTGATTCCTTTAAGTGAGAGCGAGAGTGGTAAGAGTAAGTTAGAGCTGTAGGTGCTAGGGTGTCACATGTACTTCTGGCCTTCCATCAGCATCTTAAAAATCGGCCCAGATGCCATCGTGAACGCTTCTTCAAAGCTAGTTTTCTCACTCCAAATAAAGTGCAAATGGATAGTACCTTCACTGCTGTTCTCATTTCCTTGAATCCAATTGTTATACACTTCGCACCTTCAACTGACTAGCTTTTCTAAAGACTTCCTTGTCAACTGTGCTTAGCCACTCAGAAAAATCCAGAAGCTTCCACTGCTGATCTCAGTTTAACATCATTTATTTGTAGTCCTTTCAAAAACCTTCTGGTGGTCATTAATGATCTGTTGTATATCTACATTCAATTTTAAATCAATGACGTTTTTATCCAGGGGTTGAAGTAAGTCTTACAGATACAGAAGTCTCGTAAATCCTGCTGCTAAGAGCACTCATTAGGATACAACCATAAGCTTGCTCTGATGGTTGTACCTGCATTTTCTGTAAAACTTCATTTGGCTGAAATTTTTTTAGCTAGATCCTAGAAAGTGTTGTGCATCCTCAGGAGAGCATGATTTGCTGTAATAAGTGGCACTAATGCTGTTGTTACATTTAAATATTCAGTATGAAAACACTTGTATGGTCATCTTGAAAGCTTTCCATATGCTGTGTTCTGTATCAGGCTGGAAGCAGGAGCAACATGTGTTTGGTTTACAGAAAGTCCTGAGGAAATGTTTTGAGAATATTTTAACAACCCATGGCCCTGCAAGGAATTATAACCAGGGGACATAGTCCTTTTCCTCCTTTCCCTTCCACTAGATTTCTGCTCTGTCCACATCAGATCTCCTTGTTAGATTATCTTCTTTGTAGAAAGAAGGAATTCTTTCTTCAGCCACTACCTGCCTCCCAGTGTCGCGCGTGGGAAGCAGCAGGAGAACAGGATGCATAAAAGGGGGACGAGTGACTGCATGCTCTGAGAGGCCACAGTGTGAATTATCTTTTTTATATTCTGAAAATAGCTCTGCTGTATGTAATCTTGCCCTTGGCAATCATAAGGCTGAAAAACATATGTGCAGAACCCATTCATTAAAAATGAGTGGTTAGATTTCCAATAAATATTTTTTCCAGAATATTAGTAGAATATTTTGTACGGTTTCATGAGTTGAAAGAAGCCATTATCTTCACCGTCAAGAAGAATGTTACTTCTGACACACGCAGCAGATCATGATTTTAAAATGCTAGAAAGCATATAAAGTTATTTCTTGGATCCTATATTTTCTATGGAAAGCATAATTAACTCTGTCTGCCTTCAAAACCATCAAATAATACTTGGTACAAGGGAAGCACTAAATGTTCTTCTTAGAACCCATCAAGCTAAGTTTTCAAAGCAAACTAACCTCTGAAAAATTATGAGATGCTAGAAATGACGATGTTGGTTCTGTAGCAGAGAATGTATTTCCAAGTCCTCTCTCAGTTTGGTAGCCTAAATATTTCATAATTTGCTTGGTGTGATGAAAGCTGGCTTATCTTATTTCAGTCTTCTGAAACCAATGTCTGTTCTAGACTGCAAAGCACGTTCTAGGGCTTGAAATTCAGACAATGTGGGCCTGGTGTATTGAAATTATCTTCAAGTATGCAACCATAATTGGAATATTGGTCGATGTTTATCTGGTCCCCAGGATAGCACAGTGTGACAAGCTGCCATGGTGAGAGTATGCCAGTTTGTTCTTCACCTATCTGAGCACAACCTCATGTGCAGCTAGTCACATCCTGAGAGGTCTTTTAACCTACACATCATCTTATTTATGCTAGATTGAATAAACATAAATTTACTACATCTCAATAGTAATAAAGGAATCCAAAATCCCCGGCTGTCTGAAATTGCACCTTATTTCTTCAAGGTGTGGAGAGTTTAATGAAATTGTTCAGCTGATGAAGCATTAGAGAGATCCCTTTAGCTAAAATGAATGGCTTTAACACTGTTCTTTTGAGATAGAAGGGAGGAAGTATACTGAAAGGCATAATTTTTAATCTCCCCATTTTTATGTACTAAAGGCTTTCATGAGTTATTAAGTGAAGCTATTTGAATGGAAAATATGTACATAACAGATGAATATTTCAGTCAAGTGTGTTATTTAGTTTTTTAGAGTGCACTGTTACTTATGACCCTGACTGGAATGATGGATGCACTCAAAAGGGTTAAGCTGAAACTATTATTATATGAATCATATTCACTTACCAAAATTAAATTGCATTGGAAACAACTGAAATGAATAGAATGTTGTAAGTATTTTGTACATAAATGTGTGAAGTTAATCTTACAGCATGCTTTTCTCTAACACTACAAGAGCTATTTCTATGTTAGAGAACTTCCTTTGAGTAGTTGGGAAAACATGACAGAGTACTTCAGCATTTTTTTGAAAGCTATAAAATCCACTTTTTGGATTTAGCAAGTGAAATGAAATTTCTGCAATTACTTTTGCGCCAAATCTGGCAAGTCAGTGTGTTGGTCTGGCACTGACAGCATCTGTGTCTTCTATCAGTGAGAAATATGAGATACAGACTATAGTGGCAACTGAGAATAAATCTGAGCTGCAGAGCAGGGCAGTATGAACATACACACAGTCAAGCTCAGCGTATGTAACTGTGGCAGTACAGGAACCCTATCTGCATGGTGATGGATGCAGATGATCAAAGCAAGCCATTAGTAGTAGCAGCTGACGTTTGATTAATTTAATAGCAGACTGAGCAAAACATTTTTGGATAATGTGTGCAGATGTGTGTTTTGACAGAGGTTGTGTGTATGTGTGTGTATATATATATATATTTGTATGTGTGTGTGTATATATATATATATATATCTGTATATAGGTACTATAGCTTTGACTATCTGAAATCAATCAGTGCATTGATAGATTAAAGTGATCTGTGGAGTAGGATGACAAATACCTCAGGAGAACAAGAAAACCTCTTTCATAGGAGAAACAAGACTAGAATGTATGTAAAGAAGCTGTGATTCAGTTTCTGTTGCTTTCCAGTGTTTCCAGTATGTTTTTATTTTGATACAAAATAAAATCTTTACAGGTTAATATATTTCCTTTAGCATTACCCATACATTCTCTTCCTCCTCACTTTGCAGCAGCTGACTTCTTTGCAACAGTATATACTTATGTTGTGAGCAGTGGAAAGCAAAGTAGATGAACCCACCTCTGCGCAAATATGCCACAAGTCATATGTATAGAATCAAGTTTTATCTAGTATTTAAAATCTCAGAAGAATATCTTACTTACTACATCTGATTGTGTTGTTTTATTGGAGAGAATGATGAGCTTTTTATTCCATGCTTCCTGACTCTCAGTTTTAATACTGTATTGTCCCCTTAGTGGCATTCTTTCGTGAAAACAAATCTCCTTTCTGCCTACTTTTTTGTCACAGACGTGTAAACGGTGTTTCTGTTTCTAAGATACTTAAGTTTTGCACTGAAACCTGTGTTGCATATGAAGAATTCAGGATTATTTTCTACTGGTTTAAAGCTTTTTCCCCTCTGGTGATATTATGGTGTGGGGGAACAAGGTTAAAAGTTCTTCTCTTGTATAAAAGACTAATTTTCTTTCATTAATGACAACAAGCACCATAAGTCACAGCAGTTTGATTATTGCATGTCCTCAGTCTAGGGTAGCTTTAAAATTATCCCTAACCTAGATCTAGTCTGATGTTAGGTGTGCCCGGTCAGACCTGAGGAGGGGTGGTTTACACAAAATGCTTCTATTTGTTTTGGTTTCATCATTTGGTTAAAAGAAAAACATCTCTATTTCTTCTTTCCACAGATTCTTGCCCCTTGAATATTTTCTGTGATGGATGATTTTCTCCTTAATTGTATCTCACATTGAACGCTTACTTTTAGAATGATTAATTTTGTAGTATTTTACCATGATGTTATTAGTATGTGTTCACAGTTTAACATAATCATCTGTAATATATGCAAGGCCAGAACGTAAGTCTGGCAAAAGACAGAGACTGAAAGTACAGACAGAAACGGATTGTGTGTGGAAGGGTGAGGTAGAGTCTCGGAGGAAGCAAAAGAGTTCCAGTTCTCTGAGTAAATATAGAAATACTTGGAAAAGAAAGCCATGCTCAAAGTGAAATACTAAAAGGATCCAGACTGTGAGATCTTCCATCCAAAAGGACTACAAAGTAGATCACTTATGTAATTGCTTCTTAATATCAGATAACATAAACTAGTGACCCTTCTCTATTTTTATTCTGAGAGATAAACAGAATGTTGTTCCAGAAAATTCCTTTTTACTTTTCATAAAGAAAATACAGCTTTTGCCCTGCACTTTGCCTCAGTGGGAACTGAGGAAGGGATGAACGTTTTAACCCGAGAAGAAGAAAAAGTCTTTCTGTTGCTTCAGAATGATCCAAATGAAAGTTAGGATTTCTAAAATCACAGGCAAAAAAGCTTTACTTTTTATCTATCTAAAAATTAGAATCTGTATCAGGATTCATTAGGTTTTAAATGTTTCTTCCTTTTATGGTTTGTTTACATGCTTCTTTGTGTGAATAATAGTTTGTGTTTGCAAGCTTATGAAAAAATTGTGTTGTATTTTTATAATTTCTTTGAAAAATACTATAGAACAGAATGATCCTTGCTGTTTTGCCATGGGAGTCGGTGGAAGGATGCCATGAATGAACCAAGGCGCTCTCTTAACTCGAAGGGATATTGAAGGGTAAGAAACATGTAAACTCTCAAGCAAACAGAAAGTCCAGTGTGCAACATTTGTAATAAAATATCCTGGCAAAAATATACAAAATAAGAGTAAAATGCTGTTGCCTGCCTTACCTCTGATATATATAAAAAAACCAAACAACAACAACGAGGAAACAAAACAAAACAAAACAAATACAGACAACCAAACAGTCTCTACAAATAAAAGGAAGGGTATATTATGAAAACTCATCTTACTACTAGCTATTTTTTCAATTTACTGGATTAGCATCTGAATATCAGTTTAAAATAAAAGCTTTGTATTACAAACCTCTTAAAGTTGATTGCCAGCCTTTCTAGGACCTTCTAGGTTTAATTTGGGAAAGTCTCTTTTTTATCCATGGGTAAACTGGTAGAAGTGAGATGGTAAATAGCAATAGACTAGGGCTTTCTAGTATGACATGATTGCATCAATAATAGTAGAACTGTATAAAAAAACCAGGCAACTGAAGTTAACAAAAGCAATTTCTGCCAGTGCTAGCTGCGGAAGCATATGGGGTCTACTCTTCATGGTTTATATGACTATGACTTCCTACAGTGGGTGGTGTAACTTCCTACATGGGATGATGTAAAGTCAGACTTCAGCTGTTTTGTCTTGTTGGCAGAGGTCCATTCCAACCAGGTTAGAGTTCTTCTAGTCCCAGTTTACTGGTAGGTGTCCCCTGGAGCCATTTTCACCTTTAGTATTTAAAAATAGCTGCTTCTTCTTCTTTTTTTTTTTTTTTTTTTTTTTTTTTCCCAAATCTGTCAGATTAGTGGCATATGCAGAGTGTAGATGGTTGTATTTATTATGTATTTGCTCTGTTTTCTCCAACTGTTTAAATTGTTTTGTCATTTCTTTGGCGTTTTTTGTGTGTTATCCCTCTTATTCTTTGTTTCCAACTTTATAGCCAAACAAAACATCAGAATATTACTGTGGAGAACTAGCACAGATGGTTCAAATCCAGGGCTCAGCACATGGCTTCAAGACGTGTTCAGAGGGCCGAGATGAGGAAACGTCACTCTCGCGCTGTAGAGCATTTGCTCAGCCACTCCTTGAAGCTTCTTCCTCCATATGGCCTTATGCAGCCTATCCCTTTTCCTGCATTCTGGGGAGAGTAGGGCTGGGAGTCTGGCTTTAGCTGTGTTTTCTTCTTCTTGGACATGCTGCCTGTTCGTTTATGGTAGTACAATGTCTTTTCCATCCTCTGCAAGGAAATTTAATTGGTTCTGATGAAAAGCAGCCTGTTAACTACAGGCAAAGAGGTAGGGGTTATATTTCTGTACGATTTCCTTTCGTGCTTGTGAATAATGTTAGTGGATTTGGTCCTCTGGCAGATTAAGCTGACTAGACATTTAAATACCACTTTTTTTTTTTTTTTTTTTTTTTTTTTTTCCTAAACACATACTGAGCAAATTCTGTACAAGGCTACAAAGAATTTTGCACAAGGCACTAGTGGTTCATCAAAAAACATACATGTTTTGTGACGTTGATTTGGAAAGAAAACTTGCGTTCTTTAATTGAAAATCACAGAATTCATACTGCTTTTGCTACTGGAATTTTGTGTGTGTGTGTGAATAAGCCACTGAAATGCAGCTTTTTCTGCTGAATAGGGTATGAAGGATGTATGCCTTTTTTGCTTCAATTTTGCCTGCTGTCCTCATTTATCATTTATAAAGCTGTGAAATTCAGTTAAAACATTTTAGTCATCTCCTGGTAGCAGAAAACATGTAACTTGTAGATATAAAGAATTATGAATATGTAGAAAAATTAAATACTAGCTTTGTAAGTGTTACAGCCTTTTTGTAATCAAAGTTTTTCAGTTCTCCAAGAGTGGCTGATTAATATTTCTTTAAAGACTAAAATCAAAGAATGCAAGAGGGGACTGATGAGCTTCTAAAAGAGCAAAGAACCTCCCCAAAATACTTTTCAATTTTCTTCTTCTCTTTGGCACACTGAAATCTTGTTGAAATAATTGGGAGATTTGCTTTTCACAGACTTGTGTGTGTCTGTTGAACTAGGTTATGTTTTATGAGCATAATCCTAAGAGAAAATGCCAAAATTAACTTAAAAACACCCATTATGTTTCTTGGTAGTATTTCTGAGGAAATGTTGTATTTTTCCAGTTCTGAATAGTACAGCCTTTTAGTTTAAAGGCTTTTATTTGAGGGGCAGGCAGAGGTGAGTTCTTCCAGTTCCTGTACAAGTGAGCTAGCCATACTCTTAAACATGATGATACGTGGCACCATCTTTGCCAGTAAGCTGTTCAGAGAAAACTAACAGGAAATATTCTCTGTAAGGAAAGACAAATGCACCAAAATACAACTGTGCATAGCAGTCTAATGCCTCAGAATTTAGATACTAGAACAAAATTTTGCATGGTCCTGTTCTTGCATTGTTCAGATGCTATTGTTATTACAGATACTGGAGTAGATGAATTATATGACAATAGTTGTTTGCTAATACTAATATTATACTTGACACACAACTCTTGTTCTGCATATTGGGTGCTCTCTACCATACGTTTGTTTAACCATCGCTTCATAGCAGTGTCCTGCAACAATCTCAGTTTAAGATTACTCCTACTACCCACTTTTTTGTTTCTATCCCTGTGTATAACATGCAGCCCCTCAGTTATTGCTTTTCTTTTAGGTCACAGTAGTACTCTGATCATAGTTCATTCTCCTAGATAGTTGTACCAGCACAACTGGTGGTGTGGACCAGTAGTTAGTCAAAAAGAAGTGGTGGAAACCATTGCTTTTAAGTCACTAAGCCTCTATTGGTACCTAACTTTCACAATATGAAACCGCAAACTGAAGGAACTATCTTAATGGTAATTATATTAATCATTAATGATGTTCACAGTTGTATTTCATCCTAAATAAAGTTCAGGTCGTATATAAATCCTACTTGAAGGGCAGATGGATCTTGAGCAGTTATGAGCCTTCTGCTAGCCTTCTGTGGCTAGAGGATCTTCAACACTGGAAATAGCCAAAAGCCAAAAGGGACAGTTCACTTACAGGAGAAAATCAGTCAACAATGATTCAGTCAATATTTTTTTTGAGAAAATACGATAGGATAAAATATATAGTTCTGGTAAGTGGCATCACACAAGTGGCCACTAATCGTAAGTCACAGATTTACAACCAATACCTGAAGGACTGCAGCCTAATGTAGTCTGACCTGTGGATGACAAACTCTGTTCTTTTAGTGTGTTGGAATAGTAATACAATGAGAAAAATTTCCTTTGATGTAAAGCATATGTTCAGAGTGATGCATATAAAAAATGTTGTATATATTTAGAAACTATTAAACCAGAAGCACTCTGAGAGCTTATGATTGCCCAAGAATGGGTCAGAAACATAAACTTTCAGCAACTTTCCTCTTCAGTGCTGTTAGAAAAGTTTTCCTCTTTTTTTTTTCTTCTTTTCACAACTTTAATGCTTCCATGAATTTCTGATGAAATCTACTTAAGCAGAAGACAGTTCTAACTTAGCAGGGGACAAATTGGGAATAGTACAATCATTAATCAGAAAGCAAGAGCCCTGGGCATGGAGTCAAAGTGCATCATCTGCCAAAGAGTTTTCTGCAGATTACTTGATAACGATATTAAGATTGAGCACACAAGTACTTATCTTTAAGGTGACGTGAGCTGACCTACTTTTAAAAGGGGTTAATGTGTAATTTCACTGTAGCAAATAGAGATGTTGGGCTGTGTAATGTAATTTACTAATGGGATTCAAAACATGCACAATCTTAACTCTCTTTTGGGAAGAAAGTGTGATCAATTTACTTTGTCAGTCCACTTTTCTATGGAGAAGAATCATTTTTGCAGAGATCAGTTTTCAGATATTATTACTACTATACTGAAGAAGTATCTGGTGTATGAGAAAGATGTAAAGACCCGTTACATTAAACAGTATACTGTAAAACAATACCTACTCTTCTGCCTCCCTCCCCCCAGTCAAGATAGGCAAACAAGTTGGAGAGGAAAATAGTATTAGTCCTTTTGTACAAATGAAGCATGGAGGCATAGAGATCTGGTCCCACAAAGTGACTTCATCTCTGCAGCCAGTGTATTTTTCATCTTGTCTGTTCTTTCAGGACCCACAGAGGGAGTTGGGCATCAAAGAAGAGGGTTGAGAAAAGCCAGCTCCCTAAGGAATAGGGAATGCAGAGGTGGAGCTGAGCTTCAAGCTCTGTTTGTCAGCATGGGCACTGTAGAGAGGTAATGAAACCAGTGGTTCTCCAGTGACTGTCTTAACAGACACTGTCTTAACAGAATTTTTGAGCTACCTTTGGTCCAGCCAGTGAATCTATGTTAGACTGTCTGGGTAGTTTCCATGGCTGTGTGCTTGTAGGCTCTTTTAAGCCTTTGCATGCGTAAAAGTGCTTAAACCAGCATTCATGCAGAAGAAAGATGAATATTTGAAAAGTGGGCTCATCATCTCCTTGAAGAATGTTTTGATTACTATGTCACTAACACAGCCCTGACTTGAATTTCCAGAACAGGATGCCACACTAAGATGTAGCTGCCCATTAATTAGACTTATTTATACTTGTCTACATTTTAAAAAGAACTCTGACATTTATGATATCTTTTCTTTTGTTTCTACTGAAGGGTTAGATGACAGTTTATTTTTATAAATACTGTATTAATCTGAAATGGTTTAATTTTTAGTCCAGCATAATCATATATTTTTCTGTACTCCCAAGGTTTTAATTGTAAAGTTTGCTTTCCAAGAGGCATGTGTGAACTGGCTGCTAAACTAAGGCAGGCATCATCTGCCCTGGCTTTTATTTGGAAGTCAAGACAGCTATAACTTAAGGTGTTGATCTGGATATACAGCCTTCAAATTTGATCCTATCTTCATTTTTGGCTGTTCTTTTTGCAGGGTCATCTTCATTTGTTCTTATTACATTCTTATAGTTCATCCTTCCTCTCACCACAATAGCTTACAAAGTATAACCTATGGAGTTGAGCTCAGATACAGCTGAAAGTCAGCAGTCAATCAGTGACTGCAGCTCCTTAACCACACGAATAGATGTGTGTGTATGCAGAAATTCATGTACATGTTCAGTTTTTTAATATGGAACATCTTCACGCAATTACTTCCTGTTTGAGGAAGTACTAATATCTGGAAAAGCAAGCATAAAAACCATAGGAAAGTAACAAATATTGTCCTTTTTTCCCCTGTAAATGTTATTTTTCAAGCTATGGCCTGTGAAAAACTATCTGACCTAATGGATCTGGCCTCTAGTTTATACTTTCTGTTATCTTTCATTATGTGCATATGTTTTTACATATTTTTGATCTATGCAAGTTGCACATCATACAAACCATTATCACTAATGTTCAGAATGAAGTATCTAGGCGTATATGTAAGACTAATGGAAAACTAGGAAGAACTAGCCTATGTCAGCACCTGTTTTATACTATATCCATAACTCTAAGGTAATTTAGGAAATACATAAGCTGGAGATGCTGAGCTTTATCACAAAGTGAAAGTCATTGGGAAAAGTGGGAGTAGAGGATCACAAGAATGTTAAGTTTGAACACTCATGTAGTAACCAAAAATGCAGAGAAGCACATGTAGAAGAATAAATGAGGCAGAAAAGAAATAAAAATGAGGAAAGAAGATCACCTAATTGTCTCTTTCCCAAAGTATAATATATATTTTATGAAGATAACCAGCAGTATGGTAAGGTCACTGCACAGTATCAACATTTGTTCTTGATGCCACATGGATGTTATATCAAAATTAACTAAACAGAATTTTCCAGTTGGTGGACTGGAGGCAGTTGCACCACTAACCTGAAAGGGCAGAGAAATCTGCCTGTGGGAGAGTCTTGTAATTAAAATGTAACTCACACTGTTAGAAACCAAAATTCTCTGAATGTCTTTTTGAAAAACGCAGCACATAATCATAGAAACTTGCGCTGTTTCCTCCATTATATCAGGAATGTATAGTTTCTGATCAGATTGGATTCATACAGTAACAGTGATTATATAGACCTGCCGCATGCCTGCTGTGCAGGTTCCTGTAACTGTTGACTAGAGCTTATGTAATTTATTTCAAGCAAAGTTTATTACTGTAGTTTCAAGTAGATTATCTATGGGACATACTCTGTTAGTCATGCAATGGTGCTGTATTTCTATGCTGACCTGTCTATTGTGTACTTTATCAAGTCCATCTGCAAATGCACATCTTTTCAAAGCTGAGCTTCTCCGTAGCGTGAGATTGCTAATGGCATAATTGGCATAATGTTTTCTGTATTAGACAGAGCTGCCCAAGCAAGAAGAGCAAAAGCAGGTCCATTGACAGTAACCAGGGTCAGCCAAGAATCCAGATGGCCAGACGAGTCTGTGATCAGGAGGCAGCAAGGTTGGGATGGCAAAAGACCAGCCACAGCACAGCCACCAAATAGCTCAGGAAGGACCTGAGCAGCCCCCAGGCCAGGGGACCCGTGGCTGGACACCTCAGATGAGGTTCATTTAAAGCCTGCTGGTGTTCTTAGGGCCCTGAGACTTATACTCGTTGTAGAAGTTAGTAGTTTGTCCACACATAGCTGTTTTCCCAGAAGACATGCTTCCTCTTACCATAAGAGGGCACCTGCCCTGCCGAATCTTAAGTACCTGCTGCAACGTGTGGAAGATTGTAAATATTTATGTTAACATGGGCAAAACAATACATGTTCTCTTAAATGAATTATTGAAATATCGGAACAATTTTAGCCCGTGTGTTAAATCAGAGACACAACGTGGAAACATTTACATTAAGATTGAAAATATTTTATGCAGTTAAGAACTAAATTTTTATAAAAGAAAGTGTTAAGTAAAGAAGAAGTTGTTGATGTTATTTATAGTAGTCATAGCAACATAATTCTTGCTTTTGTGCCATTCAGGCCTTTAGGAATTTGGGGGGAGGGAAGAGAGGACAAGATTTCTTTTCAAGAGCAACGTTTGCTCCAGCTGAGATTGTCTATACTTTGCTTTAGCTTTTCTGTAGTTATATCAGCCAAATATCCAGTTACTTTAGCATAATCACATCACACTAGTAGGAGTAGCATCAGGGAGCTAGGCCAAAATATTTTTTCTCCAAAATACTGTTTTATTTAAATTGACAAAATACTCTTTAGAGTTTGCAATTATTTTTGAGGAACATAGGTCTGGCTCAGAACAGATTCCTTATTTTCAACTGGCGCCTGAAGGAAGAACTGAAATGACTTCGTAAGGCTCCATCAGGTTGCAGCAGGCCATTGTATCTACACTCTGTTGGACTCATTCGTTGTTGTCTACCGATGTTTGGTATTTTTGCATTTGTGCTTGTGGATCTGGTAGCATTTTGCAGCAGACATAGCTTTGTAGCTTTCTTAAAGTCGGTAGTACTTTTTGGATTTACAATAATCTCTGCTTGTTCCTGTTCAGTACTCTGCTCCCTAAGATAGCTCTTGCTTGCTACTTACTTGAGTTCTCCATACAAAATACAACTCAGTGACTTACAGAGAAGAAAATGCCCTGTTTGAAAACTGATCTCGTGCTGCCACCTGCAGACACAGTAAAAGAATCTCAGAATTAGGATTCACATGTTGCAGATTTTCTTTCTGCGTATTTCTTTCTGCGTGTCTCCTGATGTGAAAAGCAGTCGGTGACATGACTGTGGGATCCGGCAACATGCTTGCGAGGGGCGGTGGGGAAGCATGTGGGGTGCATCGGTACAGCTCTGCTGCTTCGCGAGGCCTGGGGAGCAGGCGATGGAAGGGGCTCTGCTTGTTGTACGCCTCTGCTGCTGTTCTGTTCTGGTGGACACCTATTGCTAGGTATGGTTCTCTGACAGCACCAAGAGAACATGAGGGAAAGGATCCTATGCTATCTTCAGTGTTACCAGTTCTTGCTCGTTCTGATAAAAACTTTATTCGTGGTGAGAAAAATGTTTGGCATCAGATCACAGTCTCAATCCGTGTACAAAGATAGGTGCTTCTGACTAGACGGGTACGTTAACTGGGTTTGTGTCCCGTGTGTGGCTCTAGCTTCATGTATGTGGCTCTGGCTGCATGTATGTGTGTGTGTAACATAGTTACAGGACTATTGCTTTTTCAGCGTTTTCTCCTGTAGCGTTTTCAGGTGTTGTTCCAATGCTTCTATGAGATGGTGGATCTGTTATTATCACCTTTTTACACAGAAGGGGGGGAGGCACCTTCCTGAGATGACGTGAATGCGCTCCCTGCCAGGGGCATCAGAGGGATTACACGGAAAACTGGACCAAAATACGTGGCTTGCTGTGAAAAGTTTGTGTATGACCTGCTCAGCAGAAGAAGCAGGGACACAATTTATTCTTTACGGTGATACTTAACGACAGTAATTACGAGAGCAGGTACTCTGCTTGTGTCGTTTGTGCGCACCTTTATAACAGCTTGTGCAGACGTCCGATAGGTGCGGTCTCCTTCGCTGCCCAGCCTCCGTGTACGCTCCCAGCTGCCTTTCCCACGTGCTAACTGGAGGTGACACTCAATGCAAAATACCATGTGAGATTATAGCATTACAAACTGCGACAGAGCCTGTCTGTGCGAGGTGTGGACTGCAGCTGGGTTTGTTTGGTACTCCCACTGGGTGGCAGGGTTTTCAGGCTGAAGGCGGTGTATTGGCCACGGCTCATTTAACAGACTGCTCAGGACGACGTAGTCTTTGAGAGTGGCTTTTGGCTGACTCTTTCCACCTCTCTAGGCTAGCAGGTGCCCAAACACCTGTCCGGTTCCCCCTCCCACCCCCACACGTGCCCGGCTGTAAGCAGCAGGAGCCTGCTGTACGCCCGTCCCTGCATTTCCACTGCGCGGCGGGAGAAGGGGCGAGACGAGGCTGCAGAGCCGGGGGGAAGAGCGGCTGGAGAAGCGCACCCCTCTCTGGGCAGGGGATCCAAACCAGGCAGCCCCTTCGCGGTCGCCGCTGCTGCGAGCTGACGTCGGCTCCCGCATCGGGCTTTGCGTCTGGTCCCTTGGCAGATCCAGCGGGGGGCCTTCAATGCACCTGCAGGAGTAGAGTCAAGGAATTAATTAAAACTAATCTTCCAGGAATTAATTAAAGCACAAAAGTGAACAATGCCTGTTCCAATTAGAGTTATGTTAGGTATGGTAAGCTCCATTTTTCTGTAGTTTTCTGAAATAGAAAACAAAAATAGAAAACCAAAAGATCACTGCAACAGAACAGAAATGACGGAGTTGTCCTTAGTTAGAGAGGCTAGTATGATATTGGTTACCATAGAAATGGAGAGCTCTAAAATATGCATCTGGAAGCAAACAGAATTTCAAGAAGGCAAACTATTAATTATGTATATATTTAAGCATATTAAATGGACTAATAGAAGACAGACATTCCAAGCTGCAGGCTTTTTTTTTTAATTCAACTTTATATTAAAAGTACAAGTAGAAATACAAAAAAAGAATAAATATGTATTCCTGGCATATCCTGTTAATCTATGGTTAGAGAAAACTGTATGAAAGTGCAACCCTGCTCATGGATTACTCCCTAAACAACTTTTCCATTCTTGGCACATTCCGTGTAGGATGCTGTGCAAGCCAGCACATTCCGTGAATTTTAGTCAGGGTATAAACTGAAAAGATAAATCTCAGTGAGCAATCTAGCCTTACAGATAATATTTTAAAAGAATATTGAGTTGGTTGGCAGTTGTATTTTAAATTCTAAAAAAGATTAAATAGGCTTTTTATTTCATAAAATAAAAATGTTCTAGTACTAAATGTTGTAATTCTTTGTGTACTCTAATCTGTAATACAAAATTCATACCACAATTAGTAGAGTAAAACTTTTTGTAAGTGAGAATTAGTTTGATAATTGTTACTTGGAATAAAATGTGTTATCATTCCTATTGATAATTGAAATTTTGATTATTATTCTAATTGGAAAAACAATAGAAAAAAATAGTTTAGCATCCATCCTTTCTTTGACTTGCCAGACCTTTTTAGTTTTTCAAATGGACTTTAATGTGAAAAAAGAAGTAAAGTAAGCTGATTTTAAATAGTTAGCTAATGTAAAAATTTAATGAAATATTTAAAATGTTTAATTTCAACCTAAGTGAAAATGTTCTTAAATTAGTACTTGTATATTAAGATTTTTTCATTCTGTTCTATCTCAAATAGGTTAACTTGTCAGATTTGTTTTCCCTTTTCAGATTCTGAACGAAAGAGTTGTACGTATTTTACCCAGTTGGTGGCATAAGCTTACGTTGTCGTCAATCCTTCCAAGAAGGACTTAGAACAATTTGAATCTAGTCCATCTTCTTGAAACCTATCAAATGCAAAATTTAAGAAGTATTTTTCTTTAATCTCTTTTGGATGACACAACATATAGCTTAATGTGATCTGATTTGGATCAAAAAAGGAAAAACCTGCAACTGTGGCTACGTTTGTGTGTGTGTCCCCGTGTTTCTGCCCGTTTGTGCGTAAGCGTCTCGTTTTGCCGTGCGGCCGAGCGTGCGTCACGGCTGGCGCGCGGTGTGCGGGTGCCCGCCGTGCTGCGCCCGGCTTCCGCGGGCGTTTGGCGCTGGGAGCAGCCTGGTGGGTTGGTGAGGTCTGGGGGCTGGGACCGAACGGCAGAGACGTGTTATTGAGCAGTCTGCCCGGCCGTGTTACAAAGCGCAGAACTCCTAAGCGTTCTCGGGGAGACGCGGTTTCTGAGCGTCCCGAGAAGCGCGTGGCGCACCGGTTGCTTTCCTTCGAGCCGTGTTGGTCGTATCCGTGGAGCTGCATTCAGGGGTTGCTTCGCTGCGGCTGGCTCACAGCTGGGGTAGCTCTGCTGCGCTGGAGGCGCCTGCCAGGGCGCTGCGCTGCACGGGTTGCCACGAGCTGCAAAACACCTGCTGGAATATGGTGCATGGTGCAGACTGTGCTTATGGGCAGTGATGCTGTCTGCCGGTATGAAGTGTAGACATTGCTTTGGGCATGATTTTCAAAACTGGCACAAAATACGTATTACTGATTTCCTTTTTGTTTTGAGCTCTGTTGGTGGACAGGTTCTGCATAGTTTATGTGAAATGATAAAGTGTACTTCATCAGTTGTTGCTGGTTTGTAAATCATTGTACAAGCATGGTACAACAGTTTGTCTTCGATGGCTTTCACATAGGCAGCGCTTTCCAAATGCCTATCAAGAAGAGAAAAGTTGTCCGTTCCTGTAAGCTTAGTTTCTTATGAGCACGGAAGAGGAGACTGCGAGTAATTAAGATTGCTCGGGGATATAGTTGACCAGCACACTCAAATCAGCTAAGCAAAGACTGGAAGGCTTTTCCATACACATAAACAAGAGCCTCTCCGATTTCTCAGCGATTCTAAGCCATTTTCACCCAAGAAATGCTTATGATTACAGAATATGAATAAAATAATGCCACCGCAATTGTCATAGGTATCTAACTGTCTAGCGAACAGGAAAACTTGAGCAAGAAGAAGCTTGGCTGTGTTAATTGGCTGGATGCAAAAGAACAAGATTTTCAAAGGTGTTTAAATAGAAATCTAAGAGTATTTAAGTATTAAGTCAGCTCCTGCCTCCTCACGTGCAAATGCAGGAGCAGTCCGGTGTCCAGCCTTGTCTCCTTTGGCCTCTTCTGAGGGCGCGTTGGCCCCCCGGGGCCACGTCGCTGCTTTTGGAGCCTCCCAGCACGCTCGCTGTGGCCGGGAAGGGTCGTCCACACGGGCCGGCTGCTTAGTGGGCGCACAAGGGACGCTTGCCACGTTTCACTTCCTCCCCGTGCGCACCCCCTTCCCATTCAGTTTTTGTCCAGTTGCATTTCCACAGCTAATTAAACAAGACTGGGACAGGATTCACGGCTGCACGCTAAGCGCCTGCCATGTACGCAGGCAGTTTGCCTGTGACAAGGTTCTCGGTGTCAGGGCTCGTGCCCTGGCAGGCACAGAGTAAATACCGCTGATTTATACTCTGCAGGTCATTGCAAGCAATGATATTGTGCATGTGGTCAGTACTACTTAGTTATTCTTTTAAACACACAGCTGTCTACGTTTGCTTCCAGTGCCATCTAGTGGACTGTGATTTTATTTTTTGGGTAGATAATGTTCATGTTCCAATAAAGAAATTACAGGTCTGCATATTTATATGCATAGGTTTCAGTGTTGCTCTCTGTATACCACTCTGTCCTTCAGGAATAATTAATTTGCAGATAGTTTATGCTCAATAGAAATTGAAACACATCACAGAAGAATAAGCAGAATTATACACATTCAAGTAGCCTGTGTAGTGAATGTTTGTCTCTTCCTTTAATGGAGTATCCTGGGATCGAGCATATATTTTTTTTAACCTTTGTAAATTGTACAGCAGTTTGTTTGAACTTGGAAGTGCTGCCAAGTACTGTATCTTATTTTACCTGTATCTTTCTGTGTCAATAGTGGGAAAACTATATTCTCCCATTCAGGGAATTTTGTGCATTTTAAACTCATGATAAGATCACTGTTTCATGTTATAGAATGATAACCGAGACTCCTCCTCCCCCCCCCGACCACTGGTGTTGTTTCTTCACTGCTCAAGGATTCTGTAAGTAAAAACCTGCTTTTTTTGTTGTTAACTCCTGACTTACATTGATAAAGTACTGTGGGCAAATACCATGTAATACGTCAAGGTTTGGGTGAAGTGTGGGATCTTACATAAATACAGCTGAGTTATTTTCAGCTGTTGGCAATTTGTTGGTTTGGTGCACGCAGAAGCCTTCACCATGCTCCTCTGGAGGCCTTTCTGCCTCTGGGCCTTGGGCTGGTGAGTGTTTAAGGCCCACAGTTATTTTCAGCATGAATGGACAGACACCGAGAGCGTCTATCCACCATATACGAGGATTCACTGTCCAGCCTTTTGTGCTTAAAAATGACTTCCGATATGCTTTAAAAGGCAGCCTTTGTGCGGCTTCTGGGTAGCGCCCCGTGGCCTTTCCCTGTACCAAACCGTCTCCTGCCATTTTGCAGCTGTAGAGAGAAGCTGCTGAGTTTGAGCTGCAGGGACTCTTGCGGCTGTGTGGTGGCTTGGGTGGCCTCGAGGCTGAGCCCACAGAGTGCACTAAGGCGACAGCTGGATGGGATGTGCAGTTGTTTTTTGGATTGTCAAAGTGAACCGTTTCCAAACGTCCACGTCCACTCGAAACAGGTTCCATAAGAGACCTACGGCTGAGCTGCTCTTTGGTCCACACTGAAAGTCTGTGCTGGTTCAAAGGGTGCAGAGAGAGAGCAGTGACAAACGCTTATGGTGTTTGGAACTGGCAATCTTTGCTTGAAACTTATCAAATATATATTTTAAAAGACTTATTCGAAAATACCCTGGCATTTGCTAATGAAACTGAAGCAAATTGGAAGCCATGGGAGGTTTCATTTTCTCCACCTGTGCAAATGTAGTAAGTAAGCAGAAAGGAAGGTCTTCCCTGTCTCAAAGTTTGTCAGTTTATTACTGATGGTGGAACAAAGTTCCCTAGGATTTTTAAGAGAGAGAGACTGCAGAGCTCTGAGTGTTAGCCTTTTAGATGCACTGAATTATTATCTAGACTGAATGTGAAAAATGTCATTGCCTACTGAGCAGTTAATGTGCCCATCAGTTACGGCACAAACTGTTCTGTCTTTCGGAAAACAGAGGGGACAGAATTCAGTATCATTCAGGTGGCCTGGTAATTGCTTTGTTTTGCACAACACTGCATGAAGTGACTGAGTCCTGAAGTTGAAACATAGTAAAAAAAGATCTTAACTGGGTTTGCATGTAGAGCAAAGAATGCTAAGTGCCTGAAATTTGGTAACAGAAGCTGCTTAAGCACACTCCATTTTACTGGTAAAGGCTTTTTTCCAGAGTAGTTAAGATGTGGTTTCCTAAATGGAAAGGAAAAAAAATAGCTTTTTGTTTTGTAGTTAACTGCACAGCCATGTAGCAGTATTATTCTAGTATTTTGGGCCATTATGCAAGTCCTGAGCTGACCATTCTTTAGTGTATGTTGCAGCATTAATAACTACTGGATATAAAAATGACAGGCGTCAAATAAGCTGCAATGATAGGATTCAGAATTTAGCTCAGAGCTGTGCAAAAGTTTTTTTTAACTCATAGAAATTCAGGTTCTGTAGTCCTGAGAATGGCTGACACCTGAGGAAGGAGAATTAACTAACTAGCTTACAAATACGGTTGAAGACCTTCTCTACCGTCTCTTTCTGCCACGCTGGTTAGGTTTTAGATGTGATGGCCACACAAAGCATCCTAACTCAGGGCAAGGATACTGGCAAGTAGGTCGCAAGCAGCCACTTGGATGGCTAGCATTTGAAGAGCTCTGCGCTCTCTGTGCTAGCACAGGAGCTCTGCAAAGCCTTCTGAGGTAAAGCTCTTCTAATACAGCTTTACGGACCATGAGATAATGATTGCTGTTCTGGATGTCTCCCCATTCAGTATGCCAGAAAATTAAATTGCTCCGTAAGTTCACTTATGAGCGTATTGTCAGTGGAGAAAGAGGAAGTTTGCTTGCTTGGATACTATAAATTGTCCTTCAGAGAAGTGTGTCTCTGCCCGCTGATTATACGCAAAGGTGCCGAGCCGAATTGTCCTGCTAAGCCAGACTGCTGTTACTCTGGCACTGCGATGTCTGATCTGCTCAAACTAGGCAGTGTAAAAACTGTTGCTATCTTATTTGAAGTCAGAAGAATTAGCACCTTTTTTTTTTTTTTTTTTTTTTTTTTTTTTTCTGTGTCTCCACTGTTTGCCAACAAGCTGAAGCAGGAATAATAGGTAAATTAATCTGTCTGTGCTTCTAATGGTGGCTGCAAACTTGAGTAATGCTGTTCGCGTAACTGAAGGGAGGTTCTTGCTTGTAGGCAGTGCCACTCTGAGAGCAGGTGAGGTGCCCAAGGGCTCGGGGGCTCTCGGCAGCGGTAGCCTCGCAGGCCTGTGGCAGAACACCTGCCTGGAAGTGGCGCGCGCCGCCCGCTGAGAGCAACCGGCCGAACGGCACCGGCACCGCGCTCTGCCCTCAGCTGCCCGTGCGCATTACTCGCAGCTTCTCCGCTCCTGCGTTATGTCGTACGTTAAGCACTGTATTATGTCCATCCCAGCCTGGTTACACTTTAGTTTTAAAATACGGCTTTTCATTAACACAGTGCTCTCTCTTATTTGGCTACAAGATTTTAGTTTTAGTCATTTTTCTTACAGTATCAGCTGCTGCAGTGGGTCCCCCTAACTACTGTACTTTTCAGTGTAATTACTAATGAAATACTCATCCTCGCAGCATATCTAAACAGTCTTCTGGTGTTGTAAAGTATCAGTTGAAAGTTTCACTGAATCATAAAACCGATTTTTAAGAATTTTGTATTCATGTATCACCAGGCTTTAAAATGTGCTATTTTAAATAGTTTGTCTTTTATTAAAACAAACAAACAAACAAATAGCATGAGAGTAATACAGCATAAGGTGAGTAACAACCCTAAGGTATCCAGCGATAAGCAACAAATAGCAACAATCGCTAACCTGTTTCACCAAAAACCTTAACGAAAGTAATTTCCAAGTGGAAATAATGACTGGCATTAGTAAAATCCAGCTCATTCCAGAAATCCCATTACCTTGAACAGAACTAAAATATGAATAAGAGCATGACATAACTCCTTATATGGTTTAGTGTATGTTTTTTGGTGTATATAATCATATTAATTGAATAGAATCTCACGCAACAAGTATAAATTTCATAGTAAAGATGTCTTTATTCCAAAATAATAATGTGTTAGCCAGACAGCTACAAAACATCTACACAAGACTTTGGTAAGAAATATTCATGATAGCTTTTTCTTACTTCCACAGCAAACAAAAACAACAAAGGAAATCTAAAAATGCAATCAAACAAATTTTTGTTTTAAATTGTATGTTGCACCCACAGAATCCTACTGTACATTTGTTAAGCTCCTAACTTTTCTTTTATTATGTGTAAAGTTTCTACAGTTTGTATGTTAGAAAAAATAACATACAATGCTAAAATCTGATATTTGAGGTCTACAAAATTGGAGTGATATCTGTGCTTTCAGTTCAGCAGTATTACTTATGAGATAACAGAGATAACAGTTCTCATTTTTATTGACTGATAATCAGTGGCTATTACATTACTAGAAAGTTTAAAGCAACAATGCAATATTTCTACATATTGTGTATCAGAGCTTTTTTTCTGAATAGAAAATCAACCTCTTATTTTTTTCGTTTTTGTTTTTGTTTTTGTTTTTTTTTACAAAATGTAACAAGCTTAAATTTTTTTTGTATGAAGTTGGAAGAAAGACAAGTGACTTGCAAAATGTTTCAACAGAACAAGTGTAAAAAGCTGAACCGAGGCAGGAATGATCACACATTTCTGACCAAGCGCAATCTACTTTGTCACTGCATGTATTAACAAGGTCGAAAAAAAAATTCCAACATTCATAACTTTAATGAGCCTAAGAGAAATGACTGGAAAACACACTGAACAGCCTCCTAAGAGAGAATAAATTTTATGTACATGGAGAGTCAGTTGGTAAGAACCACAGTGAAAGGAATACCAGATTTTTAATGGACATTTTTGTGGTCACCTTCAAAGAAATGTTACATATTTGATACATACCTAAACTCCTTATTTGGACTATGTAGACTTTGGCAAAGGGAGTAATTAAAAAGACAGAAGACTCAATGAACTGGAACACACATGAAAAATGAAGCTAACTTAATATTGTAATTGATTATTTACAGAAGCAGGAGTGGTCTTGCAGGAATAGCATGAACAAGTGGTATGGGTTGAAGAGATAAAATATAGTTACTGAAGTCATAGCTTTTTTTTTTTTTTTTTTTGCCTTTTTTTTTTTTCCGCATTCAAGAGATACTTGCTGCTTCTGCTCCTGCTTCCCCACCCAAGTCTGTCACAGATTCATAGCCTAAGCTTTTATTTTTTACTGCCTACCCTCAGCTGGTATACCTCTGTCAGACTCACACAACAAGCAAGGAGCCCAGAGATCGTTGGTGTATGGATCTTGTTTAGCATACATAGCTCTGCCCTGGCTGAGCACCTGGCATTAACATCTCTAGCCTTTCTCTGCAACCTTTTCTTTACCTGACGTGCTTGGCTGCTCATTGCTCCAGGGTCTGTATTATTCCATTCATTTTTTTTTTTTGGGGGGGGGGGGAGGGGTCAAAGAATAGGGTAATGTGGAAGATCAAAAATACGTTAGTTGGGGGCAGTCTAGTTGGGACACTGTAATTACAGTGCTACAGGGACACACACTGCAGAATTTTTCAACAGGCACGAGGAGGCACTCTGTCTGAATTGCTACTATCACATGAGCCAAGCTGTGCAAAATGTAAAGTGTTTGGTTTTAGCATTAAGCTGCCTCCTTCTTCTTTTTTTCTTTTTTTTTTTCCTCTAATAATTCCCTCCTGCTTTGGTTCACTATGGGCTTGCATCCATTTCACTTAGCAGCAGCAGGAGAGGCTAAGCACTGCAGCTGGGTCCATCATTTCACTAGGCTCCCCTCACTCCAGGTCTAAAAAAAGGCTGTAGAAACCTGAGCAGGGGTGGGATGCGACAGCTGTGGCATTCCTGAGCCGCCCTTGCAGTGGTCGGTGGAAGAAGGACGATGACGAGGAGGATGATGAGTATCGTAACCAGCCAGTGCCTCCCTGCCATCTAGATAATGGAGGTCCTGAGTGAATTATTTAAGGCTGGTTTGAAGAGACTATTAAATAATTTTTTTCCATTCATTTCTCTCAAACTTGTTTTTAATTAAGTGTTATCATCAACAGTCTTTATTTTCAGTGCATTGTTATTATTTATGTAGAGATGTAGGTGTATGCTGTCTTTACTGACAAAAAGATAACCCATCACCTTTATCTCTCATCTTAAATGTTAAATTGTTAAACTTACAAGATAGTATTGTATTTCAATAGTATGTGAGGCCCAAGGTCTTTCTAGTCTTATACCTGATAAATGGTAGGGATGAGAGCTAAAGTGTGCAGAAGCAGGTGTAAAACAGCAAAAGCAGTTTGAATGTTAAGGAGCTATTCACTAATCTCAGGCAGTTTGTGGATAGCCAAGGTGTTCAGGGAAGACATGTATCCTGGCTACTCTATCTGCAGACTATAGTCCTGCAATTCTCATACATTTAGTAATTTTTAGATCTTCCTAAACTCTGAGTGAAAAACGTAAATTAAGTGCCCATCCTTGTTTTACTTCAGAGACTCCTTTTCTTTTGCTAGAAGGGATGCATGAGAAGTTGGCTCACCTTTTCTCTATTATTTTTATTATTTTTTAAACCTCCTTCTCTCCTTACCTGTGATTAATATCCTCACTAAACAAAACTTAATTTTTACTCTCTCCCATATGGAAGCCTTTCTGTAACAACTATTGCAGCTGACTGCATAATTAGCTCTGTATCCATTTTGAGAGGCAGTGGATGGACGAAATAGAAGAACATGGCATCTAAATACATAATGATATTCACATATTTCTTGGTGTGCTATTTTGACTATGACTATACAATGGGCAGACATCATTACTAAGCTGCACAAATTATTTCCTTTTTAATTTTTAAACAAACAAAGATCATTTTGCAATGGACAATCACATCCATTGGAAGAAAATTATACAGGATAATTATTATAACTATCAGTTTAACCCAATAGTGTGAAGAGATAAATATGCACCTTTAAAATTATTGAATCAGCATCACTGAAATTATTCCTTGGCATAGTTATGTAATCACATAGGCACTGCTTTGGATTTTTGAAATGAAATCAAGAGAGCAATCCATCCTCATATGAAACATGTCACTTTAACTTAGTTTGTTAATATGCATGCATCCCATGTCTTTACAAGTAGTATTTCTATATGGCTATTCCATGTCCACAGATAGGTCTGTATTTCAGTTAAATGATTCACAATGACTTACTATTTTTATGCATTAAGGGCTAGCTGGAGTAACAAAGATTTACTCTCAGCATAAAACTGTGAGGAAATATTTATAAAATACATTTCTTGCACCAGCAAGACTAAAAAGCAAACCACACTGCAAAAATGAAAACTAATATACACTTTATATTTTTTTTCGTTTTAAAAACCAAACCAAGGTTGACTTTCCATTTAGCTCAGAGTGCATCACTTGGAAGCCTCGTGTTTTGCTAACAGGGATGCACGTTACATGCCCTTAGCTCCTTTTTGTCTTTGCAGCTAGTAAACTGAGTGGTTTTGGACCTCTTCTTTACTATCATGTAGCGTTCCTGAATTCCACCTCCACACAGTGCAGAACATTCTGTCCAAGCAGTCCATGGTTTCAGTCTACAAACTGAAAAACATGTAATTTGATTCAGTTTCCAGTATTTCACACTAACCTGCATATCTCAATATGTATATCATTTATGCATGTATATACACTTACATTTTTTGAATGTAAGACATGACATTGCCTATTTTATTACAGTAGCAGCTAAGGACCCCCAATTAAGTATAATCAAGTAATCAAGGTGCAGTTGACAAACACTGAAAGAATACATTGAATAAGAAATTTACTCTCTACATTATAAAGCAGATAAAATTAATGAACTGTTAAATGTGGGACACGCATGAACTACAAATTAACAATAATTCATATCTTGATAAAGTGAGCTGTATTTCAAAATACTGTATTTTACTAATTTGAGGCATCAGTTTTTGATAATACTGTCCCTTGTGGGAAAAAAGAGTCTGAGCAGATCCGAATCTAACTATTGAGATGGAAATATGCTCAGTTTTGAGGTTCACCATTGGCTCTAGGAGCAAATACTTTAAAAATTCAACAGGATCCAAAGATTGTCATTCAGTTCCATGTATTTATTGCTTGTTTGGTAGAAATCCTTTGCCTGGTCTAATTTCTGGATGTTTGATATTCCACTGTTTGTGGCGAAGAAGTAAGCAAGCATCAGAAACTATTCTCAGTGGTGGTATAATGGACAGATAAAAGCCTTTCTCCATTGTGCCCTAAGCTTGTGTGTGACACTTTTTTTGATGACAGCTGAACACTGAAAGCAGCTGTACTTTATTGCTAAAACTTTCCCTCGACAGGAATACTGAAAACGTTACCGCAGCACGAACGGGAGCTGCTCACAAACTCCTTCCTGTTACCCAGAAAAGGCAAACGGACACGAGCATTCTAAAGGACGGTCTCGCACTCACCTGCGTACTGCTCACTGTCTAGACTTTTTTTTGCTTGTTCACTTCTCCTTTTCTCCCGAGGCTCTTTCCATCGCCTTTTTTCCATGCCTGGGCCTCTCAGGCATTTCCTTACTCGGCACTTTGTACGTTGGACAGTTTCTGGGCATGCTGTTCCTCCAAACTGTGGCTCTATTTTAATCATTCTTGTCCTGATCATGTGGCCCTTTCCACACGACGTGTTGCATTCTGACCACTGGGACCACTCTGTTAGTTCACAGTCAATGGCTGCAAAGAATGGGAAACATGAGCAAATACAAGAAATCTGCAGTATCTGGCAACCTGACTATAGGGCCAGGAAGAAACATACAGATGTGCCTAATGAGTTTTTGCATCCTAAATACATGAAGGCAACTTATGCCTCCAGTCTTTTCAGCAAATTTTGTGAAAGTACACCTCAAAATTTTCCCATCGAGTTAATTGCTAGCAGCAATATTATTTGCCACTCTCAATTTCCTTTCCAAGACTGGTGCTGGCAGGTCACTAAACTTGGAACAAACAAATAATTCTCCTCTGCCTTCTTCAGTGTTCCACTCTGTAAGGCTGTATGTCTATTTTATAATGAAAAGTTGTAAAAAATGAGTAATATATATAAAGAAGGTGATATCTGAAATCTAGGCCTTGTTTTATTGGTAAGATATAGAGCTTTAAACTGATACACTTTGAGATCCTGAGTAAATCAGAGGAGGGAAAAAAAAAAAAAAAGAAAAAAGAAAACACACACACACCAAAAGAAACCTTTTACAGCAACCCAGAAGGAAGAGAATCTGGATTTTTTTTTCCCTCCCAGTTTTATGCTATAAGCCAAAGTCACTAATAATGTTATGAAAAATTCTGTGTCATCGTTTCAGCATTGCTTAAAACTCACAGCTCCACAGAATAATAATCAAAAATGGTAATTTCAAATTATTTAAGAAAAGCTGAGATATAGAACTGCAGTATAAAACGTTTTTCTAGCCAATATTTTCTTTGAAAAATAATATAATTAGTTATAAAATCTCTTAAGACCTCTGGCAACGCTACACCAAAAGTATAATCATGTCCTATTCATTCAGCAACACTTCAGGCTATTGTTCTTCACAAAGAATGCAAAGCAACTGGAAATCTGTGCCACCCAAGAAGTGGGGGGTTTAGTGTGGTAGGGAATGAAATCCATGCAGTTGTCTCCACACCATCTATTGCTGCATGTGATATTCCAGGTTGGGAAGGGATGTAGGTCTGTAAAAAAGACTGGCACAATTCAGAGATGTATCAAAGATGTAGCTCTTTTCTGCTCTGTCCCTGAGCTAAAAGAACCACACAGGTAATCTTAAACCTTTCTTTCTTTCCTTCCTTACTTCATCTCAAAGGTACATTCTGCATTTCTCTCTCTCTATATATATATATGTGTGTGTACAAATTTCTGACTTACTGTACCATTAGGAAGTGCATGAATTGTTGCCTAATGTTGTGGTAAACACAGAGTAACCATATAACCAAAGCAGTATTGGTCATCAGCCTAAGTTAGAGTAAGGCAAAATTAAATTAAATCATGGTCCTATTTCAGCTGCCAGTAGCCAAAAGCGTGTAATAAGTATAAAATAAAATAAATCAAGATGATAACACTCCCTTATTCCTAAAAACACCACCCCACCCCTATGGCCAAACCAGAGCATAATACAAAAGGAAAACAAGAATGAGAGCAGGAGAGCATTGGATCACTTGCTTACTTGCAACTTACTTTAAGGAAGCAAGAACTGCTCTTTCCAGCTGTAGACCCCCTCTCCAAACAGAATTGGAAAGTCTATAACATTCCTGAATTTAGAGAATATTTATCTAAAATGTTCATACTACATTTTATAACCAAAGGCAAGCAGAAGATAGTTGTCCATACAATGTATTTTTTAAAAAAGAACTGCTGTAAGCATTTAAGAAGTGATGCTGCAAAATAGTGGTAAGGTTTTGTCTGCTAGTCTGTAACACACGCAGAATTTTCCCAGAGTTTCTCACACTTACGGCATTCAGGTAACATGCATTTTTCCACTTGTTCCATTTCCTCATTACAATCTCCAAGCTCAGCAGCAGATTTCAGCATTCTTTGCCGGGTTCGCATTCCCTTCCCACACGTTACACTACAGTCACTCCATTCAGACCAAGGAGAAAGTAGACAGGGAATAGTATCTAATATGAAAATAAAAAGGTAATGAAGCTTTGTTATACATTACGAGGGTACACATTTTGAAAATAATACAGGTAGAAAATGTATTGTCTTTTATCTGTCTTCAACTACTCATATTTTGCTGTCGCTTTGGACAAACTAAACCACAAGCTGAATGATGCTTCTGCAAAAGCTGAGAAAAATTGTATTTAGTAAGAAGGTTTGCTTGGTTTTAACAGGCTTTGTTTGCTATCTTTTTATATATCTTATTCATATATGCAGCTCCTGAGCAGATCCATGGAATAAAGAGTTTAAGAAGTTAATTTGGACCGTAACTCTTTTAAGAAACCAATATATAGTTTCAGTGCACAGAATTGGAAGGCAAATCAATATAGTCTAAAATGTGGCATTTATTTACCACATTTAATCTACTAAAAATCACTTTTAACTATAGTTCTTGCTGTCTCTGATGAAAATCTTAACATTTCTTAAGAAATTAAAGATGATATTGTAGACTACTAAATGCTAAGGGGCAGACTGACTGACTGCACAGAAGGAGCATTGCAATTTCTCAGCTGCTCATGGGCTAAAAGGAGAGGGTCCTGCTTTATCTTAGTCTTTTGATTAAATATACCTCATATTCTAAAAATCAGAAGGGCTTACATATGCTAATATACACATCACTGTATAGCTAATTAATACACTCATAGCATATAACTTAGTATTTTTTATTGACACTCTCATTCTGTTGATGAAAGTGGTACATAATGTACATTCCCCTGAGGAACGTGATTTTAAAGGGAACAAGAAAAAGTGGAGGGCTTTTGTTTTAGCTATGTTCTTTGGTGTGATGGAGCAATGTGTCAGAAATGATGTCTCTCCTCTTAGTGGAGGTAATGTACTCATGGACACTTACGGCATTCAGGCATCATACATTTCTCTGCCTCTGTAGTTTCTGCCTTGCACATGGATCCGTCAGCGGGGGTCATCTTAATCATTCTGTGTCGTCTTTTCATTCCCATTCCGCAGCTAGCACTACATTCATCCCACTCGCCCCATTCTGTGACAAGGCAGCTGCTGGGGGCTTTTCAAAACACAAAGAGAAACGGTTCACTAGCAGAGCTCGTATAAAACACATTTTCAGCAGCGTTTCTATTATCGACCGATTTTACAAAGCTAAATGAAATACTTACAACATTCCTCATTTACTATACATTTCTCAGTCTCTTCAGTAGGCACTTTGCACATAGAGCCATCTTCAGGGAATTGTTTTACGTATCTCTCTCTAGATCGCGTTCCCATTCCACAGGAAACACTACAGGGGGACCATGTAATCCAGTCAGACATCATGCAAGTGGAACCATCTAAAATATAGAGGACCAGTTTTATCTCTAATATTAACATGATTACTACCCCCTTCCCTGATAGATCTGTATCTGCCCATTTGTGTACAGTATCACCTTTTTGCTGCCTCTCACATGCTGTCTTCTCTTATTTTCTCCTTTCATTCCTTTCACTTCTGTGTACTTCATACATCCACTCAACTGCCAAATTTATCACAGACAGCTACTGTTTGCATTCTTCAGCTATTAGTCCCCTGTTTGCCATAACTCAAGTCATGCAGCAAGCAACAGTTTAAGGACTTTACAGACAAAAATTTCCCTATCCTACAAAATACTCATTTCCTCCACCCCTTCCCCTTAATTACCTTCATCGCTGCAGCCTGGACCCATGCATGGCTGAAAATCTTGGGTATCCGGACAGGGCACACTGAGGTCCAGCTGAGCTTTAAGCATTCTCTGCCTCATCCTCTTGCCCTTTTCACAAGTAGAAGAGCTGCAGGCTGACCACGGAGACCAGTTTGAATATATGCAGGTCTCAGGCGTGTCATCTAAAAATCAGAAAAGGCAGTGAAAATTAACAATAGATTATCATACTTTAGCTATTAATATGGTCAGTTATTTCCATCTGCACTACAGGCTTCTGCATTTTAACCTGAGGAAAAAAAAAAGACTAACCACCAACTTTAGTTTAAAAAAAATACATATTGCTCCTTTTTTTTTAGAACCCTGAAAAGCTTCCATTTTATTACTTTCGCTGTGATTGTCACCAATCATGTACCCATGCAGTTTCTTTTCGGTATAAGGGAAAACTAAAAGGAAGTACCAGAAAAAGTGAAAAACTAAATCACTCTTTGACACTGAGTGAGATTTCTGCTCCTTAGTCAGTTTTGTACTTTATCTAGAAATGGCACAAAAATATAAATTTAGCATAGCACAAACTAGTTTAAAAAGTACCTTCTTCTTTTTCTTCCGGTGCTAGATCTGCCACAATATCATCTATGTTATCAGGTACAATATTGCATTGCTCCCCCTGCAAGAAATGATTGTGGAGGTTGGATATAGGGAACTCATGTATAACCAGATAGAGAGGCTAAGACAGGTATGAAATGAGTTACTAGAAGCTGCAAGGTAACACAGCTAATGCGTTAACACAGCTGTATGTTACACATACAGCTACAAATCTGTAGTTAATCACTTTTGTGTAGACCCCAGTGTGGAAAACATGATTTGCTCAATTTTAATAGCACTTAAATGATTCATGAGTCTTATAATTTCATCTCTAAGAAATTTACAGTACATAAAAGTGATGATAGCAAGAGGAAGGAGAGGCTGAGTGAACAGAAAAATTATGTACATTTCTAAGTACATATATACTTATATTTAGTTATAAAAAAGGACTTCTGAACTACAAGTAGGGGACATCATCCTCCAAAGAAATTTTCCAACAGTACATTCAGTTCAGCAGTCATGGGCATCTGTCTAAATTACTGTGCAATTGTTCCCCAAATACAATACACTTTGAGGAGAACAAAAATGAAAAGATTGAGCAACTGCTTCAATTAAAAAAAGAGCAAAAAATCTTTGATAAAAAGGACAACTAGGCTATCATTCTAGATCAATTTGGAGCTAACATATGCTATGGATTAACTTACGCTTTTGAAATGCAAATGGAACAAAATGATGATAAAAATATTCAATTGTGATCTAAACACCAACTCCTCTGGACCCCCAAAGGAGAAGAGGGACTAGTCTTAAGAAGATTCTTTACTGGATACTAATGGAGAAATAAAGTTAAGAAAACCGAGTTTAATTATCAGAGAATGTTTGTGACAAAGGGAAGCACTGAGTAATTATATAGGAAAAGTTGCACCATAAATAATTAAGACATGGCTAGACAAAGCACTCGGGAAGACAGTGTACTGTATCTGCAGCAGTAGCAACAGGACATGCTAAATAATTTTTTGTATAATGCTTTGCTTTCTCTTCTAATTCCTATGCATATTTTTTAAAATCCCAAAATAAGTGGATGCAGTAATTAGCACAAGTAGGCGAAACAATACCTTAAGACAGTTTTAAATTTAAGAAGAAGTTTTACTTATTTTCTGCCATTATCTTTGCTGAGTGTTGGTCGTGGAGGATAAGGTTCCAGGGGAGGGGGCCGAAGGCTGTTTTTTTAATTTTCTTTTATGAAGAGCTACTCCACCATTATTTTGTAATACTACCTTGCGTGCAATTCTCTCAATTACCACTCTGGCTACCAGCTTGATAGAGCCTCCTTCGGGATCATAAAATGGACTTTGAGGGTGATCTAGGCTTGTAAGTGGTCTGATCTTCTCTTGAGGAACTGTAGGTTTGTTGGGAGACTGCAATCAAAAAGGAAAATATCAATATGTCTTAAAATAATTAAAACTATTAATAAAAGTATAATTCATCTGCAGAAATAAAAACATCTCTGAATGCTGGACTTGGAAATTCCAATGGAAGGTGAACTCAGTATGCTCAACTTAACGGTAAGTTTTTCTGTTGTGAAGAACTTCTCTAACACTTTGAGACTGGACTCTGATGCTGGGTTCACAATAAGATGTGTGATTAGACAACTGCATTAAAAAAAGACTCCAAAACACCTGCAGAGCTGCATTATAACTGGAGAAATTCCTTATGTTCTGAAAAGACTGGATCTGAGGGGAAAAAGAAAAAAAAATACCTTTTGTCATCTAAAATAGAGCACGCATGGAATTTGACAATGTAACTCATCTTGCCTAACTTCAGATTGTCTATACTGTGTGTTTATAGAGTCATGCTGTAGGTATGTTGATCACTCACGGAGATTTAATCAATTCAGTAATTGGGTATGTGACTCATTTGGTCAAAAACAGGATTTTACCTGAGGATTATCTGAATCTCTTTTTAGACTGAGACAGAGAACAGGAGAGTGGATGATTTTAGAGCACTGTTGTGATGCAAAGTGCAGATTTTCATTCCCTACTGTAGTGACTATTAACTAGTCTGTGCCAAGTGGGACAATCAGCACTGGGCTGAAACACTAGAAAACTCCAGTTAACTGGCTGCTCATGGCTCTCAGTATCCAAGGGTCTGGGCACCTTAATACTTTTATTCTATGTCCTCAGTTTATTCAATAGGTAATTATAGTAATATCCCAGGGGAATATGATATTATTCCCTTAGGTACAATGAAGGAGAGTAACTGCTGCCAGTATCTACCTAATTGACTTTTAATTTGTTATAAGCAAATTTTCTAGTAAAATAGTATAAAGATGTATATAACATTACCATGGATTAAATAGTTTTCATTTTTGCACAGCTTTAAGGTAAACTTTATGTTTTGAATACATTACACACAGTCCAAATACCTCATAGGTAACACCACTGTCTGTGCCAGCATCCCATGGTATTAAATCCTGAACGACTTTCTGAACCCAGCCACAGTCCTTGGTACAGAGGTCTTCAGCTGAGAGGCCCACGTTCCAGTCCGGGCTGGGCCCCAGCATGGTGAGGAAGGACATCAGGTGCCGATGCCTATCAACGGAAAACTCAGCAGAGGGAGCAGCTCTCCTGCAAATTGCAAATAAGACAACAATTAACAACTGAATTCAAGTTTGCTATTAAACAGCAGTGAAATGGTGCTCCACACTTGGAAATATGGAACACAGGAATGACACTATCTAGTTGTAGAGGTGGACAAGCAAGAATGGGAGAGGACTCTTGCTCTGCACAGGGTTTTCTTCTCAGCTGTGGGCTGCTGCTACTTGAGAAACAACTTTGACATCGTGCAAGGATGGGCTCAGTTTACTGGGTGACAGAGATGTAGCAATAAAAGGCTGCAGCAGCATGCTTATGTCTCAGTCATACAATAAAAAGCTCATCAGGACACTTACTTCAACAATCCAAAAATTTAAAGTAGGGAAATATCCTGAAGTTTTGGGCTGCTGTGATACTTTTGACCAAAGAAGCTAATACAAATTCCGATTTTTAAAGTGCTTAGACGTGCAACTGTGTTAGTGGTGGGGAGGAGGAAATGCTCATTAGTTAACATTTTAGTGCTCATCTAAGTGAGAACTGAACGGCTATTGCAAGCCCCCCAGAGTCCTTTTGCAGGTTTCTGCCAGGGGATATGAAAACATTTCTATTCATCCTGCCTTTGCCAACTATTCTCTTAAGAAGAAACTGTTAATCGTGCTAAATCATGTAGTGCCCTCTGATGTTGACCACTTATTATCACATTCCTGTTCAAATAGCAATTAAAATCAGATCTGAAATGGAGGTTTCTATTCTCGGGTGAAAAGCTGGAACTCTTCATGGCATCTTCCTCAGGAACAACAACTACTGTTGGGTTACTAAGTAACTATTATGCAAATTGGGCAAACCAACTCCAACAAAAATTGGAAAATCAGTACAAGTTTTCTTCAGATACAGGACTTAACTAACACAGGGTCCCCTTCCCCCCTTCCCCCCCCCAGTTTATGGCAAAACACACTGTTTTACGAGCATCTGAAGATCTGAAGACCATAACTGGTTATTTTTAATGTAAGTAAGTCTTGTTCTTGTGTTACTCATCCTGCCTGTTTGGGTAGCTGCACATATATAATGCACATACACTGTTCTCTAGTCAGAAGGAGAATCTTCCTATTAATGCTTACCTCGCTGTAAACATGCGGTACTACATCTGTGCATTTACTCTGGCTCAGAGCTCTCAGGACATTAAAAAGACAGAACAGCTCAAGGACAATGTTCTTGAGAAGGTATCAGATGTTATCAGATGTTTGATGTCTAACTTAGGCTGGTTCCTAGTTCCCCTTCAAGAGGAAAGTTGCACAAATAGGCATTTCTTAATAGTTAAAAATGTTCTGGCCAGCTGTGTTCTGGAGCCCTTAGAGTTGTTTCTTACTGTGTAAATTGGCCTATACTGAATTAAAGATTCTGAGTAGAAGATTTTCCAACTGTTTGATGACATTAATCCTGCCTTTCCAGGAAAGAGATGCAAATGACTTTTATCATGACAGATGGAGCTCTGTTTTGATTTCAGTGGAAAAATTTGTCTAATGTAAATTAATAAAATAATGAATGAAAGTATCAGTGTCTCTCTGTGAATACAATATTCTGATATATTTGTCAAGTATGTGGCAGTGATTATTCTTTAAAAGCCTGCCAACTGACTCCAGTATCTAAAGGGTTTGCTTCAATATAAGAAGCACTTTCTAAGAATTCCCTACGGGAATTTTATATCTAATACGGAGAAATAAACAACTTCTTCCAGGCTGACAGTACACAGCAAAAATAACAAAGATATGTTTATTTATATACCTGATCATTAAATTAAAGATATGTCTATAATTTGCATACTATAGAACAGAGAGACCCAAAACAGCTCTTGTAGAGAAGAAGCAAGGGCAGTGTGGCCTGCACAGAGCCACTCACTACTGCTTCTGGCACCTGAGATATACTAAATTTGTCCATATGGGTTTCTCAACGTTATATTTCAATGGTCTGTACAGACATGCTCTCAGAAAACCAAGAGAGGCAGACTACCATGCTATTTCAAGACAGATGTTTAGAAACCACTTGAAGACTCCTTTAGACCCATTGTAGTGGAAATCTTTTGTCACTTGCTATTCTTCTTACAGGCACAGAATCATTAAGTCTTTGAATGCTTTGTTAGGTAAGTAAATATTAATCATGTTATTAGAATTCAAAATTAAACATGTATACTATATTTCTAACTATATCAATATTGAAACTGTGTGAAGGAACACTTTAGTAGGAACTAATCTTTGCCTACAAGCTTCTGCAACTTACACCTCACATTAGATAGCTCAGTAACCCCTTCCATCTTCAGGGTCCTTTGTAAAAATTACCTACCTCCTGCTCCTGCTTTTTTTAAGCAAGTAGCTAGTTTTATGACTGTTTGACAGATGATAAAAGAGAGCAAAAGATTAATTTGCACATCATTCCCACTTTAGCTTCCAACCTCATTTTTTTGTCGGAAAAATCCACCTAGCTGTTCTGTGATCCTGAAGGCACTCAAAAATCCTCAAGTGTCTCGGCTTTCTCCAGCAAAGCTCCACAGATATATCAATGTCTAATTTGTGACATGCTCAGAAGCACTTTGGGCTTGATGTCATCAGCTGCTCAGCAAACAGCTCATGTCTAAGCTCTGTTACAATGAGACAGGAGCCAGACATTTCTCTGTATATCTCACTTGCCGGACTGGACCTATTAGAAATTTTTAAAACCAGAGGAACTGGCAGGAGACCCTTTTTTTCATCCAGTCATTTCATGCCTGTGTAGCCCAGCCTAGGTTTGCTAACTACACCTCAGTTCCTCCTCTGCCTGCAGAGGAGATTCAGATTTCTCCCAGGAACGTGTACGTGTTAGTCTGTTTTCACAGTACTTTATGGGTCTCCAGTTGAAATTGTTCCATTTTGCATAGATTATGTAAAGGCTCGTACAACCAAGAAGGAGAAAAAAAAAAAAAAAAAAAAAAGTAAAAGAATATCAGTGCGGAACAAGGATAGATTCCACACCCTGTGCTAGTGAATATTTAAAGTATTTTGCCCAATGTTTTTTCAATACAGAAATGTAAAAATTAATAGATGAAACAGGGAGGCAAGTTTTTGCCGCCTTCTTACTCCACTCTTCTGCATAAAGGCACACAAGGTGTATACACTTTGGCTGTTGTGCAGCATAACATGCTAAGTTGGACATTTTTAGAATTTCCATTATGCCAGGTTAAAAAAATGAAGTATTTAAAATAATACATTAAAACATATATTTTATCATATGATGGTTTTGTGGCATTTGTTCAGATATTATATTAATTAATTTCTCCGGGGGTACTTGTAAGCAGTATGTATACAAATTTGAATCACAATTGTGTAATGCTGCCAACATTCACACAGTCCTCCTTGAGCTGCTGTAACTAAGAAAGTAAGTGAGATCTAAGGCTAAGTTTATATTCACTACCTAGGCATAAGGATAGGCTTATACAACATAGAACTGCTTTTTCTTATAAAATGGCAAATTTTAAATATTTCCAGTATGTGAGCAAATAGTGCCATTTTTAAGATCTTAAAATTTTAAGAAATTTTTCTTCTGTGATGTGTTGAACTTGTTTAGTAATGCCTATAGGAAAAGTTTTATAAAATAAAAATGTTTTTTTTTTTTTTTGTAAGAACTAGATGCATCCCTTTTACATGCCCTACATGTGTAAAAACACAGGAGAATATGAGCTGCAAAGCAAATCCAAAGGATTTAGGTAAGGTCTAGGTGACAACCTTGATTCTAAAGCCACAGCTGGGGTTCCTGCTTTTGCTGGTTGAAGCAGACAGTATTTTTCCACTGTGAGCCTGATCAGCCTGCTGACAATTCCTCTCACATAATACAGAATGAAACAAAGCACCAGATAGTATCCTGCATTCTAATTTTCTCCATTTTCTTTATTTTTCTTCTGTTTTCTCATTGCCTTTTAAGCATGATTTGAATCACAAGCTATACGGATGACATATACAGAGCAGGATAAGAAAATGCTCTTTTTTCCCCTAGCTTTAGGAAAAAGATTAAAAGAGCACAAACATGATTTTGCTTTACAATGTTTTCCCCTAAATGAAAATCTAGTTGCTGATGCTATCAGTGCTGAGGATAGGATGGATTTAAAAAAAAAAGCCTTTGACAATCCAACAGAAAATGCTACTTGCTGCAGGATGTATTTTTGAGCGTTGAATCCATATTGTTGTGTTTTACTGGTATCAATGTAAAAGGTAATAGAGTACTGCTGAGAAGGTGGAAATACCTTAAAGGAATAGTAAAAATAGTATTTTACAGAATAAAACCTTTGAGGTTACTTTTGATTTAGTGTTTCATTAGTATACAAGTAAAAGACTAGAAAAAGGCAGCCAGCGCATGTAGTGTTTGTCTCTATGATACTAACTAGCTCAACAAAAAAAAAGACTATTCTTACGTTTGAGTTTGTACATTGGGATCAATGTGAATTACACCACTGGATTTCTCTCTACTATGGTCATGTAAGAAAACTTTTTTGCTCCTTCTTGGATACAGATTTTTACAGCACACAAAAATCTATTATATAAGGACAGAACTGAACATTAAAAGCATCTGTATTTCCACCGCAAAGTGCAGTGTGGTGTAGAGAATCTCTGGTTAGCTGTTAACTCACCAGTACAACATGCAATGTGGTAGATGCAGCAGCAGAGAAGAACACATCAGGCTGAAACATCTTCAGAAACATTAAAGTTAGTGCAGCACTTCACAATTACCCAAGTTAAAGTTTTGGTGATGGGGAAGAAAAATAAATGATGTGCTTAAGTGGCTATATTAGAGATAATAGGAGCATGTAAAATACTTATGACAGTTAATGGAAGTAAACTTCTACTTCAGGTAGAGAAGTCTTAAATGGTTTATGTTGGGAGAACAATATCTGGTTGATTCTATGGATTTATTAAGGTGAAGGATATTGAGGCTATGGTAGTCTGAAATTCCTTATACTTGCTCTCCAGCTTTCTTTGCAGAGCTGTATTAAGCTATCAGCATTACTAGGATTGCCTTATTACTAGGATCCAGACATCAGATTCATACATTTGTATTAGGAGCTGATTTCATTGGTGCTAAGGGTGAACTAACAGCCTTTTCAGACACGAGAAAAACAGCGTAACCACAATTTAAGTAAGAGAGGTAGAAGAATCTGTCCATGTCTGAGGGCAGCCGGAGGTAACTGCTCAGAGCCGCGCACGGGCCACAGGCACCAGTTCACAGCGCAGCGATTCAAGCGCTGCTGCCTGCGGGAAACCACCTACCTCCAGCCTGCAGGCAGCTGCCAGAGGCTGGGGACCAGTATAGCAGAGCCGGGAATCTGACCTGGAATCAGCTGTCTGGGACAAGCCCTGGACATCTGCTGCCATCCCACCAGCAGGCACAGAAGAGCGTGCCAAGGACTGTGGCTCCTTCCTCCTAACCCTGGCTTTATAGGTACCTTCATCAACTTATTACTACTCCTTACTCAGCAGCTCTTTACACCTCTTCTGACCATCTCTTAGAAATGTGCTAAATTTACCCGAAGTGTCAGATACAGTAGGAAATGGTTTATGGGAGAGGAAAGGATCAGAAAGCTGATTATTATCTTTCATAACTATTTCTCCAAGAAAATACTGTGTGATCGAGGTTTTTCATATTTAGGGGATGTATCCAATTGGAAAGGGAGTACAGAAGAGCAAAATCACTCTTACAGCCATCCTACAGGATTACTTAAGGAGCATAAGCCTTTTTTTTCCTAATCTAAAAAGTTTAAAGCTTTTTGGCAATCAATTAGCAATTAATTAGAAAAATTCAGATACTTTCTTCACAATTCCTTTGAAGCACCCACATTACCAACATTTGGAATTGACTTTTAACACATTTTAAGCAATCAGCTGTGCCTCCAGCACTTCTCATATTGGATTTTAAAGTCCAATAAATCCCAGTAAATCCTGACATTTAATGGAAGAGTATTGTGCAAGCCACAAAAGCATCGCTCTTGGTGCTAATACACCAATGAGGTAAAAATACTATTCTTTTTTTTAGTTGAAAAAACTGAATATTTAGTTGAAAAAGCTGAATATATAGATCATAGAAATTACATATTTTTAGGGAGACAGTAAAAGAATTACTGTTATGCCTGTAATCAGCAAAACTGACATGCTTTTCTTCAGACATTTACACTACATCAGAAATACACTTTTCAGGACAGAGGCTGTATTTCTTCAGCTTAGAACTTTTTGCTATTGATACAAATAGCATTATGAGCAAGCAAACACATTTCACACCTTTGAACTTCCAACTCTGCACCTACAGCCTACCAGCTGCACCTACACAACGTCTGTTTTATTGACTAAAACTTGAAAAGTATGACATCCTGAAAAGTGCACTTGCTTCAAAGAAATAATGAAGTGAGGAAGACCTAAAATTGTGTGGAAAAACTACTGCTCTCCTGAAAGTCAACAGCTACCAAAACAGATGTTATATTAAGATGACATATCTAAGAAAACATTTATGAAGTCATGCATAAGAATTAGGACTATTATTCATAGGTATCAACACCTAAACGTAAAAACAGAATTTCAGCACTGCACAGAATCACAGAATCAGCAAGGTTGGAAGGGACCTCTGGAGATCATCTCGTCCAACCTCCCTGCTCAAGCAAGGCCACCTAGCGCATGTTAGACAGGGTTGCATCCAGGTGGGCCTTGAATATAGAAGATGGAGACTCCTTAAGTTCTGCTTAAATGTAGGGCAGGTAAACTTTTAACCTAATGAATAATTTAAACATGCACATGTCTCAGAAGAGGCAGGGAAAAGAAAACTGTAATAAAATGAACACTAAGTCAATGAAATTTGACTGGCATCCATATAAAAAGGTTGAAAATCACTTTAATGCCAAGCTGTTATTTTTTTTCTCAGTACTGAATCAGAGGTGATGACAGTAAGAGTTTGTCTATTTTGTTCAAAATGAAATAGATTACAAAAAGCCACAGCACAGTCTTTGTCAACTACCCTTCAGTCTACAGAAAGGACTGCATTAAAAAAAAATTCTCATGCTACCATATAAAAGTGCTTAACAGAAGAATCTTGCCTATAACCAACTGAGAGGACGTGGCTATGTGAGTGTATATGTAACTGAGTAAGAGACTACATCATTATCACTGACATTAAAAATACTAATCCAAACAAATGATGTTCTAAACAAAAAAATAAGAGTGTGAGAGAAAGGAAAAAAAAAAGAAAAACCCCATCACATTGAGTATTTAAAAAATATATATATAAAAATAAAGAAAGAACATCATTGTGCAGCAGCTTCTTTCAGGCATTTTTGTATTGTCAACCAGAAAAAAAAAAAACCCTCCAACTACTACTTCAGACAATAATGAGATATTATTCATTTATATATCATACCATCTATTTGACATCATTCATTCAGAATGAATTTAACCTAACAATAAACTACAAAAAAGGCTTTTCTCATTTAAAAAAATTGTCAAATATCTGAGAATGCTGAAGTGTATTGTACTCTTGGTAGCTTGGTCACAAACCAGTCTGGTGTGGTTCTCCTGCATAATGCTGGTGGCCTTTGTTTCCCTTTGGATTAGCTCCAAGTCACTTTTTAGATTACTTCCTGTGCAATTACAGTCAAACCACCTTTTAAGAATCCTTTTGCAAGATACGGGATTATCATATCTTATCCAGACCAGTCTGCCTAGGCAGTGAAAGGACTGTCCCTGTATGAATCAGCCAGCGTCTCACCTCTTCACTTGGGAGCTCTGGAGCGACAGATCACCTGTCTCACCTCCCTTCTGTTTTCCTCTAAAGGCAAATAGAAGAGCCCAGAGTAATTACAGCTATATTTAGAAAGAAAAGCTTATGGGACGTCGTAAGAGCACTGCTCCGTTGTACCCCCCCCTTTTTTTTTCATTTGACCAATCTACAAAGCCACGACTACGCACCGTTTGCCTTGAGAAATAATCCTGAGCGATTACCTCCCTTATCTGCGGTGAGAAGCATCACAGCCAGACTGCTGAGCCTCTCCTCTCCCGTAAGCATATCGGATGAATAGCCTACACTTATTTGTGAGGGTGCTTTAGCCAGAAACTCCAGTTTGCTACCAGTTTCATTTATTCTGAATGTTAGATTACTGCAATAGCTTTTAGTGGAAATGACTGCATGGCTATTTATTGGAATAGCTACAAGATGTAGGCTTTATCTTCAAAGATTTTAAAAGAGAATTCTCATGGGTTCCAAAACAATTTATTTTACAAGTAGCAAAATCTCACAGTTGTATTTTATGTTTTCCTGGTCCCTGTGTAATCTCTGAAGATGTCCAAAATATCACAACCTTTATTAAGACTTTACTTATTAACTTCTTAAAGACATTTCATGTAATTCAGTGTGTATAACCATCTAACCTACCTATGTCTTTGTGGTGTCTAGAGATGTGAACTGGAGATAATACTTAGTTAGCATTTCTAACAATGAAAAGAAATAATAATGCAAATTTTTAAATTTTGCATGTAGAGTTCTGTTCACCCGAGATCTTTTAACCAACAAATTGCTCCAATTACTTAGTGATTATTTATATATGATTGAGGAGATAAGATTAGTAAGTAGATATATAACCATGTGAAAATAACACATACACGAATACTCAAAGAGTTATAAAAGGAAATTATTTTGGCTGAAGGAGAGACAACAGATGGTTGGGAAATAATCATAAAATAGAAACTACCAATGGGAGGAGCATACAAGAAAAACAAAAGCAAAGATAGAATGGTATGAGTAAGTGTGTTTTAATTGGATGCCCATTAATTTCTGTGAACAATCTGTGTAAAGTTCTTTCAGTGATTGTTATTAGTTAAGTCTTTTCTGTGTTTTAATATCCAACTTTCTTTTGCCTAGTGGCATTTGAATTTTAAATAGAAAGTAAATGGTAAAAGTGAGAGAAAATGGAACTGCCATATGTGCTTGCTCTGACAGAAGATGATTGATAAAATTTCTTTTTCTTCTCCAACAAAGACACACGTTCCCTCCACTGTGAATTACGAATTTCTTAATTTCTTAATGTGGGTGTCCATCCATCTGTCAAACAAGGAAGTTTCCCTAGCTCTCAATAATACATATAACACTGAAGACACTAATTTTGTTAATAAGCGTGAGGTAGCTTTGTGATTAGGGTTTAGTCAACACCTAATAAATGTATATGGTTATAAACACAAAGACTTCAGGTGAATACAGTACTTCCCAACGGTGCATGCCTTCATGCTAGAACACAGGAATTTGCAGAGGAATATGCTGACTCTGCGATGCCAACCTGGACTGGGACTGTGCTCTTCACTAAGTGAACCTGTGTAGTGCTATTAACCACTCATGTTGTTAAAGCTTTTCTCTTATATTAACTATCCAAATGTACATACGTATTTTGAGCTACTGAAAACTGAACTTGCCATATACGGCAAAAAAAAAAAAAATGGTTAAAAAAATGCCTCTTGCTTCTATAAATTTTTTAAATGTTTTTTTCCCCCTGAAATTTACTGCAAGTACTTTGTTTTGTTCTGGTTTTAGCCAAACATTTCTTTTGCCTTTTGTATAAAATGTAAAACTTCTTATATAAAAAGACCTAAAAACATTAGGACAACTTATGCATTAGTATTTCTCAGCAGACTGAGGGGGGTTAAAACTCTTCTACTCTTGATGATATTCAGCTTCACTGGATCCATCCCAGCTATCTGTAAAATCTTAAATGGAGAAAATAGCTGAGCTAGGCAATACCAAAGTGTTGCCATAGAAACAAGCAACTCTGGCTGCCTCATTCTTCCCGTTTTGTACACAAAATCCCCAAACTGTGAAAGTGTTTCTTAGTGCTATACCTTACAGTTTTGTGAAAGGAAACTTCATTTACATCTGGCCTGACAGATACTGGCTTTCACCCCAGAGCAGGTTAGACAGCTCAGCTGGACAGTGGGAGATAACAAGAGGGAGGAGGATTTGTGGAAAAACACTCCAGAGGTTTACAGAAATAAAAAGTAAAGACACATAGGCCGTAGTGGCTCTGCAGAAATAAAACGTTGCTCTGCAAGAATCTAAATCTGGAAATAGCTCAGAGACCATTACTGGGAAGGGGGACGCAGGGAGCAATGTAAGACTTTGCAGATATCGTCCTGGTGTATTCTTGGATGCATGTCACCGAATGTACTTCATATGACTTTAACTATTGGGCTCAATCCATGCTGGTCAAGGATTACCCTTGAAAAGCACAGAGTTACCACAACATAGTATTTTCATTTTTTATTACTTTGCCTCTTTGCAGCAGTAGATTGGCTAGGATCCCTGAATGTTACTACCACAGCTTATAAGAAACTCAATTTTAAGAAATGTAAATCCAGAAATTTTAATTATTAAAAACACTATGGAGCAGACGAGCATGAAACCTGACTTTTGCCAAGATAAAGCATTTTCATCATCTCTGCATAACAGATATTCTGCTAGAGAGTATCTTTCCATATAGAACTATGACAAGAGATCTCACAGTAATAGGGCACATAAATCTGAAAAGACATTTATTTTAATAGAGACATTTAATAGAGAGCATTTCTTCTACAGACAATGTACTTTTCCTCTAAGAACTGGTCACTTTCTGGAAAAAAAATGAGCTACCAGCTATTAAGTGACCACAGGGATACTACCATCTTCAGGTATTCACTGAATGTGGTCAGCTATGGATGAATTTTCAACTCATTGCTTATCACGTCTTTCTTTTCCAAAACATGGAAATATCCTACCTTCGTAGTTAAAGAGCGTAAGTAAATTACTGTATTTTCCTCTAACTTGGCACGGATCAAACTGGATATTTATAGTGAAATTAAACCAATGGAAAAATAAGACAGTATACTATGTATCACACAAGATGAACTATAACTGATACATAATATTTCTCACACTTAACGGTTCTCTCATTAAAAACTGAGCCCATTGGTCAAATGCACTGAGACAAGAAAATGATGGAATATGCTATTTTCCTCTGTTAAGGCAAATCACAAAACAACCTCCTACTATTCTGGGCCAGCACTGAATTGTAACATGTGCAATGACACCCTGCCTTCAGTTTACAGCACAGAGCAATCTCAGAGCACAGATCTGACTGCTTCAGCTCAAACTAAACCGAGAGACGCCATCCGGGAGCTTCCCCCTCCGGCTGCCGACAAGGGCCCACGGTCCACGCAGCCAGACCAGCGATAATCCAGAATAACCTCCCACACCCAAAAGTGTGTCTGTTCCTCAGGACTGTTTCACTCGATGGATCTGCTTCGTCTGTAGAGTACTTTTTACTTAGGGAGACAGCTTAGGTACTTACTCATTAAGACGACTACTCAGGTTATAAATACACGCACTGTAGAGACTGTTACGCTTTCACTGTAGAAGTAGTTAGACTTCTAAGTTTAGACAAAAAGACTTCTAAGTTTAAAAAAGACATACCTCACACAAAAATTTTTTGAAAAAACTGCCAGAGTGCTTATTTAAGGCAGAATATTGTCCATGCAATACCACACAACCTCAGGTACTGAAATTCTTATAAAAAGGTATCTTTACTTGGGAAGAGCCACATAGGGATTTCAAAAATACTTGTAAGCATCTCAAAATTTAAATCAAATCATCTGTCACAACAAAAGCACACCATAATCCTTCAGAAAAAACTCATGTTTCTTCTTTTAGGATAAAACAGATCCAGTGATGCCAAATAAAACCACACTTCACTCATCCCACTTCATTGTAGTGGCAAGTCACTGAGAATAAATTTGTAACACAGACAGTTTATCAGCCTATTCCTCGTTTCAATTCTTCGTGCTCTAGCAACCAGCAATTTTTACAGCCTTTTATTTTCAGTTGTTCATGATGACTTGCTATCAATGAGACAGTCAGGCTTGTACAAATCTAATTATTTCTTTGCTAGAAGTTTTATTTTCCTGAATGCAGCTATTATTGCAGTGAAAAGCATGTTATTGTGACTTCAGTGCACTTCAGGTGCAGTAATGGTGCTGTTACAGTGAAAATAACTGGTTTTTATGATATACTTCCCAACTGTGTTAAACAAGTAACGTTCTTACTACTGTGTTTAAAGATCTGTTGATATTGTAAGCTATTAGCTGCAGTTAATACTATAAGCAATTTTTTCTCTTAAGAGCCCCCAGAATGGTCCTTAAGGTTTGCTTCAGGCAACAAATCGAAACCATCTTGGCCTGACAGTTATTTAAGTTTCTTTTTTAATCAGGTATGCTTTTTGAACTGTTCACGCTTCCACTTTACTCTCACTTATCTAACAGATCACATTTGCATAACTATCCACATGAGAGAAGTTAAATGTATGAAATTGTCTCGTGCACACATGAAGTTATTTGGACCACACATGAAATAGCTTTGGAGTAAATCAACTGACGTTAATGGTAGTACTATGCACACTGACAGAATAATTTATCTGTACAGTAGATGTTTAAATGATATTAAAAAAAAAATCTAAAAGGGAAGGAATATTGAATTCAGTAAGTAAAGATCATGGCTCTGTGAATCCTTACAGTATTCTTGTTTTATTTTTGCCAAATAAACTGTAGTATTAGTATTAACTTTATAATGAATTCTAGCTAATGAACCCATATGTAATATATTCTTGGACTTAAGGGCAAGAGAGATTCAGTCATACATACTAAATACCGCAAGGGCCATACTTTATCTTAACTATTCATAGTTTTATATCTTTTTATTAAAAGGAAAAATATATTATAACATCAAAACATTATTGATGTCCAAAACACCATAGATTTTTTTAACAGGACTGTGAGCCACTGAAGTTCCTGTGTTACAAACACTCTGACGTCCCTAGATTGCACCTACAGTATAACAAACAGTTGCCCATGTGACCTACATGATTTTAATTAAAGCGAAAATAATGTCCCAGCCTTTCGTATGTCTTCATTCATTCTTCATCAACAGATTTAATAACTGGCTGGCTTTAATACACACTTTCCCCTTATTATAAAAGGCTTACTTAAAATAGACACTTTTCTCTATTATACAAAACTTAGAAGTGATGCACCCAGGTGTTCAGGGGGTTAAGCATGACTACAAAAGTATAAAATTGTAAAGCAAGCAAATACCTGGACCTTACTTTCTAAAAGTCACAGAAGTAGTGGAATATACTTGCAGTATTCAACCAGTTAGGAGACAATATCAAACAAATATGGATGAAAAAGGAGCATTATAAGGAATTTAGTGTGACAGTAAATAATAAGCTTCCTTGTTTCTGTATAACTCTCAGCTGGCTCTTTTTCACACTAGGTGGAATTATGCACACATGCTTTCTCTTTCCAATTAACAGGTGGAACAATGTTTATAAGCAATTTGTATATTGAAATGTTAATGATATACAGAGGATAGATGATTAAAGGACTATAATACAAGCTTTTATTTTTGGAGGAAAAAAACAAAATTTAATCTGCCCATTAAAACTGCTTAATTACAGTTCACAATAAATCTTTATTTCACCATTCAGAATGCCAGTAAAACCCAGCGATAAGCATATATGTGTTCAAACATGTCTTTCCTTAATACTACTTCTCATCTGGATATTCTAATTAAGCAATTGAATAACTCAGAAGCTAATTTACTCATTTCTGGTGCATGCTTTTGTAAAATACATCTTGATACCTGTATCAGGATTTATGAAGAGTGCGCTGCACATTGGGAAAGGAGATCATTTCAGCATTCTTCATGTAATGGGAAAATAATCATATAAACTGCAAGTGAGCAACTGATCCCATAGTTAAAAGTGTAACTTTTGTGACTAGATGCTGGTTTAAAGAGATTAGTAATTGGTACACAGCTTCATTCATATGAAGTATTTTAATTGGACAGATAGGGACTGGAATGATTGTAACATTTAAAACCCCCAGTTTTCTCTATTGAAGTTGATTCAAGAGAATTAGTAGGTACTTTTCAATGAATTTTCATGTGTATGCTCTGAGGAGTTTGGTGTGGTACTTGTGAATACTTCTATCAAGTAATAAGATCTTCTTAGAAGATTAATTGACATGAGTAACTTGCAGATATTGTCAGATCTCTAGTTCCTAGGACTTTGGGGCTTTTGGGCTTTTTTTTTTTTTTTTTTTTTTTTTTTTTTTTTTTTTTTTTAAATCTAAATTCCCTCTGTTACCAAAACTGAAAGGCACATGGATTTGACTCTTCCCCTCTCAGTGGTGATTAATATGATTAATATAGATTTAGGAGAGAACATTTGATACTGACATTGGCATTCTAAGTTAGACACAATAGAATGTCTGGTCCCAATGGAAAATATCCTAATGATTTTAATCATTTTTTTGATCATGAATGTTATCTGATCATTTCTATTAGGATTTGGTGAATAGGTGTATCCACGCTAAGCCAGGGGGTGGCAGCAAGTTAATGAGACATGCAGCATATCCTCTTGCTGGCATAGGGAATCCACAAAATAATGGCCCTGTTCAGAAGTGAATTAATATTATAGTGGCTCTGCTGCATGGAGCATGTTCTGGTTATGTGGATTTCCTAAACAGTTAAACAAACACTATCAGCTCTGCTTAGCATACCTTCCTTCCCTCCAGAAAGTGCATTACAATCATTTCTGTAGGAAGGTCACTCCTGTCCACTACTGCTTCTTCACAGCAGATCTTACGCTGTAACTCAGCAGTGCAACTGTAGCATATAGCCACATACAAGATGGTTTTATTTTGGTGAGTTTGGTGAGTTCAAGCATTAACTGAGGCACGACTTGGCAGCTCAGCTGTCTGCGTGGGTTTTGGCAAGGGGCTGAATACATGCCAGCTGGCTAACCTGGTCCGAAGGCTGCACGACTGCGCCTTCTCCACCGTTCTTGGCCATGGTGGCTCAACTCAAGGCAGCTCAGACATAGCTCCTGCTACTGCTATCACACCTGATTGCTGCACATACCTACCCTATCTGAAATGCCATAAAAATATTGGAGCTGCCATAAATTGCTGAATTAGTTTAACCTGAATATTTATAGTAGCTAACTGCTACTGTGAATGATGTAGAAATTAAAATATGATAAAAGGGAATGAGGAAGCTGTTGAAACTAGCTCAGTTTTATCAAAATCAGAGGCAACAGGTAAACAGGGAGAAGAGAGAGAGCTTTTTTTCTGGTAAATCACTCAGCCAGGCCATGGAACTACTCCGTGCCTCTTGTTTCTTCTTCCTCAAACAGTCTCCTTATTACTCTGGCTGTATACTCTCCAGAACAAGTTACTTCCAATGTGTAGGAAGTGCAGCAAGGCACTGGTTTTGATTAGAGCCTATATAGACCATATTTTTAATATAGACCATACGGAAAAATATAAAGGAAAAAATACTGATTTTAGTTATGCAATGTATGTATGTACAGTATATCCACATGTACAGTTCAGCAAGAAACAGATAATTCACATAGGGGGATTGGTAAATTAATTTCTCAAATTCTCCAGGCAGATAAGTATAAACATTAGTAACAAATTATGAAAAAAGTACTTCTGAAAGACATTCAATAAATGTAAAAAGCACTCCTCAAATAACGTATTTAACGTATCAAAAGGAAATGCCTACTTGCAATCTTCATTCTGAGAATCTACTCTATTTACTCTAAGTGTAAAACAAATCTAAGTAACTTTGTCCTATTTCCAATGTAGACAAATGAAACAAATAATGGGAAATAAATTTCAACTAGAACTGAGCAAATTATCTGCATTATTATTTATTTGCTTTAAAAATGCAGTTTTAGGTGAATAGGAACTTTTTGTTTCTTGAAACTGAATTCAGGAAATAGTCAAGAAAAGAAACAAACCTAAAAGTGCTTTCTTTTTCAAAATGTACTTAATTTGTGCATTCTATTTTAAGTAATATGGAGGTGTTAAAAAAAAAAAAAAAAAGGCTAAATCCCCCAGGAAATGGAATAAAATATTTTTGTTGGCCAGGAACAGTCTCTCTTCCAGGGGAGCCAGGCAACTGAAGAAGCTATCGTTTGCATAACGCTAACTGCCGCAATAGAAGAAGACAGACTGATTGCTAATTAATGGGAACATGCGACTGAGCTGTACTTACTTCACACATAGCCTTCCCAGTCTTACAAGACTGGTTAACTCAGTGTTTTCAAAACATTTTAGAGATGTGTCTCTTTCAGAGAAAGAAGAGGGTTTTTTGTTAAATGCTTGCTTATACCTCTTCTGTGTGCCTCCCCTTTCAGGAGTCCTCTCCGTGTCAGTTCTCTACCTCAGAAAACCACAGCTACTCTTCCTCATACCTCCTCCTTTACTGCGTGCTTCGATGAGCAATAAAATAGTTAACCAAATTATTAGTACACGTGACTGAATGTGCAGAAACTACTTGGAAAAATTGATTCCTCCAAAGTCAGGGATACACAACTTCATCTGTTATACTCTGGGCCTTTTGAAGGTTTTCTTTCATAACTGTAATACTTAAGAACTACCTGCAACTGTTTTTATCTATTCACTGCAGCAGATAATGGACCTCGTATCACCCCTTCTCTTCTGTCCCCCCCTCCCTTCTCTTCAGGTGCAAATCTTAACCATTGTGTTCTTTCTCCGGCTTATAAATACGTTAGTATTCCATGCAAAGTGGCATGGCTCGAGCTAGAGCATTAGGCTATGCAGTGGTAAAGTGTTCTCACTGTGTAGGCTACTGGTTTGAGTTTTATATTCAGATATAGGTATTACCATTTAAGTCTCTTTGGAAGAAAGGAGAATTTAACCTAGATTTTCCAAGTATTGGGAGAGTGTTCTCAGTATTGGAGAGGAGACTTGTCATTTCCCTGACCAGTATGTATGTACGGCTAACTCAAAAAGTGCACGTGGGGATTTCTGCCAGCTGGGCTCTGCTCAGGTGCAAGCTGAGCCACAAGTCACAAGAGGCTCCAAGAGCGGTCTGGGGGCCCTGGCTGATGAGACAGGCAGGGAAGCTGCTCACGTTTAGCTGCCATCGGTTGCCCCGGTGAAGATTTCGGGCGGTTTGGGAACACTGAAAGTTGGTTGTATTTTTATATATTTAGCAATGTTACTAATAGCTATACAGGTATGTAAACACTTTCGGACCCTTCAGTAGTAGAAGACAGCTGAGATTTTGGGAGTTAGGTGTTATCAGAAAATGCCTGCCTAAATGCCATCCAACGTCCCTTGGTAAATTAGCACCTCTCTGTGAATCACACAAACTTTCAGTGTTAGAGAAGGTCAAAATAGAGGCTCAGTAACACATAACAGTTACAAACATGTAGTCTTTCAGCCCTCTGCCATCTGCTGGTACTGATTAGATAATATTGAGGAACATTAATGTTGTCACAATTTGTTATTAAGCTGTTTTCACTGCTGAAGACTTGAGTATGCAACTGTATACGTAGCCTGAGGCTGTTATCTTTAGTTTTACACAAGGCTATTTATCCATGACACAACAAAACGCGGAGACTGTGGGAGGTGGAGAGGGTAGGTTTTCAGGCACGATAAACACAGATCTTTAACAGTGAAACATAAGATGAGGAAAGGGTGCTATTCCATTAAATTTCAGGACATAGTAAGGAGTTTCTGACTTAAATGGTTCCTAGTTTAGTAGCATCTGCACCCTCATTCAATGACCTAAATACAGTCTAGTATAAGACTAGACTAGTTGAAGAAACAGATGTTTTGTGGGCTCAGAAAGAATAAAAGAATATGACATAGAAGTAAAAAAAAATCCCTCCAAAACACATAAAATTCCCTGCTCATCTATGGCTTTTCAACTCCCAAATGCTGTAATGAAGACTCACCGTGTGTGGCAAACCAACTGTAAGAATGAACTATAAAACATTTTTTGCTCAAATTGTAGCAGAAGTATTCTATAAGGAAGTGAAGATTGAAAGAGATTTCACACAAAAACAGAAGAAAATGCAAAAAACTATGTCTGCGCTTTCTTCTCCAGATAATATGACCCATAAACCTATTTTGGATTAGAGCCCTTTTTGCATTTCTCTTCACCTTTCTATATTTGTTGTTTGATTTCTCAAACAGGTTACTTTGTTGCCTAGCTTAGTCATATTATCTATTTCAATGCTGAAAAACATATTTGGGGATATCCTATTCATTGTCTGATATCCTCCTTACAAGCTAGGACAAACAGCCCTGATCTCTCCATTGTCAGAGAAAAGATATCAAGGACACACAAAATTTGAAATGGAAGGGGGTCGCTGGGATAATTTGTAGAGGATGAAAAGGTATTTTACAGTAAATATTCCAAGGTGAACACATCACATATATATTGGCTGGACTAATTATTTCCACCCATCTGAATTATAAAGAAATAGTCCTCCTTTTCTGATAAGCTTCTTTTTTGACTGCTTACTAAAGTATTTTCAGATAATCTCCAAGAGAATGGGGAGGCGCTGCTTAAAGGGAAGAGAAGAATTTGCACACAATCAAAAGGCAGAGGAAAACCACAGGAGCATGACCGCTCACTCAAACTGTAGCGAGAGCTAAGCACGAAACTGGAGGGACATACGGAAGGAGAGGGATGACTTTTCCAAACTTGAGACTGTTCAAAACTATAACCAAGAAAACATGCTTATCACTTTGATACGGAGCGGTTGTAACTAACTGTGGACAGATGTGGTAAAAAGGTTGGAAAGCAATGAGAGAAGACTAACTCTGGTGAATATTTCAAAAAAAAATCTAACCTTTTACAGTCAACTAATCTCACTATGATATTTTCCTAGATTAAATATACTGAAAATAAAAAAAGTAATCAGTACTAACTACAGAACACAAGATATGCTTAGTAATAATTACAAACATACTGCCAGAGACCTCTTTCCCAGTGCATTATTTCTTTTAGCTAAGGCTGCAGACTGAAACACTGGCAGAAAAGCAATGGGAAATAAGCAGCTTATTTATGCAGGGACGTGAGCTCTTCCTGCCATTTTTTTTAAAAGCTGCAAGATTTTGAGAAAAGAAGGTAAAGTCACTTTTTCGGTTCATTATATTATTATTTTTTCAAATCAATATCACCTTTTAATGTATTGCCTTTTAATGATACAGCACCAGACAAACCTCGCCACGGATGAGGAGTCTGTGCAGCATGCTGCACCGCGATTAGAGGTCTGTTCAGTGCTGCATGACCTCAGAGCTCCCAGCATCGGCAGGAACGTAAGACTTTATCACTTGCTATCACCTGTTCTGGGATATTAAGAAAATAGTTGCCTTTCTTTAGAATGTTCGTGTCTTTCTTGTTGGGATCCAAGAAGATCCAGCACCGCCTGGTGCAAAGCAATAATATACTTATCAGAGCATTAGGCCCTGTGTTCATGTAACTTCTTATTCCACAGTGTCACGCAGTGCTCAGTGTTTTCCTGTAATTTTCTGTAATAGTAACTGCAGAAAGTGGTTAGACATGAGAGTTACAATCCAAACACTTCTCCCTTTGCCTGGATTAAGAAAGAGCCAGATGCCTATACTGGACATTTTTGTACATGTTAGAAAGTATCCAAATAGAAGTTTATTTATGTGTTATTCCTGTCCAACTGTCTGTTTTCAATTCCAGTCCTTTTTCAGAGAGCTGAGATTTGTAGGGTGAAATGATATTCTTTGTTCTTATGTGGTAATTTAGTTTGGAGGAGCAGTGTTTTTGGAAAATCAGAGATCCACCTGAAGACTGCTTTCTTCTACTCCCCAATCATCATGATGAACATGTTGTTATATAAAAGAAAGATATATATATGATAAAGTCTTTTCCTTATGAAGAGGAATTACAGAACACTAAAGATAGAATGACCATGAGAAAACAGGCAATCGTAAATAGTAAGTAATAGGAAGTTCTTTTTTAGATAAAGGCTCTTAGACACAGCCCTGTAGGCTTCCAGCCTTCAGTCTATGGCGAGCTTGAGGCATTACTTACTTAAGGAGGTATGGCTGGCCTCAGGAGTCACTGCCTCACTGACCATCACTGGGGAAGAAAAGCCTTTTAATTGCATGCTCCAGCAGTGAGAGAAGCCCAGGCAGGACTGCCTTGTGGTGTCCTATCATGGGTGACTGCAGTGCAAATGCAGTGGCTGCCACCTCCGAGCAGACTGAGTTCACTGACTTGTGACACTGCAGGGCCTCTGGAAATCGGCTCACTAGTTCTACGCATTTTGTATTTGTTGTAAAACACACTTAGAAGGGTTTTTCAGCTGTGCTTATTATGCCACACTGTAACACTGCTTTGACATCACTCTCACACCATATTAGATATTAGTCATTTAACTCATGATTATGCAAAAGAAAGTTATTCATGACTTTTAGTCAATTCTTAATTAGCAAGAGGGCCATCCTATGCATAATAATTGACCAAATGTTTCTCCTGAACATTATCCAATCCTTGCACAATTATACTCTGAATTCCACCAGGGATAATCCATATCAGCAAATGGCAAATCTAACACTAGAAGTAAATGGGGATTGAAAAATCTTTCTTTGAAGCTGAAATCTTATTTTAAAATGGAATTAAAAAAGAAGGACATCATGGCAAAATATGATACAAATTATTTAAAAGCTAAAAATTTAACAGTATCTATAAAGCAAAGGAACATTTGTTAGAAGAACCCTTGCCCAGCATTTTAGAGCACAAATACCAAGATACATTCCTTCTGGTGTTACTGAAAGGTGAAAAAGTAAGAAAGAAGTGACTGGAAGAACATCTGGAGGATGTTGCAAATGCATTTTCATACATGGCTGTGAAAGAACATGCCTAGAAAATACCTGAAGTTGTTCATTCTTGACCTTCATGTGAAGTTTATCAGTGATATCTTAAACTAGCTATTACCAGCAGAGGCAGTACACATTAATTAGCTTTGATTTTTATGTAATATATTCCATGTATTTGAAAGATGATGAATTGAGACTTTGGAGGAGGAGGACTTTCTGTGTGCAGAGTACAAGCCTGCTCTCATGTCAATGCCAAAGCCTTCCAAGTCCCCAGAAGAGTCAGTTCCTACTAGCATTGTTCACTTTGATACAAAAGCACCATATATAAATGCTGCTTCAGAAAAATAACTGAAATTGGAGGGAAAAATTAAAAGTGGCTCATTTTATTCAAACAGACCTTAGCATAGCAGAACAGGCAGCTGGATTAAAGTTGCTATTTTACAGTGCCAATTTGGAGTGAATAAAAAGAAGGCAGTAAGCACAAAAAAAAAAAAAAAAGGTATTCACAGCTACTGCATGGCAAACACTACCACCTCCAGCAGGGTTCATTATCTGAATATCCTTTAAAAAGAAAGTACTCAGTATTCAGGGGAATAACACCATAAATAAAGAATGCCATTACTGTCATCTGCACTGAGTGCTTGCTGGCACAGCACCAGCCAAGAACACCTACCTCAGAATTCCTATGCAGAGCCTACAGCTCCGTTTCAGAGTTAAATTTTATCTTCCATGTGATGGAAAATCCAACTCATGGTCAAGTAAATTGTTCTGAAGGTTAGTTAAAGATTTTCCCTGTGCCTGTGGCCTGTGATCTGAATTTCCTTGGTATCACATTCTGTAATAGCAGGGACTGTTTTTCGTAGCAAGTTGAGTGTTTTTTTATTTTTATTTTTATATTTTTTTTTTTTGTAAATCAGCTGTTAGAAATCCTTTTGCTGTTTAAGCTGTGATCAAGTCATCACCTAACCTCTTTTTTGGGGTGGGAGTGGGGGTCGGGGATAAGTCCTAAGCCTCTTAAGAGCTTCTAAGCCTCTTACAGTAGTGAATTTTCTAAAAACTCAACTCTTCTTGCAGCTTTTTTTCTGACTAGCCTCCAAATTTTTACTTACTTTCTGAAGGACAGACAACAAAACCAGGCACAGCATTCCACTAACTCTTTCCCTCATGCTTTTTACAGAGGAAATAGCACTACCTGGTCCCTACAATACTGCAGTGGAATAATTGCCTGTTGCCCCAAGAACTTGATTCAACTCTCCTAACTAATAAAACAACCCTTCCACTTGGTCCTCATCTTTCATCACTCCTGTCAGTCTCACCCATTCAGGCCTGCGTAATTAGTATGAGCATTAGGCCAAGCACAGACAAGGTATGCAGGAACTGTCTCCCCCTCCCCAACCCCCACAGATAAGATCAAGAGTATGCTAACACAGGAATTTATCCCGTTTTGAGCACCAAGGATCCCAAAGTTAGGATCCTGGGAAGCTAGTTAGCTGTTTCACTTGATAAAATAAGTGTGGTTTTACTGCCATCAAGATCATAATGCTCTCTTAGAGAATGGCAAAGAAGCATTTTAGGAGGTTTTTGTTGGTGAATTGGAGATTTTCCTGGATAGAAAACCTGTTATATCTTTGTGTTATTTGCTGCATGGACACAATGCATTAACCAGACACTAATAATATTAGGTGCAGAACTGCACAATATATATTTGAGCAAGCATTGAATAAACATCACTGGTCAGCTAAGGCATGAACTCTTTGGGGTGATCCTTCTGCAGTGACAGTGAACCAAAGCACGTAAAAAAATGAAGAGTTGATGAAGAGGAAAAAGAAGCAATTGTTGGCAAAATTAAAAAAGATAACTCAAATGTATCAAAATATTTTTAGATTGTTTCTTTACAAGAGTAAATGATTATGTGAGACAATGAGTTTGAAGCAGTCCCTTAGACAACACCGGACACAGGGCTGTTGGGACATATTATTCCCCACTTACTTACACATTTAGGGGTTGCCAGGCAGGCCACTGTGCTTTTGCCTTGATGACCGTTAAAACCTCATCGCTCTGTAAAGAGACAAAAGAAGAAAGTGGTTGGGACAGTTTTAGAATGAGAGTAGTATGATTTACAGCAGGAAAGAAGCAGTGCTTGATCAACTGTGCCGCCAGATTCTGAGGCGAAAGATGCCCTCTCCTTCCTGTTGCTGGGGCAATGCGTGGCTGTGGCCGCACAGGGGTCCCGGGAGGCCTGTGGGACCGCGGCCACCAGAGCTGCACCAGAGGCTCTGCCCCCTGCAGCAGCTGAAATCACCTTAAAGGGCAGAGAGCAGCTGCAGACCATGTTGCTTTTGCAGGTTCCTCCCATAAGCAATGCAGAATATATGGTGCTAGAAGCATCCCAGGCCTCAGTCACTGCTGCTTGTTGGAGCTGGCTGGGCAGCAGAGGCCACTTGGTGTGCAGCAGCCTGAGCCAAAGCCGAGCCCCCACCCTGGCCACAGCACGGGAGGTTTGAGCAGAAAGCAGAGAGAATCACTGCTTTAGCCCCAACAAGTCTCTGTGCTCCCTTACAGTGGAGCCTGCAATCTCTCCCTGTAGGAAAGATATGACAGATAAAACCTCAACCTCCCCACCAAAGTGCCCATCTCTCAAGAACAGCCGGGGTGGGGGGGGGGCGGGGGAGGAGGGTCATCATCTGGTGCAATCCTATGTGAGAATAGACACACTTAACACTGAGGCCAAGAGCTAAGTATGGCTATAGCATTGGCAGGTATAGCACTTGTGGAAGAAAACGGCCTAGGAAAATCCTGAGCTGAAGGGAATGTTTTCAGAGTGCTGCATAACCACAACAGGTATAAATAAGAAGAAGACCTTTGCACTGGGGACTTGCCCTAAACCAGTATAACCAAACGGAGTTTGTTCTAGAAACCCTGTCAAAGAGCGAGCTGTGTTGCATCCTGGGCTGTCAGCCCCTGTGCAGTAGCTGATGGGCAAAAAGTGTCCCATGACGCTGACAACCCTCGTGACCACAGGCAATTAACAGGTTAAAAAATCCAAGGGCCATGGGGCACACAAAGACTGGAGGCTGCTGCTCTGGATAACCTAACACAGCCTGAGGGAACGTGCAAGGACACCGTGTACTAGGTAAGGATGCAGAGACCCTGGTGGCTGTGCTGCAAGCTCCTCCAAGTGACCTGCACTCGCTCTTCCCTCCCCATTCATGTGCATGAGAGTCACAGGGTGACACGTACCACACACCAGTGGGAGGCCGTAGGGAGGCAAAGCAGTCTGCAAAGATTATTCCCTCCAGCCCTTAAGAATTCCTGCATCAGCAGTTTAAAACTTTATATGTGGTATAATAAACCCAGGGCAAAACCAGGAGACTGTTAACAAGGCTCTGATGCCCAGAAGACATCTATCAAGTGTTTTTAGAACCATTTAGCCCTTCTCCCCAAGGAATCCACCCAGTAATTCGCCTAGAAGAACAGAGTTCACAGCTCATTCACATCATTTCTACTGTCTTTTAAAAATATTTCCCAATTAGACTAAGAAATCCACCTCATACATTACTAGTAATTGGCACTTCCAACAGAGCTGGCCTTTCAGTTTAGGGATAATCTTGTTTGATAGCAATAGTTCTGACACCCGACGCTAGCTCTAATCCACATATGCACCTGTTTAAAGAAATCAGTTTTTACTGGCTGTTTCTGTCCCAACTAACTCTTTTCACCAAAGCAGTCACAGCACTGGTTTGCCCTCTCCACACCATGCTTTGGTTTTCTGGCTGCGGTGAATGTATGTGACCAGGCCACCCATCTGCCAGCCCCGTGTGGCCTCCCTCCACGACTGCATAATAACGAGTGGAGACACATCTTCATGCAGGAGAGATGCATCAAATCCAAATTCACCTTTAGTAATCTTACTGGTTCCCCCTGTGCCTTCAAAAGTGGAAGTGAGAGCTTCCACTAATTTAAAAGGAAACATTAAATAAATGAAGTTAAATGCCTGGCTCATACATTACTGGTCTTTCTCTGTCAACAGAACTTGCCTTAATTTTAATTTTCCTTTTTTTGACATCTTAAGATTTTTCATCCACGCATATCTTCATTGACTTTCCTTGAGAACACACTTGTATTCAAAATTATTAACACCACAAAGAAAGTCTGTTATAAGCATAAATGGTTATTGCTTAAAATAAGACACTGCTTATCTGATAGAAGCCAATAATTATGTCAACAACATCCAAATCACTCATGTCTGAAAGCATTTTAATATGTGCTATTCAAATTAAAATTGCATACCAAGAACGGATGAACCATGATAAATAGTTTAGTAGTGACAGCAGAAAGAAGAAAATATGAAACAGAACATGTACATTCAAATATTCCTTACTTTTTGAGGGAGATGAAAATTCAGATGCAGCAGCTGAGTTCATGGCCACTTTCTGAACAATAACTAAAATCAAAAGATTCAAAATCCAGCATTTTGATGGGCCTGGAATCAAGATACACATTTTTGGTACTTACAGCTCCTTGACATGGGATTAGGCTGCAAATGGGATTAAATGATTGCTATTTCAGACCGATATTCTAATTACGTGATTCTATCTATCTTGGAAGATTTAAAATGTTCCCATTTTTTGAGACTTTTTTAAAATACAGTGGCTACATTTTTAGTAATGACAATTTGTATACTTTTACATGCACAGAGAGATAGATGAATATCCTTGAGCAGATATTCAGTACACTCAAAGTTTTCCCAGAACAAGTGTAGGCATTAAAAGGATGAAGCCCTAGAAAACAGTACTTTATAAAGCACAATATTGCATTTTGTCTCTGCAGTCTGTTTGGCTTGCATACTCAGGGTTTCCATGTACCACTATTCCCACAATTGTTACAATCAGGGCTTAAATCAGTAAGGTTCCAGTTGATGCCAGCCAAGACTATGTAGGCTTTGGGGTGGCCATGGCTTTTATGTGCATGTGCCTGTATCATCTACATGCAGTTCCCTAAAAATAGAGCAGAAGGCTTTCGAAACGGGCAGGTTTGATTGAACAGAACTAGAAAACAAAACTTTTGAAAACTGGGAAAACTCAGAGCAATGAAGCTAGAGCGACCAAAACCAAAAAAGACTATATATGCACAGTTCTGCCCAGGATGTCCTTAAAAAGGATCTTGCTGCCCACCAACTCAGTGGCTTTCCAAGAGGCAGCAAAGTCCGCTCATCTCCTCCTCGCTTCTGGAAAGCGAGGTCTTCGTGCTGGTCTGGGGCCCGGCAGCTGCCACTCTGCCCCTGAACGCACACATGCACCAACTCGCTCTCTGGCTCCTCCAGAAAAGGAGCACCTCCTTATCCCTGCAGCAGGTCCAAATGCCCTTGTCTTTTTAAAGAGATGAGATCAACTCAAAACTACTAAAGCAAAAAGACACTATCTACCACCTAAGTTCACATCCTTTGTGAACTGACCACAGAAAGCAATCTCTGCAAAAGACACAGTAGTTAGATTTCCTTGCCAATCTCTTTAGCTGTAATTTGTTGGTACATGGTCAAAACTGAGGATATAAAATGCCTGAAGTCAAACCCCCAAATTAATAATATATGACTAGTCAGTCAAAGCACAATTTTCCCATGACAAAATCTAGGAAACTGCCTTGTATAACCTAAATGCACGGACTTTAGGGAAGACAGACATAAAACACACAGTAGTTTTCAATTTTTTGAATTTTAGTTAACATTTTCTTTGAGCTCGTGTTATTACACATGTACCCATTTCTCTCTCCTCTTCATAATCCCCAAGTTTTGCTTTGATTTTTCCAAAGTAAATAAACACTCCATGTCAAAACATGGCAAAGAGAAGAAGTTTGTTTCAGTGCTGTATGTTGCAAGCTGTCTTGTTACTATCTATGTGTTTGGCTGGGACGCAACAATTCCCAAGTACCGAAACTGTTAGATTTTGAAATACAAAACCAGATTATCTGCAAAATGATGTGTGTGTCAAAACTTAACAATTTCTGAAATAGGAAAAGGCACAAAGATACTGCTTAGAACTCCTGAAAATCCTTTAGGTAAAGTCTGATGCACACATATTCCAAAAATTAAAAAAGAAACTAGAAGGAATTTGCAAGCCTGTTTAATGCCTCTGTGCATGCAGACGATGCCAGTTTGGGACTACCTGTCGGTTGTTACAGGGATACACAGGAGGGAAGCTGCTAGCATATTTACTTTGATGTTTAAGGAGGTTTCCTCCTGGAACATGAATCAGAGAATTTGCATTTGAGAATTTGTAATTAAGTTTTTCTCAGTTTGTTTTGGGCATATCTGTACCATGCAATGGAGCACAGCCGTGAAATTCTCCGGATGGAAGAACAGGGCTGAGCAGTGCGATGCGGCACCACCGACAACCCCAGCGCACTGTGGTTACGCTCATACGGCCCTTCCTTGGGGCTTCTCAGCAGCTGTTTTGTAGCCAACAGCCTGCACTTGTTGTAAATGTGCTACTGCTGATGCAGATGTCTGCTGCTTACTTCTGCAAGTCACAAATTAGTAATTAAATTAATACCAGCTCTCAGTAGTCTTCATGGTAAATCCCTTCGAAAAACAGTTAGACATAATTGCTTAGAAAATTTCATATAAAACTTTTGCCGAACCCACTGAAGCCCTTTCTCAATAGGATTTCAGTTTCCACTTGTATCAGAATAACCCTTTCCATAAACATTTAGAGTTTGTTCAAAAGCCTGGTGGAGCTAATAGGATTTTGTAGATTGACTTCAATATTTTTTGGATTACAGCCTAAATTAAAACATGCAAAAAAACCCAAACAATTCTCTCTCCCTCCAAATGCACATTTTTATTTGTGTTTCAGCAGAGGATGGGTGGCTGAGTCAGTAACTTTTCCCCGTTAAAATACTGTCCTCCAAAAAGTGCTAATAGCATGATTTGAAAAAAATTAGTAACACCATTCTAATACAGACAATTGTACTGACATTTTGTATAAATTAAGAATTTACATTATATCCATTTGTTCATGCAGTGTACAAACGAAGATGCATGCAGAATACAGTCAATACGTGGCTCCAAATAACATCTCATACTAGGAAGCCACTACTAAATTAGATCATTCAGCCATGTATGTTACAAAAGATTAAAACGATTTCCTCATCTTCAAGAACAGAAAATGGGACATTGCTCAAAAAGCAGCACTGAAGACAGAGTTTGATTTGAAACCTTTTGCAACCAAAGTGATTTCAAACAGCTTGTTTAAAGGGTAACATCCATTCAAATGTTATGAAAGCTTTCAGCAAAAATTTTAAGCATCATCTGAATACCTTTGGAATAAAAGAGATTAGTAGGATCTGGAAAGCCATGCAAGCCATGTGTGCCTGCTGCTTTTTGATAACTGATGTGATTAGTATCTGTTAAATACTGAAAGTTATTTTTATGAGCAATTTTTATTACTATTTTTATAATATGTGTACAGAGTAACTTTATAAAATGTTACTGTGCAGATCGCTTAGCACTTTGTAATAATGATTTAATTCCATTCAGCTAAATGAATGACAGTGTTATTATCTGACAGCAAAATTAGTCAGATTCAATCAGCTGTGAGAATGAAAAACACCTGTTTTGAGCAAGAGCTTAATTGCACTCATTTCACACTGCTATCGGTTGGCATTCAATTGGTTGTTTCAGAACAGCCAGCATTTGATTATTTCCACAATACCAACCCGCATAATATCTGAATGCCTTTCAATCTGCGGTGGACTTATTTTCACAGGAATCTTTGAATGCAGAAAAAGCAACATTACCCTCAATTCACAGAGGATGCATTGAGTGCCTTCTGGAAATGAACTAATGTAGCTGAGTTTTAAGATAGTATCTTAACTGCAGGATCATCCTTTCCCTCAAAAAATAATTTCTCATCAAAACAGGAAAAGACACAGCAAAGAGTAGAAATATATAATGTACATTGTGTCCTTTGTGGGGAATCAAATGCTATGAAAATGAGAAGGCTATGACACTTTGGATGGATAGTTGGGCAGTCCTAACAAACAGATCAGTCTTCTGCAATAAAAAAGTGGAAATAAACCTCCTCCTTCCTTACTCCACCTCCACCCGACTCCAATGCCCAGAAATCGCTTTAGGGTGTGGAAAGCCTGTGTTCGATATCCCTAGAACTTTTCCTTAGTTCATAAAAATAGTTTCAGGTCAATAGAAGTCATCAAAGCCTCAAACACTGGTGCCTTACTTCTGTGTACAATATGGAAGTAGCTGTTAAAGACTGCTGGGGAAACAGCCCCAACCAGCTGCAGACACCCAAAAAACAGCAAGGCTCCCACAAGGAAGAGTGCCAACGTTGTGCTGAAGACATAATTATTCTTCTTGAGGACTTAGATGCTTCACTCAGTCCTAAAAGAAAGCATTTATGCGTGAGTGACAGCACGGAGCTCTCCTTTGAAAGCAGGCATCTTTCTCCTAAAATATGAATAGTGATAGTGCTTTGCTGTAATACACTACTGTTTATACCTTTTATACAGCTACAGCTTCTGATCAAGGAGTTACAACTACCTAGAAAATGTCCCCATGGCTGGGTGAAAGACTATCTAGATGACATTGCTATCTTGTCTACTGATGAAATGATCGCACTCTGAAAAGTGGCTTCAGCTTTGGGGCCAGATGGAGTACAAGAGCACATCTCATGGTGAAGGTACAGGCATGGAAGGAGGAATTCTCTGCATGGGACTACTTCAGGTCCTTATCTAATAACCATGTTATGTAAGAAGGAGGCTATCTGGCAAGAGGAAGGTAACTGGATACACGTACTTAAATTCTACTTAAGTTGTGATTGAGGTGTACTTTCTTTGTTCTCATACGATGGGATTCAATAACATAGCTTTCAGTACAAGTTTGCTTGATTTTCATTTATGAAGAATTCAACTGCAGCAACAGATGTGCTGGAAGATGGATTACAAGACTAAAAAAAACAGCAAGTACCCTTTTACTAAAACAAAATAAAGAACCAGTTCTTTTTAAAGCATTAACTGACACAAAATACCCTGTTAATTATGTTCAACGCATTGTGGACTTCCATTGGTGTTAGCTGGAGTATGCTGAGCTTTTTCCTGGTTGATAAAACCTGTAGGTGTCTTGTCTACCTCAGTTTTACAGATGCATTCGAATAAAAGGATGATGATGATGTAAGCATGTTACTGAAAAATGTAAACATTTTTAGAAAGAAGGAAGTAGTTGTCCACTCTGTGGTAATGAAGTATTTCAAATGCATTGGGGGTAAAAGTATCCACATGCATCTTTCTTTGCTCTGCAGCCCAACTTCATGTAAATGTACTTATCATGCACATTTGCTTTATAGTAATTGTGAATATGATCTCCTGTAATGCACTCTGAGTGGTCATGACTTATTACTCATACAAGCAACCAGCCTGGTTTGAGTACGCCCAGCTTTCTGAGGATTTCTTATGTTGAGTATGTCAAAAGTTTTCCACAGGCATTATCATGGTCATTGCACAGTGTTACTCGCAAGGCTACTACGAGCTACTACAACATCATGCACTACATCTACTTCCCTGCCCATGCAGCTAGGGAGGCTGCTGAAGATACCTTAAACCTCAGGGCCGAGATACAGTTCTCTTTTACATGCAGACATTTTTCGATGTAAAACTCTGCAGAAGCTGCTTTTTTTCCAGTTCAGAAAAAAAAAGAGCATTTTTTGGAAAAAGTTAAGTTTTTCAGTCACAAATTACTTCATCAGGGAAAAGAAATCATACCATAATTAAAGAGGGGAACTTACAGCTACCATTTATTGACTACTGAATTTTGTTTAATTCTCTGATCTATTTATATTCATGCAGGCTATACTTAAATCCATTAGCACAGATTCGGGGTTATTTAAGTGATGGCAAAAATCCATTTCAATCAGTGCAATTTTATCAGGACTAAGTATGTCCATTTTAATTTGGCTTCCTTGTGCTTATATATTACTCATTTTGTGAACTTTCCAAAACCAGTGGCACCTGAAAAAAACACACGGTAATGTAATATACAAGTATGCCTTATAAATGTATAAGATATGCCTCAACTGAATTCAATATTTGATCACAGTACATGCAAATTTAATTTTTCCCTGTACAAATAACCATTTCTTTAATTTAAAAAATGTTATTTCTTTTCTTCTAAGATGAAGTAATGACATTTCAGAGCTATGTTTTCCAGTTCATCAAACATGAAGGCTTGGGAAAACTTCTGGGCTTTTAATGACATCCACTGAATTACAAACGCACAATTTTGGTGCTCAGATAAACTAAAAGCATACAGCTTGGGTGCAACTGAAAAAAGAAAAAGGTGAAGAAAAGAATGACATTTAAATCCAGTCCTGAATTTCTACTCTGCAAACAGGTCTAGTGTTAGGCATGCAAGTATGCCAGTGCCTCAGAGAGCGCCTGCTTAGTGCCGTGCTGTGCAGGAAGGCTTTCCTGATTTGGGTACTGAGCGATTTTCTTAACACAGTCACTTTCACACAGAAAAACCTCCCTTTCAGATAATCAGGCCGACAATTTCCTCCAAACATGGGTATTATCCATATTTTTTCAGAAAGCAGAGATATATGTGTCAGAGCTGTAATTTCAGCCTGGTGGTAGCTGTTAAATAAACCTTGCCTGCGGCGTGCGCTGCAGCCGGGGCAGCTCGCCGGGCCGCGTTTCCGCAGCCAGGCCCTTCCTCATTTTCCCTGCCGCAGGAGGTCCGGTGCAGATGCCAGCTGACAGTGCACTCTAAGAAAAGCTTTAGAGAGAAAGAGAGAACTGCGAAACATATATAAAAATTATACAAGTGAATTAAGGAATGACAGTTCCTAATTTTGGCTGGCATTCAAGCAGAGGGCACTTCATTACTGCTCTTCACATATATCCCCCAAGCCCTGAGGCGCTCCAAGTTAACACCCTTTGGCATGACCTGTCCCGCAGGGTTGTCTTTCCATTAAGTGGTTGTTTTAGAAGGGCAAGGTAGCCTGCAATTACCAACAGCCGTGTTGCTAATGGCAACAGGGGATAGCAGATGCCCTATTTTCTTTCCTTTAAGGGGCAGTTACATAACCTAGGCTCTCCCAGGAAAGTGATAATTCATTTTTGCACAGGCTAAAGCTTGGCAGCATGGGTTAATGAGCCCTAGGTCCGCTGTGAGTATTTCAGCTCTGGTGGTCTGTGGGTAAGCAGGCTGTTACAGCAAAATAGTATCCCCTGTGAATCTGCTTCGTGAATGCAAGTTGAGTTTCTATTGCATGTTTTTCTTCATTCTAGGTAGAGCATTCTCTGCTGTCTTTAGAAACATTTGGGGCCCTAAATCACCTTTACCAAAAACAAGGGAAGATGTTTTTATTTTACGTTGAAATGGCTACTTTTTAAAGTAGGAGAGTAAACTAGGTTTTGAAGCAGACCATGATGGATATAATTTCCACCCTTTGCTTAGCACGTTTATCCACCAACACCTTTTCCTCCTCCTTCTGGCTCAACTTTTCCTCTTATCAATGCTTTCAACTAAACTGGCCTTTAAACATAAATCTAAGTGCTATAAAGCTACTGTTATTTTGAATGCAAAAAAGATCTGGAAATGGTGTACACACCAGAAAAGCAGCAGGAAAAAAAAAAGAAAAAAAGACATTTGAAGACACCAGGGCATGCTGCATGTGACCAAGCAGATGTAGGCAGCCGAAGGGCAACCTGCAATCAATCAGCAGCACGGAAACCCAATTCACCGGACACCACGATAGGAGAGGCTGAGGGCACCAAGCTCAAGAATCGGATCCACTCACTGGTGACGACAGCATTTCTTGCTGACTCCTTCAAACAGGTTCAGAACCGTCAGGGATGAAAATACTGGGATAGGTTCTTGGACATAAGTTATTTGCAATTGGCTTAATATCAGCAGGAAGCACGAGGGCAGGCTAGGGCTGCTCTGAGAAACACCGCAGAGAAGCGGGACTGAGCACCCTTCGGCCCGCTGGGATGCTGGCAACAGGGCTACCGGCATCATCATCATCCATCCTGCTGCTTCTGTGACATTAGCCACCTGCAGGGTGGCTGCGGGGTGAATATTTTTTCCATTAAGAACGTGTCATTTTAAAGAAGATCTGCAAATCAGATGAGCAGGTGATTTTTTCTGAGCCTTGATAGTATTTTTGACAAATCAATGTAATCTTTTACTTTTCATTCAGGATATACAATATAAGTACCCTAAATGTGCTTTAACTGCTGTACAGAGGCAATCACAACAGCTTATTTTCCCTCAGCTAAGCCACCTTTTACCACTCCTTCTCAAAACAAAAACAACAATAAAGCAGCCTTTAAATCAAATTAAGGAAATAATGATATTATCATGAACTATCTTTTCTGTAATTTGGAAAGGAGAATTCTTTTAATATCAAATCTCTTCCTCTGCCCATACACTTTAAGCCATTGACCCAACAAACGGGTTTTGGCCCTTGTGGATCACTTCTCTGACACTGTGTAGTCTCACGGTTTATGTTTTGACATTAATTTGCCTGAGAATTTAGTGACCCAAAAACACCTGTCTCAGATTTTTGGGATCATCTTGATCTCTGACTAGACTTACGACAGGGATTTTAAGAAAAATGTCAGTGATTTCTCCATGGAGTGGAGAAGCCTTTTTTTCCATCAGGCAGCCACCTTTCTCTCTGCCTCTCCCTTCCCTTTGAAAACCAGCAGGGCTCAGGCCACACTGCATGGCCCAGAGAGCTGTTCATGTAGGGCTCTCATCCTGGATCCAGTGTGACGTCCCCGGTGCTAAAGTGTGCTTGAATTTACCATCATCTATGCTTGTAGCTTTCTTGAAGGTAGGCTGATCTTTTCAGGGGGTGTAATTCTCCTACCCTATTTCCCAATGGGGATTTTCTACATTTGGAAGGATCTTCTTAAGGGTAAAAGTAGACATTAAAAGGAAGCAAATCCCTTGAGGAGGTAAGAACTAAGATCGACCTACCTACTTAGAAATTTCAGAGGCCTGAGCTAGGTGACATTAGCTCCCAACTCTCGTGGTAGGTCTGGCTCTCCAGCAGCAAAACAGTTGGGAAATTTCCCCCCCCCCCCCATAAGCTATTCATATTCAGCACTAATTTTTCCCCCAGGACAGTGTGGCAGGCCAGATAAGGTTATCTCCCCACCTGGTGCCCCTACTACTTGTTGCTCAAAGAACTTAGATATCTTTGGATCAGTTAATACCATTGTGCTTTGTATGTACTGAGCAGAATTAATATTAAAAGAGGAATTATTCAAAATTTACGGCTTTAAAAGCAGTAGGAGCTGCTATTAGAGTGACATCTGCAATTGATGTAATTAACATACCGAGGAAGAGCTTTTAAATCTGCTGCAGCAAGTTGGCTGCTTTGGATTGCTGCTTGCTTACTTAGAACAGCAAAAGCAGAACAGAGAAATAGAAATAAACCCTGTAGCCATGATGCTGTATGTCGCCCTATAGGAATCAGGGATTACTGAGGGATGTCTTCTGTGTAGGATGCCAGACACAAAGAAATGTGTTTTTCTTAAGGACTGTCTCTAAAGTACTCTGAAAAAATCCTTAAGAAATTAAATTCGTTAATGTTGCATTCATATATGTTACCTTATGATCAAAATTACAAATTGAGGGACACAAAAAGAGGCTTATACTCTAAAAGAAGGCATTCACCTTACTGCACTTATATTCTCTTGCCACCATATTCACTCTAACAATAGGAAAGAGCGAAAAATAATCACTGCAATGATGTCAGGATAAAGAAAAGAATTTTCATGTTATCTTTAAATTAGCAGTAACTGGTAAGGACACACCTTAAAACTGTGCACCTATTTATACTGCTAAATGCCTACTGTGAAGTGCATACCTTGTTATTTCCAATGGTTGTTTTGCAATTGTTCACTGACCTGTTTATATACTTATGCTAAGGCTTAACTGCTGAAGTTAGGTTTAAATTTTAGAGTTTAGTTATTAGTCATGTTACCATGAGATGACACAATGCATTACTATGGCATGAAGCAGCCCTTTGGAATACTCCATGACCTGTTCAAAGCCCAGAAAAGCATAGCTTATCATTTCAGAAGGAAAACAGATATTACTGGTTTGATCATCTCTTTTGGATTCCTTTATGTTTCTAATAAACTCTTTCTTTTCTAGATCCTTTGTAATCACCAGAATTTTACAGTACTAAAATTATAATCAGTTTTTCAACATCAGGGACTCTATATACACAATATTTATTTTTCCTTTCTTTCCTCTCCTTTGAATCCTTTCCCCTCCCAGACTTGCACTGTGGGCATTTACACCAGGGCACTAAACATAAACATCATTCCCTCCTTTACTTGTACAAAACTAGAAGGCTGGACTGGTCCCCATTGAAGTCCTCATTCCATGTGATAATCCACTTTATTAAAACCATTTACTGTCCCTGAAAATAAAATTAGGTTGTTTTCTTTTTACTATGCAAAGAGATTAGAAGTGCTTCATTATTGCAGGGCAAGCTTCCAGAGTGGTTAATAATCAGAGCAGCAAAGCGTGTCTAATGCCATGTCTCATTAGGAAGCCAGTACTTGGACTCTAGTCACTGGAGTAACTTTTAAGGTGCAGCATGCTTTGGCTGATTGGGATGCATGATTTTAACATGCATGTTTCTGCTATGAAGGCATGTGAAACACACAGGGCAGTTTCCATCTTATTTTCTCCTGACACTGCAATTGCTCACTGAATGAAACTGCTGGCGATGTTCGCATACAACAGAAATGCTGAGTCTCTGCACCACAGTATCTACTAAAAGACTATTAAATATGCAATTAATGCGGCATTCTCTAAAGTTTGGTGAGCCAATTAATAGTTCTTTATATTTTCACAGCACCTTGCCTCAAGAAATTTAAAAAAGCTTTTAAACAATAATTAAGTTCTAGAGCTCTCCAGTAAATCATTTGCACCATCCTACAGACAATGACACTAAGGCCAAGTTAGCAAACCAAAACCCAGCTATAGCTCAGAAGGTTTTCTTCCAAGCATATTCACTACCTTCCAGCACTGTAAGGGCATGACAACATACCTTGCAAGACCAGAACCAACAATCATAGCACCACCAGTCTCATCTATAAACGTCAAGAGTGACGCTTCTGCTAGTCTACAAGTACAGGTAGGGACTCCAAGCTTTCTCTGCAATACTGAGTCACTTCACGATCCCCTTTTAGAAAATCTAAATAACTATATACATGCATGGCACGATCAACAGTCTGGATTGTAAACCTGAATTTGTGGTCTAAACAAATTAATTAATTAATCCAGTAAGTGTGACCAAGGAATCTGTGATATACATTATGTACAGCTCTAAACACCTCTTTCACAAAACCAAAAACCATACCTAAAAGATATGTTATAAAACAGATCCTTATAGCTGGCATTTAGTTTGCACTGAAGAACAAATATGTGTCTCTCCAATATATGTATCTAACCATAAAGAGCTTTCAAATTCAGGACATTTTTCTAAGGAAAGTAGATGAGGAGTCTGAATAATTCATTTCCCCCAATAACATCTACAAAACAAGAATATTGTTGTATCTCATCCTATACTAGAATGATTACATTGTAATCTATGCTTTGAAAAAGAATCACTACTCAAAGGGAATTTTCTCACCTACTAGTTCTACCTTACCCTGCTCCCCCCATCTTAAAGCAATGACCTTTTGCCACTCCATCCACTCTCAATAGCCCTAACGTCAAAATTTAGCTTTCCATGCACTAACAAAATCATAGAACTACTTCTAGTGCCAAAAAGCAAGCACAAATCTAAACATTTGACAGGAACTATGTGAACGAAATTTAAAAAACCACACCGTTATGCACTAGGAAGAGAGTGAAAGTCCAGCAGAATACATTTGGATAGTTAGGAAAATCTACAGAATATTTTGAAAGCCTCATAACTAAAATTCATGATTTTATTTAATTTAGAAGACATGAACTCAACAGAAAGATCAGTTATATAATGCATCGTAATCCTCCCTAGATCCCTCTTCCCTTTAATTCCTGTTGTTCATAAGCTACAGTCCTTTCCGCCTCTGCTCCTGAACAGCTGCTCTTGCTTCCTGCAGGAGAGCTCCTTCCCCAGCCCTCCCAGAACAGCTCCTGTTCCTCCCCGAGGGTGACACCTCGCATCTGGAGCATCGTTGCTTCCTGCAAACGGCCTCTGCCTGTCAGGCAAACCTTGTGACAACTCTGGGAACAAATCCCAGGACTACTAACTGCAGGTTTAATGCTTTTAACCACCTCACTTTCTCCAAATCAGTCTGCTCGTTTCAGGGAGGAAAACCTCTCACACACAGGCTAGTCCAAAATGCTGCACAGCTCCCAAATGCTCAAGTGCTTCCACCTTACTGATTTTTCATTTTCTGAGTCAGAACTCCTCTGTACAACAGGCAAGAATATTTGCAAATGCAGTTCTCATTATTCACAACTGAAGGTATTTTCATCCTGAAATCATTATTATACAAAAACTATGACTATTTTTGAAGGAAGGTACTACTTACTGTAAGTATAAGTTACATGAATCTAATTTTAATACTTCTTAAGATGTAACCAGACTACTGATGTCATTAGGATGTTTTTCCTTTCAACTTGTTTTACATCTAGTTCTTTGTACCTTTCCTGGAAAACAAAGACTTCAAAACTATTCTGAATACCGGTCTCCTCCTGATCAGGAATACAGGCTTGCTTGTATCAGCATTTCGCAAAGCCTGTTCTCTTAATCACTACTTCCTGTGGCTCAGCAGGAACTTACAAAAAGCCTTAAACATGCAGTTTATTTCTTCTACTTTCAGGTCTACGTTTCTGCATTTCTTCTACAATAAATCATCCGGCATTATTGGTCTCATGTGGTTGCATGCCTTTCATTTATGTGAACTAAAATCCAACTATCTTATTGACTGCAGCTGCTTTTAAATACACTTTGGTGTCAGCAGTGATTTACTTTTTCAATTATTTTATTTTATTTTAGATGAATTTTCCTATTGTGTTCTTTATGGTCAGCTTAAAGGCAGTATTCAGATGAAATCTCAGCACAGAGAACAAGGTAATTCACAATTTCTTAACAAAAGAATCTCCTACAATAATATTATTGATGCAAATCTCACCACATTTTCCAAATCCTTTACATTTTTAGCATGACGATAAAGGCTACAGTTTACTTGAAGTATATTCCAGCTGAGTGTTCTTTGGAGATTCCTGTTGAAAAGACCAGCAGGCACAGTACAAAACATAAGATTATTTCTGTCTCTCTTCCAAAAGCCCAAGAGACTGTTTTACAACTTTTCTATTTCTGCTACAGAGACAAGCTCTGAATGAATCCAGTGCTCACCAAAATTAAAGACTAGAGATCTGATCTTAGGAGAAGGTCCATTTTTGTCCTCTGATATGTATACATAATTTCTTTTGTCTGCAGGACCACATTTATGCTGTATCTGGGGCAAAACTGAGCATATAGATAAGCTGGTCAGTATTTCTCCAGGGAGTAGTTCTCTTCAGTAAAACAAAGCATCACAATCCATTGCGGAGCTGTTCTCTCTGCAATGGAAATGTGAAGTAAGAAAATATCTGTAAATCTGCAACGTATGACATGTTTATCCACATTTTGCTGACCTGATCTTATCCAATATTTCCTGCTAAAATGTCCCAGGAATGCACTGTATATTGTTACTCTGGCATGTCAGGTCATGTATGAAGCATCAGATATTAAAAATATTTATGCAAATTATCAAATACTTAATGCACTAACATTACACTGATGTAGTATGATTATGAATGATAAACATTTCCACTAGTTTCAGATTTCACTTCCACTTCCCCTTCAGATTTAATTTCCACTAGTTTCAGACTAATACTATGCTCCTTTTGGATAAAAGTATTTATCTGCTGAAACTAAAAGCTGTATGAGCAATTCTGAGGATAAAATGTAACTTCTGTCATCAAAAACGAGGTTCAGCATTTATTCCTATTGAAATCTGTTGCTGAGATTAGAGCAGGGAGCTCTTACAGTGTTCATTAGCTCTGCATATTTAGCACTGCATAGGCTTTTCATCTGTATGCTTACCTCAGCAAAGAAAAGAAGGTATATTTAGAAGATCCATCGTCCTACAGCCCACAGAAGGCTTCATGCACAGTACTAACATTTCAGAATCTCTGCCAACTCTATACACTTTATTCCATTATCTGTATTACAACATTAGCTCTGATGTGTCACAGAAACCTCTAGGGCCTAGAAATGACTTATGAATGCACGACCTGAAGCATAATCATCCAGAAGATAAATGTAAACATCACAATTTCACATTGCACTTCATTAACATTCTGAAAAAAAAGAACATTCATCAAGTTTTCATGTCCAAGTGAAACACTTTTATGCAATAACAAACATCTAAGGTGAAAAAAGTGCTTTGTCTCAGTGAGTATGGAAATCCAGTCCCAATGAGTTCTGTTGAGCACCATCAGTACCTGGTTCTGTGAAGATGAACTTCCAAACAAAATGCCATGTATTTGTTTGCTGCTGGCTTGTATCTCTTTGGATAGTCAGAACGTGCAGGTGCTCCGTGATGGTCATGCACGTATTCCACGAGCAAAGAACCTCCTGGCTAAATGCATGAAATTTAGCTATCTTTGCAATCATAAGAATTAAAAGAGCTGCTACAGGTTTTTGAAGCTCCTACCCCCTTTTCCCTTTACTATGCTACAGGTCTTTCTGGGTAGCTTCTAAAACTATTTGATTTTGATTCTTTTGGAGAGAGAGAAAGAGAAGAAAACGGAACAAATATTCAGAGAAGTATTAAGATTACTGATAACATCTACATCAGAATTCTTGTTTGGATTTTAGCAAAGGTCCATTGGACAAAACTGCACACTCTAGAGAAACAATCATAGAATCATAGAAACAGTAAGGTTGGAAGGGACCTCTGGAGATCATCTAGCCCAACCTCCCTGCTCAGCAGGGTCACCTACAGCATGTTAGACAGGGTTGCATCCAGACGGGCCTTGAAGATCTCCAGAGAAGGAGACTCCACAACCTCTCTGGGCAACCTGCTCCAGGGCTCCGTCACTCTCACAGTGAAGAAATTCCCCCTCACGGTCAGGCGGAACTTCCTGTGCTTCAATTTCTGCCCACTGCCTCTTGTCCTGTCGCATGGGACAACTGAAGAGTTTGTCTCTGTCCCCCTGACACCCTCCCTTCAGGTACGTAAACACGTTGATGAGATCCCCCCTCAGTCTTCTCTCCCCAGGCTGAAGAGGCCCAGCTCTCGCAGCCGTTCCTCACAGGGCAGATGCTCCAGCCCTCTGATCATCTTTGTAGCCCTACGCTGGACTCTCCCCAGTAGCTCCTTGTCTCTCTTGTACTGGGGAGCCCAAAACTGGACACAGGACTCGAGATGAGGCCTCCCCAGGGCTGAGTAGAGGGGCAGGATCACCTCCCTCGACTTGCTGGCAACACTCTTCCCAATGCACCCCAGGAGACCATTGACCTTCTTGGCCACAAGAGCACATTGCTGGCTCATGGTCAACTTGTCATCCACCAGCACTCCCATGTCTTTCTCTGCAGAGCTGCTCTCCAGCAGGTCAGACCCCAGCTTGGACTGGTGCCTAGGGTTATTTTGCCCTAGGTGCAGGACTCTGCACTTGCCCTTGTTGAACCTCATGAGGTTCCTCTCCACCCAACTCTCCAGCCTGTCCAGGTCTCTCTGTATGGCAGCACAGCCCTCAGGTGTGTCAGCCACTCCCCCCAGCTTGGTATCATCAGCAAACTTGCTGAGGAGGCACTCTGTCCCCTCCTCCAGGTCATTGATGAAGAATTTGAACAGGATGGGACCCAGTACTGAGCCCTGGGGGATGCCACTAGCCACAGGCCTCCAACTCGACTTCACGCCACTGATGACGACCCTCTGAGCTCTGCCTTTCAGCCAGTTCTGAATCCACCTCACTGTCCACTCATCTAACCCACACTTCCTGAGCTTACCTAGGAGGATGTTATGGGAGACAGTGTCAAAAGCCTTGCTGAAGTCAAGGTACATAATGTCCACTGCTCTCCCCTCATAAACAAGGGACCTACCTTGCTTTTGGAACCCCTGGCATTTAGCTAGTGTGTTTTTCTAAAAACAATTGGGCTTATGTTCTAGGCTGCGAAAGTGGAAATTAGCCTTGCAAAATCTGGTTCTTAATTTACTACAGCTTACTGTTACTATTAAGGTGTGACTGAAGAAAGTCTGAGAGTGTTTTTAGCTTGCAATGCATAAAGATGGGATTTTCCATTTTAGGAGCAGATAGCTGTTCCTAAAATAACTTATGAGAAAATAATCAATTGCATATTCATCTTTGAAGCACAATTTATTTTGGAATACGTAATAACTTAAGGGCTTATTGTTAAAGAAAATGCCTGAAATAATTCCCCTACCGTTTCATTATACTGATTCCATTTATATCAGCATGCAGCTGAATGTCTACAGAACAATCTCAACATTGTCAGCTGATTAGTTAACGTGAACTGTTTAACACCTTTCCCAATCTTATCTTCTCATCCATACATTTTTTCTTTAACATCTGCCTGACTGGTGACCTATAATTTATCTTATTGCAGTAAAGGACTTAGTCTCATCAATGTACGCAGGATTTGAAAGAACTAAAATTCAGTAGGAACTTTTATATCAAAATGTTTGACATTTCTGGGCTGCTTTGTGAGGGTTCCAACACAGTAAGGAATATATTGCTGTTAACTGGTAAGAATTATTCATTTATTCATTGTGCAAACTGTAGGCAAAGTTCTCATCATAGCGTTCCCACTATCTGATGAATGGAGAACTTGAATTACAGCTAATCTTGTGCACACTAATGTAAAGTATAGTACTTTTAATATATTGCCTTAAAGAGAACATAATCAAACTAATAGCTTGACAAATTAATTTAAAAGAACCTACCCTCTGTTTATTGAAATAAGATAGTGCTAGCTGTTGGTAGTATTTAAAAATTAACCTGCTGTTACAACTGTGCTATTTTATATAAAATATAAAAGCAGCTTTTCAATATAATATTTCAACCTGCAGTTAAAATGCTGCAATTTCTCACATGCATTTAAGCAATTTGCTATATAGCTTAAATACATAAAATTATAGCATAACTGTTATAGCACATGTTAGTTCTTGTTTTGTTTGTATAACTAGGATTCTATAGCCCTTGGATTACAAATAAATAGGGCTAATTTAAACAATAATGAATGGAAAATTATTGGTCTCTTTCCTATTGTATTTCATACAAGTATAGTGTAAATGACTTTATGGAAGTATTTGCCATCCTTATTTAATGTAGTAAGTTTTGGGGGGTTGTTTTCAAGCAAACATTAGTAAGCAATAGCTCCTTTTGCCATGGGAGCATAGAAAATAAATATTAGGACACAGCGCTTGCGAGAACAGGAACGCTTAGGCAATGAGAGAGATACGAGGAAGCATGCGGCAGTGACTACGTCCTTCCACATCTATGATTTTTATAAAGATGCTATAGACAATTTCATCTCTGAAAGAAACCATTCCCCTTCTGAGAAGGATACTTCAGAGCAAGCCATGTGTCACAGCTGCACAATTTCTGTATTCCTGCTAAGAAGAGGTGTAGGAATTGTCAGTGCACGGGTTTACGGTATGTGTAGGAAGAGATGTCTCCTTGCAGACAGACGTAGAACAGAGACAGTCCTATGTTATAACTAGGCCGGATAGGGTCAGATGCTTATTTATAGTCATGCTTTTTTCCCCTTCAGAATTGCTTGCCAGCAGCTGATGGTTCCCCTTGAACAGGAGGGCGGCACGTGGCCTCCCAGGTATAACCAGCAGCACGGCCCCCTCCGACAAGCTTCCCAAGTCTCAGCAACCGACTTGAAATTGTAACCGGCAGATTTCAAGGAGCGAAACAGCACCAAAGTGCACTTGGACAGAGCACTGCGCATAAACACGCATTGGCGTTCTGGAGCTACGCTTCATGACAGACAGAGGGCCTCCAGCCTCCAGACTTGTCAGCTGCTGCTTTCTGAGAGCACTACAGCAGGCGTCTGTAGGATGCTTCATAATCAAAATAATCCCCCAGAAAATACGCGGTGGTATTCCTGGTTATCAAGCATACCTAGCCTGGACAAGTGAAATGTTTGGGACTTTGCACCAGGTTTTCCATAACCCAAGTCTTAATTGTAAGTTATTCTACAGCTCTGGACTGTCTCCAGCTCCGACTCGGCACATTCCATCTTAAGCAGCAGGTCAATGATTTTTCTTTTTTCTCAAGTTCATCTTAATTAGTACTTACTGCATATGTGAGTGCTTCAGTAAAGGTTACACCTGATTTCATTGGATATACACCTAATTGTATAGGTAATATGCCTGTTTCAATGAGTGATTGAAATTAATCCATCATCCATCATCCAGAGATCAAATTGCCCAGGCAGGGCTGTCCCCTCCAGCCAGGGACACTCTGTGGGAAGTTGCTGTGGATTCATTCTTTGATTAATAAGAGAATCAGGATAGGTTCACATTTAATATTTTTTAAGTCAACACTTTCTGTAGCACATGCATAACATTTATCTTAGCTTTCTAATGAGAAGAAACAGCGGAGAAAATGGTAAAAAGCGCCACTCTCTAAATGCTACGTAGCTGTTTTCGGTAAGCGCCTGCCTTGAGGCTGTGTTTGGTAGAGGTCTGCCCCACATGACTGCCCTGCGTTGCCCATTCCCCATGGCCATCCTCTGCCAGTTCGCACCACAGCAGCTGCGCGCGCGCCGGCGCTTCCGCGTCCATTTGTAATAAAAAGGAAAACGAGAGGGAGCCGCAGCCAGGTCGTCACGGACGTACTGCCAGCCAGGAGGCTGGACTTCAGGCTCCCTTCACAGCTGCGACTGCCTGGGGAGCACCGCGAGAGGCAGCCGCTTCCTCTAAGGATAATCACCAGCTTCGCCCAACACTGCCTTGGCGTCCAGCGCCGAGCGGGACGGAGCCGCGGGGAAGGCTCTGCTACCGCGCGGCGCAGGAGGCTGGGCAACGCTGCCGCCCGCGCACCTCCTCCTCCTCGCTGTTCTGCAGAGCGCTGCCTCTTTTCAAACATACTTATAAACTAGGTAATTACTCTAATCCATGCACATTAATAGCACATGCAAAATCTTGGATGGCAAGCTGCAAAAAATAATGTCCTAATAGAAGTGAAATCTAAGCAAATGACCACTGTGCAGCCTTTATTCCATTAAAGTAATTACCATTAATACAGAAAAGAGGTTTTAATGTTAAATGTCTAATTTGAGCATTAACTTTCTATTGGGCTCCAAAGGAAATGTGGTCTATAAGTGATAAAAATATTTAATTTTATACTGAAGATGAATTCATAGTTTTCCTTCAACTATTTCACATGAAACATGTTTTGAATATCTTATGCAATTACATTTCCAAAACATTCCACAGTTTTTATCAGTGTATTACAGTGCATACTATCCAGAAATTCCATTTAATAATACTTCTTACTAGAAAATTTAAAATAGATTACCAGCTTTCTTTTTATTGTAACCGTATCATAAGTGGTCCTGCTTAAACAAACCTGCAACCAGCTCCTTAGAAGAAAAAAATTAAATCACTACATTCCTATTTTCTGATTTTTTTTTAATAAAAAAAATTTAAAATGGTATGAAAAGCATTAATTCAGTGAACATCACAGTGATTTGCTATTATGGGCTTTAAAGATGGAATCTGACATGTGTATGTGTAAAATCTGCAAATCCTAATCTAGTTTCTAATATATCCTAAACGCACAGATAATCTGTGCATGATAGGAGCACCAAGATATATTCAAACTAGGCACAAGACTGGTAACTGATACCTAAAAATAGAACCTTATCTCTCCTGGTAACAGTTGTGTGGGATGAAGGCCTAGGAGTGGGAGCTGGGGAAGGCCTGCTGCGGTGGGGCTGTGCCCCAGAGAGCCACCTCACCGAGCCCCACCTGTGGCTGCACCAGCAGGAGGCCCCAGCCGAGACACCCTCTCAGGGAGCTGCCACAACACTGCAAGGCAGAGGAAAAGGAAGGCAAAGGGGAAACACTCATACTGAATTACACTCGCCCAGTAACTGAGAAGCAATGATTAAAATCAATAATCCTAGTGCTCTAAGGCACAGCAGGAACGCAAGTCTACTAGTGCAGGTTTCTGTCTCTTGCTGATCAAAGGCAACTGAAACACTGAATTCCAGCACAACTGGATTTGATGTGGGAGGCTTGTATAAGTAAGAAACATGTAGTGGGCCATTTTTAGCCGAAACTCACCCTGCTGAATTACAGTGCCTTGATCTGTGGGGCCTCATTTCAACCAGCCCATGTCTGTTCAGCTTTGAATATATGCTGTGATGCAGAATAAAATGTGACTTCTTGCTATTTGTTTTAGATACTTTCAATAGCATTAAAAACACTATGTCTGCTACCTTGTCTCAGCTAATTAATATCACAAAATACGATGAAAACACACCAGTTGTGCCACTGTTGATTCACTAACAAGATAGTCTTCAGTGGGTTTATAGTGATCCCTTGCACCTATGTTGCAAGAACATGTGATCTTTTGTTAATACATTCACATCATAACCACTAAAATCAGTGCTTCATCCTATAATGCTGCAGTGATTAATATTAATTAATTTTCACACAAATGGCACTGGAAAGAAACAATAATGCAACTTCATCTTCCAGTTTCAGTATTATTTTTTATTCTCCCCTGGCTCATATGTGATTTTAACTATCTTCTCCTTTTTTCTCCCCATATATTTTTAATATCCTGTTGTCTTTCAACTCCATAGCAGCTGCCTAGGGCATGGATTATCTCTCTCATATATGCCTATAAAAATATAACACATATATGCCTAGAGACACTGATCAGGTCTTTATGGCCCTGCTGCAGCATGGAAAAATCAATGCAGAAGTGAACGAAGGTTATTGTAACTGAATCCATGTAGGAATTAATGGCTCCTAATACAGCAGAACAGATCAGAGCTCCTTCACCATTTCCTTTCTTTGTTGTTCTTAACTGCCAAAAAGGATTTACACTGAGGGACAGGTGATATTTTTCCTCTGTAGGACAAATCAGCTTGTGCAGACCTCTTTGTTGCCATAACTAGGCCTGTTTAAAGCTACTTTGGCTACTGCTGCACTATGGTGCAATCACTGAACTGTGGGCAGGTACACACAGGTGAATATCACTTTGGTATTTCTTACCAAAGTGTTATTTCTTGCTGGTCAACCTCCTTCCACTCTGTCTTTTGGGCTCCTCTCAGGCCACCATGCAAAGATCACAGCCTGCCCAAAGCCAGGGGGCTTTCAGAGGAAGCATCTCTCTAGGTCTTATTCCCACGCTCAGTCCTAAGCATTTCTGGTCAGCAAGATGATACATGGGCAGAAGGACTTTCAGCCTAACCCATCAAAGCAGCTGCTGTGCTCTTAGTGCCGGAAACTATGACTGGCAGGAAGGATCGATCTTTGCAAAAGACACACAAGACTTTGCCATCTCGGCCAAGGCCATGGCCACACGCTATTGCCAGCAACATGCTCCTATCCTAGAATGACAGACACAGAGAGAAAAGGGAGAAGAAAGCAAGAGGCAGGGAGGAGGAGAAATGTCCATTTTTGTCAAGGCAATATATTAATACAGTATGTTAAGGTAATGTATTATATCATCTTAGGAATATTCATTTCAGAGAGAGAAGCCTGTTCTGAAATGTGCATGACACTATGTAAATCAAGGGCTTATATCATGACAGCTGGATTACTATTTTTCACTGAAAAAATAGTCATAAAATACAAATTTGCTGAGGTAGAAGGAGACTGTAGAACTACAAACTTGTTGTGATGAATTCCTTCAAAGTTTGGGCAGCTTTCTGCTGAAAATAGGCTTGGTCTCCCATCTCACAAGCTGCTCAGGAGCCAGGGAACCCTCTGAATTCTCCTCACCGGCTGCTTAGAGGTTCCACAAATCCTGGAGCAAAGCGAATATGTTCCTAAATGGGACTCAGTCTTTTGCTCAATCTATGGCTTTTATTTTTTCTTGGCTCCCTACCACGGAGCTGAAATTAGGCTTCTTGCCACTGCAGCAGACAGGGAGAAGAGAGGGCTCTGCAGGTCTGCAAGCTCCCTGCAGGAGTGCGGCTGCCTGGCAGCCACGGTCCCTCGCTGGCCGCCAGCCCGGGGACCTGCAGGCTCCCCACAGCCCTGCAAGCCTTGCCCGAACCTCCGGCTCTCCCCCTCACCTAGGCCCGCAATGTTAAGTCTGCCTCACTTTTGGGAAACAAACCAACCAACCAGCCCCAACACAAAGCAACAAAACAAAACAAGGAAAATACTCAAGTTGATTGGAAAATCCAGTGCTGTGCTACTGAACAGCCATGAACAGCTTGTGCAGCCATCTTATCCTACACGTTAATTTTAGGCCACACGCTGAGTTTAGTCACTGTCAGGATGAGTACAACTTGTTTGACTGGATGAACTGAAATACTTTAGATGCTGGAATAGCACCTTAAAATGCTTGATTTTTTTTTTAACAAAGTTATGTTTAAATTCTTAGGGATGTCCTTCTTGAAAATATTACAATGTACCTGTATTTCCATAGCCTGTTACTGTTGATTAGGAGAGTAAAATGCAGAAAGACAAGGTAGTTCTGTTCCTTCCTTAACCAAATAAGCATCATAAACTGGATGTCTAAGCACATTTTAAAAAGCAACAGCAGTTATTATCTAGACTATTATCTAGTTAATATCTAGAGCACTAGATATTTTGGCTTAAAAGGGACACAAAGTGTAGGCAATTGTGCCCTTTAAGCAGGAAGCAGAGGAGATGTGGAAGGGAGGCAGGGTTATCATCTGCATTGCACAGCACTGCAGAGTAAGCTCCAAGGACCACTTCTTTCTCCACGGGCCTCTAAAACCCTCTCCCTGGAGAAACCCTGCTAAAAAGAGGGGCAAGATGAACAGCAGACAGTAGCCTTGCTTTGGATCTCCTGCATGCTTTTTGGATCTATCCTGGATGAAGAACATGTGTCCTGCCAACAAAACCGCCTGTGTGTCTGGAGCGAGCCCACCAGCGTTGCAACTGAAGCTCCTAAGTGTCCCCTACTCCTTTTCAAAAGCAGTTCAATCGTTCCTTTCCTTTGCTGGGGTAAATCAGAGTTTTGGTACTTGCTGAGAAAAACACACACTTCATTTTCTTAACGTAAGTTTGCTGTAATGAGGGGTTTAAATACATCTAAATTATAGGATTTGTATGCTCAGTTTGTGCATATGCATATGGAAGTCTATCTGAAAATCTGACCCACAGAATATGTGCTAGATACATCTGAAGATGTGTGTGCTACATGGAGGTCTGTGAACATGTAGTTTGCTCTTTCAACATTTCACCTGGGACACAGATTTCCTACAAGTAAAAGTGTTACTGAAAAGCATATTCCTTAATTTTCACTGGAAAGGACTGTAATGCTGACCTCTGCCATGGAAGAGTGAGGCCTCCCCACGCTGCAGCCCCCCGGGGCACAGTGTGCCTGCGCTGGGCTGGAGGTGGCTGTGGCACCCAAAGAGGTGCTGAGCTGAGCACCATGCCAACATGGAGCCCCAGTCACGGGTTCTAGCCTGCCTGAGCACACTCACAGGGGTCTTACACCAAGACTCTTAAAATACTGAATTCCCTCATCTGCCCCCAAATCATTTTATTCTCTGAAGAGAAAAATCTTAGCTTACATCTCCATCAGTCCCAGCAAAAGATTAAACTCTCCAACTCCATCCTCCCTTTGACCTTTTGTGAACCCACTAGTGATTTGAAATCCCATTTCTCACACCTTTGAAAGGGCAGAAAAAGACCCTTCTACAGCAGCCTAAAGAGAGGAGCACTGGCCTCCCTCCGCTGCGCAGCCACCACAGCTCGCACAAGCAAGATGCATGCCCTTGATCCAAGCTGTCAATTAAAACATCTTGGATGCTTTTGCCTTGGCAAAGAGCTGTACTTAGTAACATATTTGTAAACAGACTTACATTGCCTTTAATTCTATTTTTTCTCCAGATGACAGTGTAAACATTAAAATCCATCAGTGATGAGCTATATATATAAACAAAATAAAACCCACAAAAAAGAAAGTAAACACAACAGAAAACAATGGAGTGGAAAAAAAAAATAAACCATCAGCCATATGCTGACTTAGGATAGATCAGATTCATGGGCAGCTGCTGTGACTTTGCACAAGTCATCTGACCATAATTCAGTGGCAGATCATTTAGGCCACCTGCTTGATCCCTGGCAGCAGTGCAAATATCCTTTGGAGCCCCCAGTTCCTCTCACTCTTATCTTTTATCAGCTTTGGCTGCACTTTCAGAAAAAACTCTAAAATAAACCTGGGAAAGCAGAAAGGTGTTCATGTTGATTTAAGTTTTACTCAACCTAATTTTCTTACTACATTATTTTAGGAATTTTTCATCTCTGAATTAGTTCTCTTCAGAGAACCCAAAAATCAGTTATTGGTCTACTAGGTTTAAATACATTAGCTACTTACACATAATGTTTGTTAGAGCATTTGTTATATTGTTATATTAGATTGTTATATTATAGCAGTCAGTGACTGTTACAGCATTGAACACACATCCTGATGAAATTTAGCTTCTTTTTTTGAAAACAAAAGCACTAAAGGAAGATGTTGTGCATTAATATGCAGCTACATTAGGAGGACTTATCACTTAAAGACAATATTTTATGGAAAAGTATAAATCTAAGTGATGGCAAAAATGTAGGTAGTCTTTGTAGAAAAACTGACTGATGTGGGAGAATTTTAATTTGTTCTGTTCTGCAGGTGGCATGATGTAATTTGGAAAAATCTAGCAATCGCTTTATTCCTATAGACCCACACACTGCTGGTTTCATTCTAATGATGCCAGAGCTCTTTAAGTAGCTTCATGAAGTGAACAGTGCTGGCAATTTGTGCCCAGAGTTATTCCTTATCTCAAGGTTTTGTCAATATTCATCTCAGAAACACTAAAAAGATGGTGCCGTTTGTTTTTGTTTTGATTGCACTGACATACAAAGTATATTCTAGCTACAAGATAAGCCCTGTATTCTCAAGGAGCAGATGGGTCAAAGCCCATTTCTATCTCACATGAAGGCCTACAACTGGAGCACATAGCTTCTGACTGCTATCATATGAAGCACAGCTACTTAGTGGAGGAACTTATTGGGGGATGTCTTGCCAAACCAGCTACTGAATATGTCTACAGCCTTTTTGAAGAAAAATAACCTATCTTCTCTGCGCTAGATCTTTGAAAGTGCTCTGCTTGTTTCCCTAAACCAGAGGAGAACATGAATCAGTGGAAAACGGCTCCCTTCCTGGTGTACACCGTATGTACGTACTCTCAAGCACAGTCACACTCCCTAGGAACTAAGTATTTCCCTTCATAGATTTTAACAATGTTTGTGTTAAATGTCTCATTTATGTGGCTAAACTATAAAATAGAATATTCTCTTTTTAATACTCTAGAGAGTGAGATTGAAGTGGAAGAAAAATAAGCAAACAAAAAGTCCTCCAAAAGTTTCCTAAGAGGAAATGGAAGTCTCTTATCCAATATGCTTTCAGTCTGATAAGTGCTTTCATGCATGTAAATACTTTTATCATGCATATCTTGTTGAGTTCTGAGGTACCAGTAACCTGAGACATTATGAAAAAGAGGATCATCAAAGCCAAAAGAATGACATCTTAGTGAAGAAAGATGTAGTTGAGAACCAGCTCTGAAACAGAGATATAGAATTCAGTTCTGTGTTGTAACATTACCTTGCTCAAACTACAGCAGTATTTTTAAAGTTATGTAGATGCTTTACTCCAATTGCAGCTGGTTTCCACAAAGTAAGGATAATCCTGTTCTGCCATGTAGAAGTGTTCTGTATACAAATACTCTAGAGATCTTACATGCTTGGAAAATACAATCCTGCCAGGCAGATAAGCAAATACTCCATTCCTGCTCTCACACAACTGGGAGGAGTGGCTGGCACAGCGGAGGGGTGCACTGCTGTTCAGAGGGCCCTGACACGCTGGAGAGACAGGCAGTGAGGAACCTCGTGAAGTTCAGGAAAGGGCAATGCAGAGTCCTGCCGCTGGGGAGGAATAACCCGCCCTGCGCCAGTGCAGGCTGGGGCCGGCCGGCTGGAAAGCAGCTCTGCGGGGAAGGAGCTGGGGGTCCTGGTGCACAAGGTGACCAGCAGACAGCAAGGGCAAAGGTGAACAGCTGATTTTCTCTATGCCAGTAAACCTGTGCTGACAAAAACCAGGGGATACTCAAAGGCTTTAAATTCACACTGCAGCAACACGATTAAGTAACTTGTCAAAGACTGAAAAAATTATATCAGCGCAGGTGAAAAGCGGATACAGACAGAGTTATCTTCATAATTAAATACTTCATACACAATCATTATCAAATCTTAACTAGATTGGTTTCTGTCAGCCTTTTGCACTTCTGTAGGATTCCATTTAGTAAGTAAAGCATTTCATCCAAAAAAATCTATTGCTATTCTATTGAAGATAATATTTTGCCTCATTTATGATGGAGAAAATTTCTCTTGGAACTTTTTAACTCTGATAGTTCTGAATTTTTTCCTCCCATGCCACAATATGGATATGCAGAATAAACATAAAACACAAGTACCTAACTATTATTATTTACAGTAAGACATCTTTATACTTCAGTGACACTACAAAGAGGCCTTGACTTGGTCTCATTAAAGATGCACTGAGGAACTTGCATGCAATGATCAATCTAGCCTTGGATTAAAGTTGAGAATGTATTCGATATACTGAAGTTTTGTGAATGAGTTTTGGCCTCCTGCCTCTTCAGGCTGCCTAGATATAACAACGGACCGGAAAAATCAGCCAAGCGTAACTCTTTTCTAATCATCTTTGACCAGACTTCATGATTTTTCTAAATCAAGATACAAGTTTGAACAAAAAAGCTTATGCCTGTTTAACATGGAAAACTTCAAACCCACAATGGTTCTTATTGGAATGAATATCAGCAGAGCCAAAACGACAAATGTCAGCTGAATATTATCTGATTTTATTCACACTAGTAAAATGAAAAGATCAAATATTTCTACCAAAATAGAAAGGAAAGTACAATTTCTAGCAATCTGTCATTTTGTGATTCTATAGATGAAAGAGACACAAACTGTAGGTATCCCAGGATAAAAGTGTTAAAAATAAATATTTCAGCTCATCTAAATTTAACAAAACAAGATGCAGACTTTGCTTTATAGTTAGGTTTTTTTTAACCTGATATTCATTGATACTATTTAAGAGTTTATATTTCAACTTAATATATATATGAGCTTATTAAAAAAATTAAGCAGTAGGGTATTGATTACGCCCAATAAATTACATGTCTAATGGGATGGGAAACTCATCAAAATGATAGAATTAATTGACACAGTCTGAGCCCAGGTCAAGAAATGTCTTTGCTTGCCACAATTTGATGTGAATGGACATGATTTATATCACAGAAAAGCCTTGTCTTCCATTTTTGAATCAAAGAAGTACAATTCTATATTGATAGAGACTGACATAAAAAAATGATACTTTCAAATGGGAGCACAACTGCGGTACCAAAAACCCTATACTTCTATGAAAACCACATTCAGTTTTCATGTTAGCCAGATGCATTTAAAGACCACCAATAGAATTCATCTTCGTATATGTACGCGACTGTCAATACAAAGAGCAGGGACAGTCCTGGGGACCTCTGCTCCAAGCCTAGCTCAGATTTTGAAAATCTGTGACCATATACCATTGCCAGCATCTGACATCAGCGCACACAAAAATGAGAGTATTGCCTCCATCCTTCAGGGAATGCCTTGTGTAGATGAAAACCCACTGCCAACAGTGAGGCACCATGTAGGGAGACTTGGCATATGCGTCCTATGCAGACATAAAGTCCTAAAAGAGAATTTAGTTACTTGTTCCGAGTATGCTGCCCCAAATATGCTAGCATGCTCCATGCCTCACAGATTTCTTCTGAGATATATTAAATTTCCTATTAAAATTCCTATTAGTTTGTTTTCATGTTTTTATCATTGCTGCTAGAAAGTAGATAATTGTAAAAAGTAAGCAAATGGGAAGCTACTTCCAGCCATTTCACCACAGTGAGACTAAATAAACCCCACAAGCATGAAAATATCATTTGTTTTCATTACTCTTTGTGCCAGATGGGAGCTTTTAGGTTATTGCACCACATAATGATTGTAGAACACCAATTGTTAATACACACTTTTATTCTGAAACTGATCTTTTTTCCAATATGCTGTCATTTCCTCTCAAGGCAATGCTGCCTTAGATAAGATAGCTTAGTATTCTCTATTTTCCATTTCTTCCTTACAGAAAAGCTGAGAACTGTACAGAAAATATTTGGCTAGTTTTTACAAGTGACCATTTATGTTCTGATTAGCTGTTGTGGATTCTGTCCCCAGTTTAAGAATTTCCACTACAAAATGTTGACAACGATACCTTTGAGACAAGAAAAAATCATTCTATTAACTTAAAAGAAGTTACGGAAGCTCAGAATTCGGAGAAAGCCATGCATAATGTATTGGCTCCCTTGTTTTAGCTAACTTTTCTACGTTCAATCTATAGATACCCCTTAACAATGAAGTATTGTTGCACACAGACAAAAAAAAGTCTGTGCTACCAATTTACCTGCAAACAAAATATATTTCTTACAAATGTACTGCAGGTCAGTGGCTCTGAGTCAAAAATAAAGAGAGAAAAAAAAAGATCTTCTATCAAGCTTTTGTTTTGATACTGAACTCCACTGCAGACTGATGATGGTGCAGGCTGAGTATTTCTGAGCGATGAGCAAGCCGGGGAGCATGAGAAGTTGGCCTCAGTTTTGTAATGCACAGTACATCATCAGCCTGGACCTGGAAGCACCATTCGGAGCGAAGGAATAATTCATTCCCCAGTGCTTTTGCCAGTATCAGAAAGCAGAACAGAAAAGATGGGGAGATTTTATGTTGTGCGCGCTTGCCTATTTAAAAGCAAGTTGACATCAATAGCTCATTTTAGCCCTACTTGTGAGCAGTTCAGATTTTCAAGAGCAGCCCATTTGTCTTATTTTGAGCTGGAAACCAGGTGGTTAAACGCTCTGAGGACACGACTGATTTCAATAAGCTTATTTCCTCGCTAATACAGCAACTAACAATTACGAATATTTATAGCCAGTAATCGGCTTAAGCTCGAAAAGAAGAAGAAAAGGTGAACTAGTAAGAACCTTGATCTCGCTCCTTGACGTTCCCTTTATCTTCTGGACAAACTGTATTGCTTTCAACAGCGGTAAGCGCGGGCGGTTGTGCCCGCTGCCGCTCGGCGGGACGGCGGGACGGCGGGGCTCTCCTCGCGGCAGCTCCGCGCGGCCCCGGGCTCGCAGCCCGCGGGCAGGGAGATGCCCCGCGGTGCCGGGTGGGCGGCCGCCCGCCCTCCGCCAGCTGGACTCGGCGCTTCGCCTCGCTAGGCGCCAAGCAGCGCAGCCCCCGCTCCAGGCAGAGACAGACATTTCTATTAAAAGATTAATGAGGCAAAAGAGCAATTAAGTGCTGTAATTATATCACTCCTGTCCTCTCCGAACGCACACGCGTGCCTGCACAACTCGGCGGCAGGGCAGACACAGGTGGCCACGGGGCAGAGCCGGGCAGGGGGGACGCGGTCAGAGCTCTAGAGCAATCAGAGTCGTGAGGGAACGAAACATGTGCTTCGAAGGAAAGGGAGAGGATGGAGAAAGCCAGTGGGGCGAAAGGGATATAGCGCCTCCTTCCAACTGAACTGGCAGAAAGTCAAAGCCTGTCAAAGAAATAACTGCAGTAAAACTGAACTTGTCAGGCACTGTTAGTCACTATGTTCATATGCTAGCGCTACTGGAAGCATTTAAAAGAAGTACCAAGCATCGCTATTTATAAACACGACCCTCCTTCCCTAAAGCCCACTCCAACTGCAACGTGATAAAAGAAAAGAAAAGAAAAGAAAAGAAAAGAAAAGAAAAGAAAAGAAAAGAAAAGAAAAGAAAAGAAAAGAAAAGAAAAAAGAAACATTATGCTGCTCTGTTGGCACTTTCGTCACGTGGCTGCCAAGCAGGGTGAGGATGGAGACTGCTCAGGCTCTCTGTTGTGGAGAACCGCAGAATGGTGCTCGTTGGGCACTGTAAAATATATGCTGGAGAGGGAGACACGGAAGAAAAGCATCATTTAAAGACTACACAGAATTATGCACATAATTTTGTAGGTGGATATGTAAAACATTTTTCAGATCATTCTTATTTTCTAGACTTTCTGATATTGGATAATTTATTTCTGAGGTATGCTCTTCTTCATAAACACTCCATGCCATCACTGATGAAGAAACTTCATAAATAAGGAAAATAAAAAAGGTCTTGAGATGCCACCCATGCCTGGAGCTATCACTGACTGAGGACCCCATCCTACAACCTCTACTTGAGTGGCAGTATGAAATATGTATTATGAGCCTTCAATGAAATATTTAGCTAGTGAAAACAGAGAGATCCTAGCACTTTCCTTATAACAAGGGAACGCGGCAATTCATAAAAACATTGATGTGAGACATACTTGAATACTGTAATGGTAAGAATTTTTAGAACATCATAAATAATATGCAGCGCCTTCAGTTATCTACTATTCTAATACATGACACTTATGTGCTCTCAAATGCAACAGCACAGAAGAAGGCAGATGGAATAGCCTACTCCGACAGCATGCTCTGTTCCGCACATTTCCTCGTTCTCCCAGAAATTTCAAAATTTAACAGGAAACCATCAATCAGCAAATTATATTTATAAGGTGTCACAAGAATGTGTTCACTGCACAAAACTACGTATAGCAGTAGCAGTGATTTGGAATAAAATATATAGAACCCCTTGCTAAAAAAATGCAGACAAAAGCTGGCAATATGATGCAGTAGGTTAAAAACAGATCAGTTGTACTGCACGGGTAACTTGGTAAGCTAGGAACTTATGAAGTTAATGAACCTAAGAACATTTAAATATAACAATAATACCTGAATTTTAGGAACAACATATATAAAGCATTCAGTTAAGGAACTGGATCATATAAAATTAATTCTGGAAACAGATTAGAAAACATGGCTAATCAGGTAAGGTAAACCATGAAGACAACTAATCCAGTTTTTGATATACAATCAAGTATATCAAACTAACAAGTAGTATAAGGAAATGACATTATCTCTGCCTACTTTATGTGGACTATTATTGGTATCTACTACTGGTTTCCAAACATTGGGGGAAAAAAAAAAGAGAGAGAGAGAGAGAGAGAGAGAGAGAGAAACTAAAATAGCTTTAAAAATTGCAAAGATATCCAGATATAGAAAAACAGACTTTAAATGAGAGATTTAGGATATTTGATTTATTATACTTCTTTACAAAAAGGTTGAGAGGACTTGATTCTTGTCTTTCATACCTTAAATATGAAAATTCTGAAGTTAGAAAATGATATAGTGGAGTGTCAAATCAGAGAATCAAAATGTGGTTTTGAGCAACAACCGCCCAAGACACTCACACTCTTGGATTATCATTAAACATCCTCCCTAGTATTAACAGCAGCAGAAAATGCATCAGAGACAAGTACAGTTCATACTGTCAGCTCGGAGTGCCAGGTCAGGCCTTGTAGCAAGTGTCACCTCAGCTAAGTAACCTTACCTTTGCAATGTCTAAATCCCACTAAGCAAATCATGCACTTTACTCGGGCAGAAAAACTAATACACACAATTTTTGAGATAATTATTTGATGAAATGGTTGGAGTATATTGGGTATGTTCTTGATAATGGAAGTCAGTATAAGTAGGTATGTATGCATTAAAAATTTTAAATCCAAGTATTATCCTACCCATTTGAAACAACTTCTCTATTTCTACCCTTTAAAAACAAGTTAGAATTGTAGCTTTTGCAACTGTGCTCTCTTTAAAATTAGGAATAGGCTTGTGAAGCAACCAAAGAACTTACTATTTAAGTTATGACAAAAAGTAAGACAATATTTCAGGGAATGCCAGAAATATTGATGAAGTTAAGTCATCAATATTTTAATTAGGCACTGAGATACGACACTGTATGAATTACTAAGACATAAATCTCATTTGGGACTAGCTAGCTACAAATATAAAGCATTATAATATGTATTTTGATCACGATAAACTATGAAAGATAAATATCAGCACATGGTTTGTTTACAAGATGATTTAAAACAGCTGCAAAAAACGAGGTAGCATTTGCTGTGCAGCATTAAGCAGAATAAATTAAAAACAAAATCTGGGAAGAAATGTATGTGAGGGCTCACATAAACATTTAAGAGTATGGAGATGAGAGCTCCTCTAAGACAAGAACTTCTCCTAAGAAATGGTTACCAAAGCCAGTACTGGTTCAGCCTACATTTTTGGCTTTTTGGCCAAAATGTAGGCTCATTCAATCAACAGGAATTTTAATGTACTCAAATGTAAAGCAAAACTTTCAGGGATAAGGCAAAGGAAACACATGCTTACAGGAACAGAGTGTTAGAAAGGACAGAAAAATAGCCTTGTTAAGCATCTGTAGGGATTCTGTAAGTAACTGCTTAGGTCTAGGTTGGCAGTTTGCAGGTTTTCAACCTCCCCTTGCAGTCTGTAAAGTCACTAATCCATTTGATTGGATACATCTTTCCTCCCCAAACTGACCAGATGTCCTTGTGAATCAGAGATACCAACATACTTCTCCAGTCACTTTTCAATGTTATTTGTTATTTCAGGTACTCAGACATGGGAGTGTGCTTCCTTTCCCAAACACTCCTATTTTTATATCCCTCTGGGTTATACTTATTTGACTAATGTGTGCAAAGTTTAAAACCACAGACTTGGTAAGAACTAAAGATCTCCAATCAGCCCTGAAGACCTGCTGCGCATCACAACCTAAGGGGCCTCTTGTGTGCTGAGATGCTGAGAATGAACATTATGTAACTTGGGATTTCTTGTAGAAACAACAGGATGAAACATGGGCGCTTTGCACGTAAACAGGGCTTTATTTCAGGGGCAGCTTTAACAGATATATCATGGCACAGGGAACACACAGGCATAAATAAGAGAGCAAAAACCTCCCCAAACACCTTGTACAATGTTAAAATGTCAGCTAACTCCATTCTGGCATGCAGTAACCTACGCAGAATGCTTTCTAATTAGGCATCTGACACACAATTCTCTGTTTCATCCTAAAATTCTCTCTTGGAAAGGCTGGACCAAACTTACTTTTCACGAAGGGCAGGTGCTCCCTGACAAGCCCAGGGAGCGGTGACAGCTGGTGGGTTTTGACTTGAGCATTACATACACAAGGAGGAGAGCAGAGCTCCCTCCCCCTCCTTTTTTTTTACTTATATGTCCAGCATGCACCTCTGATTCTTATGCGCATAGTATACTTAGCAATTTTGCAGTAGGGTATGTTTTAAAAGAAGTAAACATCTTGCACTGAAGAGCTAAGAAGCAGCAGCAGCTGTTGCTGATGGCCAGGGTACCTCACCAACAGGCTCTTGGAAAGCCAGTGCCCCGTCCAGTCCTCTGGTGGGATTTGCACTGCTCCTTGTTTTTCCACAAGTAAGATACAAGAATTGTCCTCTCCAATAAAATGATGTATTTGCTGATCTCAGACTCTTTTAAAAAGTAATGTTTTTTAAAAACTAAACAGGACGCAGGTAAGTTAAAGCAGCTGGCTATGCTTCTACATGGAGTTTTTCTTGGCCAACTGTTAACTAAATTAATTATCTCACTGCTGAGTTAATTAGGTAATATTAGTACATAAATACTCCCAATTAATTATCCTAAGCTAATATAAAGACAAGCACCTTCAAATGTGTTTGACACAACTGTATATGTTGAATGTAGATTTCCCCATTTGCTTCCCAATCTGATTTTAATTAAACCATTATAAATAAAAGTCAGTCTCATAAATGAATTACTGTATCACAAGCTAATCACTCAAGAAAAAAAAATGAAAGGAGACAATATTCCCTTGTATAACTATCCTGCCAGTTGGAAAGAATGACTTTAATAAATAGCTCATCCATTTCAGAATTTTAAAGTAAAATGTTCACCAACTGAATTAATGCACCTGCAGTCTAATTGCATGAAAATGAGCCAAAAAAGATATGAAGAAAATATATTTTCCCTCAGCCTAGTAATTCCCCATTTCAGCAACTTCTTCATTCTTTTTCCAGGGACCATTTTTATACCACTAGTTATTATGAAGACATATCTTGATTGCTATCATCTCTTCCTGGCTTGCCAATTGCTATTTGTTTTATTGTTTTTAAAATGAAGATTCAGTTTTATTAGTATTACATTTTGTTACTTAATAACAGTGTGACTTAAAAGAGGAAAACCAACAAATTTAGTCTAATGCTTATAAAACAAAAATCAATGTAGTCAGTACTCATGGCTAAATATGCCAGCTTATAAAAAGGATGAAAGCTGATAACAAAAGCTTGATAATAGCTCATAAAAACATGTTTTTACGCTTTGGCCTTTACTAGTGCATTTAGAAAGAAGAAGAAATTTTTTTTGACAGTCATAAGACCATAGCCCAGGGCATGAAAAAACTCTGTTTTCTTTTATGAAAATATGTTGAAGTTTGCCGAAAGAACAAGACACTGTTTGTTTTACTAAGGCCTAATGTGGATGGCTATACTAATTTCTTCAGCATACCTCTGTACTCACCATTTATAGAATTACATAAAAGAAATCCATGGAAGGATTAATAATAAATAGAGCTGGAGAAAACAGGCCTGTCACAAAATATATTCAAAGTAACATTTGCAGCTGCATATCATTTCTACTAGCATGAAGAAGATTTCAATCATGTTCAGGAAACACATTTTCAAGATTTTCATTAGCAGATTTTTCCTTTAATTTCATTAATTTAATGAACAACCAAAACATGTTTGCTTTTTTTTTAATTAAGCAATTAAATTACTTCATCCAAGCCTTCTGAAAGAACAAAGTATTATCCTTTTTGACCTTGCACACCTTATTTCTGCCCTTGTCTCATCAACTGTTATTTCTGTGATTCAAGAAGCTTGAGTCTTTTCAAAGGCCAGGCACATTCCCTAGTTGTCACTGACATCAACAGAAATTGGATTACATTTTTTGCTGGTATTGCTGTACTTTTCAACTTGTGACCTAGTCCTATGTTTTTTTATCCGATTAGTTCTTTACAGAAACAACGTTGCGCTATGCAAACTTGAGTCACCAAAACAGAAAGTCCTAAATTTTCGGATTCTCTTTGGATCTAAGTTTGGCCTGAAAGTTGCAGCCACTTCTTGCAGAGTGAGTCCATCTTCATATGCACTTGAAGCAAGTGTATTAACTGAGCACTGAGAAGTGCAGGCTTGGGCAAACACACCTTTATGCTGTGCACTACTGCCAATGACAACACCTTTAACCATGACAGCAAGATTTAGTTGTGTAATATCATGCTGACTTTGCCCAGCTTCCAGATGTAGTAAGATTTTAGAAGACAAGTTCTTTGCTTTTCCAGTCATTAACGTGCTAAGACGTTACATTTAGCTGCTCGAAGTTTTCCTTCTGAAGTCCATCACATTAAATATTTTTAGCTCTCTAAAAGTGCCTTTTCTTCTTCTTTAGAAAAGAGAAAGGGAAAGACAGAAGGATGGAAGGAAGGAAAGAAAAGCTGTTGCACTTTCAGTAAGAGTTTCTCAAAAAGAGAAGGCAGTTTTTCATGTCTAAGTCTCCAAATGGACACCCATGTTCACTCGCCTGGGTTATGTATTAATTTTGCTAGTTGAGCAGCAAAAGAAAGCAAAGAAAGGAGAAAAAAACGTTCCAATACATAGACAGAAGGAAAATATCAGCAACTGCTTTCAGATATTCAGAGATCCTTCTCCACACAGTGTGATTTAAGTATGAGATTGAAGGCACGTATTTGCGGCAGGACTTAACCATCTCCTCTCTGGTTTTCAGCCGCCTGCCCCTGAGAGCAAGCAGATGAGGAGATCACGTCTTCAAAGCCACAGAATGCTGAAGCGGTGCCTGGCCTCTGCACAACACGGGAGAAGCTCGTTCTCCCTCTCCCCGGCTTCCTCGCGCAGGAGTTGAGCACCACCTTGCTCTAAGTTACACAGATAATCTTGTTCAACAAAGTGGGAATGGTTATCTAGCCTGCTACATCTGCTGCAGAAATATTTCTTTCTAGTAACACATTTTTACTTTCAGGCTTTTTTCTCTCCAAATGTTGACTCATTTGCATTTGCTTTGAATGAATGTACTCATCTCAATTCGCTTTTGGTTTGACTTTATGCAAACCTGTGCAGCCTCATAACCTAAAAAGCTGGGCACAGGAATGCCCTGAATACCAGACCTCATAGCAGAGGAGGGGGAGAAGTAGAGGGAATAAAATATGTGTGCTTATTTATCAGTTCTTTAAGCACAACCGAACAGACTGTATGACATAGCTACTACAACAATTGGATTTGTCATGGAGCACTGCCATATTTCTTTATGAAACATGGTAGTAACTGAGAAATACAGACTGTTTTCACACTGTTAGAGACAGTGCGCCTCTTTATACCGAGTTTACAGCATAAAAAAAGGTAGCAGGAGATAAGAGATCCTCATTGTGTGGCAGTACCAGACTTAATGGCATGTCAGTACCACTCACTTTCACTGTGATTATCTGAAATAGGCAGAGACGAGGAGCTGGGAATCTGCTTTCACTGAGCAAGTATCACTACAACATCTGCCCCATCATGTATTTATGAAAATCATCCTGCTGGTCCAAGAATCACTTGAGCATAAAATAGCTGACCTCAAATAAGTTAGAATTTCTGGCATAACTGATGCTACAGTAATATATTTCTACAGAAACCAGGTGAAGATTACTCCAGTGTAGAGGAAACGAGCAAAATGAGCAGCTTCCTTTTTGCACTACTTTTAACCCATCTTAAACATGCCCAGTGGTGCATCTGAGAAATCTAAAAACAAACTGTTAGATGATTTTATGTTTTCTAGATATACACAAATCCTATATATGTTCTGCTCAAAATCTTACATTTTCACTGAGATAACTCACAGTTTAAATCAAGACTGCTGCCCTATTTAATTACTAGCAAGAAAGAACAAACGCACCTAAAATAATTTTCCTTGCCAGACTGTCTTAAGTTGATATCACTCTTGAAATTCAATTGTACTAATCTGTATATCACCCCTACTTGTCAGACAGCAAGAAAAACATTATTTGCTGTTCACATTCTTCCTTGGAAATATGTGATGTCTACAGGAACTGAAATTGACCTTTTTCTTGGTGAAGGAGAAGCTGCCATAGAAAATGTATGTTTTGGAAATAAAAATCATCCTTTGAACATGGTAAAATTGATAAACAAATCTCAAAATAATAGTTTGATTGACCTAAAGGTATAAGACAATTCAAATCAAATGCAAGTTTGCTAGAGTTTGGATCAGAAAATGCAAAGGAGTAGTTGCTCTGATTAGCAGACATTCCTGACTCCCAGCTGTTTTACACGCAGCAGGAGCTGAGCAGTGAGACAGGAGCAGGGGTATCCTGGCTCCCGCACAGAGAGCATCTCTTGCCCCCCCCCCCCCCCAAGCTGTTGCAATAGCAGCTGCTGAGATCCAGCAGCAGCAAAGACCTGCCTCTCCATCTGGGAGGTTTCTGCTGAGCTCTGAACACCTGGGCAGCTGCTGCCACCCAGAAACCTGCTCATTCACCTGCGTACCATTGGCTTTGGTCTCCAGGGTCCCGCCAAGGCATATCACCTCTTAGAGAAACAACATGTTTTAAAACTGCCATCTCAGTAGGAACTGAAAACTATAAGCCCTTGCCACCAACAAAGAGAAGAGCACTTCATGACCGGCAGGAGTGCTTGGCATGGTGTACAGCCTCGGGAAGAAGTGTGTTTTGGTACTTGGGGTTCTGTGCCATGGAACAAATACAGAAAAATCCACTCTTTGTGGCAGAGGTGATTCCAGCTGTTACCAAACCACAGGCATGTCTCCCCACAAAAGCCTCAGTGCAAGCCTCTAGAGTCACTTCCAGCCTCTCGCTCCCTGGCTCAGTCAGTCTTCAAGAATCACAACATGAGATTGAGGGACCCTCGCTCCAATATCTCACATAACCTGATACATACAGCAGTTTCCTGAGAGGTGGAAACAACTGGATTAACGTTTCTGAATCACACTGATAGTGGATTTGTGCATAAGCCAAAAAGTCTGAAAATGTTGTTTATTCAATCTGGCAAATGACACCCTAAAAATATCTAATGTCTTAAAGCTGTAGTAGGAGAAATCCAACTCTGAATTAAGATGCAAATTTCTATCAGAAAGGATATTAAAAATAAAAACTACCCATCTAGGTAGCTAGCACTTTCATCAGAACTTTGAGCTTTTAGAGTAAGATTACAAATTTTTAAAGATATACACTTAATGGGATTCCTGGAAAAATTATACTGGCTACATAAACAGACGCTGAATTGGAAAACGGTTTTGTTCCCTTCTGGTCATAGTCTCTGAATCAGTAGGAAATGTGTTGTTTAGTCAAGTTATTTAGCATGGTAGAAATTGTGCTGTGAAGGCCGTCTTCTGGAGAGATTAGAACAGCAGATGTTGAACAAGAAACTCCTACTCTGCTGGTAGATTATTTCAGCTGTATTTATTCCTGGTATTCAGAACTCACTTGCATCAAACCTTCTGTTGTCAGCCACGTGCCAAAAAGCGCTAAGCTTTTGGCTCCAGTGAGCATTGAGAAGAAAAAAAAAAACAGCAGAATTTTGATTCCACTAATGGCTGACTATAAAGATCCTATTTACTGAGATTTCCAGACCTAAATTTTTTAAAAACATTTAAAAGATATATATACATATAGAAATAGATACATATATAGATATATGCATGCTATGGTAATTTTTTGCATGTAAAAGATGAGGACTTATCAGTCCTGAAATTTGATTTCCACTATTCCTCTCCTACTAAATTCATTCTCAGAGGATGGCCAGCAGAGTTGGGGATTTCGTGCTTCTCCTTTGCAATCCAGTTTTTCCATCATAACTTTTAAGTGACAGGATCACTCTTAAAAAGGAGAGAAAACTTTATCACCAATGTCTCTTCAAACACTGGCCTTTTCTCTGAGATGTTACCAACAGCGTAAATTAATGAAAGCTGGGGAAATGATTTAGGAATTTGACTGAGAATACAAAATTTATTCCTCAAATAACCATTGTGACCTAGTTGATGATGTGCCATTTCCCAGCACTGCCTGCCTGGGCTGAATTCCAGCTGGAAATGTGCCCATCAGTTGCTCTTCCTGTTTCATCCCAGTTTCCTGAGATATCCATCACCACAATCACGGATTTTTCATTTAATTAGCTGTCATATGTCATAATATTTTTGTATAGCTTTTTGTACAATTCATACTTATTAGTTGTGTACTTTATAAGCAAGCAACATTTTGTGGCCAAACAGATCGCTATGGTAATTGAATACAGACTTACCTAAAATTTTCATAGAAGGCAAATAAAGACTGAATGCTGCAGGTGAAATCCCCCTACAGGAGAGCTCGCAAATAACTGCATTGCCATTTCACCACAAACAGGCAGCAAGAAGTCGGGGTGCAGCCAGCAGGTATGTACCTGATTTCCACATGTGCACCTTACTCTGAAATTGCCACGGTGTTTCTCTCCCTCACAGATAAGGACACAAACATGTTGCACATCTGGATGTTTAACGGAACAAAAGAGCCAGTGGCTTCAAATTGTCCACAAAGTGAACGTTGTTCTATATGCTAGAAACACCATGACAGGGCTCCTTGAAGCATAATTTTAATTATATATGCCTCTGCTCTCCAAAACTACAACGGCAGCTTCCCTCCACAGGTCTGGTTCCCAGTGTAGAATGTAGTCCAATTTTCTGACCGTAGCATTAAGAACTCTTTTGCTGACCATTTCCATTATTTCTGTCAAAGTGATCTATGGATTATTTGCATATCTGCTTCTTATCAACAGGAACATTTACAAAGTTCTTATTAGAAACTGAGTACAACCAAGTCAAAAAGGCATTTCAACCAATGAAATGGAAGTCATAATTTAGAAAAATGGGACTGTGTAAGTATCATGGACAGTCTTATTTGGACAGGAGACAATAAGGACTGATGAGCAAGACTACATGTGAATTGCAGGTATGGCAGATGGAAGAAAAGGCCTTTTATCTGTAATTTTCACATACTAAGCATAGAAATCACTGCACAACTCCAGAACTCCACAAGCCTGTATTTCAGAACACAACTGTATTTAAAGCAAATGTTTTTTTATAAAATCCAGCATTGTGATTTGGTGGCAATCTCTAAAGACTGAAAACTAACCATGGACCTATGAAAATTATTATGCTGTTGCCATATATTGACTCTGAGCTACTACATGAACTACAAATTTCTGATGCTTCTCTATGCCTTAACTGCCTTTTAAGACAAGCTTTTCTACTTAGATGTATTTCCTGTACTTAAACCTCTCAGAGAAGCTTTTCTTCACAAGTATGGTATGCTTTTCCTAAATTTCCTTTTCTCATCTTTTAGACTGTTTCTGAAGTCTTTTACCACTGAAATTCTCTCACAACAATGCTAGAAGTAAATCATCAAAAGTTACATAGGGCTTTACAAAGGCTGCTTTCAGAATACATGCAGAATGAGTTCAGCACCAAGAGATACAATTAAGAAAAGATTTACTCAAGGGAACAAAAATCGTATAGAGCACTGACCATGCTCCAAAGGCTGAAATAGCACCTCTTAAGAAATAGGTTAACATAAGCACTCTTCAGGTAAGGAGCTACATTAAGTATAGAAAAAATATTCATTATAGCACAATTGTCTAAAAATGAATATAAATGGTACTAGATACTATCCTTCCCTGAGGCAGTTTTGGCTCTGCACTGAAATTGGCTCAGCATCAGGTCATTTATATCACATAATTTAGGACCTAACAATTTCGGGGGGCGGGGGGGGGGGAAGAGGAGGGGGAAGGTAGGGCAGATCAGCAGGGCTGAACCCGCTTCAGCGAGGGGTCAGCTCCCCCGAGGCCCCCCGGTGCCCTCCAAAAAAGCAAATTAATGTTCAAAGCTAGATGCCAAATCAGGCTTATTCGTAGCATCGCCATACCTAACGTGATGTTACACAGCTTAAAAGGCCAGATCCTGACATCTTTCTTCAGTTTTCAGAAGACTCGCCAGTCCCGCAAATTCTCCGGCAGTTTGCTCGGCTCTGCCGGGATGGGTAAGGCAGCCGAGGCAGAGGGGCAGGCGCCGTTCCCCAGACTCTGTCGCTTCCTGCCCCTATCAGCAGCATAACTCTCTTGCTGGTAACAGCCCTGATCATCTGGCGGCACTCTAGAAGGGGCAGCTCATGAAACGCCTGCAGACAACGCTGCTTCTCGATGGCACCACTCTAGGTCATTTTCACCTGCAACAGGTGACCCCAAAAGCACGTGCACAGGCAGCCTCAAGCATCACCCACGCAGAGCTGCATGCTGCCCCGACGCGCCTGCAAGCGCCAGCACGGACAGCGCTCCTGAGGAGCGCAGCGGGGTCTGCCAGCAGGGCTCGGCGGCTGTGAGGACACAGACACGAGTCCACTGTGCGGGGGCGGCATGCTGGCGTCTGCTCTACCTCACCCTACTTGCGCGTATTCGATCAGGGGGCAAATACAGTGTTTCTGGTATCCACGCAGAATGTGGCTGCGCTCTGCAGTAACACAGCAGCAGCATCCTGACGCCTATGAATCTTTGTTTCGTCCCCTTCCTCCACTGCGCACAACTGTTCTACCAGTATTATTTGGTTTTCTGGCATCTTCTTCCAACACTCATTCACTTTGAGTTTCCCTCACTCATGTTTTATTTCCTTTGGGACCACTTTTTAGCAGAGGCATCTGTTCTCTTGCTACTAAACTCTGGAGAGGAGAACTGTCAAGGGTTTCTTTCCCTACTCCTAGGTACTATTTTTACCATTCCTGTGTGTGCGACCAGCCGGAAGGAAGCTGGGCTCTTGCCTCTCAGCCTCCCAACTAGCTCCAAGAACATCCTCCTCTGCTGCAAAAGGCAGCTTCTCCCTGTTTGCCATCCGTCACAGTGGAGAAGAGGGAAGCACCACAACTGCTGCTGCACACAAAACGAGTTTTTGTGGCAGAGGATGGTCTTCCTCCTCCTCCTCCTCCTCCTCTCACAAGCCGAGAGGTTTCCTCCTGCTTTGCACAGGTGTAGCATCTTCTAGGCAGTCAAACAGCTGGAAAAAACGCACAAAGTACTTGCACAAGCCATTTTTGAGAGCTGTCTGTAATTACACCCACATATTTTTTTCCATATTAACAATACTGTAACTGCTAAAAGAAGTTATGCAATCATAAATGTAGGGGAAATGACCCATGGGCTTCTAGGGAAGTCATTTATAAATTCAGGCAGAAGCGTAGAGCTACTCCACAAAACAGCCGTTGTGTGGAGGTTTTTTCCCTCTGAAGACAAGGTCCATGAAGTGAATAAGGCAAGGCTGAGAAGTCCTGCTTGTTATGATAAAAAGAGATTGTGCATTGCAACAAGCCTAAGGAAATTAATAAGCATTGTACCCTGCCCTTGTAAAACAAGAACATGTGTGGACCAGCCAATTTGATGAGTTAATTACCAACGCAATTATTTTATGGCACAGCCACAAAAACAAAATGCTGGTTTTACATAGAGAGAACGTGTCCACTGTCCCTGTTCTAACTGATGAAAGACTGTACATACAGTTTAGTGAAAATCATTTGAAGGAATTTAAAAGCAGAGTAATAATGAAACTGCTAGAGGGAAGAACAAGAGAAAGTCTGTTGTAAACATGAGAGTTATACTGAAAAGCAAGTGTAAGTTATCCTATAGAACTCTTTACCTGGTTCTTTGAAAATTTGTGCATGGCATAAAGCTAGTAAAGGTAGCAACAGGAACAAAGAAATGCATCCTTTAAAGTCTGAGAAAGGGGAAAAAAATATTTCTTCCTCCTGCTGTTACAGAAAGCTTATCCACATATACATAAAACATAATTTTAAATTGCTGTATTGCAGCAAGCAAACCAGATCTATTCATTGGATCAGTCTCTGACCTAAGAACTAAGTTACTCCTTGTTATGTCTCAAAAACTTTGCCCTTGGGAAGCAATTTGGTCAGAGGCAAACTGGTCTAATGTTTTAAGTATGTTATAACCTAAGTGAAACAGGAAAATTAGATAGTTGGGAACTGTAAAATATTTTTGAGGAATTAACTAGAACTGTCAAGATAAGCACTTTGCAATCTTTATTAGTTACTGCATGCCAGTAATAACTTGGAAGAAGTAAACAACCAGGTTGTTGACTGTAGCTACTCTACTGCATAAAACAGAAGGTAAACGTCCCAAATTTCTCCAGCTACTTTGCCAGTTTGGCTCTGGAGATTCCCCAGGATCCATTCTCATGCAAATAAGTCTGCTAACTCCACTATTTTCTTTTTTCACACTGTCCTTTCTCTTTCAAATACAGGCTTAAAGCGCTACTACAGCTCAGGATTAACTTCTCTAGCGATGTTGCAGAAAATGGGAAAAAGAGACAGGACAAGTTGCCGAACTGGTATTTTTCTTCCTGCACACGTTTGGTTTTATGGGAGAGAGGCTAAAGCAGTTGGATGGGGATGGATTTTAGTTTTCCATTCTGTTTTTCTTGGGAACAATCGTCATTCCCCCCCCCGGTGCCTGTGCCGAGCGCAGCGCTGCTGTTAGGGGCTGGGGCTCAGACGCAGGTGGACTAGCGTCAGGTCATGCACTGCTCTGCCCTACCACGCGCAAGGGACCTGCTGCCCGGGCCGCGGGAAATGGATTAGCCACAAACAGCAGAACGGAGTAGAAAATTCATAGGGCAAAGTTATGAAATTTTACTAGACTCAGGAATTACTTATTTTCACAGCTTCTATAACTTACTTGAATCCTCTACCTAAACATTATCTAGTAGTTTGGCTGCTATCTTTTGTCTAACAAGAACTAAACGTAGACACTACTTTCACTCCACCAAGGCCCCTAAGGTCATTACCTGGAGCGGTCCAAAGCTATTAAGCTATGGCTGCTCTGCTGCCCAGTATATAACGTTCTTTTCTTTTCCAAGTAATCTCACAGCAGAGGATTCAAGGGGCAATTTAGTTGGAACTAAATAAGAAAGACTTGAATTTAAAGAGAGAAAAGAGGCTTAACTTGTACCACAAACTTTTTCTTGCTTTTGTGCTATTATCTTTTTGCTCTCCCCTTTAGTAAGCTGCCTCTCCTTCTTCCCTGCTCTCTCTCTACTTGCAAGGACCTCTGCATCTATCTTTCCCATCCTGCTATTTTTAGTGCACATCTGTTCCTGTTTTGACCTCAACTCTCTCTAGTGCAGGGCTTCATTTTTCTGTGTCACCCTATTGCTAGACCTTCCCTCAGCTGTCGGATGCCTTCTCTCGAGCAGGTCCGTATCCCGTCTGCCCGTGGGAAGCACCTGGCTCTCCTCTCCTGACTTGCTGCCACTGAGAGGACGCCGGTGTCCGGGAGCGCCCTGCGCAGCTGCGCCACCTCCTTCACCCAGCCCTGTGCCCTCGCCGCGCAGCTGGCAAGGCGGTGCAAAGTCGATAACCCGCCCTCTGCTTTCTTCTTGCCCTTAGATTTCTCTAGTACCTTAAAATGTTCCCACAGATGCAGAGGAAGCTTGTTGTCCTTTGCCAGCACACCAATGAATGTGACATACGGGAATCTCAAGCACCGTGTTTTAATTTTCTCTAGATCAGTAATTATAAAATCTGTTTTGTTATGAAATTTATTTTGTTCCACCTCGTTTCTTTCCTCTTGTGTCATGTCTTCCATTCCCGGTACAGTTCCCATTTTCGTTATCCTCATTACTCTATTTTCTCTTTTGCTTGATTTTCCTTTTCTCTTTTTCAGACTTCTTTTTTTGTGCAGAGTTAACATCTTGGCTCTCCCTGAGGCTCCTGCCATCATTTTATTCCCTTTTACTTGAGGACGAAAAGCTCTCTACTAAACCATCGGAGCATGGGCCGGTGCTGCCAGGCCATCCTGCCTCCTCACTCTTGGACCTACCTGCACGCTGCAGTGGCTATGGATAAAGCAAAGCCCCTTGCCTCCTTTCCTTGGCCTGATCAAGACCCCTCATACTGTTGCCCTGGCCGCCAGAAACAAAAAGTACCATGATTTTGCAAACAAGGATTAGCTAACATAAATATTTCCCTTGTTCAGCTTCTAAGTGTGCTGCATTTTTGTTCCAGTCAAGTATCTTGCAGTTTCAGTGTTATAAAACAGTGTTGTTGTAATTGAATATATTAACATTTAAACAAGACACTCAGAATAATGTTTAAAATTCTGAATTTTAAAAAATTACTCAATACTGGATGGATATTATCCAAAAGCTACATATACCTTTAGTAAATTCAGATTAGATAGTGAACATGTCATGTTAGAAATGTCTACTTCTAATTGCATGGAATATTGTATTAAACAGACGTGTGCGTTGCAAACACTGCTCAACTGAAATGTTAAAAAATTATCCCTTCTGCTTTGCCTTCCTCTTCGAGCACAAAGAACACAAAGAGTATCTAATTAACATGCTTAGTGTCTCTCCAAAATTCAATTCAAACGCAAAGTATGCTATCAAAGGCTTGAATATCACAAAGAAGAGTAATTTGGGATGACTGAGCTATCTCTACAAATACGTTAATTTAACTCTAATGGGTCCATATGAAAAGTGGCACTGAATGCAGTTAAAAGCATTTTAACTGCTTTTAAGAGAGAATAATAAAGTTATTAGGAATTTGCAATAACCTTAAAGCTGTCTTGCAACTGGTGAGCATGACTCTGTAACTTGATAATTGCACCAAACCACACAGTATCTTATGACTCACGTGTGACATTTTTCTTCTCAGTAATCTTTTCTCAATAAAAAAAAGGCTTTTCTCATTATCTTATAGAGAGACTTTCTTTCAGAATCTGTGATTTTTCAGGTCCTCTCAAATCACACTGAACAGTCTCGTTTACAGGCTTTACATTTTATGTTATTTTCTCCTTTTCTTTTTTTAATAATATTCTATATATTAGATTTCAAACTACCTTGACAACATTTCCTTTCAAAGTCATTCCTTTGCTGCAGTGTCTGTATCTGTATATTGTATGCTATAAACCATTTTTCAGCATTGTTTTTCACACATACAGGGCTGGTATGTCATTTCAGAAAATGCAAGATGGTAATCAGCTAAATCATAAAGAAGAAGAAAAGCAGCATATAAATGCCGTTTCTTTCAAAATCTTTTTATGGATTAACTTCTGAATGGCATGAAGCAGATCCTCCCACATTCAGCACAGTAAATGAATAACTCTCTATCACCCATCAAGCTTTCTGTTTCTATATAGATGCACTTTCTGAGCACATTAAAGCAATACTGGTAAGAGGAAAATGATTTATTTTTTTAGTCTAGATTTCAAAGAAATGTTCTTAAGAAGAAAGGTAAGTCTAAGCAAAAGTGCCTTATCACAGCACTCTTACTAGCATTTCTTCAAAGGTGCCTTCTACTCAGTAGCAGCTACAAAGACAAAATCTGCATTTGAATACAGATATTCAAAATTAAGTTGAAAATTGACAGTCTTATGGAAAAGATGGACATAAGCCAGAAAACAGAACTGTAGCAAAAGAAAAAAAGATAGCAAACGTGCACAGAAAAGCCACTTGTGTGCACTAGATATGGCATCAGAAAAGGCAAGAGGAAAAAAACTACCAAAGTTTCAGAAGCCTCACTGTGATCACAAAAAAACAAATGCAAATTTCAGTCATTTGAAATACTGGATGGCACCGATCACCACTACCAATACTGCCAAAATGGTCCCTTTCTTTATGAAACTAGACAGTGTTTCAGTGTCTCTGGAGTTACCGTGAGGATCCCTGAAACAGAGGTTCACTCGTACCTCAACCCATCTGCTGAGATTTCCCTGCTGAGATCCTGGCCCTTCCCAAAAGGGTACAACAAGCCCAGGAAGGCCAACTAAGGCACTCTGTAGGAGTCAACTTTGCTTCCTAAACCCAGGAGATTAGTATCTGCGGTGCATATCTCAATGCCCTTATTTTACTGTATCCTGTTTAGTTGCGATGCAAGTGTATATAAAACAAGTATTAATCACAGCTTTTGAACGAGTTGTTTATCATAAGGCCTAATAAAGGGTCATGACAACAAACTGCACAGGCAAACTGCACTGAGCAAACATTATTTTTGAATCCATTTTCTATTTTAAGCCTTTTAATTGAATCCATTATTCATAGATACTGAGAAAAAGTAAGAAAGAATTCTTGAATAACCTTTTATATACTATCGTTATTTTATACTCTCCAACAGACTATTTTAAATGTGGTTACAGCTGAGAGAATCTAACAGTAGCTGAATGATAAAAAAAAAATGACTATAAGGAACTATAATTGTTGCCAAAACAAACCTGACAAAATTAGGACATTCAGTGCTACAGTTAAATTTAAAAGAAACTGAAGTTCAGAGATATTCAGTTTAGCCACAATAATGATTTTCCCTTTAGTCACATCAAGGTGCAATCTAAGGTTGACCAATTCTTTTAACCTTATTCAGACAAAAGTATATGCATATGGCACATACAGAAAGCAAACTATCTTTTCAATCGCTCCTAAAAAAGTTGTAGTAACTATAATTACTAACATTTTATTCAGTCTATGTGGATATGTAAGTTCCTTACACATTTTTTGAACGGAGATGTCCCAAAGTAACAAAATATTTCAGGTGAAATGTGTTTTGTTTTATATCATGGTATTTTAATATTGTCAGTACAAACACAAAATAAAACACATCTTCCTATCTTCACCCTCTCTTTTGACTCTATCTGTACTTTCACCAAGCTCTATACAATTCAACTGTTTTCTCATCTTTACTATGAACTTGGACCCTTAAAATATGTATTGATAAATCAAATTTCTTTTCTATCACCTCATAAACTTTTATACTGCATGTATCTTGAAACTCTGCCTCCAACAAAACATGCCTCCTGGTCATAATGCTGATGCTTCTGCTATGTGGCAGTCATCTGAGCTAGATTTTTCACTACAAAAATAGTGTTTGTATAAGCCTCATGACTCATTCTTAAAATTCCTTTTGGGTTCTCACATATTACTCATTAACAGATTAACTAGACAAATTAACATCTCGCCTCCCCAAAAGGTTGCATTACATGTAAGCGTGGCCATCCCACTGTTTGCCTTCCAGGAAGGCAACTGATTTCCATGGCAGCTCAAGCAGTTTTGTTCGCATCCTCATCATTCCATCCATAACCTTCCTGAGTTATAAATGACTATACTTAGGCACGATGACTCACTGTAATTTAGACATATCAATTCAGTCTAATCTCTTTAGGACTTAATACTTAATGTAATAAGGTCTCACTTAAAACACTTGAAAAAAATACATGTCAGATAGTTATCTTCATCTTGCCTGCAGCGAAAACCAATGCAGAAATTCAGTTCCTTTAATGTTCAACTACGTAGTAATACTCACAACTTGCTTTTATGAAGATAAGCACATAAATCAAAAAATGTGTGTAACTATGTACTCACAAAACTGCCTTTTTAGTCCCCCTAATTGTGTCGTACATTCCATTCACCTCAGTTAATGCTTCCAGGCGCAGCTATTCTGTTCTTTAAACGATTTGGTTCACATAAACTTTTTAATAACTGCATCTCATTACTTAACCACACTTGTCTTCCACAGCCTTTCTCTTTCTTTCTTTCAGGGGTAAACTTAGTGCTTGTTCAAAGAAATCATTAGAGCTCATTCCTTCAAATTAGACTATGAAAAAATTAGATGCTACACACAAATTTTCTTTCTAACCTACCGAGCTCCAAATTTAGCCAGTACTGGCAATGGCTGCACTCGTTTTAGGCACAGCTCCGTGTGCACGGCGCTGCAGGCTCGTCCCCTCAGGGCTCCCGGCCACCGCTCGACCCTGGCCGAGGACTGGTTTGTGCTTTAGCCAAGCGCAAGTTGCCAGTCTCGGCACACAGCTACGTGGGTGAATGTAGTGGCTTGTACAGCGGATACCTATTGATTCCTCAGGGCTTTTAACTTTACCAATCTATTAGAAATATGGATGGGCATTTTCTTCTTTTTGTTGGTCAGATCCCTATAGATCGATCTACTCTAACTCTACATTATTCAGTCAAAATCCCCAGGTAGTGGGGAGTCTGTTCAGGTAAGATTTGCACAGTATTGTCCTTGGTAGCACACAGCCTCCCCTGGGGTAAGCCAATGAGGAATTAAGCTTTCCCTCCCATGTTAATGAAAAAAAAAAAAAGTATATACTTATCAGATGTTAGTTGCTCACTATATAATTACCTATTTAGTCTCTAATTACAGTGCTGATGGAAATCTCTAAGACTTAGTTTGCAAAATTTTTTTTTTTTTTTTTTTTTTTTTTTTTTTTTAGCCAAGAAGAAATTAAAAACATCCCCGCTGGGGCAGCAGAGAGCAGGACATTTGAACAAGTTTAAGCATAGCAGGAAGCAAGCTCTTTGAAGACTCATTTGAAATCACGCAGATAAAACCGACTTTGTTTAAATTCTGACTTCCTAACTGCAATGCTTATGCACACATTCACACAGCATTATACACCACTCAGTTAAAAAAAATAAAAAACCTCATCATAATATTCAGTTCAATATCCGTATTAAAGTCAGGCTTATTCTACAACAGTTAAATATGAAGAGGTGAAATTTACTCCAGATAACACAGAATTGCACAGGACATAAAAAAAGGAACAAACCCCAAATCAGAACAGTTCCAAGCATAAGAAAATGTTAACTACCTCTATCTGGGGTATCAGAAATTCAGTGACTGAGAAAGGCGGTGTCAGAATCAAGAATCATTTACAAAATATGTTGTTAATAAACAGTGTGGGTACCATCTTTGTCATATACTACTAGCCTACACATTCTTCTTTTAAACAGGTTGGGTTTGTTTGGAAAGTTCGTAATTAAAAACATGCAACTCAGAAAGCGCTCAAGGGATAACATAGGCTTCATGGCAAATAAAAGAAATAAATAAATTTAGTGAGGGAGGAGGAAGGGGAAAGGGATTCAGGGAAAATAAAGTAGGTCAGGTAAGAGAAGCAATTTTATCACTAGTGAAGTTCTTAGCTTGTGCATATGATGCATCGGCTGAACCATTACAGTCTGCTGGCTGCACGTCATTAACTATCTTAATATTTGTATTTATCTTATTATTTGTATTTATGAGCTGCAGGGACAAATGGCAAAAACTGCATTAACATAAAAAAATGCCAAAACAAATTTTAATTTTTCTCACTTTTTCATCCTTTTATGCTGAGAATTATTAACTCCAAACGTTATAAACGTCCACTTTACATGGTTAAGGAAAAACAGGAATAAAGAGGAAAAAGCTACAATTTATCTCATGACTTTTCCTTTTGTGGCTTAATACAATGGTTACCCCGCTACCTTGTCAAGCTGCAGATAAATGGAGCAGCTGGAACCCAAAGCCTGAAACCCTTTCAGCCCTGGCTGCGCTGGCACATTGAGAGATGACTGGAAGCAGGCACAGCTCAAGGAAAACCAAGCCCTTTGAGAAAGGCCATTATTCCAGAAAAACAGCACATTCCCCAGCTATTCTTTTTTCTTTCTTTTTTTTTTTTTTTTTTTTTTTTTGTTGCAGTCATTGAAATGTTGGCATCGATTGGCACCCTTCCTGCTCCCCATCTGCCAACGTTCCAGTAAAACACTGACCGTTCTGAGGAGAAAGGGGAAAAAAGATCAGGTTCAAACAGAAAGTTGCACAGGAGTTCACGCAGGATTTCACCTCCTGCAGGGCTTTTTAGCCCATACCATAAATCTCTACAGCTAAAGTGTAATAGAAACATAGTGCAGAAGAATGAGTCCTAAAACATTAAAGACCACGTTTTACCCTTGTTATTCACATAGCACATTACCTAAGCCACTGCCTTCAATGCGAATAACAAGCATGTATGCTGCAAAACAAGCAACTGGGAAAACTAGAGTACCAGATGAATATACGTACTTTTAACATATAGGTTGACTGGCAATATTGTAACTTTGAGATCAAAGTTCATAATTTCCAACATGCTACAATCCTAAAACTTACCAAAAAAAAAAAAAAAAAAAAAAAAAAAAAAAAAAAAGATGTTTGTAAGAGAATGACTCTTCAACATTACTGCTGTCACCTCGCTTGGCTTTCCAGCTCCCAATGGGAACCACAAAACCACCAGCCCAGCCCACGGACCTAGCAGGCTTTTGATAGGTATTTCTGCACTCGATGGAGGATTGTGCTCAGTTTCATGAAACGGAAAATATTAAAACAAATAAAATCCGAAATCTCAAATCTTATTTGGATGCAAATTTGAAAAAAATCCAAACCAGAATAATTAATTTGGAAAAAAAAATGCAATATTTCAGAAACCAGAGAGAGCATAAACAGCAATGGCAGAAATTGTCTGACTTTTTATGAAAATGAGGCTGAAATCCTGTCCTCTCTCCATAAGTACTTTGCAGCTCTTCCTCTTAACTTCCTGTTTCTATGATGAGCTATATTAACAGATTTTAAACTATTTTTAATGACTTCCAGAAGAACTAGGACAGTATATACTAATGATGATCTAAAAGTTTAAATTATGACCTGGTGACAGAGGAAAGGAACGAGGAGAATTGATCTGCTTGATCTGCTTATTGTGTGGGACTTAGCAGCTGAGAGGTAACTTGAGTTTGGCAGTAAGATAATTTATTTTCAAAATATTTGCAGAATAGCAACAGACTCTAGATTGCTGTTATATTTTCAGGTAATAAGAGCTTTTACAGTGCCATCTTTGGCTATTGCAAATAGTAGAACCATTTTAAAACCAAGTAAAAGCTAAATTGGTGGGCTTTTTGGCACCTGCACTGTAAGTAATAAAATTCGTTCATCCAAATTGCAGTAGTAAAAGTGTATATCGGTATTTGCATGTGCATTGTGTGGACATATTCCTACATTATGCAGAAAAGTCAGAAAATGACATTAAAAGATCTGAAGAAGGATGTTATTGATGCAGCATTTTTCTTCTCAGATGACAAAAGGTAATTTAACAATCTGAATAGGTCTCCTCACAGGAAAGACATATCCCTAACATTTTTCCTGATCTTTCTTGTAGTTTCTTGTAAAGACAGAAAAATATTCTAATTCTGAATTTCCTTAATCTATCCTTTCCTCTTTAAAACCCAAATTATCCTGTGGAGCTGCCTACTATGGGAGGATATTGTACAGGGCACAAGAAACATCTCTCCAAATGTAGATTTCTTAGAAGTGCTTAAAGCAATGCAGGAATATGAGCCCTACTTAGGAAAATTTTTGCTTTGTTCTTCAGTAACATAGAAATGACTATCTAGCCTTGATTACGTCCTTTGCAAATCTGAGAGCCTGAGAACGATCCTCTCCGTCTGGAGATTTCCCCATACAATTCAAAGAAAAGCACTGAACACAATTGTTACTACAAAGCTACATTTCTGAGCTGCATTAAGAACATTTAAAATCTATTTTACAAGTTATGTGTAACATCTTCCTTTTTACAGCATACAATCTGTAATACATTTTGTTTTTCCAAACAACCTATTGCATGAACGTTCTTAACACCAGAAGTTAATACCAAAATAGCACGATACAGTTAGTTGCTATGCAAGATAGCTCCACACTTCTGCTGTAATTATTTCGTATTATTGGCAGCCGGAACAGAGGCTGCCAATCTGGTCAAACAGACAGCTGGTTTGAAAACTCCTCAAGGATAAGGCTACGGATTTCATCTTCATTTCAGATCTGACCCAGATTTTGGGCTTGTGGCTCTGGAGGGAAAAGTTCAGTGAAATACTCCCCTGCACAAATAGCTGCCTGTGGTAAAGCAAGACACACTTCCACAGAGGGCCTTTGGGCCTCTTTTGAACTCCTGTATATTATCAAAATTAAAATGAATTAATTACAGTGTTTTAAAAGGATCTTCTAAGCCATTCCCACATAGCATACTTACACAAGTAAAATCTACTGTGTGCTTGAATGCATAGTGAAGTTCAGAAGTCACGCAAAGCTACTTTTGAAAAAAACAAATAGAAAAAAATTGAGCAGCAAGTATTATTTGAAAGACTCTATGAACTGCATACCACTGTACTTCACTTGCGTGTGGCTGAGCATGTTTACGCTGGGAGTTTATTACTCTAACTTAGGCACACGGGCAGCTTGTCCCAGTAGTTAGGCAGGAGGCGTTTGGCTGGGGGCCCGTGTGCCAGCTATCCTCGAGCGCCAGCATCCCTCGTGCGCTTCTTACACGACCAAATACACGCGCGGCAACGCGGCGGCTCCCGGCCGAGCCTGCATCCACACAGCCGCAACGTCCGCCAGCTCCCGAGCGGAAAACCGCAGAACCGGGCGCCGTGCGAAGGCCCCAAGTGCCCATCCTATTTCCCTGCCCCCCCCCTTTTGCTTTTAATTCCTCGGCACCAACCCAGAAAGGATGGTAAGATCAAAAATACACATTCAGCACGAAAGCATCTCGGGGATAACGTTAGTGCTTCTGTAGGTAATCTCAGATAAATCATGATCTCTGCTACTTCTCTGATATTTGCTTGATAGTTCTAATAAAATGATTTTACTCTTAGTACTTTGCCGTTTCTAGACGTGCAGTGTGATTACTCAATGTTGGTTTTCCACTGTAAAATTAAACTTGCTTTCCCATATGGCAGTAATTGCAGTACAGGATCTCAGTAGGCGTATAAAACAGAGAGTACAAGGAAGATATATAGCAGAAGCAAATTATGCCAATTCCAAAAACATTTTTATGCAAATTGAAAGCTAAAACCAGCATTTCCAACTAAACAGCATAAATGTATTCGTATGCTTTGGAATCAAAATAGTTTTGGAAGCTCATACAAGATCTGTTATACTTCGATGTACACACACTTTTTACTGGATTTTATGTAAGGTTGTCTAAAAAAATTAGTTTAATATTTAGGAGTAGCGACTTCCTTTCACTTTAATTTCAAGGCATTTTAACAATTCTTTCTTCTAAAATACAGCATCTTTTTTGGTCAATCTCTTTCTTCTTGCACCCTACTTTGCCATGTTATCTATGAGACCTCATTACTTCAATCACTCTCCTCAGCTTAACTGCATCTCCTTATAAAATCTGTTTATTTACCTAGATCTACTTCTTTATACAGAGTAATTATGTCACTGCATATTTTATGAAAATGACTTGTAACATAGATTCAAAATAATGCAGGATTTTGCAGATCATATTAAATGTTAAAGGAGACAAGCCCCCTAACTTTGCCAAGACATGAGCTATTCCAAACATTTATTCTTACACTCTCCAACTTCAGTCATTGTCATAAATAGCAAATCAGTAAAGTAGGGCTCAAAGAACACTGAAAAGATTTACATAAGCAGGGAAAAAAAGAGATTGCTGCCACTGATTTCCCTCTGGTGAAGCTTTTATGTCATGAAACAGAACAGCAGTAGATTAGTTATTGAATCTAGAGTGGACAAGAAGCCAAGGATTTACTAGGGAATAGTGAAGGGCTACATGAGTCAATATATGTTTTTCATGTGCAATTAGGATGAGATCTTTTTTCTTATATATAAAAGAGGTCTAGTTCTCATTTGCAGATCTACTGGGTGTGCTCAGAGCGATATTTGTGCAACAAATTACCTTTTATTGCCTCTCCTTGCTGATAACACTGCAAAGCTCCCAAAAGAGGGAGGAAGATTTTGCTTTATCTCCCATACAATCAATATAATTCTCAACAAAGTCTGCCATTTTTCACATGATGATATTAAGCAGCCTGAATAAGCTTCACCTGTTTTTTAAGCTTGGCTCAGTTTTTCAAAGTTAGAAGTTTAGAAATCTCTGTGTTCATATGGGGGTGTGTGTGTGTGTGTGTGCGTGTGTGTGTGTGTGTGAGCATGTGGGTGTATGAGTATGTGTAATTACTAATAAATGAACATTCGCTCTACAACCTACTCAGTTTTTCATCCAGTCATTTAATCTAGTCCATATTATTACCAGATAATGAATTTTTCAAAGATAAAGATGAATTTTCAGAATTCTGTTTTGATAATCTCTTTTAGCAGTGTCTCTATACATTAAATTCCCTAAGTCTTTGTTTTAGGTCCAAAATTATTGTCATAAATATAAACCATTAAGAAATAAAAACACCATCAGACCATTCCCTTTTTTACACTGTTATCACACAAGACTTAGACCTTTGGTACTCTTTTAACTCTGTTTCTACTAGAGGAATGCTTTTTTTCTTATTCCAAAACATTTTCAAAAACCTTACTAAATCATTCCTAGCGTACTCAATAGAGTCTGACATTTTCCCAATTAATTGCAACATGTACCACTGACAATGTGAATCTTTCAGTCAGCCATACATATGATAAACTATTCAGAAATGAGATACCATTTCTTAAATCAGTAAAACTGGACCACAGGTGGATCCTGACTTTTATTTTCATGAACACAGTCTCTTAGTAAAAAATGTATTATTTTCTTTTTCCTGTTACAGTTGACTGGAATGAAGATTTGTCATCTAACTAGCACTAGTTAAGTTGGAAAAATATTTAGTTTTACAAGCAAAAAAGCCCTATTTTCTTTGAGCTTAAAACTAGAGCTATAGGAAAAGCATAATTTAATGGAAGATACTTCTGAATTCAAAAGAAAGCAAAGATTATTATAAATTTTCAGAAAATTTTTACTTTGAGATCATTAACACTGCACTGATACTGAGAATAAAATGTATATTCTCTACTAGCTCAGTAGATCAAATTTGACTGAACATTTACAAATTTTTGAGCAAAAAGCAGTTCATATTTATGCAATAAAATTAACTCCTGATGCTCTAAAACACCCTTCAGGCTCAAAAATGAGCAGTGTTAATGAATGTCCCTAATTCTCCACAGTATAAACTAGTAATTTATCTGCTTTATGCTCAGCAACATTCCCGGATGAATTACTTAATGATGTCCTCAGTTGTTCCAATAAACTTGTTGCTAAGAGCTAGAGGATCTCTGTCCAAACATTATATAAATACAACATGGTGAGCCACAAAGTAAGGAAGCAGTAAATCACAGTGTCTCCACATTACTGATTAGGAAGCAATAAATTCCAAAGAAATGAGAGTTTATTTGCATTAAATGTGTGTGTGTGTGTGTGTGTGTGTGTGTGTGTGTGTGTGTGTTTTCACATGTGCACACTGCTAGTCTGCCGTAAGACAACCCTACACTACACCGAAATCTGTTGCCTCCATGGGACTATGACAGTCCGTGTGTTGCAACAGCGTTTTGTTTATTTAGGGACCACAGAAATGCTAAGTCAAATTCTGCTTTGGCTCTGGGAGGTCTGGTTACAGCAAGCTCATTTTACACTAGCACTGTTAAATTTGTTTATTGAAATAGCTCCAGGCCCTGTACACAGAACCTCCCCCCGCCCCACAAAGGTGAACCCAAAAGCTAAATAGCTACAAGTGTACAGCAAGAATGAGATGTACCTGACCCTAACAGCTCCCTATACTGGCAGCTCTAACATCCTAGGGGAGCAGCATGTGGCCCCGGCGAGAGGAGACATCTACATTCCCTCCCCCCTCCCTTCCCTCCCTTGCTTCCTTTTTGTTGGCCTTGCAGAGGAATCAAACAAACTGAGGCAATCGCAGCACTTGGTCAGGGTCAAGGAAGGACTTAGTTTAACTAACAGCATGTTAGTGTCGTCCACAGGCCAGAGATCACTCCTGGATTTGCTGGGACATATGGAAAAAGCTGCATTTGTCAGACCGGCACCTCTTGGAGAACACTTCATAATTTTTGAAAGCAGTAAGTGTAAACAGCCTCACAGAGTGAATTCCAAGAGCTCATGGAATCCCATTACTGCTTGATACAACCCTATAAAAGACATTGCATTTCCATCTTCCTAGTAAGTTTATATACAACACTTCAGGCAAGGCACACAATATAGCATAAAAGGTTCACCCCATTATGCAAATCAATTAAGGAGTTATTATAGCAATATATAGTAAATTAGCTTGTAAAACACAGAGCACATACAGGATAAATGATACAGCGACAAAGAAAAATCAGCCTATTAGTAGGGCACTGAGTAGTAACACCCCATTTAGGAGTGCTTTAAGTAAGGGGCACATACATTGGGTGTCTTGTGCAGGGGTGCTTTGGAGCAGCAGGGGTGCTGCAGGGGCAGGAGTGCATGCGGGCTGCGATGAAGGAGAAGCCAGCAGTGTGGAGACTAGGAGCAGAGATGCTATTGAGAGCTTGGGTTCACACTGGTGCCTTGCAGTTGGAGTCACAGGATATTTTCCTTTCTTGTTCCCCCACTGTATGCATTATTTGGGGGGAACGTAGCAGAAAACAGGGCTGCGGACTGCAGGGGTCTTCCTGTCCCTGCTGCCCGTCTCTCCTCCACCACTACTCTGCACAAAGCAGTTTCTTCCAGGTCCCTCCTTTGTAATGGAGACCGAAGCCTGGGCTTTCCCTGTGGGGTAGGGTTGAAGGTGCATGTGCAGATGAATTTTTAGGGAGACCAATTTGTCCTTGAATTCCTGTGGTTGCGGAAACAAAGGCACAGAAGACCGGGAGGTGCTGCTGCCCTGCACCCTAAGCACATCCTCACAGGGCTATTCATGATGCTCTGATTCAGGAGAAACCGCTGCCTTTCATTTTACTGCACCTTTCTTTTGTTCTTATGTCTTTGCAAGCACTATTTCAACAGCAACGATGGTCTAACCTCGAGAAAAACATAACTACTCAAATGGCCAGCTTACCAAAACCAGAAAATTGTTTCAGACAGAAGCGGTGACAAATAGCTGTCAAGTATGAAAGAGAATCGGGTGGCACAAAACATCCCAAGTGCAGAAGATCAGAGAGAAAAATTCTCCCTGGCCTTTTCCTCCCAAAGTAATACTTTTAGTTTTTGTATTGAACTAACTATAACATATCTTTTACTAACAGCTTCTTCCATCTGTGCCTGACTGATACTCTGCATAGTAAATTATTACCAGCAGAAATTCCCTCAGATCTCTCATGGGCTTATTTTTTATTTCCTAAACACAACTCTACAATCAAATCAGCAGCAAACTTTCTTAGCAATAAGTAGAAAATCTATTTTGATAAAGTGTCTGAGTGTTATGCATCAGTTTGATGAATCTTTACAAAGCATGAGCACATACTCATTTCCCACACTGTTTTACATCATGCTTTTTCCATAAGAAGTTTACATAGATGTCTACATATTTGCATCCTGCATAAGCCAAACTGTAGCGCTAAGTAGGAATTCAACTAGAAAATGCATAATTCAGCAGCTCCCCAAACGTCCTTCTTCACAGCCACACCACATATGCTCCTGCTTCAATTCAACACAACAGAGATCTTTGACAGACAAGCGTGTTGCTCTCAAAAGCTTACACCGACACACAGATCCATTGGAAAACTGGCGCTTGCTGCTCTCCGACTATGGGTATTTTGGGGGATCAGTCCCTATCACCCATAGTACTGCATTTCTGGTGACCATTTTGCTGACCAAACATGGAAACAAACTCCACACCACACTGGCCTTTCCCCAGATACAAGAAGCTATGTTGTGTGAAAGAAGGGTCTTTTTTGAAAAAGTTGGTCTCCCTAAAAATTCATCTGCACATGCACCTTCATCCCTACCCCACAGGGAAAGCCCAGGCTTCGGTCTCCATTACAAAGGAGGGACCTGGAAGAAACTGCTTTGTGCAGAGTAGTGGTGGAGGAGAGACGGGCAGCAGGGACAGGAAGACCCCTGCAGTCCGCAGCCCTGTTTTCTGCTACGTTCCCCCCAAATAATGCATACAGTGGGGGAACAAGAAAGGAAAATACCCTGTGACTCCAACTGCAAGGCACCAGTGTGAACCCAAGCTCTCAATAGCATCTCTGCTCCTAGTCTCCACACTGCTGGCTTCTCCTTCATCGCAGCCCGCATGCACTCCTGCCCCTGCAGCACCCCTGCTGCTCCAAAGCACCCCTGCACAAGACACCCGATGTATGTGCCCCTTCTCCAGTGTGAGGGCTGCATGGGGAAACGAGGACTTACGGACCACATCCCTGCATGAGGTGGGCAGCACATATACTACACTTTTAACGTAGGCCTTGAGATTATAATAATTAATATATCCAAAGTTGGTGGATGGAGTTAAACAAATTGTAGATAAAGGTTTTCAGCTGAACAGAAGAAGTAGGAAACGGGAAGCTCTTCTGAGTCTCAGTGAAAACTGGGAGGAGACGAAAGTTATCTTGAATCTTTGGATCCTCAGTTTATCAACATGTCAGAGGTAATGCTGTCCTGAAACTCTAATTCCTGAAACAAGCCCAGCAACTTAATAAACATCAACTCTAAAAAATGAGATCTCTGCTTGAGTATTTCCTTTATGTTTAACAGGATAGTCAGAAGCACACTTCTGCACAGGGCGGTTTTGCTTATTAACTATCGAGTAGAATGGTCTTCAGTGTACCCAGTTGTACCGCATCACCAAGACAAACTCACACTATTTCCATGAGATCACAGGTCAAGCCTATAATATTTTTCTTTCATTCTTTTCAGGAGACAGAGATTATATAAAATCCATCTATTCTGTTAGCACTGTCAGACCTTGGCAATACACAGGTGCTTGATGTATGGTATTAGCTTTCCAGACGTTTTGATACCCTGTCATTCCAATAAGCTATTGAGATTGAAAAGCGAATTGAGAGAAGGAAAATGTCTCAGCTCCTCTGACAGATGAGAAGAATTTCATAAATGCTCTCTTCCCCCCAAGGTATCACCAGAGAAACGCAAGCTCTAGCCCCAGTAGGACGGCACTAGCACTACCACACTGCTAGCTGTCACAGCAATGAAGATGTGCTACCTTCTTGAGACCTGCACAAGAAAACGGGACAAATCATGGCAGGTCACGAAGAAAAGCTGCATTAACCTCTGGGACTGCAAAATACCTTGCTTCCGCAGCCAGAGGTAAAACCCACAAGAAAGTGGAAGAAAATGACTAGACACAACTACAGCACAGACAGCTTTTCAGCATCTCCTGGGATGGAGATTCCACTGCCTCTGAGCAAGATGTACACTTGGAGTATCAAGTCTGGGTATTCATGCTCGGCAATTACACCTAATGGTACAAGGTGTCATGGTGAGACTGATTCCTTGTGAAGCACTGCTGTTTTATTTGAATGTTTTGAATGATGCTCTCTATCAGATATTTTGGACAGTGTAGAAGCCTCCTCAACATAGTCAGGGATTTTATTTAAATATGTGGTATTTTAATTATTAAGCAGGGTTTAAAATTTCTTTGTTCTGCCAAAAAGCGTTAGGCACATCTGAGCTGGTCTGTGCTGCTGCTGCCACATTTCCTTGCCAGTGTTCAGTGATGCTTCCCTGGTGCTAACACAACAGTAGGGTGAGTTTGGAGAAAAACAATAGTGCAGTTAAGAGGCACCTGATGGGATAAAACTCTTGAACTAAGCTTTCTGCACTCAAGCTAAAGATAACTCTGCTTTAACTCCAGGATTAGAGCTATCATTCACTGAAATGAAGCTATTGATGAATCATACATTGCTGAACAACTCATAAAACTCCCTGTTATGACCTGAAAATGTACTTGTTTCATAGTCATCAACGACTTACTGGTTACTGTGCTGGCTTTATTTTTAAAAGACAGGAAGCTGTCTCTTTATTAAAGTTCAAAGGCTGGCAATTCTTCGAATAAAAGAGGAAAATGAAAAGTTTTGTCCTTTTGATGAGCCTGTTCCTTTGATACATTATAGTGGGTGTGTAAACTTGCCTTTATGAGTTTTTATTCACTTTAAAATTGCAGCGGCACAGCAAGATGAAGTGGACTAGAATTTAAGATCTGTTCTTGCAAGAATCAATCTCCTCTGTATTAACTGTACACTGGACTTTCATCATCCCTTTTCATTAAACTCTTCATTTTGTTTAAAAATATCACATTCAGCTTGAAGAATAATGAAAACCTGTTCTTCGGTTATTTTTGCTTCAGCCCAGAAGAATTTGTCACTAATACTGACATAAGACACCAGCTTTACCAAATACTGCACATACAGAACTAAGCAGCTTTGCTATCAGAAACTCAGTTGCTCATTGCATTTCATACAAGGCTCATCTTACACTTGTAAAGTTTTACCAGGATTTCCTTGTGACTAATACATACAAAAATCAATTTGAAAGATACATATTCCTATATCCTAATGCATACCTTGATAGATCCTATAAAATTTCATTGATTTTATGTATTATTTGGTAATAACAGCACAGTTAAGTTACTGCATTGTAAAAGAGTAATTAATTCTAGCTAATCAAAATTGTTTTAAATCCTTCTGAGCTACCAGACCAATCATTTGACACCTTCACATTTTTTTCACCTAAATATATATATTCTTTTAATCAGAAAACCTGACTTGTTCTCCTAGTACTTCAGTTTGGCTAGAGATATTTTACAAATCATATTTTGTCTGATCATTGGTTCTCCAGCCTGTAATAAACCTCCCAAAAGCACAAACATTAGCAGCTTCTTCCTCCCAGTTTATTGCAATTAAGCTATATATTTTATTCAGTTGGGGAGTTCTTCTGCGGACTGCTGTTTTTAGAAATATAATTTGGTTAGGCCTTAAGAGAGTTTTGATTTTCTTTACATGATTATTTAATTCACTAGAGTGATTAATGAAAAGTTAAGAATCATGAAATTACATATGGCAGAAAACTAGGACAGAAATTACAATTGTTCATGCAGGTTTAGGTCAGTTGGTCAGAGCGTGGTGCTGCTAAAGCCAAGGTTGTGGGTTCAATCCCCATATGGGCTATGCTGACGGTTGGACTTGATGATCTCCAGAGGTCCCTGCCAACCTTACCATTCTATGCCATTTCTATGCTATGTTTGCAAAAGAAAGAAGAAATTCTACAAGGAGTCCTATCATGCCTAATTTATGACTTTGTGACTTCTACATTGCTTTGACTAATTCTTGCTATAAGAACTCATATAGCCACAATAATAAAATATCTGAGTGCATTAAGACCTTCAAAGAATTGATCTGCACAATATCTATGGTCACCACTTTATAAAACAGAAATAGAAATTTGGCCATAATTTTTGGCCATAAATTTGGCCACTAAATTATTTGGCCATAATATAGAGTAAGTGAACTTGGGTTAGCACTACTGCTCTGTGCAGCACTACACTCCCTCTCTTGCAGGGAGAGAGGGAGGAGAGCGAGAGAATATTAGTCTTGCAGTTTATAGCACTGAACAGAGGACCAGTACTGCTTCATCAGCCAGGTTAATTCTATAAGGTCATTTAAATAAAAATATTATATTAGAATACAAAATGTACCAATACTAGTTATGTGTTCTGAAAACATGTAAGTAATCATAAAAGCTAAAAGACAAAGAAGCTTCTGCAAGTAAATGATAATCTTATTACATGAAGAGTGTGCTCCGTCCTCTAGAGAAACTTCCCACTGCAGTAAGGTACTCACAGAAACGCACCTTCGTGTTAGATAAAGGTAGATAAGGAAGTGTGTGTGATTACAGTCTTCAATCAAATTAACTATGGGCTACTGCCATATATATCATGGGAAATATGCCAGATGAAGAGTTATGAGGACTACTTTATAGAGCTCTTGCCAATTATTTCATAAAGAACCAAAAATCCAATGCCATAGAAGACAAACTGGAACAGATTAGATAAAACCTAACAGATACAGATTAGAAGGAGGTAATTAATATCCTAATTAACCTGGGATAGGTAAAGGAATGCTGAAGAAAATATATTTGTTGAATGAAAGAATGTAAAAATAAATAGGAATGATACAGACCTTGTAGATGTGGATATGAAATGCTGCTCTAAGAAATCTGTTATTTGAATGTGTTATGGACTCCCTAGGGCATGACTAGCCTATGAAATAACAATTTTAAAATGAAATGAGATTTTAAAAGCCTGTACAAGTTGATGGTTCTAGGAAAACAGAATATTTATATACATTCCCGGAAAATATCAGATTAGAATGAAAGCAATAAAGATATGAGGAAAAGATTTTTTTCGTTGTTTGATCATAAACTGAGAAAAAAAATCATTACATAACTGTAAACATACTTAGAAAAGAGGAGTGAACCTGATGATCTACATCTAGCTTAATGACAAAGAAAGGAAAATTAAAAGAGGAGAAAGAGGTGATTATAATATAATATATATTATATATATATTTATTATTATAATAAATAAAGTAAAAAGCTTACTTTTGATTACCACCAGCATTTCAAAATCAACTTCGAAAGAAAATCCTTGGCATCATCAATCAACATTACTTCAGTAAGTCACTGGAGTTACGTTTTTATACTGATTGAAATATGGCCTTAGACTCAATAGTCCTCAGAGGACAGCTTAGTAAAGCCACTAGAAGAATTTAAACCTCAGCAATAATAGTGCTATATGTGAGAAATATAAGATGACCTGAACCTGTTGACTAAAGAAAATGAAAGCTCTTATCCAAAGCACAAGAAACTAAATGCCAAACTGCTATGTTAACGTTACACTAATGCTTAGTGTGTGTAATTTAGTCAATCTGTGTTAGAGATTAACTATATTATGTAATTCTCCAGAAGGTGCAAGGAAAATAAGAAAACTTTTGTTGTTTTCCAAACCAGTGCCTGGACAATTAGATCTCACCCATCTAATTACTGAGATGGGATGCTCACTGATCTGCTTTATTGGCTTTGAGGTAGGTAAACAACCTGTACGTCAATCCAACAGGCTGTCTGCCATAAACCCAACAACATTCGTTTAGTGATACCAGGCAACGATCTGCTGCAGGCCTGCCCTTCAACAGGGTGCAAGTCTCTTCCGATAAGGGATTCAGCAAATGGTTTTCTTACCTGACTTTGAGACACCTTCAGTCAAACTGGGAGACCCAATTTCATACAGCTCAGCCACACTTAGTAAAAACACTGATTCCATGATGGAGACTCATCCCAGCCCTCTGCTTGCAGAATAAGCCACCAAACACAGCATGAGCAGGGTTACATCCAGTACGTACAGCAAAGGTTACGATCAGAGTCAGTCTCAAAGTTAGGTCCTCTTCACTGGAGTAGTCTCACAGTGTTCAAAATGAAGCAAGTGCCTGCCCTTCTCTCGCAGGAGACGCCAATTTGTGGCTCTCTTTCCTACCCCCGGCAATATTCTCCAGCGCTCTGCGCCTCAGCTGCTAGGCAGCAGCTCGTCACTCAGGTTCTACCCCTCCTGCAGCTTGGGGCAATGCCTTCAGCAGGGTTTGGATCCTCAGCTGACAGATGAACACAGCAATCACATCAACTTTAGTTCCTTAGGAAGGAAGCCAACCTAAATATGAATTCAGTGTCTATGTTTTTCATATATTTTCATATATTTTATGCATGATGTTACAGTTAAAGCTCCCTGTTAGAAAAGCATAAACACCTGTGACTAAAAGTACGCTCTTAAGTTCTTTGAGAAGCAGAGCTCTCATTTATGTTTCCATACTGTAACTCCTAGAATTTATATATGCAGAATAAAGTAGTATACATTCTCCAGAGAATATAAAATATATAAAGAAGAGACCCACAATGCACTGAAGATATATACAGTATTGAAACCTGCAGGATACAAGCCTAATTTAGAAGGAGCTACCTTCTAGTCATATTTTCACTGGCTATTTGCCATGAACACAGTAGGATTAGGCTGGGCTTCAACAGCCGGGAAGGTGGCAGCTGGCGTATCACTAAAGACTACTTTGGTAGTGTGGAAAGAAAGACATAAAGTGTACACAGATAGAAGCTTATGCACTGTTGAAAAATCTTGTAGGTCTATGACAACTACTACAACACTTGAGGTTTACTTAGAGCCTCAAGAAGTCTGATGACTTCCACATCTTTATTTATTTATTTATTTTTAACAATTCCCATTCCTGTAGCTGTAGCACAATACTTGGAAGCTTAACCACAAATTGTTCAAGAAGAAGCACAGAAACCTCTTAGAGAAAGACAAAGATCCTAGTTCTTTTAAGTCTCATTTTCCCTAGTTCTTATAAATCTCGTTTTAAAACCAGTTTAACGAATTTGAGGGTTTTAATCACGATATAGAAACATTGGAGACTGGGGAGCAAAGTGATACTCAAAACGCTGTTGTAGTCTCCTATCTACATTCCTGGAAGGACAAATTGGATGTGATCAGAGAGTACTCAGCATGCAGATGTCATGGTGAAGCAGTGGGCTTACAGGTGTACTTACAGCTCCTGGCATTGCCTTCCCTTTGGTTGTCCAAGTCACCCATGAGCTCTCCTAGAGGGAAAGGCAGCACAGGTGCAGGACCAGCACGGCACTAAGCCTTCTGCAGGGCCCTCCACAGCCCTGGCACGCAGACACCCGGCAGCGCTCCCGCTCCAAAGGCGCCCAAGAAAGGCTGGCGAGCCCAGCCAGCGGCCTGGCCAAGCCTGCAGCAAACCCAGCCCAGCTGTGCCCCACACTGCCCCAGGCGGGCTGTGGGAGATGTTAACCGAGCACCGCAAAGCAGGGTCTACTGGAGGAAAGGCCGAGGACGGCTGCAGCGTTCCCCTGCAGTCAGACCACCACGTGGCTTTGTAAACACTTCGCAGCTGCAGCGATGCGTAGCACGCTTGTCCAAAAATGCACTCACACTCGGCACTGTCTGTAACATACCACCTGGCCAGGAAAACGTATTTACAAATCGTCACAGAAACATGGACTGGCATAAACCATATAGATTTAACATACTCTCCAGTAAACTTGGAAAATTTGAAATGTTGGCATTTTTCTTCAGTTGCAAGAGGGCCACATTGCTCACCGAGATATTTATTGTTACTACTTCATTAGAACTCTATTGCATTTGAAAATCATAAACTTTTTCTCCTAGCTAAAAATATATTTTCATATTAGAACTGCATACTGAAGGGAAAATGTTCATTTGTTTTGAAGCATAAAAAGCAATAAATAGGTTTGCAAATTGGTTAAACAGTGAAAATAGAGCTAAGGCATTTGTCAACCACAACCAAAAAAAGAATCTATTTACTGCAAGCGCTTATATTGCAAACTATTAACATTATTCTTGTCATACATGACCAGATAAAAATGGATATAAGAAAGTATAAGGAGAAAGCAAACTATAATAAAGGTGTCATATTCCTTAACTGTATGATGTACTGAAATTACATTACTGCATTTCTTGTGTCCCTATCAAATGCTCTGAAGAAATATTTGAAGTTTAAAATAATAAAAAAAAGCTTTGTGAAAAACAAGCAACATCATTATAAACACAAATAAAGATAGATTTTTCAAATCGTGTGGGAACTGCACATAGAACAGCTATTGTTCTGTGCATGTTGGGTGACCAATAATTTCCATGCATACCAAGCTAACTCACTTGTATTCAAACATTTGGTTTTACATGGAAAACTAAGAGTCACTGGCTAAATATCTGGGTTTGAGTTTTATATTCCCATTAGAAAATCAGGTTAGATAAAAGAAACATGATTATAAACTGTTTGACTGAACTATAGGGTTTTTTATTTGATTATCTATTCCATTAAAATGATAAAGTACCAGAAGAACAGCAGACAAATAAACATGAAAATACATGTACATGAAGGTATACAGCAGTAAAGTCTAAAATAGGTTACACCAGACTCACTGTGATTGTACAAAGGTCCTCATCATTTGCTAGCTTCCAGTTTTCAATAGCAACTTATCTTTCAGTTGAACAATAAAATGGTTGGGAAAACTTCTAGTAATAAGCTTTCATTTTACCCTTCTATGTAAAAATCACTCGTAGAATCAAAGTTTGTTTTTTTAAAAAAACCAGATACGCTCCAATGTTGAGCTAACTTTGAACTCATAGTCAATGTTAACGGCTATATTGTGAACTCCTGAAAAACAGGGTCAATGATAGAAAAACAGAGCGTAACATTAATTCTAGCTGTGCCACCAAAAAAAGAAGTTCATAATGCAAAAAATTGAGAAGCACTTCTGAGATACAAATGTAGATATTCAGCAAAATTTAAGGCAACAGGTGTTTCCCTGAATGGTGCTGATGTATTTTTGTTCAAGCTACAATACATGAATTTCAAGTACCATCAAGCAACAGATTCCTGGCTGAAATATTATTTCCCATAGCTACATTTATTTTTACAACCTTAATGGATTTAAATAAACTCGGAATAACTATTTCTTACTCTGAGAGGTTTATCATATTGCATCTAGGTTTCTCTTGTAATTGCCACTTTTTCAAATTTTCATAAAACTTATAAATATTAAAATTTATTTCAAAATCTTAAAGTTTGCTACAATTACCATCATTTGTTAACACAGCAAGCTGTGTGACATAACAAGAGTGTCATTCCCCAACAGCTATTCAGTTTCCATCAATTTTTTACAATTTTACACATCTCTGGCAAATTACTGGGTTGCCTGCAGAGCCCAGCACATGCCGGCGAACTCGGTGCAGGAGCCAAGCCTCACCCCTAGGTCCTGGAGGAAAAGCCATGCAGCCCGTGGGGCTGGGAGCACCGGCCGCCTGGCCGCCTCGCACAGCTCGCCTTCAGCCGCCCGTCACCCCAAACACCCTACGCTCTCCTGAGCTACTACGCTTATTCAGCTGTTTTAGCCACGACGCAAACAGAAACTACACCGAACGTCAGTCAGGCAAACCACTGCGTTTCACCACATACAACGTACCTCCAGTGCTGCACCGTGCTCTGCTTGGAGATGAGGTGCAGGTTGGCTCAGCAGAAACAGGTGATTAAAGTTCAGCCTAATTGCTCATTACTTTGACATTCAGAATAATCATTTCTGTCAAAGAGAAGGTGGCTAAAGCAAAATCTAAAGACAAGATGGGAGGGATAGTTGACTTAAATATTCTAACTTCATAGAAACCATTTCGGGGTTCAGACAGTTTCCCTGGAAACACATTTGGAAAAGCATTCAACAGCAATTAGGTCATGGATTTATGGATGTTCAGAAATTCCCTGTCAAAAAGACAGGCTATAGCAGCCAGACAGAATGGGGACAGATAAAGCCATGAAAATTTGCTGAAGGTCTTTTCAAATTAAGTAATTGCTCACCCAGTGCTATGAAACACATCCTGCTGTTGGCCTGCATTGTCAGCAAACACCTTAATGACTCAGAAGGTTGCAGCCAAGCTACTTCAACTCTGAAGACACCATTAAACTTATTAAATATATTTACACTTTATTAACATAATATTGCATTTGAAAGCAAGTAGCAAAAGAATTAAACTGCTCAAATGACATCAACTTTCAATCAAAAATCCAATTTCTAAGGAAATCAAATGTTTTGAGGGACAAATTCAGTGCTAGTATAAAAGGGTGTGTGTATTGATAACTTTTCAGTTGAAAAATAAAACGCTCCTCTGAGCGGAATACGAGATAACACTGGTCAAAAAGCAGGCTGGCACATCATGCTCACGGCAGCATTAAGCTTAGGCCCCTGCGCTGCTCAGAGCTGTACACACTGCTGTACATTTTTTCTTCCGACACCATGAGAAGGCAGGACACCTCTGTCCCGACCCAACCTCTTTGGTTGGTAATGGGCACGAGAGCATCACAACTACAGAGGCAACACAAGGGCTAAAAGCCCCGGTGTTGCGAGAGAAAACGTGCTGCACAGAGTATCTGGCTGCACAATAACTGTAGCTAAGCACGGGAATATTCCCTCAACTCAAGAAATTAATTTTTTATGAATTATATGAATATTGGAGAAAAAATTTAGTTTTATTGGCTTAAAATTAGCAGGGATCATCATGGCTGCAAAACTGTCATAGGAGATTCAAACAGAAAGATCTATTGATGTTTTCAAAGGTCTTAATTTAAAATTGTGGCTGGCAGTATAGAAGTTACTTACTGAAACAAAAGGAAAGCATTTGACTAACCAAGCTTCTCTTCTGTTTATGAGATGCTCTTCACTCTGTTTCCTCCTAGGTTTCAAAGTGTGATTGGAACGAATGTGTGTGTTGGGCAGAGTAGGGGAGAACATTGCTTCCCAGGTATGAGAAAAATCACCTGTATTACCTCTCATATTGCAGCATCAACACCCTTAGCAGAGTCTGATCTTCTATAATTCAAGATGTTTGCTTGGAGAAATCCTGACTATCAAGACTCAAAATGAGTTCCCTCTGCAAGGAAGGAAAATATGTTGCTTGCCAGCATAATCTGGTTTTCCACTAATGTGTCACGGTTCTAGCAGTGTATTTCTTCAGCAGAAACTGGCTAGTCTTTAAGTCTCCTCCCTCATCTCTCAGGAGGAGTTCATCTTCCTTGAAACACAGTTTGTTCCAGTGCCTAAATTGTTTCGGCTCCTTTTCAGACCCCTCTCACGTGTGTGCATGCCCAGTGTCAGCAATATAGGGCAGCCACAGCTTCCTGCATTCATATTCCTCCTCTTCAATGCAAGAATCAAGTTTTCTAGTCCCCTCCTAATAGAAAAGCATACCTGTTTAGCTAGAAACAGCTCTTTCTAAATTCTTCCATCATTGTATTTGTCTGTGTATTTGCCAATAGACAGGCCCAGACCTAGACCCAGTCATATTTTCTATAGGAGAGTTGGCTGAAAGGCCTTCAGCTCCAATATTTTTTTTGTAAAATATCTAGCAAGACATTTTTGAGATCTGACACCAATGAAGTATACAAGCACAGGCCCACACAATTCAGAGAACAAGCATATTTTAAGGTATGTTTACTAACACCCAAACCACCAAAACATCATCATTTATTTTCTCCATGAAAATAATCTCATTTCTTCCATGCTTTTCGTATCTTCTTCTTTTTTTTTTTTAAATCTCTTTATGTCATTTAGCAACTCCTTTTTTCTAACACTACTTTGTTCTAACTCCGAAGAATTTTCTAATGACAACTTTATTTACCCATTGGCAGGAATTTTACGAACTGCTATATCTCTTAACTACTGTCAGGCTCGCAGTCTATATTTTAAGTGTGGAAATAAAAGCACTGAGAAGGATCAGAGAAACTTCACTGAAATCATTTTCTAGGAAAGAATGTACTTCTGCAAAAACTGAAAAAGTTCATTACTTTAGTCAGTTTAGCCAGAAATTAAGCTTAGGAAGAAAATAAGGACCTTTTGAATCTTCACGTCACAAAATTCAAAATAAAGCATTCATGGTTTTCATTTAAAGTGATTTTTTTGTTCAAAATTACTGACAATGCATATTATTTTGTCATACAGCATTGTGATGCTACATTTTCCTCTCATCTGTAATATCCTGTGCAATGTAACAGTAAAAAACAGAAAAGAAAAACGACACAATACTATAGCATGAATGCGTTTCTAATTTCTTCAAATTAAAAAGCACTGTATTTGCATCAGTCCAGCCAGGCTATCAGGATAGCTGACATCCAAGACTGGCATTTTAAGAGTCATCTTGGTTTCTAAACTAAATTATTCCTATATAAAAACAATGCAAATGAATAAATTCTCAATTCAACTATATTAGTTGTAAATTTTTCAGAAAGGAGTGACATTCTAGAACTGTACAGAGATGAAAGAAAAAAATACCTGTTTTAGTTAATTTAACTAAACTAATTTAAGTTAAATTAACTGCCAAAATTAACTGTTTTAACTGATGTAGGATGAAGTTATTTCAGAATTTCACCTCTTTCTGTAGAGGTAGTTTTTGAGTGTATGAGTGGAGAGGAAGCAAGGCCAAAAGCTCAGGCAAAAGTCCTCAATGGGAAAAACAAAAAACAATATGGAATGATACAGTAGGGATGTGTGATTCTTGCAAAAGCAGCCTGGAAATACAATAGGCAAGAAAGAAAAAGAGACAGAAGAAAGCAACCAAGATGAAGAAGGTTTGAGAGCTGGAAAAGGGAAGAAAAACCAAGTGAGCCAGGAACCAGAGGAGAGAGAAAGGAAGAAAAGGAAAAAAGTAATTGACACGGGCATGAAAGTGAGAGAGGAACGTAAAACCAACATTTAACAAGTTAACAGGAAATAAACAGAGGAAATTTGAGTACAGAGAAGGAAAAAGAGAACAGGCTAAAAAGGCAGAGATGGTTTTACATTTGCCCAGGGCAGGGACCAAGGCTTCCCACCAAGGAGCCTGGGATTTTACTACCTTTTCTTCTGCACATTTAAAATCTCAAAGGCGGTCTCCAGTAGTGAGCATGGAACTATTTTCTGTTCACCAAAGACTTCCCATGTGACCTTTGATACATCACTTTACCTGTCCTCAATTCCCCATACAGAAGCATATCCTATCCTCCCCTGTGTGCCATCAGACAAGAGAGACCGCGAGGTCGGCCTTCAGGTGACAGCAGCAGAAGTGGTGGTCAAATAAATCCTGAAGGTAATATATGGGTATTAAAAGAAACTAAGTAATTAAGGAAGACAAGCTTGAAGTACTCTCTCCTGTGCCTAAGCCCTAAGTAATTACAACAGGAGCAGGAGCAGAGCCATATTAAAGAGCTACAGTGTGCTGTGATGCAAATAAAACTATTAGAAATCAAGGAATTAATAAAGACTTCATTTGTGTCAGATCTGAAATATCTAACCAATATAACTGGCTTTAATTTGACATTTCTTTCTAAGGCATATGACAGAAATTTAATTAAATCAATACATTTCTCCTCAATGTTAACCATTCCTTTTTTTCTCCTCATCTACTTGCTTCTTGACCATTATTAAACTCTGTAACTCAAGTCAAATAAATGTGAAAACTTAAAGGAAATGCCTATGATAAGTAATTAATTATACTGAAGGGATTTTTTTTCAATTAATATTTTTATTTCAGAGGATACAATTTTAACAGCTCCAACTTAAATTCAACATTAAAAACAAAGGGTTTAGGGGATAAATAATTACAGAACAAATCTACAAATGGATGAGTGATTCACTTTTTTTTTTCCTGAGAAATACTTAAGTTTTCTTTGCAAAAATTTGCAGGCACATTTTGAAAATGTGTACGAGAAGGCTTGAACTCCTGCAGGTGAATGTTCTGATGGACATATTAGAATCTCTGAATTTTGAACAAGCAAACCTGAAAGACTGTGAAAATGTTTTCTCTACAGGTAAATGTCCAGGTAAAATACCACTATTTTTTGATAGAAACACCTGAAGATGGAAAACACTTTAATTTCATACAGGGAGCAACAGTGTACCCATTTTTGTTCTGTCGACACAATGGAAGTATACTTACAAGTCAACACATAAACACAAACACATCCACAAAACTCAAAGAAATGTACCATGATTCTAATTTTAAGTGTTTTTTTTTCCCTCTACATGAGTCAATTCCCCAGGAAAGGGAAAAAAAGAGGCAACAACAGCTCTATTACTTTCTTAGAAGAGCATGAAACAAGATGGGCTCCTTGCTGCTATACTGGACAGAAAATATAAAATATCCTTGAAATGGAAAGAGAAGTTAGAGTATTTAAATTAGTATTCACCTTCAAAAGTAGCAAGCCTGAATGTGGGGATGCAAAAGGCAGAGTTCCCCTGCTAGCAGCAACAAAACCAAAACAGCTGCACGAAAACTTAGGACCAGCACTTGGATCAAACAGGCTATTGGATTAAGTTGTTGGTAGATTACTGTGTTTGCGAAATTGATAATATTGCAGCTTTAAAATGATTTTGTTTATCTATAACTTCATTTACATTCATCTATAGTCAGCTTTACTTTTAAGATCTCACAGGTATTAATCTATGCTTTAACCTAAAAAAGCTCAACTACCCACTCCTCAGCAACCCATTTACTGCGATGTATAAAGCTGCACTATTTCTAGCATCAAAACTGACTGCAGCAACCTGCATCCTTCCTGATAGGACCTTGGTGGGATTTTTCTTATTGTTTTTAACAGTCATTTGCAAAATTACTTTTTGCTAGCTTTGCATTTCTCACGTACAACATAAAGGACATTTTTCCTGTATATTTGCACTCAGCCTGATCAGGTTTTTTGACTAACACAAGAGATTATTTTTACTTTTGCTATTGAATCCTAAATCAAACTAAAAATTATATAAGATCTTCTTTTAAAAATAGTCTGTTATATTCTTCATCGTTTAAATACATCAGTTGAACCTAACCACCTCAGTAAGAACAGGATGAAGAGAAATACCCAGGCTCAATTACGGTTTTAACTTTGATAACACGGATGTAGTTTACCTGCAGACAGCCTGCTGAGATAAATGCCTGCTATTAGAGCGACCATCTCACCAACGCACAGCAGCCTTTACCCTCTCGCACGCTCTGAAGAGAGCAGAATTTCCCCACTGCTTGCAACCCAGCTTCTTTGCCTATGCCTCACAAACCGAGAGAAACAGAGGCAGCATCGTCCACAGGCATGGACACGGCGTGAAGAGCAGGCCAAATCCCTTTCATCCCCACCCACAGAAGGACAAACTAGTTAAAGAATTCCAAAACCTCCTATTTCTCCCCAGATGATGGTCGAATGACTTGCCTTTCACCTTAAAAACATCTAGATGGCCCAGTGCTCCCCCTCTCTCCTTCACGGTCTCCCCGCTGTGTACGGGGATATATGTCAGCATTAGAAGAAACAGCAGGAACATTCCTCTCCTTGAAAATCAAAAGCACTTTGCAAAACTTTACAAGTGCTTTACAAAAGCACTTACAATATTAACTGACACAACATATATATGTTCTGCTTAGCATTACAGCTAATTTGCAGACTGTCTGACTGTCTGTCAGAACCATCAAAAGATAAACAGCAGTACCCAGGATCAGGGGATGCAACAGCATGATGAGAGCCAAAGAACACTCTCCAACAGTTTTCTGCTTTGGACTGCAGACAAGCCACTTTCTGTGACCTAACAAATCCAGCTATATTTTCAATAAAAGCCACCCCATCCTACTAACTCTTGAGTTAACACTGAGTGAACTCTGGAATCAGCATTTGCACTAACTCTGGAGTTGCCAGTGGGCTGGGGTGGGGGTGGGAGGAGGGGGAATCCAGCCCCTCTGCTCAGTCCTATGTGGCCACAGCTGCAGGGCTGGGTCCGGTGCTGGGCTCCCCAGGACCATGGAGCTGCTGGAGCAAGCTCAGCAAAGGGCCACAAAGATGATTAAAGGACTGCAGCATCTTTCATGAGAGGAGAGGTGGAGAGAGCTGGGTCTGGTCAGGCTGAGGAGGAGAAGGCTCAGGGGGATCTGATCAATGTGTATAAATGACTTGACCTGACACACATTATCAAAAGGACAGGGACAGACTCTTCTCAGTGGTATCCTGTGACAGGGCAAGAGGCAATGGGCGCAAACTGAAGCACCAGAAACTCCACTTGAACATAAGAAAACCTGTTTTCAGTGGACGAGTGGCTGAATGTTGGAAGAGGCTGCCCAGAGAGGTGATGGAGACACTCAACACCTGAGTGGACACTGCCCCGAGCAACCTCCTCTAGCTGACGCTGCTTGAGCAGGTGCCTGGAGCAGACAATCTCCAGAGGTCCCTGCCAGCCATAACTGTTCTGTGATCCTGTCACTTTTAAGAATTAAGCTCCTGTGCAAATTAAGACCATATTCCCACAGTGGAGCCTCTGAATACAGCTCCTTCAGCTTCACCTCAGAATTAAGGAGTTTAGTTTGCAGCAGTCCTGCAAGTCACGTACAGTCAGAATCACCATTCAAAGTCACTAGCCAAGCAAAAGAGAGGCTTTGCAGGAGCTTTTGTTTTACACTAGAACACACACTAGTCCCCTTTCACAGTCAGGCCTGAGGAGGATACTGCCTTCGAAATGCTTATAGACTGACTTCTACAGAGCAACCAAGAAAAGCTGTACAAAAGGTTAGCCAACTTGGATCCCCACGTTAATTCCCAGCTTTGTCACTAATTCATATTTCATGCAAGTTACTTAACCCACTCCACACTGATAAAAACCCTCTATCCAATGTGTCAGAGTATTATGAAGCTTCTTTGATTTTAAAGGGGCTCTGAAATCCTTAGGTGAACATCCTATAAATACAAAATATTACTAGACCTCACTGTGGGGATAGACTTTGTATTTTAATTATAATGTTGAGGAATTCTGTCATCAATTAAGCAAAATATATATAAAAAATTATGAGCCAATACCTGCCCCTGCCTTTTCACTGTGTAGCTTAATTAATTCACTAACTTGTTCTGTGAACGTATTCCAATTTATTCTCCTAAAACCAATATGAAAAAACAGAGCACTAAAAACTTATTTTTATGGAAGCATATCAAAGATTCGAGGGACATAAATGACTAGTCCAAGGTTAAAAAAGAAAAAAAGAAAAGTTAGGTGCAGTGGGGACTTGGTCAGGTGCATGGCTACTGTCTTTTCCCAAAGTGGCCATCATTCATTTCCCTTTATATTTCCGTATTTTAAGCTCTTTGTCCTATACCCTTTAAAATGGCCTTAGGTCTAAACAGGCCTAAAGGAAAAGTAGCAAGCTCGTGCATGAAGAAAACAAGAACTAACAATCAGATCTACTGTCTAATATATAAATTCATAGGAATTTAAAATATTACATGCCAACAACAGAAGATTAGTAAAAGAAAAAACCATCTTGGGCCACAAATATTCAAATAGGAGGGCTATTGTTCCTCTCAACCATCTCTATTTCAGAGATTCTTCTTTTAGGTTGAAGGTTGACCCTGCGGTGCTTCAAGCGTGAAGGCAGTACCGCACCAGATATGAAAGCAGTACTGAACATAGACATGAAAAGTAACTGATTTAAGTGGCTGTTATTTTTGTTTCTCTTACAGATTTCTCCTGGCACAGGAGAAAGGTTAGAGAATTCAGTTAAAATCTAGACAGTCAGAATGTATTAGGAGGAATTAGGAATTTGTATAATTTATTTGCAAGTAAAATTTTTTCAACATACACAGGCCAAAAATTATTGGAACTGAAACAAAACCTTGACATCCTTAAACAGATGTTAAAAAGAAACTAAGGCAGAAATAAAAACTGGCAAAGGACTTGCAAGCTACTTTGTTATACCTTTTACAAAGTAGAGGGTGAAAATTTGACTCCTGATATCCTGTTTTCCCCAGATAACATTATGGATGAATAAAAGGTCTCCTGTACTAAACTTGGACAGCTATTAAAAAAAAAAGAATATAGCCTATAAACTCTGGCAGGTCCTAAAATTAAGTACAGAAGAACTGACTGAACAGTGGCATACACTCTGGGAGAGGTAAAAAAGGCAAAAAAAGCATGCTCCTTAATAAAAGCCCAGAACACAGTTTGGGAAAAAAGATAACAAAAATTTACTAAAAGTGTTTTTAATGCAATTACAGAAAGATTAGGAGGAAGGATGAAATGAAAAGCAAAAGTAAGACTGAACACCTGCAGAACTTACTTTCTCTATTCTGCACAATGAATACATAAGACACGGCACTGCCACGGCACTGTACAGGCTGGGGAAACTGGGTAAATGTCAGAATGGAGCAAAGTGAAGACAAAACTATTTTGATTTGAGCCTTTCTCTGCAGCAGAGCTCAGCAGGGGCGACCAAGGGTACTTACCGCAACTTGTCCTTGGCCAGAGCCTTCGGCATGAGGGGAGTTTTGAGGTAGAGGGACAGGCTGAGATCAAGTGAGATGGGATTGCCCAAAGCCACCAAAAGCAAAACCAGTCACTGATACTGGCACCCTGCTATGGACTCCATCGGAGAGTGAGAAGAGCTTCTAGGACACTGAAGTGACCCTGGAGGAACATCTCCGAGTAAATTATCCTCTTCTGAAGGTCACTCTGCAGCAGTGCGGACGTGCCCTACTCCCAGTCATGCTGCAAAGTGGAGCACATGTAACCAGGCAATGACTTGCTTTACATAATAAGTGAGGGGCCTGGCAGGCACAGTGCTCTCACCCAGGGGGAAAAAAAAAAAAAAAAAAAAAAAGGAAAAGAAAAGAAAAGAAAAGAAAAGAAAAGAAAAGAAAAGAAAAGAAAAGAAAAGAAAAGAAAGAAAGAAAGAAAGAAAGAAAGAAAGAAAGAAAGAAAGAAAGAAAGAAAGAAGAAACATTTTCCAAAAGCACTGCAAGGGCTGTGTTCCCAGTCAAATGATATGGCACAGTGAACTTCAGAGAGAGGTGCTAAAATCCTGAGGCAAGGACAGGTGAGCCCCTGTGCCAAGAGCCGAGGAGGGGCAGCTCGACTGGCGCCGCAGCAGCAGCTGCCCAGATGCTCCAGGGGCGTTTAAAAAGGTAGCTGGAGCTACTGAAACCAAGCAGTGCTCCCGAAAGCATTGGCTTGGAATACACGGAATTGTTTCTTTAAACACCAAACTTCTGACTTAAAAAAATCGAAAGCCTCAATCTTGAACTAACCATACGTACACTTGGTATTAAGATAAGTTACAAGACTATCTTAAAACATCTGCTGACTGTGGTTTCAGTTTTATATAACCGAAACAACCATTTTCCTTAATCTTTCTATGAGTGCTTTATTAAAAACTCTCCCTCGTAAAATGGATGAAATAAAAATCATGTCATTTTGCTAATACCTGTAAATAAAGTCATAGAATTGCATTATATCGAACTAGACTTCTTGGGAAAAGGGCTTTTCCCTTGGAAGACCTGAGATGTTACAGAAATTAATAACATCATTAAGAAAACTAATAAAATAGGCAAGAACATTGCAAAGCTTATCATTATCATTCTGAAGGATAGCCAAATCTTAAATGATTTCAGCAATATCAGGGCATCCAGAAAAATGGGCACCCAGAAAAATGGCCCAGACCCAAGCACCGATGGAGAGACATTGCTGTTAATAACCAGCACTGAACAGTGATACTTCTCTGAGCATCTGCGAATGTTGACTTTGGAGCCTTCACAGCATTAATAATAAAAAATAGTAAAATAAATCTTACTGCAATCACCCCTTTAAAATATACCAGTCATTAATACCATATTTTCATCAGCTTTTGCAAAGTTTCTCTAGCTTGGTCTGTAATAACCAAGACTGGCAAGGACTGCTTTGTAGTTCTGTTGCTGTGTATATTTTATGCATTTTATGCCTTCAGTATGCAATAACAGACAAGAACAGAAGTTCCTTCTACATTCCTTTAAGCTCTTTTAAAATGACTTTCATCACTTGAAATACCCTGTTTTTCTCCCTTAGAAAAGCATAGTGTAGAAAAGGAATGAGGGAAACAGTTCTGCACGCCTAAATTTCTAAAAATTTTGAGTTTGTTTCATGAGTTTTGAGTTTGTTTCTTTGACTTTTCACTGCAAATGCCTCATGCTTCTGAAACTTGTATTATTTCAGATCTCTATAAACTCAAATCCTCTACTGTTATTTGAACAAAAAAATACAGAGAACATGATCTTTGACATTTTAATTAAAACCTATTAAAAAATCTATAGCAGGCAATAAAGTACAAATTGCTTCCCTAATTTTAACCTGTAGCACAACTGTTGTCATGAATTCAGATAACCATAGAGAAAAATCTTTCACAGCTAAGACCATGAGTTGAACAAAAAAATCTTGGGCTGACACCTAATTAAGACATACTTCCCCCTAATGAAGAAAGTTCTTCATCTATTACTGTACATTACATTGGTTCAGGGCTATATTTATAAGGCCATTAAAAATCTACCTGAAGGCAAGGTTAATCTTTAAATTTGACAGATAATAGCAGCTTTTTCTCAGTAAGTAGAAAAATGAGTATTTTATTTCTTTATGATCTAATGACCATTCTGTTTAATCTTAATGGGGTAAAGATGAACAAGAAAATATGCTTAGGGGAAACAGTAACACATCAATTACGGAGAGAAAGAAAGTATTTTCAAAAAGCAGCAGTAATCTACTGTAAATGAATATTGCAATAAGCACTCCCAGCCACAGGGAGAGCTAAAAAAGAAGCATTAAAAATCTGTTCAGATTCTGCTCATTAAAGATCTCCGCTCTTAAGTAATGCAGCAATCACACAATTAACTTTTCAGAAGGGAAGCATTTAAAACAACTGAGTATCTATGGACAACAGTAGGCTATTTCCTTACTTCGTTCAGTGATAATGAATTTTTCCATCTACTTTAACTCTGTTAGACAAGTGTTGAGACTAGGTGGCATCTCTTTTGAAGGTATTGCAAAAGTAGATGTGATTCCATAAAGAACTCCTCCTCCTAAACATATTCTGATCTTTGTCAAAGGAGCAAGATAAGCAAAGAAAAGTCATGTAAATAAACTGCCTCTGCTTAACCACAAATATACCATCCAGTGTAAGAGCATACATTTATTTCCCCTGGAATTTCGCTGTGAACCACAGTTCTGAATTGCAGGCAGGTAATGAGCATTGGAACTATACTCTACCAGTAGGTTCAAGAAGGTGCTTCCTCCAGAACCAGTTTGCACCTGGGAGTTAATGGTGACTAACTACTAGGTGTTAAATTCAAACCACTCCTCATATGCAACCATTGCTCTAGGTAGAGGAGCCCTAAGTGTGCAAGGACGTGCTCACTTTCACATAGGCAGGCTGCTGATTGAATTAAGAAATGTTAATCTCATGGATATTATCTGAATAATCAGTGAATCCTCTGCCTTTCACATTCTGAAATTTCCTGAACTGTTGCAAAATTGACAAGAAAGAAATGAGTGCATTTACCTACACAAACAGTCGGGTGCACACGTTCAACGTATAAAAAAGTAATTTATAAAAATGTCTATGGAAAAGGAGACCTACAAAAACTCACATCTTGGACCTTCTGAACTTACTGCATTGCTTACCTCTACTGCAAGCATTCTGAATAGCCTACACAGCACCAGTACATAGCTCTGTTGCTACTGGCAGCAAAAGCGTTAAAGCTCTGCTCGTGCTATCAAAACCAAGGCCCAAATACACAGCTCGCTGTGACAACACAACGGCACATAGGTGTTGAATTTTGATGCAGTGAAACAAACAGTCTTCTGCAGTGTAATTTATGCAAAATGAAAATAAGTGAAGATTATCAGATAAATATTGTTAGATAATATTCTCTTCTTTAGCACTTCTATAATAAGTAAGTGTTTTATAAAGGTTGCTCTTTCCTATAATACAGCTCAAGAGATCACCTCTCTCTCCTTCCTCTGCAAACATGCATGGAAGGGGAGGGAGAAAGAGAGACAGAGGGAGAATGCAGAAGTACACGTGTGCATCCATTCGCCCCTATCATCTTTTGCACAAAATAAATAAAATGAACAGGAAAGATCCAAGGTGGCAGTTGACAGATAATTTGCCAACAGCCTTTATGTCCTGTGAATAGATGTCCACCGTGTGTATTTCCTCGTCTATGCAATTCAAACAAAACACTCGTATTTCACTAGTAACATAGCATATTTTTTAAATTTATTTTTAAGGGGGTGGTTATTAAAGTAAGTTTATATGGGATGCAGAAAAATTGCATTTTGATTGCAAAATGAAATGAAAAACCTTTTGTACTACACTCACAAGGAGGTCTGTGTGGGGGATTCAAACTTCTTCCATACTCAGAAAGAAATCATGCACTTTCAATTTGCCATCAACACAAGCTGTTTGATGAAGAGTATTAGAGCACGAAGCCTTATCATATAGTTTAAATAACTGAGAATTTTCATTTATTTAGAGTACTGTAGCTTTTCAAAGCCAAGAAGATACAAAGGATATAGGAATAGATCTTGGCTGCAAATTATTTTTAAAAACTTCCAAATGCCTTTCTTAATCTAAAGGCTAGGGGATGATTAGCATGCATCCGATTTTTTTAAGAAAACAAATACTGCTCTTCATGACTGTTTATTTGTCAATGGTGATTTAATCCCTTTTCTTGATAAAATGTCTCAAGAGGAACAGCTAGTGACGCTCAGGCAGATTTTAGACAGTGGGTGTATCTCACATTACATATGTCCGGCTGGCTACTGACTTTTGATACAGTTTACATAGATGAGAAAATTATTACCAGAAGCCTTTTTGCATGTCTAAACATTAAACGGTATTGTATACCTTACATATATGGATATGTCCTTGCATAACATACATATGTGTATAAATACATGCATACACATACAGAGAAAGCGATATATATACATACATTCTCATTTGCACTGTTTGCTCCAAAGCTAAAGTGACAAAGAACTATTTATTCCTTTTTTTCTAATTTCAAAACCACAGAAGTCCCATAGTGAAGTTTTTAGCAGGGTCCAATATATACAGTTGGGGAGAACTGCTTTTAGAGGCCTATTCTCAGTTCCAAGAGAAAAGAAAGGGGAAAAAAAATCATACTTGTAACTGAAACTATGTTCTGAAAATTGCTGTGAAAGCTGGAGGGTATGAGGACGGAGTAACAGTGATGTTTAGGCTGAGTTTTTGAACTGATCTAATAGTTTAAGAAGAACATTGAAAACAAATGTTGCAAGTTTGCAAATGCTGATGTTTTAGAAAATGAACATACAAAACAAAAAACAGTCTGCTGAAAAGAGTCAGTAAATATTAGTCAGTATAGCATGCCTAGATGTCTTGAGCATTTACAAAATTTTAACTAGACTGTACCTTGCTCCTGTTAGTGGTACAAGTATGTGTCTTCAACTCCAGTGCCTCCTGCCTAGCACCAAGGCACAGCTACTTCCTCTTAGCAGCATGAGCAAATATAATAAAACTTTTCATTTTGTAGACCACAGTCTTCATGACTAAGAAGCCAAATGTTCATTATAATTCTGTTCATTTTTGATGAATACTTGTTTCCTTCACGGACAAAAATATTCACAAAAATAGATGAAAAGTTGTAATTCTGATTTATCTATGCTGAAAATGATAACCTTCAAGAAATCATCCATCCTTTTGCAGTATTATTCCACTGTAGACTAATATATAACCGAATAAAGACACTGAACACCTGAACTGCAAAAAATATGTTCAGCAAATATAACAATAATGAGGTAGCTTTAATGGAATCTGCAGAAAGAACTAACCCAGGATTGTTTCTAACTTCTTGCAATTGCAATAGGCCCCACTGCATATCATGGTATTTAAAATGTCATAAGGCATATATGCACTTACACTTGCTTAATCCACGCCTGGTTTACAGGCACATCTGCCTGTCATATATTCAAGAAATAATCACTCTCTAAACTTGCAACTAATATCAATACTGTACCTGCCTCATGTTTTAAAATGACTTTATGAATTATTCAGTCCAACTGTATTTTTAGTTTACAATAAAAAAAAATTAATTACATCTCCATCTTTCCACTGAATTTAAAAATACTGTATGTTTTAAAGAGTTCATTTTTCTATGCTGATAATCATTCTCAAATAAGGCCAAGCACTGAAAAACTTTGTTATAAAAGAAGGGACAAAAATCACTGCATTTTCAACATCTTAAATTAGATGTTACCACTCATGAAGTGTTTACTCTGTGCTTACTCTGGCAGGGCATCCACATACATGTTGTGATACAGGCTGCTATCTCAGGTAAGTTTTAAAAATATTATTTTAACCCAAATTTTCTATAAAGCATTTTTAGTTACAGATCAATATATCTACTTTTAGTTATAGATCAATATCTACTATTCCACATCATCTGCTACACCCTGGAAAGTGAAAAAGCATTCTAAGAAAACATTGAAATAAAGAAGGATAGATAACTGCTCTATGCAGTATTTTAGGCCAGGTAATTCACTATATATTAATACATACATAATACCTGAATATACCTATTCTGAGTGTTCTGTTGGAATTCAAGTGGAAATAATTGTTTGACATAATCACAGTAACAATTCCAAACTGAAGTTCTTTAAAAAAAAAGTTGATTGTTCTGACCTTATTTTTTAGGGTTTTTTGTTTGTTTTTATTTAAATTGCAAATTCCTCTGAATAATTAAGCATTTGCAAGTCAAATGAGCTAGCAAGACTCTTCTGCTTCAGCTGTTAAGTCATGCTGATCCTTTGAACAATATTTACAATGCAACAAGAGAGAAAAGAGGGGAAGGTCCTGTGGTTCCCAACAAATGCTGCTAATGAGAGTTCAGGCATTTCTTTAGCTGCTGCAGCACCTCCCTAATAGGCAGCTGAATACCACCAGCTAGGCACCCACTGCATCCTAATTGCAGCTTGAGCCACTGTAGTTCACAGGATTCAGAGAGAAGCAAATACTTTCTTAGTTTATTTTTCAGTGGTATTCTGACCCTTAAAAAGCATCGATTCCACTGAAGACAACAGGAGCTTAGCTACTGTCTCACGGGGGAGGACGAGGGTCGGAGCCTACCCGTCTCTTTTACACACCCTTCGAACAATTCGACAACACTGGTGTTAAGTTCTTCCGCAGTTTGTGTTACTTGACATTCTGCCCGTGGTGGATTAAATTAGACCCGGAGTGGCCCCAAGTCACCTGGTCAGTGCATCCGCTGCGGCTTGCCGGGATTTGGAACGGGCATCCCAGAGCGGTAAAAGGGCTGCTAGGGCAGCGCTGGCTTCTGGCACCAAAACTGACGTTACGAGTGCTGAACTGCTGCTATCAGACCGAGGCTTGTCCCTCAATATTAGCAACACAAAGTGAACCAATGCATCCAAAATGTTCACATTTTAAAAATAGTAGAGGGGTTGACTTAATTAAAACAATTTGAAAGTCATCTAATCACGTATCTCCAAAGGATTGCTCTGCTACAAAACTTTATGATAGCAGAGCAATATGATAAAATCTAACAGCAGGAACTGAAAAAGCAAGAAATTTCTAAAGACTTTTAGATTAGCAAATAATGCCTAGCAACCCAATCACATTGTCTGGAACAGAAGACATTTCCTAGTTACTTTTATGTCTCTGTACTGAAGAGCTAAAATTATTGCATAGTGTCGAAATGAATGAATTTACTAAACCAGAAGCAGCTACTTCCCTGCTCTAGCATCACTGTAATCTAGGCAGTTATCAAAGAGGTAGAATAAATCTTTTTAAACATTAACCTTTCAACTACTATAGAAAATAAAAATGAGTAGGAGTTCTGGGTGGTACCACTTCTTCAAGATTTAACATCAGAATTCGCTGAGGAAAGATTAGGCTTTGAGCTACTCTTTTCTTTTTTTCTTGAAGGGTCTATCTTCTATAAAAAAAAAACTATCTTGTTTGGAATTTTTCTGTTCAAAGAGAATCTGATTATTGGATTTTATTAAAATGTTATTTCTCTTCTCATTTTATATTAGAAGTACAGGGCCTGTGATAATTGGAAGAAAATGACAACTAAGGCAAATTAAGACAAATGAAAAGGAAATTGTCTTCTAAGCTAACTACTAAAACCTCAATTTATTGTTTATGCTAACTGTTTCATATCAGTGACTGAGTAATAATTCACATGGCAAAAGTTCACAGACTCCCATACAAGTTAGCAGTATGCATCCTCTGGAATTCATAAAGCAACACGAGAGCTCACAACTTTGATTTTTAAAAACCAAACTGACTTATGTATTTACTATCAAATAGTAAACACGCTTAAAGCAATTAAAATATAAAATATTTTTTTCATGTAATCTCTCATGTGTTATACGAACAACCACCAGTTGATCGTCAGCTGACAGAGAATGAAGATATAAGGCCACCAATATCTTATTGACAGAGATAACTTATAAGAGGGGGATAAGAAAGAGGCCTTAGCCTGCACCCTCCTGTAGCTTCTCCCAGCAGCAAGCAAAGAAGTGCGCTTCATCCTACCCCAGCCACTGACTCGTGGGAGGGCAGAGGAGGCTACCAGCCTCCCTGGCATTGGCAACTTTAATCCTTAAAATTCATTATTACCAGGTGGGAGAATGATCTGTGGGCAGCATACAGGCAAGAAGCTAAACGCAGGGAGGGAGAAGTGCTGCTGAAGCTACATTTCTAAGGCAGAACTATGTGCAATGTGTACTAGTTGACCAGAAGTTATTTCCTATGAAAACAACAACATAACAGGATTCTGCTCAGTGCTGACAACTTGCAGAGTGTCTTCTAATGCTGGGTAGCTGAAGAAATTTTCTGCAATGCAACAGTATACTGAGATGGACCTTCCCAAACCACAGTAGCGCACACAGCTGGGTTTTGCTCTGCAGCATGACTGTGTCGGTCGTGTTAAATCACGAATGTTTTAAGGGAACACGTATCCACCAATGTAACACTACAGAGGCACACAAGCTCCTAGATAGTATGAGTGCAATAATTCTCTGACTTAAACTTTTACAGGATCTTTAACAGCAGAAAGGACGTTCATTTCTCTATGACACACCATCTAATACAAAGAGATCTGGAAAAAAATAATCCCAAAAAACAATGGTAACTGGAATGTCTCACCAAGATTTACTGCCCTACTGACAAACATACCGAGTTTCCAGTAAGATTACAACATTTTCCTGTTTTTATTGCTTCGGAAACAGCAACTTTAAAAAACTATGAAAAAGCACTGTTAACCAAGTCATTATTTTGCTAAAGCTTTGTCTCAAAGCTAAATAAAATTGGCTTGGGGAGATTAACCACAGTCATTAAAGGAAGTTTTGCCCACAGCGTGCTCTGCCTGGTCTCACATACCCCAGAGAGAAGCACCACACAGGCAGCGATGGTGGCATTTGCACCAGGCTGTAAGGCTTAGGAGTTTATCCATAAAGCAATGATATTTCCAGCATACTCACACAAACACTATTTTTGCTATTCACCTTGATTGGCTAACTGCACGTACTATTAAAGAGAGAGCTGAATCTTTCATGTTTTGGCCCAGGAAATATGCCATATAATATTTACTGGCCAAAGCTTAATTTGTAAAATAGTGCCTTTAGTAGTTTTCAGATTAAGTCAAGGTGCTTTGTACTACTCAGAACTGGTTTCTCTGAGAAAATGACATGCATTTTGCAGTATTTATAGGGAATATTTTCACCAACAAAATTTTAGCTGACTGAAATAGAGGTGAGTGTTTACTAGAAAAAGAATTTTTTTTCTACCTTCACGGCTGAGTATTTCATTTCTTTTTGGAATCTCCAAATGAACATTCCCCATGTTTAGTTATCTTTACAGCTAAAATGTGATTGCCTAACAGTTGCACGAACAGCCCAAACGTTTGCGATAGCATCCCATTTAGAGAGCAGTAAGGAGTAATTCTGAAAACTGCCTTGCTGATGGGGACAGTGACTATAATATTGCTTATAGAAGCCTACAGCAATAAAACTCAGTGAAGAAAAGTTAAATTTTATTTTTCTACACTTTCCTCAGAAGAATAAGGATTGGTAGAAACACAGCTTGTTTACTGTCATATCAGACAAAAGTTAATTTTCTCTTTCTTTTTTTCCTTTCTCAATATAGCAGCTTGCTTTCCTTTTTAAAAATATTGTGACTTCTAAGTACAGACCTCATAAATCATAAGTAGTAAAGTATCAAAAAATTAAGCACTACTAAAAAAGAGGGGAATTGTATTTCAACAGTTGTCAGGAAAGGGGCACTTTTTAAAGAAGTGTTTTTTCAAAATGAATTCTGTAGTTTGACCTACCTTGACATTGTGCTCACAACAATTAGTCATATGTCAGGAAGACAAAAACAGCATGGCATTCAACACCAGCTGTGTTTCTTATTAGAAAAGTAAACCTCTATTACCATCAAGTATTTGAAAAAAAATATACTTGAGATGAATAGGATTTTTTTTTTCTTTTAAGGTATGCTAAAGCAGCATCAACTGGGAGTCATCTCATTTACAGTTTCCTACAGAAATTTATTAGAAGGAGGAAGCCACCCCAGAAGTGTCCTGAACCTCACTGCACAACTTACTGGTAGATAAAACTTCCCTTTCTAACATAAATACATAGTAATTCCTTTTTGGCAGAAATACTTTGTAACATTTAGTGTAGGAAACAGGCATTTCAAAACATCTAATTATTAAAATGAGAGATTTTACATTATTAGATAAGGAATATTTTCCAAAAGGAAAGATTGGAAATCTACTGCTTAGCATTTGAAACTGGCACACAAAGTACTATAATTCACAGTAGAGGACAAAGCATGGTATTAAAATCACATATTCAGGCTGCAACTAAACTAGAAAGCATGCTGGGATAGTATTTTTCTATTTCACTATTAAACAGAGTTGAAAATATACTGAAAAGTTCATAGCCTTTGCACTGAAACCTAGCAGTCTAATGCACATTGTTGGACTATTTGTAGCAATGTTGGCTGCCCTCTTCACATTGGACTTTAGGGCCGTACTAATATTACCTGACCATTTGTGTTTCTGCAACAGAGAGAGACTGGTACCTCTGAAAAGCGGTGAGAAGGTAAGTAAGGTGCAGAAGGGGCCGCTCAATAGCCCCAGCTCCAGGCACATTTACTCTATTTAAGGTAGGTTTAGCCGAGACGGACACCCGAACTGATTACCTTACCTGGCTTACAGGTGTAACAATAGTAGTTAAGAGCTGTTAATAGTGGCACATGGCAAATTAATCCTGTGTGTGGTCTGCTCTCCTCCTGCAATGAAGCCCAAGCCATCATGTTTTCACTAAATTTGTAATCTGTGCTGGCTACTTTAACACAGATTAAATTACCTCCGCAGGACTCGCAGCTCTCAAGGGCGAAGTAGCCATACTCTCTGACGCTATGAGGGGCTGGCATGGTCTCCGAAGCTTGAGCAAGGGTTCAGTGAGAATTTTTAGCTGTTCAACCAAACACTCAAGTGCAACCCAGTTTAACCTCTCTGCTTAGCTAATTTTAATTTACGTAAATACAGTATAACAGATTAAGCAAAAAAGCAAAATTTTGAGGCTGTTTTGGGAATATTCGACAACAATTTGCCAACCAGTGAACACGCACGGATTCCTCCTTGTAACTCAGGTGCTCTGTGTTATAGACATAATGGAACAGTAAGTGTTTCACTGAAATACTGAAATTACATTTCTCAAAAAAGAAAGTCAATCCAACAGTGAAATTACTTTCATTTTGACCCTCTCTCTTCTGTTTTTTATTAAGTAGCTAAACTAAAAAAAGATCAAAATCAGGACTATTTTATAAAAACAAATACTTGTTTATATATATTATATAAACACATATATATATAAAAAACATATATAAATAATGTATTTTCTTTGGCATGCAACCTAATCTGTAATCAATGTCATCTAGCGAATAAACTGAGAATACAAGTCATATTTCCTGGAGACAGAGAGGAGGTACAAAATATACAAAATATGATAATGAATATATTATCCTATTTTTCAAAAATATCGGTGATAAAATGACTTAGTATTTATCTTTAAAGAATGAGGCAAAAAGAAATCAGTTTTCTGAGGCTCTGAGACATTTAAATCAAACGGGAATAAGACTATACCTTCACCTTGTTTTATCTGCCTATGAAATAACATTTAGCATTTAACATTTATATTCTTCACCTATGTTTTAGCCCATCTTCTTTTTTACGGAGTGCTAATACAGATGCAGAATTCCCCTTTCAAATTCTCTACTTGTTTCTGTTCTGCTGGTTTTTCAAAGAACAAATTGCAGACAAATCAGACTTTTTGAAAACAAAGGTGTCTTGAAGTGAAACAACTTATTTTAGCGATAAATGAAGCCAGTGAATGTGCTTTTGCTCACACAACTCCTTTTCCATCCTTTATCTGCTCATTTATAACCCCTGAAGTACAACACATGAATTACCCTACTGTACACACCGACCGCTTGACAGATTGTTTTAGTAAACCTCTTACGTACCGTGGCTTTCCTGCCAGGCTGCCAGGAAAAGTTTAATAAAAAGGCTGATTAGTTGCTTTAAGTTCTCCCAGATGAACAGCCTACAAAGTAAGTTAACAGCACACAGGAGCACCCATGCAGAAAGGTCCCAGGGGCCGGCCGGGAAGGTGCTCGCTCCCGAGCAGCAGTCGCTGGCGCTTCAGCCTCTTGCCAAATGCTTGTGCCTGACCCTTGTTAGCTAACAACATGAAACTGTTGGGACACTTTTTGATGAAGCTTCATTTAAAGAAAACCTCTTTTTAGCTTCACACATGAAGAGCAACTTTTCAGAAATTTTCCTCATAAAAATCATCACCCAGATTTTCCTGGTCTGAGTAAAAGCTTAGAGAGTGTCAGTAACACGGAGGCCACGTTCCTAACTACGCGCCTCCCGCGTGCAGCGAAGCGGCGGCAGGCACCCCGCCGCAGCCCGGCAGCACATTTCTAACCCCACATCTGGCCTTGCAAGGGCAGCGAAATGCTGCCCTGGGGGCGCTGCCTTTCCCCTGCTCTTCTGTCTGTCTGCGCGCTGGAATTTTACCTCCGCCTTCCCCAAAATACGAGCCTAGCTTAAACATATTTTACGAGGAAACAAAAGGTCAAATAAACTTACTAAAAATGTTGTGGCATATATTGATACACTGCATTGTTCTCACCAATATCCAGCCCTAACACCGGCTCGCTGCTTGGATTAGACTGTCAAAGGAATTCATGCAGGTTCGATACAGCCAAATAGGCCTGATACTGAAATCAGCTGCAACATGCACTAATTTCATGTGGCATTCCAGCAACAGCAATCGCTGAGATTGTAGCCAGTTGGCTGCTTTATTTACTCCCAAAATCACAGTCCCCTCAATCTGAATTCCCCTGCTCCCTGTATAAGACACCCGCTTTTTGCAAAGATACGACACACGCTTGGGGCAGAGAACACGATGGTGGGAAAGCAGAGGGACGTGACCTTCATTCTTTTCCACATTATCTTCAAATTCACTGCCTCTTCCTCAAACGGTCTGTATAATCTTTCCCAGTTATGTCTCCACTTGCATTTCATCCTATCCTTTCTCCACCCCCTTGCTGCTTCTGGACAAAGTCATAATCTTCGTACCCTCACGTCTGGACATACCAAACCTTTATTTATATTTTGCCACCATTCAGTAAAGATGAAAACACAAGTTATCCAAGATCACAACATACTTTCTATGCCCAAATATGCCAAGTTTTATGTAGGGAGGAAAAGAATGATAGCATACCCATCACATCTCCCCCCACACCTATCTATAACCTGTTATTCAAGTTGTTTCTCCCCAATTCCTTACATATTCCTTTAATACATTAAACTATAAACCATTTTTCATTTTATTTCTCTTGATTTTGGAAGATTTTTGTCACACTCACTAGTTGTTCTTATACCATGATTACATACACAAAAGCATCACAAAACAGCTCGTGAAATTTAGTATATATAGCCTTTGACTGTACAAAATTTCTTGAGGTCAAAACGCTTTTTAAGGTTGTTCTAAACTCTCAATATAGAAGTAATCTATCGATACCTATAGCAATAATCTCTCTATATAATAATATATATGTAATATGTGGTCAAAGAGACCTTGAAGTACTGTGTCTTAACACACAGCAGATGCCAAAAATGCATACGATTAGTCAACAGTATCACCCTGAAAACTATTTTAATTTTGCTGACTTCATTTTTAAAAGTATCAAAAATAAGAGAGAGTCAAACAAATGTAGCAAAAATGATTGCACAGAGAGATTTTTAACGTGTTCAAAATTAAGGAATAGATTATTCTCTCTGAAGAAGAGGTGATAAAGAAAGATACTTGTGATATATAAATAATGACGAATAGCAAAAGATAGTAATTTATATATTTGTATAATAAAAGAACAACAGGTGATTCATCTAAAGGCAATGAAAGTAACGTTCTGCAAAATGCATCTGAACAGTAATTATTCATTAATTTCAGATACATTTTTGTTTAGCACTGAAAGGTAAAGTACTATTTTTCATTCTTGCAATATTCATTTAAAAAATAAAAATTAATAGTTAAATTCTGTACTTTATAAAAAGAATAGACATTGAATAATCTAAAAAAAATCTTAACTGCTCAATACACAAAATGGGTTTCAGCAAAAACCTACAGAACTTGGACACAACAGTGAATAACTGCTTTGAAGATTACCTTAGGCATGCAAGTTGTGGATGGACATATACTGCATAACATAGTAGAAAAACATTGTCTTGGGTTTTGAAAGCACTACTACAAAGCTTAAATACTCAGGGAAATTATTTGTTAAGCTATCAGATCTGATGCAAAACATACATTTTTAAAATCTAAATGTTTTCCTTATTCATTTTATAATCCAAGTCAGAGAATTTGCTTTTTCCTGAAATTATAGTCAAAAGAGCTTGAGGCACAGCTAGCCTACTCAAGTATATATAACTTTGCTCCAAATTCTCCCCCACCACCCCAAGAAGATAAACCATGTTTCTTCCTCCTCGGATGTTACCTGCACTGCACCTTGGGAGAGGAGCCTCAGCGCCTGCTCCACGGATGAAAACAGCAGAGTAACTGCCTTAAAGGTCACACTGTCAGGGCACTGCAGTGGAATTTCCATAAAGATGGAATTGCGTTTGGGCCGTGAACTTCTCACTTCAGTGCATTCAGATACTCAACAAGCTAAATTTTTCTGCAGGAAGTACTCATTAAATGTAAGTTCACTGGAAAATGTTTAGATCCCTAACACCTAATCTATTTACATAGAACTATTCGAATTCTAGGAGGGTCATTAATTGAATGAAAATGCTCATCTTTTTCCAGAGGAAGTGTTAACTCTGCTCTGCTACTCTGTAGACAAGATAGATGATTGCACACAGCCGAGGAGAAAGAGGAAGGGGGGCTGCCTTTTCCCCAAGCCCTCTTGCTGCCAGAGGGGTGAGGTGCCCCAGGGAGTGCTGTGGGCAGCAGTGCACGTGGAGGGAATTGCAGTACAACAACAGAAGCAGGATACTACCTAACACAGGAAGGAAGCGAAGAGGAACAAGAACCTCATCATTATTAACCTACAAACAGCATGACAGGAGATCTTCATTTACCAACTTTTAATTGCTTGCCCTTCTAGAAGTGGAAGTCTTCAAGAAATACATGAGAAGTACTGCATTTCAATTAAAGACCAAATTGTGCCTCTCATGGCGTACTAGAGGCTGGCTTAGCTAAGCAGGCATACAAAACACCAGAACTAGCACCTTGGCTCACATTTTGCTTGCAGAGTGCCTCTACTGCCCTAGGTATGACAGCTTTTATATTCTTCCCTTATATCACTTAATCGATTGGAGGAAAACAAACAGGAAAGAGGAAGGAGATAGAGACTCCAGTCAACCAGATCTGTCTAACTTCTCTTACTTGCCTCTAAGTTATAATCCTTTATGAGCTATTTGAAAGACAGATTCCTGTACAGTTGAATCAATTTCTTGTAAGATGATGTACAGTAAAGGCTTGTCTACCTTTAATCATAATCCTGACTCATCAAGATTTATTAGTGCAACTGTATAAAGTTTTCCAGCTTAACACCAATGATCATCTCATTTTCCTGTAACATCATTTCTAACTTGGATCAATCTGCAGCAAACTGTAAATAAGGTGCTCATAAGAAAAAGTTATAAATACTGTAGTACAATATAAGCTAAATGTCACCATATCGAACAGGAATAAGGCACACTGCTTACCATCTTTAAGATGCTCCTTTAACAAATTTTAAGTGTCTTCATGATTAAGCCAGGAAAGATGAATTTTCCTTTTATATCTCTGATTTCTGCCTGACACAAAGATTTTCTAAGTTAAAAATACTACTACTACCCACTTATCCTTTTACAGACAAAATGTGTGCCAGAGTTGCAATGAATCTGGAAAGACAGGAAAACAGGCAGCTTTCCACATCTGCTTAACTAAAACTAGCCAGCACAATGATGTGCTCAGGCACTGTCAGTGATAAATCATTCACTGACCTAGGTAAGAGGCATTTTTTTAGAGTACATACAGTTAATTAAAAAGAAATTGCACCTACCTGCTGTCGAATTTCTTCTTCCATCTTTACTGGGGACCCCAACTCTGCAACTTGTTTGACACCCTCACTAGCATATCCTCCATACTCCCAAAGGATGTAGTTCTTTGAGTGGGAACTACCAATAATTGCTGACCAATGGTTGGTTCGCCCTTTAAAGAAAGAAAAAAAAAAGTATTACAGTTCATGAACATACCAGCTTTTGTAACATCAATACTCGCTACCGTCAAGACTGCCTCAAAGCTTAATTCTTAGCCTTTTATTAAGGGGAAAGGTTTGAAGTGCCCCATCTTCAGGGCATTTTCTGTACAGGGTTGGTACTGGGTATTTTCAGGTGTTGCATGCCACCAGTTCTCACTAAAACAATATGCCATATTTTTTGAGTAATAAGAACAAGATATTGAACTACAGAAACATTACAGTAAATATTAGATATAATAACAAAACACAAACATGGTGAGATTGTATTTCAACTGAACAAGCAGCTCCCCAAAACAGACTTAGTATAATTCTTCACTTAAGCTTCTTCAGGAAGTTTAAGAATTCTTTTAATTTTAGGCTTCCATGTAGAAAAAATTTTTGGATGAAACTTAGAACAAAAATCTTCTGTGGTCATTCAAAGATTTAACAGCAAGTCATTTTCTCACCAATACTGTTTTCTAACAGCAGCTCACTAAAATTTACATTTGGGTGGTGACAAGTTGTCATCAAATGCTAGACTTTTGTATAAGCATGATTGTATTATTCTTAAATGTTACAAAGATTATTGTTCATAGCTTTATACCCAACCATTTTCAGGCATTCAAGGACATATAAAGGGCTTAAAGCCAGAAAACAACTCCGGCAACTCCCTGCAGAAATGAAGGTATAACTTCTGCTTTCTGTGGGTAAATAGTGTCCAGAATTCCCTCCAAAACACTTCTGAAAGAGTGGTGAGGAAGTGCTTTTATTGGTACTCACATACTTATTCTCTCTGCTTCTACATATTTAAATTATATGTGCACCTTGTCTATTTTTTCCCCTTTAGTAGGAGGTGCCCATACTTTAGGAATGAAGCAAAAAGTAGTGAATTTTCATGTCTCTGTATTTCTTCAGTTTGCTTGCTCAGATTTCTCATAGTGTAAGTGTTCTAGAGCCAGGCAAACAGACACCTAGTCTAGTGTCTTATCTCACTGAATATAAAAAAAGAAAAATTTGGAAGTTTAAAGAAAAAGTGGTAGGGAAGTCTGATGGAATTGAGAATAGAACAGAAATAAGGAGTCACAGATGTCCCACAGTACTGGAAATAAAAATGAATTTTTGCTTGCATTTAAGTGCCAAATAAATAGCACTCTGGAAACATATGGGCTTAGAAGAAAGAAAAGGTTGAGAAAATGAACTGTTCACATAAGCAGCCAGTGTGGCAACACTGCAAAGAAAGACTTGCAATGCAGAAGGAAAAGAGTAATGGTAAGAACAGAGCTGGAAAGTACAGTAAATGAATGAAAAATGAATAATGAAGTAAACAAAAGGCATGCAAATTTAAGATGTGAAAGGTGAGAAATTGAAAAAGGCAAGGTAGAGAATAGAATAAACAAACTCAGATGTTTCCAGCGTAATCCCAGGAGTATAGAAAATAGATTGGAAATAAAAATGAACAACAATGGTGAGAAAAAAAAGCCTAGAAGAATGTAGTAATCAGAATAAACAGATGAAAGGAGGTGGCCTACCAACATAATGAATAGAGCTTGCACAGTCTCCCTAGTGCTACACTTGGGCCAAAACAAGCCTACTGAGCTCTGAGCTAGAGCAGATGTGAAATTTTAAGACCGCATCCGAACTAATCAGCAATCAAGCCCAAAATGGAGGAAGAAGAAAACTTAAACTAACAAAAGCATCCTACAATAAGTTAATAGCTGAAGAGAGTACAGTTTGATAAGACTGTTTCTTGATCTAACAGTTGCATCTTAAAAAGACACACGCACCTTGCCAGACCAAAGAGAGATACTGTCATTTAGCTCCAGCGAGGGCCTGTTTTGTCCCTTCTTTCTTCCCAGCCTGCAGGGCTGCCTATCTCACAAGCCACAGGGTGCAGCTTTCCCTGAAATGCAGTAATTGGCTCTTACAGAAACTTTTTGAAAGAGAAGGCTCCACACAGTCTCTACAAAAGGGAAATATATCACTGTAGAGAGGAATCAGAGAGCCTCAAGTCTTTAGGACAGCATCCCCCCAGAATGAGAAGCATCTCCTTTTATAGGTGTTTGTCTTTAAACAAACTCGATGCCCACCCTGGAATAACCTGCCAATGCAGCTAGTCAAAGAATATGCTCATCCTTAGGAAAGTATGGTCAATAGTGACTGTGGACAATAGTTGTGACTTTGCATCCAACAAGATAAAGAAAAGGAAGTTCACTCACATGCCACACTCTAAGCGCCATCTATAATTAGTAAAACCAACACCAAACTGTTCCAGGTGCTCTAAAACTTTTCTCCCTCCATATCCAAAATAAAGCAAGAAAGTCTGAAGTCACTGTAGTCAGAGCCATCCTATTTCACTGACCACTACCCCCACTAAAGCTATTAGCTCTGCAAAGAAAGCAGCTGGCCCACCTACTTGCCCAAAGGAGCAGTTCAAGGTTCATTTGAGCCTTGCCAAAGGCCATACCTACACTAAACTTTTTACAAACCTGCCCAACACTTGTAAACATTTTACTTATCACCATGAGCTTCCTATCTGAGAGAATGAAAAGAGAACTCAATATAATTTTGTAAACTTTTTCCTCTAAATACTAGAGAAGCTCTTACTACCAAATAATCTGAGTCATGCATTACCAAGGGCCAGGGGTATTTTGTATTACCAGTCCACTAGTCACTAGCAATTTTTTAAGATGGCAAACAGAATACACAAAGGTTTTCAATGGTTTTATTTCACTTCCTTAATGTATAAGTAGCTCCTCAACTGACGCAATTAAATGTATATTTTGCATATAGACCAAGGTGCCTGCACACTTAAATATGTATTCTCTCACGTATTTTGTAGACTGACCATGTGAAATCATGATGGAGGGCATGAATATTCCCATTATTATATATGGATGCTACCCAGAAACAACAAATGCTTTTAAGTCACAAAGGCATATGTAAATACAAATCCTTCTGGCTGGAAAAACGTGAAAGGAAATTTAATGGTTCTACTTTCTTGAGCCAGATTTAATAACAGATAAAATATTCAGCTTCCAGTAGTCCTCTTATCAGGAGCTATGATAGTTTGTGAAAAGGTAGCTGAAAAGCATGTGTGCTCTTCTTAAGTCCTATTCTGCAGATCAAACTAGAATTTAAAATTTCTCAGTATCGCTGATATTCATGAAAGCAAAATTATTTTATAAATTATGTATTAAACAAATGGCCCTTCTAAAGCCATCTGTATGCCTCTCATTTACTCTATGGTTGGCATGCTCAGAGCAAGGTTATGTTGTAGTGGTTTCGTTCTGAGTAATGTTTTACGAACTCAAAGGGTCAGATTTCTCCTAAACACGTAATATATATTTAAACTTAAGGGAACAGAGATATTTTAACTGCACTGGTGTGATAATTGTAAAATTATTCCTAATCCATGGAATCTGTGAAAACCTAGAAATTGTCTCCTGGAATTCAAAGCTTTGCCTAGTATCTTTCAGAAAATTTTTGTTTGACAGCAAAAGAAAATACTTTATTTGGCAAAAGCAGTTCTTTGGAGAAAAGCTAAACAGTGTTCCTATTACTTAGAGACTTTTAAGGTAAGTCAGAAAATAAGTAAAAGAAAAGATGAGAAATATAAAATTTATGATCTTCTATTTCAGCCGTGTGGATGATGAAGAGAAGAGAAGAAATTTTTCATGTGATGGCTTCACAGGCAGTAAGTGATTTACCAAAGTCCACCATGAATAAAATTTCATTTTAATGTAAATTGCTGCATGAGTTCAACATTTTAAAGGATAATATTGACAATTGGTTTTCATTTTTAATACTACTACATCTAGATGAAAGATATTCTTCTTAACTTTCAGGAATTTCAATGTAAAATGTTATCAGCTGTTATTACTGGGCTTAATCCTGTTAACATTATGGCGTTATTTCTGTACTCAAGTGACTCAGTGTATTCCAATTTCTGAAGTAAAACATATTAATATATATCCCTACTTTGCAACTGGAGAGAGACAGTCTACCATTGTGGTGAACTGTTGCTTACTTTCAGTCATGAATCCATACTCTTAGTGTGTTCACTGACTTAGATTTTTTAAAAGGGCATTTTTTTCTGGTATTATCTCACTAAGTCACAGTAATTTTATAGTTTTCAATCATTTTCTCATGTCCTATTTCTAACTACCAGCTAAATTCACACAAATAATGCATATAAAGTGTGCCACTTGGCAGATACATAAATCATCCTATAGCCTAAAAGAGTACTCCTGCAATTATTAGTTCTTTGACTTATTTTCCCTCTCATGTATTACACCGATAAATCACATTCAAACTATGCTATGTTCAACCTACAACAAGACATATAACAGAATCAATGTAAGCAAAATCATTTACACCGTTACAACCACAAAAAAGTTGATATACAAACCAACTCTGAATTACATGATGACATTCTGACACGGTGACAGTAATACAAAAAAAATTCTACACACAAAGGTTGTAAAAATATCAGTTACATACAACATAACAAAGTTTAAAGGCCAATAAATGTGACTCACTCTTAAAACATTTCCTAACCTTTATTGTCACAGACTGTCAAGCCAATATTTAAAGAATAAATGCCTAATATGGATGTTTTTGTAACTTCAATTTTCTACAGTTACTTTGATTTTTGCAGTGGCAATATTGATTTTGTAGTTCAGGAAGCCTTTACGAAGTTCAGTCACTCTCACACTAAAGACTGGTTTTCTTGTGTTCAAGCAGAATTTCCTGTGAAAACTTAGAGTTTGTGCTCTTTGCCTCTCATCTAGAGTCTGGCCTTGTCCACTTTACACCCTCCTGTAAGCTATTTATATACACTGAACAGATCACCCCGAGCCTTCTCTTCTCCAGACCGACCAGTCCCAGCTCTCTCAACCTCTTCTTGCATGAGAGATGCTCCAGTCCCTTAATCACCTTAGTAGACCTCACCACAAAGAGATCTTGAAAATGTGATCTCATATGTACCTCAAAGTTCAAAAGCTTAGGCAAATCTCCAGAAGTCATTTGTAAGGTGTATCACTTGCAGGAAGATGCATGAATTTCCAACGTTTAGTATTAGAAGTATTGTATATATGTCATAATTTACACTCCTTAGGTGTAAATAAGTAGTGTTTTGTACCATAGGACAAGCTCCAACCCCCACTACAGGTCCTAAAAGAGTAATACTCACGTGGAAAATCTTTCGGATGTGTTTTTTCTGACCAGTTTCCATAAAAAGTTAGCCTGTATTTGGCAGTTCCACAGGCACAACAATCTAAAATCGGTTTGTCAGTCACACCTTCTGAGTCTGAGTCTGAAAAAGCAGCAATGAAAGTAGCTATTGAAAATGGTTACAATTCAACACCAGCTGGTTAAAACAAAATTACAACAATAAATACTCCAGTAAGTAAATTTGAGTTAAACACTTTTTCTTCTGTTTGCCTTCAATTTGGGGCTATATTAGAATAAACAAGCACCCTGAAATATCTGGATTATATTCATGAATGGATGTAGTAATTCAAATCCATGTTTTTAAATACACATGTGCCACTGTGATTTTGGTTGCCCTCAGATTCAGAACTGGGGTTTGTTTCTGGTTCTTATCTGATTGGTAAGATCTCAGAGCAGTGCCCAATCTTCTGGCCAGCCAGACCGTGTAAATTCTCCAGCGAGATGTAATGGCCAAGTGCAACAGCCATCCTCTGGGATCTCAGCTGGACCTCAGCACACACAACAGAAATGACGCTTCTGCATACACACACTCCTGCTTACAGATTCTGTGGCCAGATCTGATAAACATCCCCTGAAGAGGGCAGGGAGCAGGCTAATCCCAGCATCTCTTTTGGCTATAATCTCTCCAATGGCTTCTCAGAGAGAGGCAGGGAACAGACATCAGGCTAGATGATGTCTAGCACAGCAGTCCTACTGCCAACTTTCCTGAGGACACTTCAGCCCTTCAGCTATGCTACAACCAACAGCCTCCTGGACACATGATGCTGAAGAGGTATAGAGCCAGGAGACACCATCAATTCTCTGAACTCTAGCAGTCTCCTGAACAGGCCCTGTAAGAGTATGGGTCATGTGCTAGACGAACTGTTCCAGCCTAGGTCATGGTCCTAAAATGTTCAGTTCTGAAGAGGTTATCAGATGTGAACTTCAAAGTCAAACCTGAACATAATCAAAAAATTTAAATCTACTCCTTATCTTCAGTCTAAGTCAAATGGCAGTAGCACTGTACTATTTGTGTAAATTAGTACATGTTCATGAAAAATCAGCCAGCAATACAAGTCCTTCTGTCATCTGTAGAAAGATTTAAGGACTTGACTGCATCGTCTCCTGTGTGAGTGAACACAAGAAGTCTTACTGAAGCACCTGAAGGCAAGTTACATAAGTTTCTTCTCAATAGAAAGGAATTATCTACTTCCGTCTACTCTGAAAGGTCAAACAGCAATTCTGTATTGGCCTCAAAGGCTCAAGCATGTATTCCTGTGCCTGAAACAGAAACCTTTTGTTATTAAGACTATGTGCTTCTATGTTTTCCCTCAGTATTTAGTGAGTTCAGGACACAGCTCAATACAGAAATCCCTCAAACTATAAACAGTCCCAATGGCCTTCTCCTTATCTAATGTCATATGCAGTTTAGAAGAACTGTGGTGTTGAAGAATGTGAAAGCTGAATTGTTTTGGCTGTTCTAATGAGGGTTAATACTTCAAATAGATTGAGTAGGTAGCAATGGCCAAAGACTCCTTCCTCTATCAGAGCTGACTGTGCCAACTAACATTCTCCAAATATGACGCTAATATTTAAAAACATAGCAAAAGTTAGTAAGTTCGATTTTGACATAATTTCCAAATAGAGATATGAATTAAATTTATTTCAAATCCCTAGCTTTTGTTTAATAGTCCTGCCTTTTTCTCTTTATATTTCAGTCCTCTTTCTTTTCAGGAATCAAACTCACTGTTGCTGTTTACTCTGATAGCTTTTTACATCATATTCAACACTGAATGTTATTTTCCAGCAAGCCTAGCATACATTTTTCCGTATTTGGAACAGCACAAAATTACGACATATGAGTTTCTTGGCTACATGCAGAGACTCCACATTTATTAAATACAATTAAATGCTTTACTGGCATAAATTCAGTTTTTAAAAATGAAGGATAGCCTGGTAAGTACCTCAAAAAGGAAGCAGCTTTCTTCTAATTCTAAACTTGCAGGGAGAAGAAATAGGAATTATCCCATAAAAATTATCTCTGCGCTTCTGCATAAAGTTATTACTTTTCAAAAATATTTAGGAAGTCTCTTCTGAAAAGAACTCTATTATCTGATGTTAAAGTTAAATCAAAAGTCAACACACATGCTAGTATCAAGAGAACAGACAGCAGTTATTACAAAGAGATTTACAACAGATGACTCCTCCTGCAAAGATGAAGAACCACCCCTAACATTTACAGCTGTAGCATACACATATTTACTTACTTATAGAGTAACAAAAGTAATACCATCTGCCAGCATTACATATACGGGTCATTTTTCATGTTTCATTCATTTTTAATATGCTGTATATTATGAATTGATGAAGGATTTCATAAAGTCCCTGGAGAATTTAGCTACAAAATTTCCCATAGTTTTCAAAAGGAGTTTATACTCTTAAGGTACTTCAAAGAATTCCCCCCAAAATACGTATATATTGCCATGACTACTCTGGTTTTAACAAGCTAGCATGAAAGTAACTACAAAACACACTAGGAAAAACAGGAAAATGAGATTATCTTAACTTCCTTCACTAAACAGACTTCCTGGGGAAGAGAAATTTACATATGCAGAAACATAAAGACCACCACAAAGAGATAATTCTACCTGTTTTTCCTTCCTCATGTGAATTTCAAAAACCTCTGCTGTACTTACGTTTGGGCAATGATGGCCTGCAAGTAAAAGGCTTTCACATTCAGGTTAGGGAAAAAGGTAAAAGGATCACATTCAGGGGAAAGCAAGGAAGATCACACGAACAGTACACATGGTAAAGAAGAACACAATTGAGTAGAAGATCCCAAATTTGAAGGCAGATGAGGGCAGAAAGATACTTTACTTCATCTTACCTTGTTCACAAATTTTTTTGGTGAGGGATCCTTCATCTTGAAAATAAATTATGCGCTTTTGCACAATACTGGCTCTATAAAGAAAAAAAAGTATAAAATGCATTTATTCCTTTTAAAAATAAGCTAATAAATCAAAAACTAGTAAAAGAACAGAACTGGAGTACTAAAAATCTAGGTATACTAACCTCTCCTGATAATACAAACAGTACTACAGATAGCATAGTATTTCAACTTTCATTTCATTAAATTTTGCAGAAACTTGAATTGTTGTTATCTTCAGAGATGTAATCACACTTCTCTTACCTTTAGAGAAGTCACATGGTGAAAGTCTGTGCTTTTGAAATGTATTGTTGTCAACTGAATATTCAATATTTCAATTGAATCTCGTATGACATATTGAAATTGCACTCAATCAAAAAACAGTACAGCTAAAACAAGCATCTATTCATAGGAAATTACTTAGCATGCTGAAGAGATAAATACTTCTGATGTAACACAGCAATTCAATGTAAAATGGAGGTTAGACATAGAACTAGCATATGCTAAAGTCTTTCAAAGCAATTCAACAATTCCAAAAGACAAGTCATTTTAAAATAAATTAAATCTGAAACACTGACTAAGACTTACGGATCAAACAAAATACAGGTTCGTAAGACTCAGTTTGTCTGGGGATTTTGAATATGAAAATGAAACAGGTAAAATCAGAGTTAGCGTGCAATTTTTTAAAAAAATTGCAAATTGTACAGCTGAAATTTAGCTTTTAGTCTCTCATTTGAAAGATTATGAATTGAATTTTTTATGAAAGATTGCCAAGTCAGTGAAAAAAAAAAAAGAAGACTAGCATCGTATCTACTGTACGGTAGATTCCAAAACCAACACTCTACTGTAAAAAATATATAACGGAAGAAGACAAGTCAACTCAAATAATTTTGAAGATTTAACTCTTTTTAAATGCCCGTTTACATTGAGATTTTTATTTTTTAAGCAACACTGCCGCTTTCACTCTTGAGCATGTACTGCCACTCTTTCAGAAGCCGCTTGCTCCAACAGAGACAATACCAGTTCCCTGCTCGCTGCTTTAAAAAGGCTCCTAGAGGGCAGAGGGCATGTGAGCTTGTGCTGGCCACTGGGAAGCCCTGGATTTTTTTGAAGTGACAGTATGAAAGCCCGGACTGTTTCTTTAACTGCTTGTCGCTCTTCTCTGGGTCTGCTCTGCCTTTATTATAACTATCTACTATCATCAAGTACCTATACATCAGTAAGTTAGTGCAGATATTAAAATATCTATTCTCCCATCTAATATCAAGCTGGTTTTCAGAAAATCTGAACAAGTATATTAAAATCACAACAAAATCTTTTCCTTCAAATACAGAGTGCCAGTAGTTCCCACCTGATAATGACATGTTGCAATGTTGACTCTATTTAGTGCAGTCTGAACTGTATGCACTGTACAGTCTGGGAGTGCAAAGGACCGGAATAGCCCCGAGGGCTGAAGCTACCCCTTGCAGGCCTAATTCAATTTAACTAGCTTTTTAGAACATTTTCTAACTATATTAATTCAAATGCAACTTTCATGCTCTTTCTGTAAGAAAATAGGTAGAATTTGGTTAAATTTAAAGAATAAGAAAAAAGCATTATTTGGATGGAGGAGAGTTCCCTGAGGAGAACATGCTTTGGGAGCTGGTATTCTTTGTTCTTCTATCAAACCTTTGTATCATCGCTCATATGCTATTAGCATAAATTTAACACCTCTGCTCTTAAATATTCTCTATTATATTAAGCAAGACAACTGTCTAATCAAGTCCATAAAACTCTGAACAGCAAGGCCCAGATTCTTCTCTTACCTCAACATTACAGTTAAATAATTATATTGATCTCCCTATAGTTACTCCTCATTCATACCAGTCCAAGTGAAAAGAAAAATAAGACTGTATTATTTCCTAAAAATGTTAAGTGATGTGAACCTGTCTTTGACAATGTCCCACTCCATAACATTATTAAAAATAAAATGTAATTCCCCTGTGCTTCCTTTGCCAGAATACAAAGTCAGAGTTGTATAGAAAGTATACAGCAAAGTAGCTTATTTTTGTAAAATTGTTAAAAGCTAGATTAAACTGAAAGAGGTGCAGAAAACTACAGCTTACCCTTCTTCATAATTGGGCCTACATCATGTAAAGGCTAATGTGGCAAATGATAATCCAGGCAACCAACCAAGGCTGTGAAAAAACAGTGTGAAGAAGAGAAAAAGTACATTGCCTTTTACAGAGAGCAAGAGTGTGATCTGCCAGTATTTGGTGAAGGGAAACTCCTAGGCCTCTTTTGTACAAGGGAGTATTTACACTAGGGATAAATACAAGTCTGGAGCAAATAACAAAGTGAATGAAACCTATAGTTAGTTAAATCTGTCTTGTATTAATATGAGAACTGTTGTGGGACAATTTAAATCAACCCAGAAGACTGACCAAGTATGTGAGAAGTGGAATGAAAGCTTTCTCAGAAATCTTTTCCAGGGTTCCCAGAAAGAAACAAGGGGGGGAAAAAGCTACCAGTAAGACTATGAACCCAACAACAGCCAGCCTGTGATAGCCTCTTAGTTTTTATGGCTCTTGCATTCAAAACCAAAACTTTAAAGATTTTTGGATGCTACACTGCAAATGAGAACCTTTCTTTTCACACAGACTCATTAAAACACCTACAAATTTTGATACACCATCAATCAATCACAGTTCTTACAGCACTGTACCATAAAACTGGCAAACAAGCACTTAGGATGATTAATAAAATTTAGACTAACAGTCCTCTGAGTTGAAATGTCTTCACATCATCACAACTCATATATTGTCAAGATAATTTAGTATCTCATACTGCAGCCAGGTTCTTATATGCAGCCAGTTACTACAAGAGGTCCTCAGGGATCAACACTAGGGCCAATAACATCTTTATTAATGGTCCTGGATGATAGGCTGGAATGCAGCCTCAACAGGTTTGTGGAGAACACCAAAATGGGGAAGCAGCGGACACGCTGGAGGGCAAGGCTGTACAGAGAGGCCTTCCCAGGCTTGAGAAATGGGTTGGCAGAAACCCCTTAAAACATCAAAGGCAAAGTCCTGCGTGTGGGCTGGAACAGCCCAGCTGCAGCAGTACAGGCTGGGCACCCACCCGCTGGTTAGAGAGCAGCTTTGCAGAACAGCGCCTGGGAGCCATGTGGACAAGTTGAACAAGTCAGCAGCAGGTCCCCCCAGCAAAGGAGGCCAGAAGCACCCCAAGTTGCAGAGGATCCTTGCAGAGCAAGAGTGTGGCCAGCAAGGCTGGGGACAAGATCCTCCCCCTCTAACCAGCACTCGTGAGAGCACATCTTCAGTATTGCAGCCTGTTTTGGGCTGTGCAAGAAAGACATTGACTTATTGGATGAGTCCAGTAGAGAGCCATCAAGGCAATTAAGGAAATACAGCACACAATATATGGAAACAGGCTGGGACAACTGGGTTTGCTCAATCTACAAAGAAAGGGCTAAAGGGGGGAAACTTATTCCTGTCTTTAACTATCTAATGGAAAGATACAGAAAAGACAGGACCAGGCTTTTCTCAAAGGTGCACGGTGATAGGATGCAAGTCAACAGGCAAGCTGGAAGATAGGAAAAGCCATCTAGACATACAGAAAACCTTTTTCACCATGAGGGTAGGCAAGGTGATTAAACATTGGAACAGGTTGCCCAGAGAGGTTGTACGATCCCCATCCCCCAGAGATATTCAAAACTTGATCACAAAAGTCCCTGAGCAACCTGCTGCAAAAGCACCTACTTCAAACAGGACAGTGGACTGGAACCCCAGGGGTCCCTTCAAACTTAAATTACTCTAAAACACACCTACACTAAAAAAGGGGGGGGGGAGGGTTGGTAAAGAACTTCCCAAATCTGTAGATAGCAAAAACAGTTTATGTACTGAATGTCAGAAATAGCTCTTTTAGAAATAAAATGTACAAAGATTTTTTTGAAGCCTAAAGTTCACTTAGTCTTTCTGTTGTAGTTATCATCTCATGCATGAGAAACCCCAAGGGAACAGTTTCTTTCCTAACAACAAGATCTTCACAGCTTTCTGAGTCACCGTCTCTTCAGCTGTGTTTGAAATTATGTACGGAGTCAATCATCTTCATGAAGCCAAAAGGAGTTTCGTTATTGCTTCTAAATAGAATAGGATTGGTATCTAACGTGGATGCATAAATACCCAGATTAGGCACACAACATTAGATGCACTCAGATATAGTATTAAATTAATATAAAAATGTGTAGTTTTGATAATCAACTTTTAGATTAAAGACTGACTGAAGAATCTGAATAGTATATTTACCTGCTTTTTATTATTATCACCTTTTATTTGTTATTTATTATTCTCACATAACTTTTATTCCTCCGTAATAGTTCTGGTTTTGACTAAAGAAACTTGCCTCAAGTTTTGAGGCTTATAAAAAACACACTAAAAATTAAATGTCTAATTTTTACAGAAAAGCAATAAAGCTTTAAGAATTTTATACAAGATACACATCCACTTAGCCCATATAATTCCTTTCTTGCATTTCTAATCTTCAGTGCTGTCTAAACTTAATCGTAAGGAGAGATCCAGATGTTTTACCTCTATATACTTAGAGCTATATTGGAATTTTTAACTGACTTTTTGTCTCTATGACTATCAATGAAACCAACCCATCAAAATGGGAAAATGAAAATCAGCTCTCCCCCCAACATATTACAGTATACTATGAAATAAGAAAGAAAAATAAAAGAAACATGACTTCAAAATCTGTTTGTCTCTTTACCTTCAAAATGATACTTTGGGATTTGTGTTGAAGCTTTTGCCTCACCGTTTTAAAAGGGACAAACTCATATATACCACAAGCAAACTCATTTCCTTTTCTATACATCTAGTAGCACCTGTTTTTTATTAAAAACCCCTAAAATTGAAGAACCCTAAAAATGTTGTTTATTATTATTTCTGTTTTGCAATCCTCAGCAAAATGAGAGAGTATCAGGTAGCTTCTCTAATATTTGGCTTGGCACTACAGCTCAGGAATGCTGACAGGTTGGGTACCAGTCGGTTGCAGCCCTTGTCCTGGTTGGTGTGTGAAGAGGGATCTGCCCTAAGGAAGCTGCCTGGAAGGAGGTGTTCCCTCTCCAGCACTTGACTGTGCCACCCTGCTGGGAAAGGCTTCACGAGAGTCGCATATATTGCATTTGGGATATTAACAGACCAGAAATGTCGTACACCATAAAAATTTAGAGCAGCCTTGCGAATACTCCAAGTCACCCCAGAAACTATGAATACTTTTTTTCTTTTTTCCATAGTAACAGTTTCAGATCATCTTCCTTACTCTTTTTGTCAAATCACAGCATCAACAAAAATACTCTTTTATTTTAAAGTTCTGTCTGTGGGTGTAATGATGTGACAAAAGAAGTAAGGAAGAGGATCTTTAAGAATTGTTTCTATGACATTTTTCAAGCTTACATCAAAGCCATGAAGTACAATAATGGAGTTACATTTTAATAAAACAGATTTTGCCGGAGCGGGTGAAGGTATGCTGAATTTGAAAACTTGTCCTCTTCTTCCAGTTCTGTCAGCTTACAGAGCTAAACACCTCCTTCTGAAGCCTTCTTCTCTAATGATATATATGGAATATGTTTTAAGTACCATACCAAGTCAGAGCCGACATGAACCAAAGTAGTACCGTATGTGATGCCCTTGTCGTTACCTCCCCCATCCTGATAGGCAGTTACATCTCTTCTCTAGGTGACAAATCACTGTATCTCTTGATTCTCAAAGGAAGAGCATAAAATTTTAATGAAAAAGAACATTTCCATATGGCTTTGCAGTGTTAAATTTCTTGGCTTGGTGTTACAGCAGTTACAAATGAGGTAATTCCCAGTATGGGACAATCTTACTGATTTATACATATGGGAAAACAATTACTGCTGACAGTGATATTGCAAGAGGTAGGGAGTAAAAATTAGTATTTAAAAACCCATGAGATGGCAGGAGAAAAAAGTGTTTTAGGGAACACCAAAATATTCTATTCTGGTTTTACTCTTAAATCCGTTTCACCCACATTGTCAGAAAACAAAATTGAGTTTATACTCAAAATTTGTCTTATGAATACGTTCCAGCTTCAAAAACCTTCTGGTTGTCCTTTATATCCTACTCAGTTCTAATGCCACATGCATGCGCAGCAGCTCACTGACTTCAGGACTGATTCGGCTATCATATATAATACAACAAAAAGCTCTAAGGGAAAATTATATGTGGTGCTGCGTTGTATTTGTCCTCAGAAAATCTCTCTCTTCTTTGCTTGAATGATCACAAGGCATAAATATTAAATTTAAAATCTTGAGGAAAAAAACCTCATACTGACAGGATCATTTCTGACATATACATCGCATATCTTTTACTTGCAACAAAGGAGAAAATAAAGAAAAAATAGAAGGATGAAGACATGAGTTTGCCTAGGCCTCTTGAGCAAATATCAGGTTCCTTAATGCCCATTGCTATTTGTGGGCTATATCCTCACTAAGTATTTTGCTAGCCACAGTTTTTTGTGGTAAGTACCATCTCCTTGGATTTCAAGAGTAAACATAAATTACACTGTAAAGAAGAGTTAGAAAATACTAGAAGCACTGGTTAGAGGATATATTTACTTCACTATTCTAAGTACTAACTCTGTGTAGTAGAGATCACAGTCTATCAAAGGTGGGAGTATAGTTTTTATCAAGCTAGTGAGGCCAGAGCTGCAGTCTAGTCTGATACCACCTGATGGTAACATTCATTGAGCTAACTTGTGGTAAGGTCTGATAAGGCAACGATTTCACAGAGGAGGTAGCATTTCTCTATTAACTAACAAATCCTAAATTCAAAAACAAAAATGAAAACAAGAAATACAACTTGTCAAGAATGGCTTTATTTCTGCTTAAAAGGACTATGCAACCTGTATGACTCTCCTCCATCTGCAGAGAGGACATAAGGATTGCTTCCTCAGGATATTCCAGGGAATGCAACCAAGTCATCCTTTTCTGAGTGGGCAGCCCACTTCCCAAACTACGCCAGGAAGCAGCAGATGAACCACGCAGAATCACAGGATGGTTGAGGTTGGAAGGGACCTCCAGAGATCATCTAGTCCAACCCTCCCTTCCCCCCCCGGCTCAAGCAGGATCACCTAGAGCACGTTAGACAGGGTTGCATCCAGGTGGCCTTGAAGATCTCCAGAGAAGGAGACTCCACATCCTCTCTGGGCAACCTGTGCCAGGGCTCTGTCACTCTCACAGTGAAGAAATTCCCCCTCACGGTCAGGCGGAACTTCCTGTACTTCAATTTCTGCCCACTGCCTCTTGTCGTGTCACATGGGACAACTGAAAAGAGTTTGGCCCCATCCCCTTGACACCCTCCCTTCAGGTACTTATACACATTGATAAGATCTTCTCTTCTCAGTCTTCTCTTCTCCAGGCTAAACAGGCCCAGCTCTCGCAGCCATTCCTCATAGGGCAGATGCTCCAGCCCTCTGATCATCTTTGTAGCCCTACACTGGACTCTTTCCAGTAGCTCCTGTTCTCTCTCGTACTGGGGAGCCCAGAACTGGACACAGTACTCAAGATGAGGCCTCCCCAGGGCTGAGTAGAGGGGCAGGATCACCTTCCTCGACCTGCTGGCAACACTCTTCCTAATACACCCCAGGATACCATTGGCATTCTTGGCCACAAGGGCATATTGCTGGCTCATGGTCAATTTGTCATCCACCAGGACAAGGAAAGATCATGTTTTAAACTCTCTGCACGCACTACTCCTCACAAGTCCTCACTTAGAAAATTAACAAATTGTCACTGCTTGTCCTCTGCTGATACTCCTCTCTTGCACAGCAATCAGAAGAAGGTATATTTATATATTAAAATTATACAACAAGAACAATATACCAATTATGTCCATCCCCTTTACAGAATACTGATTAAGTTCATAGTTGCATGAATCCAAGTACAAAAAACTTTCCAAGACCAGAAAAATCTTCATCTCATTTCAGTAACATTATCTGAAAGTTAAAGCACCACCATATGTAACAGAACAAATTAATACTCACTGTCAGTAAGCTAACTTGATTTGATACTAAAATGTTTACTTTCATTTTTCTTAAAAGAGGCTTTATTTTTATTAATGTATTTGCCTAAAGAAGTTTCATTTTAATGCATGTATAGATAGGACAAATACCTTTAGTACTTGACATTAATTGGATTCCCTAAATGCACTGTAACTGGACCTGGAACCATCAGCATGAAGAGACCTCCAGTTTCCTTACTGTAGCTGAGCCAGAGTTTTCAGCTTTCAAGAATTAACACCTTCAGCAACTGCCACTCTTCTGTCTGGTCTTTTCCAAGAGCTTTCACTGACAGTTGAACCTGCAGCCTGCTGAACATTCAAACGGTTGATGCCACAAGACATGGGATGCTTATGCTCGAAGACATGAGTGTAAGGGAAGGAAGGAAAAGAAAGAACCAATAAAGATAGAAGGCCTGAGATCAGCAGCTGATATCTTTTGTCTTTCCCCATTCTGAATAGACAGTGTATGGGAAGAAGGCACATTCAGATTGTATTTGATAATTAGCTGAAAGATCAGTCTGATCATGAGACAACAAATGCAATTACCAAAATGGTTCAGAATAATCTATGAAATTATTCTAAATCATTAGGGAAGTTTTCAGCAGGCTCCTCCTTTAAGTCTTGTCAAAAAATTGCTGCAACAAATTTGTGGCCACAGCTAGTGTTAGGGTGGTGTCTCTGGTTCATGCAGTTGTTCGGGTTGCAAAACTTAGTTGGAGTAAGGATCTGTAACAATTATTGTTGAAAAAATCTAGTAAACAAACTGTTAAAGAATGAGGTGAGAGCAAACCTGTGCAGTAGGTTTTTTGCTCTTCATGTTTCAGTTCTAAAAACACCAAAAATTAATACATTCTTTTTATGTCTCATTACTCACCACATCAGCAGCACTGGCAGTCCTTTTGCTATAACAGACCAAAAGAAAAAGCTGTTCCCAGTAATGTATGAATTCATAAGACCGTCAGTACCAGAGCTGTGTTAATCAGCTGACGTTTGGGAATGCTTATTAGCTGCTAGGACTAAACATAACTTTAACATATCCACAGGTATTGCCCTTACTGTGATCCAATCGTCTCCTTTAACATTTACTCTATCAGGGTCATTGGCAGGAAGGTCAGAATTTCCAATACTTGTGCTGTTCTGTAGACATTAATATTAATGAACCACAGATTAACCTTAGAAACCTTCAGTAACTTCATCTCTTAACCTATGTGCTAATCAGTATGAGAAAAGAATGTCAATGCCCAGTCATTTACAAACAACACCTACATATGAAATTGAGGAAGATTTTGAAGAATTTTAGTGTAAAATTACAGCAGAGATCACCTTTGGTTCACTGTTCGAATTTCCAAGTAAGTGGATGAAAGGAGTACATACAGTATGTGTGCCTTGAACTGAATAAAAGAAACAACCCCCAGCAGGTCAGCCCAGCAAACAGACTACAAGAAGTCCTCGGAGTTTTAGGGCAACAAAAAGTTCTGCAGATTGAGATCTTACCTGATTCAAATTATTGTGTGAAGGGAATATTATCTTGGATGTTTCAGTGGATTAAGAGATGGGAGAGGCTGGGTGACAGAAAGCTAATTTTGAACACGGATTGATGCAGAAAAGATTTTTAAGTGAGGCAATCACCATGGGAATCAGTTGTGAATTAGGTACCTAAAGGCTCACAGGAATAAGAATCAGGAATCTGATAGAGACAATAATGCAGATTCAGCAACGAAAGCAGCAGCCAGCCTGCAACATATGAAGTGAACAGTAGTGGTAGTTACTAGAGCAGAGTAGAAACAAAAGGACCAAGTCAGATGGTAAAAAAAGAATTGCTGAACACATTATAACATGTCACATGAAACCCAGAAAAATACTTCTGGAGTTAAGGAAGTAGCAGGAAAGGGCAGAAACAGTCTAGTCAATTCCCTCCACCGCCGCAGTGGACTGTCAGATGTGATTACAAAGAGATTATACATATTAGTTCCCCAAAACAGGCTGGGATAACAAATGTTGCTTGGAAGTGGCTTACTCCTCAGAATGGGTTGAAGCCTTTCCTATAAAACAGGTAGCAGAGCAGTGATGGGGAGAAAAACAGGTCTCAAGAAGCCTTCTACCTCTGTGGGAATCTTACTGACCCAAATAAAGGTCATCATTTCAGGTGGTAGTGATTACAACTATGCTTAAAGGATCAGGCATTAAGCAAAAGCTACATAGTCTGCATCATCCTTAATCATCGGAACAAGTAGAGCACATGAACAGAACTATTAAAGCAGGACTGTGAAAAGTAGTAAGTACTAATGGGAAGGACTAGGATGATAAATTACCCATAGTATTAGCTGCTTTAGGAAGCAGGCAGGGAGTAGAAACTGGAAGCCAGCAAGTGCAGTTAACTAGATTCTTAACTTCATCAGAAACACCTGGAGAGGAAGATGTTTTAACATAACTGAGATGCACCAAGAGTGATTTGAGATAGAGAAGAAAACTGAGCAATGGATTAAGCATAGTGAAGATAAGCAGGAGTTCGGCATCAGATATTGTATGGAAAACAGGCAACTTAGTTATCCAGGCAGTACAATTTAAACTTTTTCAATAGTTGGTTCTTATTTCTAAACTGAAGCACAAAGAAAAACAAATCTCCTGATCTTCAAGACAAAATGCAAAGCTTACATATCTGACGTTGCTTTTCATAGCTGGCAGTCATTTGTTTTTACCAAACATCTACGGAGAAAAAGAGACAGAGAAATAACACATGCTTTGAAAATCAAAAACACGTAGTTATCAGATAAGCTGATGGTGAGGGTATTTTGAAAACCTGGATGTGCCCTGCAATCTTATGCTACTGCTGACTGCCTGATAATATCCTCTTGAGATTATCCTACCTGACCTTACTTCCATTGAAATCAACTACCAACTTCAATTTCACTTCACTGGAGAAGAATCAGAGCCTTAATTTCTTCTGATGCATAAGTAGCCTCCGGAAAACTAGAAAATTATAAGGACATCACTTAAAACTACATTGTTGCTGAGCCAATTTTTTTTTTGATAAAGAAAATCCATAAAACACATCTCCAAATATATTGAAATTTCCTTTTCATGAGTTTATTTTATTTGTGATTCTGAACATTCTTAGTACTTTATGAGTAGAACTGCAGAAATACAGACTACTACTTTAAAACTAGCAAGAACGAAGAGCTACCTGTTTCTATTCAGTTCATTGAAGACAATGCTGTGTCTACGATTTATTCAAGAAAACCAGGTAATTGCCTGTTTATTTATTAGTATTTATTACCTAAAGTAACTCTGATGAACAAGAAAATTTCCTTATAAACTATCAGAAATGATGGTACCTGTAGTATATGGCATCATCTCTGAGGTTTGGAGCCTTTTTCTATTTTGTATATGAGTTGCCTGTCCCATCATACATTTATGTTAGCAAACAATTGCAAGGCATTTGCATCATGAGAAAGTACACCTTTTTTCCATGTACAGAATCACTGTATATTCCATCTTCAGAGAAATCTATGAAAAAAAATTATGATAGGCAATCTGTACAACTTAAATGAGCCGTTGGTACGTATCTGGCTTATCACCAGGTGAGTGGACCGCCTGTACAATAAGCGAGCGGAGGTCAAGCCCATCATCCTCATAACAAGCAGAGCTGCTTCCTTCTCGAGACACAGGCCCCTATGTCCACAAGCCTCTTCTCTGCAGCAAATGAAAACCCAGAAACTATTAAAGAAATCAAGTGTGTTTTCTGATGCATTGCAAGACTTTAAACTACATTCTGCTGAAGCAGTGAACTGACTGAGCAACAAACCCATTTCTTCAGGAGAGCAGTGCAGAAAGCGGCAGACTGCTGCTGTTCAGATAGCAAAGATACTTAATGCATATCTAATGAAGCAGAAAAGATTGAAAAAGGAGGTATCTAATTATAACAGGGAAATGAAAGGAATGGTCCACCCAATTGTTGGTTGAATTTTATATTTTAATCCTTTAAAACAAAAAAGTCAGGACACATAAGTAGAAAGACACTAACAGTCAATTGACCATCAGTTTACACAAAGAACAATTCATTTCCAGGTGATTTTTTTCCTTCTGTCATTTCTAAAAAGTTACAGTAACACATGCAGCTGTCCTTTTAAGGGAGTAAAATGAAATTAGTTCTGTGTGGTTTGTATGAACAAAGAATCAAGATAAACACCATGTTCAGATTCTGAGACTCTTATTTATTTAATATCTTATCCTTGGAGTGTTCGTATATTTAAATCCACAGGAGAAGCTAAATACTATTCAATATTAGTAAGGATAGTAGAGTCTGACACTTTGTTAATTGAACCATTTGCCTTTGACACTGAAATACAGCTGTGCTCGAAATTTTAACTATAAAATGCACTATGCAGAGCTGTTCTAGATTTTCATGGCCATCCAGCAAATAATGAACTTAGTATGCTAGAAAAATTCTGGTAATGTAAAAAATATTATACATGTTTAACTACATGTTTATTTATATGCCCTGGTAGAAACACACAGTCTTTAAATACCTAATCAGATTATATTAGGAAGGTAAGAATGACTAGTAAGACCTGCCATCTTTACTACTAATTTAGATTAGACTTTGTAACATCTAAGGATTGCCAAAGGGCAGTAGGCAGTAGGCTTGAGACTATATGCTGCTCATTTAAAATCTCTTTCCTGAGTCTATACCCATTTTCAGCAATGGAAGATCTTGCCAAAATATTCTAATTGCACATTTTATTAAACCATCCTAGTTACTGGTCACATACTGGATCAAGTCCATGGTTACTAAAATTAAGAGAGAACCACAGGGTATTACTTATCTTCTGCAATAGCTCACATCCTCATTCCTGGGACCAATTTGCCCCTCACTTTTGTTAATGTGAAATGAGACTACTATTATAGCACAGTGAACATGTATGAGATCAGGCCTACTGATGCCCTAGTTTGAATATAGAAACGAAATCACTTTCTCTGTAATTTTAAGAAACAATAAGATATTTTAACCCATAAATAAAATACGCATCTTAAAAAGCTAGTCTATTTGTTTCCTAAGGAACACTACACAGATACCTTGAATTGCTGACATAATACTCACTTCCTTAACATGACTTATCATGCATTGAGAAAGCTTAATTTCAGTTTATGTGATTAGAAAAAACTGATTTTGAACATTCAACATTCAAAAATATGAAAACACTTCTGAAGTCATCAATAGTGACTCTGATTTATATTTTGAAAGAAAATCAAATTATGACTATCATGATTATTTCTATTCCTTTCCTCTCTTTGTTTCTCCTAAAAAATTGATAATGGCATTGAAGTCAAATTAAGTATCTGTTTACAAAACAAACCAGAGTGCTACTGACAGCTGCTGCAGAATGGCAAATCTTCTACAGCTGTCGGGCTCCTAAATTAACAATGATTTTCATTTACAAACAGCAAACAACATGAAAATGATGAGGTTTTTTTTTTTTTTTTGGGGGGGGGGGGCTACTTGAAATACATGAAAATGTAGACCCTACTAGAGAATGAGCCATAAAATAACATTTTCTTGATTTTTTTGTATTTATATGGCTTTTTAAGGACTTAAAATATACTTGCACATCAAACTAGCCAATTTTCAAAATTTGATTAAAACTACTTAGCACCGATTTCATCAGAATTAGATGGCATGGATTTTTAGACTACAGTGTTAAGAAGTTTAAAACAAACAGATTTGATTTTTCATATGCTTGGAACTTAGTTCAAAACACAAAAAATAGTTTAAAGTTCAGGGAGGTGATACATATTTCAATACTTTTATTAATAACTTGAATAATGGAGAGAGCAAGTTAGTGACTGCAGTCAACATCAAGCTAAACATTAGCAAGGTTGATTAAATTGCAAAAAAAGTTCATAAATTTGAGGAATTCTGAGAAAAACAGTAATTGAATAATGTTAAATAGAAAATTCTAGTTTTAGATAAGAATAATTGCACAAAGACAGAGAGGGAAAGGCCACTGAGCTCTAAGTATTCAATAGCAGGATCAGGGAATTTTGTGGATGAAAAACTGAACAAAAATAAATGTTCTTTTCCTGTGGAAATAAACAGCAGATGCCCCAATGAAAGCACTTTCTCTAAGACCACATGGCGTCATTCTTTTGTCATGTGTAAGGCATCTGTAGGATGCTGATGCCCAGTTCTAGGCACTACAATTCAAAGATATGGATTATTTGGAGTTCAGAAGAGACTAATGAGAACAATCAGATGTCTAAAAAAATTCTCTAGAGGAAATATATTTGAAGGATCTGGGACTGAGTCATCTAGAGAAAAGAAGACTGAAGGAAGATGTGAGGTGAAAACAGGGTTAATGAGGCAAAGTACAGTACTGCAGATTAAGGGGTACAAGAGGAATCATTTCAGCAAAACAGTAGAGATGAGAGGTAAGTATTGCTGTCAGTTCCTCTTGGGGACTGTCAGGCCTCCGTTACTAGGTGTTCAGAACAGCAGTGAGGGACAAGTGGCAACTCAAGCAAAGTTCATCCTGTTGGTAGACAGCAAAAGACTCAGGTATTTCACTGACATCCCCTCCATCATCATTTTCTATAGCTTCTCTATTCACCTTGAATTTTCAGATCAGAAAGTGGAATTACTAGAAAGCACTGCCTGACGTGCTACGTCACACAATTTTTCGAAGTGCATGATTTTAGCACGTATTTTAGTGAGTAATGAGCAGCCTCAGAGTATTGCTGAGCATGTAGAAAAAGCAAGGAAGTCTGTATCTGTAAGTGTTAAGAAAAAACCCAACAGTTTTGAATCGCGCATATATCTTCGCTAAGTACCAAATATGAATCCATTTGACTTCTGATCAATTCTGTGTTTCAATCTGTACTCAAGTTCTAATCTTAATGATCAATCTTAATTACAATATTTCCCCAGAAAGTCTCTAGAAAATGCAATGACAATCAAAAAAAGAACTGATGTCAGTATTTTATCACAAAGAATGCTGTACTTCCCTTCAGTTCTACTGCACTTTGTAGGTCGGAATAACTTTTTTTAAAAAACAGCTTCCATTACACAAGTATTTGTGCCAAATACTAACCATAGGGACTCACGAGAATAACTCTGTATGTTGTTCCCATTTTCCGTTTAGTCGGAGATATTAATATCTTCCCTCAAATTGGGGACAGATAAATAAATTACGCACCCAGAACAGCATGCCCGGAGCTCTGCCTGCAAGAGGCCTATCTGCTTTTGCACACCAGTCAAAAGCAGCAACCTTTAAACAACCTTTTAATCCTTTCCTCTTCCTAATGGCAAGAGAAAACACCTTCCCCACAAGTACACTAATGCAGTGAGCCCAGCTCCCATGCCCTTGAATGAGGATATAAGAATTAACAGTCACCATCTTACCAGCATTGCAGAAAATCAGGGCATAAGCTTTATCTGCAAGTTGCGTGCCGCATTATGAAAACAGTTGTGGAAATGCATACAAATTTACACACGGGACAACTCTGTAAATAATTTCTACCTATATAAGACTACTGCTGGCAAATACTCCAGTTTGATCCTATAGGAAAGCTTTTTTTTAAAGTGCATTTCAAAATATATTTACAGAAATATAAGATGAAAAGATACATAAGAAAACTCATTTAAGCAAGACTGAAATGCACATTGGTGCCTTATCAAAACAGAATACGTTGGCTAGTTTGAAACCAAAATTAAGAGTTCATTTCATGCAAAAAAAATATTTTCAATACTTTCATTTCATTCTTCTACTGCTTTGCTTTGCACTCTTCACAGAGTAAACCCATCTTTCCGTAGCAAAACTGTTAAACTATTGCTTTGCAACCATATACTATTATAAACAAAACAGCATATGAATGAATGAATCTAGCTAGATTTTATGATTAACATTAATTTTGCCATAAAAAAGATAATTTATAGAGGCACAGAACTACAAGAAAGTCTATTTACAACAAGTACTTTCAAAACACTGTGTGCTGCATTGTGAAACTAAATAAACAATATTATATCTGTGAGAAAGTGTAATGGTTTAGATTTTTGTTTTAAATGTAAATGTATTTAGTTGGTAGATCTAGAAGGAAGCTACTGTATATATTAAAACACAAATATACATTTTTACAATTCAATATTAGAGCTGCTATAAACACAGAAGCTATATAGAAGTACAGGAGATTATTCTTCCTTCCTAATACAATTACATTCTCTGTGGGTATTTTGCCTAAAGAATGAAACATAGGGCTCCAAGTTGCAGTTATGTTGCAAATATAATTTTTTTTTGTCTTACTGATTTACAAAAAAAAGTAGACCAAGAAAACAACATTTAACTTCTTTTTAAGTAGTTAGAATAATAAGATACTATCATACAATCTTTTTTGTCTGCTGCCTTGCAGCATTTTACATAGTATCATGGGCCCTAGTTTGCACTTGAGACTACTGCGGCACTGAAAAATGAGCTCAGCTGTACAGGATAACCCAGTATGAGAGATAGGAAAGGATCCAAATCTATTCATTTTCAATCTATGTCCCTATCCATTTAAGAATGTGCACATTTATATTAAATTAATTCCTAAAAGTGAATGGGAAAAATAAAACAGCAGGTCAAGAGAACTGTGTATGAAAATTAATAAATTTCCACCATACTAAAGTAGCAATTGCTCTAAGAAATGCTACTATATACAGAGTTATCTTAGATTGATATCATAATTGTGTGGAAATACATGGAGTGACTACACAAAATATTTTAAGCCACACAAAAAAACTACTAAGCTATACTGTATGAAAAGCAATATGTATGAAAAAATGAAGTTCATAACTTATTAAGGTTGTCAAGTATTGTAGTTGACTAGATTACCATTTTTATTTTTGTTTTTTAAACTGTTAGCATATGAATTATGATCAGTTCTCTACATGCAGAAGACTTATTAATTCTGCTGGGAGATTCAAATATAACTATTTATATCACAAGGACCATTACCTTCTATTGTTCCATGAACAGCGTATAATTATTACTGAGCTCTTTTGCTAGGCAAGGAAGGCTGTGCTCTGGTTTCCCTTGGCCACTGTATTTCTTCATAAGAGAAAGCTCTCACGAAACGCTTTATAATTGTGCTCAACCACTCTAGTATTTTCTAAAAGTTTTGGATTTTTATTTAAAAATTGTAATAAGTAGTCAGGTAAAAAATGGGCATGTAAGTATCTGGATAATCATGTGGGAAGACTGAATAGGTAAGTAGGAAAGACTGCATTACTACTTATTATCCAATTCAAACAAGCTGAGTTACTTTTCGTTTTTTTACACTTTGAGTATTTGGAAAGAATAAATTTGTTCAACGTGCTTTTGTGACAGAGAATCACAATATCAAAATTTTTAATATGTGAGAGTAATTCTGAAATACATTTAATTCTGACCATTTCAGTTTGACATTTCTGATACAGACTTGTTGTGGTGGTCACATATTAATTCATGCACAACAGAGCTGCTGTTGTGCTTTATGGGTTTTGTTATCCATACACCTCATGCGCCATTTCTCCCCCAAGAAGTTCCTGGTTGGATCTAACATGGGTTTTGAACGCAGAGAAGAGATTTGGGCGCACATCAAGACAGTTTCAGCATGTATATATATTTAGGAACTCAAACCAAGGTGGGGTTTTTGGGGCATTTGGTTCCCTTGAGTTTGGTTCCTCTTTTACACTTTTTGACATCACATCTCAATATAGTGAGATGCATCACATCTCAGAGTGAGATGCCAAGCAACCTGAATGAATATTTTGCTTGAAATTACCAAAAATCAAGAAGCTCATGTTCAAAAAGCTCTAGATTGAGCTCATTCACCTTCAGCTATTTGGAGGCTTGAGAGTAACAGGATTACCAGAATACATGTGAAGCCTGAAAATTTAATACTATATCCAAAGCGCAGACCCACACACTAGCACTGGAGTTGTTCTTGGAGTTATGGTATCTTTGTTACAATGACACAGCCACCTGTAAGATTTTTTCAATATCTATACTGATATACCAAACTGATCATAGCTTTTATTTGGAAGACTCTGTGAAGACTCTTTAAGAAAATTTCTCAACTCTCTGGTTACTATAAACAACCATAAAGCAATATAATTTAAATCAAGAAGATTATATATGCAAATAAAACAAAAAAAAATCACACTTTTCCTCAAAAAGAATAAAACATTCCCCTAGACATGGGTTAAAAAAAAATTTCCCAGAAACAAACAGCAGAGACATTATGATAAATACAGTGGATTACTCAGAGGAGTAATAGTACTAACAATATTTATAGATACTCAATTTTAATCTGTCAGTTGTTTAAACATCATGTATGTAGCAGAAATAAATAACTTGTAAATAAGAACAGTTGCATAAAAGAACAACAGCACAACAGATTTGTTACTATTAAAACTATGCTTTCTACAACATGAAAGGTATTCATATATAGGTTTAAAATTACCATATTTCAAACCCAGCTATGACTCCAGCATGGTGCCATCTATCTGATCTAAATGCCATCTATGAGTGTCTGAATGTCTAAGTTAACAAGAATTAGAATTAATTAGTTACAGCATTTATCACCATTGCAGCATTAAAAAAAAAAAAAAAAAGTGTTAATAAAGTATTCTGAATCACTGGCTAGCACCACAGATTTACAGAGTTTACTGACCTGCTTTTATTCAGGTAGCTGCTACAGAACAGGTGTTCTGCTGCAAGCCTTAATTATAAATGTTAAATATATCAAAGAAATCACATTCACTGCCTAAGAACTCAGTTATTTCATGAACCAATCAGTTCACTGTGGCTTCTTTTCTAAATGGTAAACTGAATATAACTTACCTGCATGTGCCCAATATTTACCGTATTAACTATTAACGTGATAAATAAGACTCAGTGAAAATCACCAAATGCTAAGGAAGGAAAAGACAACTTCCGTCTAGCACTGCTTAACTCTTCGTGAGAACTACAACTGACAGATTTAATCAACTTAGATATTAACAGGATTTTCCCTACCATGAAACTTTAATATGCAGCAAGTTAAGAAGATCTACAAAATTTTCTTCACTCTTCTTTTATATTACAGATTTCTAAAAGTATTTGCAGAAAACTACTTTGTTCTGTATTTTCCATCAATTACTTGGATCAGATCTTCACCTACCTGATCAGTGGTGTGACAGTACCATACTGAACTGAAACCCATCTTGAGGAATACAACTAACTGTTCATGTCTGGAAATCTGTACTTTAAAACGTGTTATTTTCCATCGTAGCTAAGAAAATCATAATACATATTTATTCTCTTTTTAGTCAGTCATGTATATCACTGATTAAAATTCATGCAACAGTGAGATTTAAGACCTCCTTCTCTTGTTAAACCAGATAAATCTCCACTAGCTTTTTTTTTTGCAGAAGTAAGTACAGTTTTGATGCCTAAGGATGATCTATCTTCTCTTACGGAATTTGAAATAAATGAAAATCTTACTCTGAAAAACTACAACATTAACTTATAATACAACATTAAGCTATAACTAGAGGAAGAGTCTTCATATGGGACTCAGTTGTGAGGCATTTAAATCAAAAAGTATAAATGTGTGCTGTTCCAAAAGACTAAACCAAGCAGAGCAACTCTATACGTGGAAAAAGTCTTCAGACTCACATATACAAAAAAATAAAAGCAGATTGGCCAAGTCAGGGTTCGATCCCCTGAAAAATTCTCTGCTTCCATGCAATGATATCAATACTAAAAAGATCACATTCTCTGACTGATACGGTCATCCTTTACCTCCTAAAGATTCATCCAACTTTTGATTTACATAAAGAGATAAATGATTTTGAGAATAGGCTCCTATGCCCCAGGAGCCCCAGAAGGATCTCAGTAATAGTGAGTGGGTGGGTATGATTAGGTATGGCTGACCACTGCCCAATTGATTAGTTTTTATATAAATCTCACATAGGAAAAGTATCTCTCAATAAAGTTTTAATGGTAGGTTTTTAAAAGATTTTATAAATGAAAAGTATTTTGAAGAACCCTAAAATATAGTTAATTAAGATTTGAAACATAAATATTTATCAGAAGATGAAGGAAGTGACCTTCTAATCCTTCTATTCCCGTATTACCATAAGACACCCCAGCGTCCAGTCAAACACAAGACACAATGGAAAGGAAACAGAGACAGAAAGATGAAACGTTGTGTCATGGCCGAGAAGAGAAGCAGGCCACACACAGCATGGCAGCTCAGGATGGTGCAAATGGACGTCTTTAACCACAGAAGCAAGAAAGATGTTGTAAGCACTTTCCTCATCATGCCAACTTTTGGGTAGCTTCTGAAGCTAGCACTGATGCATGGGCAGCTAAAAGGATTTTTATTGCTAAGAAAGATCTCCGTGCATTCTGTTGATTTACCCTTCCCAAATAACTTTGTTCCACAGAGCAACACTTTGTACCCAAGTACAAATGCTGCGAGGAGGCTGACTATGCCACTTGACAGCCAGTGATTAAATTCCATTCCCACTAGACGATCCTTAAAATCAAGGTAATTAAAATCATCTTGCAATGTCTGAGAGCATCCAAAAAGTAATATGGTATTTCTCCCTTGATATGCATAGATCAGTTTAGGAGCTGATTTCTGTTGTAGCCTGTGTACCTTTCTGCAGCTGGATTCAGCCACCTAGGGTTCCTAGCATATACGAGGCAAGTGAAAAGAGAGCCTTCAAACCCAAGGGTCTCCCAAACAGTCTCCCAAACAATTTGTAATATTTTAAGTATGAAGGTATTCTGTCTTGTCTTCAGTGAGACTGAAGTATAGGCTTCTGCCTGGCCAAAGGGAGGCTCAGCTAGTATTGCTTGTATCCCCAAAATACACGCAATAAGCTGACAATTATGCATTTCCATAAAGAGTCTGGAAGGATTCAAACCTTCAGGCTATTTCATTGTAATCACTGACTGGGAATGAAGAGAGGGGATGAATTGTTTCTGACTAAGCAACTACTGTGTGCCGTCATCTGAATTTGTCTTTTTTTCCTTTTTGAGGGGGACGGCAAGTCTAAGTTTTAACACAGAGACATGTTTTAGAAAGCAAAGCAGTGTTCATAGGAGGTCAAATTCAAATGAGTATTAATTCTCATAAACTTTATATTTTGCAGTCTCCAGAAAGCTGGCATTCCACACTTATTTGCTCATGCCAAAAGACACCAGCATTCCTTGCTGAGCCTCAAAACTACAGATTACTATTTTCCTGTATCATTCTATGCTTTTCACAACCAAACTGATCATGTGCACTATGCCTAGAAAGGCTCGAGGTGACTCCTAGCCAAATGCAGTCTACCAAGCATTTCTATCATTAAAGGTATTAGACTTCATCCACATCGTCCAGAACTAAAGTACTAGTCCAGAAAAACTTCCTGGAAGCCTCTATACTTACTCTGAATTTATAATGGTTAAATAAGAATGACATTTGGCACACATAAGAGTAATAACTTTATAAAGCTACATTTAATTTCTGACTATATTTAACTTTTCTATAAATTGAAGCCAGTAGACCACAAGGTTGTAAAAAGGAAGTGTTTTACCCTTCTGATTCAGAACAGGGTCCAAAACAGTCATTCTGTTTTGGAAATTCTAATAGCAAGTGATTAGAGAGTGTCCAAGAATTGAAACAGATAAGTATAGATAATAAAAATAATTTGCAGTCCATTACATAGAGAGAAAATAAAAATACAGAGGATTTTTGCTTCTTTTAATGTGCAGCGTTTCAGAATCTTCCCATGATGGGTTTGGACATAAAAAGTTATGTCCAACAAAACTGCTTTTAAAGTGTTGTTTTTATTATATCATTGATGCTCTCACAAATGACAGAATAACTGTGAAAGCTGTGTCCAGCATTTGTATGCCATTCTGTGGGAGGTGACCATAAAGAAGGTTTATAAAGAAGGCTTACTGTAAACCCCAGAATTCAGATATGGTCAAAGCTTTTTACATTTGAAAGGAAAAACCCGTAATTGTTCTTAATACCAAAAATACATCAGTGATTGCTATATATGGTGCCTCGGAGGACTGCGCTGCATGCCACATTATAATGTTAATTCCTAGCTTGAGCAAAACATTCTAACAGTGACTGTTTCATTCTTTCTTTGAATTGATATCAGGAATACAGCAATCACTTTCTCTCTGAGGTCAGTAAATAAACCATTAGGCACAAATCTCTATTTTTCACTTAATTTTTACTGGAAAGTACCTAACAGTTTTTAATCTCACTTTTAGCAAGATATATGCATCCATGATACCAGCATGCCGTATAAATGGGTGGTCGTAACACCAGTCTTTTTCCCTTTTTCCATGAACTTCAATTTCTAAGGTGTCCTTTTAGCTGCTCAAATGGATTACGGGAACTAGTGGCAGTAGAGTAATCTAACTCTATTTTGGCACTTCATCATTCTGTTGGCACTGTTGATGTTCATCCAGTAGCCTGAGAAGTTTATATGCTGATGATTTAATCTGTAATTCTTTAAGGCAGTGACAATTTTATGTTTTTGCATGTATAACACTGTGATTGCTGTTCTGACTGTGTTAACTTTTTGAGGATCTCCTGAGCTTTCTGCAGAAAACAGAAATATTGCAATAGTGTGAACTATGGTGTGAAAATGAATGACAGTTGAATAACCAGTATTACTTGACCCAGCAGAGAGGAGAAAGCATTTATCATGGCTTCTATAGTTAGTGGTACTTCATACTACATTCCTTTGCAGAAGAAAAGCCCAGGTAGGTACCTGAACCACTATTAGTCACAGATGTTCAAGTTTCAATGAGTCTTGGTTCATTTTTTTTGGCAATGACAATTATATTTAAGACAGTAATGAAAAAATCCTCTAAATTTGTATTGTTGCATATCATTACTGGATTAAAGTTTCATTTTCTTAAAGCCACCTTACTATCGGTGGAATTTCTGTTTAAAAGGATGCATAACTTATCACCACTTTATTTCTTTATGATAATGAAGTAATAGTTGGCTCAAGCAATAATATATTACACAACTGAGTGAGACAGTCCTGAGGGCAAAAGGAAATAGCCTTACTGATACTCACAACTAATCAGCAACACTGAAAGAATCTTCTTCATTGCTTAAGGAGCTCTTTTGAAAATTTCAATATGTAACCTTCAAAACAAAATCTGTCTGACCATCCAGCATGCAGTTTTGTTACAACTGTGCATATACTTATCTGTCTTGAACAAAAAGGTCTGTATGTGAATTGCTGGACTCCTTCAGTGCACATTAAAATGGATTATCTTAAACCAAATTATTTTGTTAGTGTCAAGAGGTAGCCATGAGAAGTGGTTTGCCAAAGATCTGAGACCATTTGACAGCCAGTGTCAGAGCTGAGACTAGGTCAACCTCACAGGTGAGGAAGAGGTGAGGGTTTGCCTCTAGGGCCAAGGAGCAAAGGGAGAAGGAAGAGAAGAATATGGTAAGAGGAAAGCACCCACAGAGCAGTTTGCTAGTTGCACCTTTGTAGTCCGTTCAGAAATCAGTTGTGATTTTAACATTACATTTTCCTGAACTGGACTAAACTACCTGCAGCGCAGCCTTTGTGACAGTATCTCTTTGAAAGCCTACAGCCATTCAGTATCTCCAAAGGTATTCCCAAGACTGATAAGCCTCTTTGAAATTCTCTGGTATACTATAGGGCACATCTTAGCAATTGCAAATGCTTATCCCTGACATAAATTCAAAGCAAGCAAAGAAATCCCAGCTGTCCATGAGTATTTGACCAATCTGTCCTATTAAACATATAAAGCAAAATCTTAAGATATGGAACAATGTTTCCCTGGCAGGAACAGATCTTCTTCCACTTTCTTCTGATACTCTTCATAGTAAGAATTGCCTTAAGGAGGCTACAGACAAGCAAGTGGCCCTACAGCACAACACACCTACATAATTTGCTGTTTTTGTCTACTGTTCAAACAGCATGACTGTTGCAACATGCAACAGACTACAGAAATAATGAGAAAACATCAGTAAGAGTTTACCAGCTCTAAATAGTGAAAACAGGCACTTCTAAACAGACATACGTGTTTTAACTGATAAAAGTCCATTTAGAAAATCTTGACTCTACAGAATGTCTCTACCATTTCTCTCAAATAAGATCATGTTTTTTACCTGACTCTCAACTAGATGGGTGTAATTTTGATCCCAAAAGTTCTTAAGTTTTAGATTTTGGGGAGAAATTAATGCCTGGGACTCGAACAAGTTCACTTAAGGTCATAAATAGTAACTGAACACTTTCAGTAACTTTTGAACACTTCGGCTTTAAGTTGCTAACATATAACTGTGCAATTAGAACTATCTTTGCTCAAATGTGTTAAAGGCGAAAAAAAGCAGCTAAGAACTCCAATAGTTCTTAATCTAAAACATATTAGATTTATTATTAACCAAATTTGACTTTAACTGTGTGTTTAACAAGCATAAAAATACTTACTTCAGAATAACACAGCCTGTACCGGTAGGAGGGGCTGTCCAAAAAACTTGAATGCGTGTCCTTCTTCTAGGTGTACTCTCAGTAACAGCAACAGGACAATTACTCATGAACTGTGTTTCTTCTTCATCTATAATCTAAGGAAATACAAAGAGAAAAAAGTGAAAATATAAGGACATATATAGCCAAGGACTCCAGAATGCATTTTGTCTGTTCTAGTTTTGTATCAGGTTTTGTTTCAATTATTTACAATGCTCTTTTTTTAGTTCAACAGTCTTTGGTAAATTACTACACAGAATGCAGGCAGCCCACTAAAAGGAAAACAAAATCCCAAGATAAATGCAGAAAAATGTTTCAGTTCTGTGTTAACAGAAGTGGCTGCAAACAACCTTGCTTGCAGATCATGATTATTGGAGCTTCATGTAAATATTTATGGACTGAGAATAACAGAAGATGTATAATTTCCATTTTTTGTATTATAGTAAACTTGTTTGGACAGATGAAACGTCAGAGAGGAAGTGTTTTCAGTTTGTTTGCTGTTGTTTTTTAAATAATAACCTTTGTTTAAACAGTGCTGTTTTCTAGGTATTGTGCCTGTCAAAGCAGGTAAGATGTGAATCATATTCATCTATAATTCAGAGACCATTACTTAGTCTTCTCTGCACACGATTTTACTTTATATGATTGATTTCTGGTTAACAGAAAGGTTTAAGTGGTGTAAGTTGACATGACATGCAACATTTATGTCAGCACTTCTGGTGAGAAGATGCTTAGTAATTAGTAGGTGCTATAAAACCAGAGAGACTGATGTAGACTAGCATAGCTCAAAGGACTTTACTCAGAGGTGTCTTTCCCACTACATATGTACTTCATGGATTCTCCTTTAAGTCTTCTGTTCATCAAATCTCAAAAAAAAATCATCAGAAGGTATAAAGTTTTATTTGGAAACAAGCAATTGCTGTAATACTTCAAATTTTCTCTTCAGAATTATTCAGTGGTCCACACTGATTTGATGAAGTCAAAATTCACATTACACTGGTCTAGATTCAGATAGCAAGTGGTGAATCTTAGCATTTTGAGAAACAACCTACGATTATCAATTTATAACAAGACTCAGCTCTGAGGAAGCTTTTTCAGAATTAAGGTTTTAATTGCCCACATTTGCCAGATTATATTGACAGAATATTATCTTTTGCAATAAAAATAAAACTTTAAGCAAGTATTTGATATAAAATATTATTTTATCTTCTGAAAAAGAGCCAGCATCTATAGATTGACAAGATTTTTTGCAGTAAGTAGGTGTCCACATTGTCCCACCCAAAGATATTGCCAGCATACTCAAACATTCCTAGGTGAGCCAAAAAACAGATTTCTGGTTTTTTTTTGTGGCATGGAAAACCACTGGCCCAGGTGAATGATGAGAAGTTCTGCTTTGGCTGGCCAGTAGCATAATGGTTAATGAGTTTTCAATCTAAAGCCAGTAATATTCTTCAACATTTTCATCACATTTTCACCACTTTGTAGACTCTATGTAGCTAAACACAATGTGTACAGCTACTATTTTGCTGGATTTTAATAAACATGAAGTATTTGGAAGCATGAGGCTGTGCAAACTTAAATTGGCACTAAACTGTTTCTACCTCCAATTTATACAATTGAATGCACTTAACTTGAGCACTAAGAAATCCCTAATCTACAGTTCTTTCTTGGTCGCCAACTGTATTTATTCTGTCTACCTTATTCCTCCAACAGCAAAAAGGAGAAATAATACTATTTACTTATCTCTCAAGAAAAGTTTCCTCAGTCATTCCTCATTTATTCAGTACCATATCAGGTGATCTTTTACTCATATCCAATAGTAATTCATTCTCAATCAAATCCCAATATTGATTGGAGCTTTGAGTGAAGAATGTGTGATTTTATGCCCATCTTATACAAAATAAAACACTACCTTAAATTATATTATGCACTGTCACAGGATAATTCAGATTGAAAGGGATCTTAGGAGAGCATCTAAAAATTCTTAGAAAGGGCAGATTTCCGGAAAAACTCAAATACTGCAAATTACTGAACCAATTACACCAACTCCATATTTTTTTGTCAGATGCAAACTGCTGCTAAGGTATCACATTAGATAAAAGGTCTAAAATTTCAGGTCAAGGGAAGTAATTACAGATAAGTATAAATAAGACTGACCAGATAAAAGCTATTCAACAATGATGAAAGAACTTTTCAAATATGTTGCTAGTTCCAAATCCAGTTTTGCTCATGTCTGAGACATGCTTCATCAATCATGTTTCTTCAGAATCCCAACTGGTACAAACCTGTATTCGTAAAGTTACTATTTTTAGCTGACAAGGATTCAGCTGCTTTCATATCCTTAGATATCATTGCTCCAGCAGTCATCACTGTGGAGCCACCTTTGATATATTTGATTATTTTATAATCAATATAATTATTATTATATAATATTTATTATATAAATATTATTTTATATTTGATATATTTGCATGTTAGATAAATTCTAATCTCCAGGTGAGTCAATCCTACTTTTTCCATAATCAATTATCCAACAACTAGTAATTACAGAATGAGTTCTGAGCAACTGTGAGTAGTTACTGCCACTAGAATTTACAGCTACTGTAAAAACTGATCCTGAAATACCTGTTTGTGTTCTACACAGCCATTAGGTCAGAGTACATCCATGCCTTTTTCCACCAGCAACAAATGAACACACAAACGCAGACCTATTTTGTACTTCTGCAGCCTATGAAATTGCTGCAAACTAGCAAATTATGAATTTTCCCAGGAGTATAGATTTGAAAGGTGTGGTGGCATTTTAGCATATAGATCCTGGAGGAACCTGATTGGACCTCAATGCCACATCACAATTTCCTGCATCAGTCACCATCAAAGCAAGAAGATGCACTGCATAAATGTCTATTGGGAAAACTTGATCATAAAAGAATAAGATCCACCAGAGAAGAGCTCCTCTGAAGAAAAAATGAAACAAACTTTCTTAATAAAGACTCCTGCCTAATGTTGACAGAATACAGTAAAGAACTCCTAAACTAGTTGGAAAAACTCAAATATCAGTTGATTTGAAAGGATTAAAAATCCATGGCATTCTACAATACTTTATAAAACTCAGGAGAAATATCCAGATTTTAGAAATGAGTTCAAGTAAACATAAACTCATCTCAAATCTAGTTGTTAAAACAAAGTTTTTCCATGTGTATTGAGATTTGATGCTTAAAAGGAGTTCTTGGGGATGACAAGGACAGGGCAATTACTTAGATGACAAGATTCCAAATGACACAATATTTTAGTGTGGTGAATAATATTATTGCACTCACATGTGACACAGGAGAAAACAGTACCTTGGCCAAGTTTGGAATAAAGGGATACATAGTCTCTGACAATAATACAATCCTGATTTTTCTTCTGGAATCAAGTCAGACCACATAGGCACAAAGGAAAGAATTGGCAGGAAAAAAAGGCATGTAGATTAAAATGTAGAAATTGCAAAATTACAGCTTGCCAGATTCTAGATTATCTGTGATGGGAAGGCTTACGTTTTCAGGAATGGACTAGCAATTAACTGTATGTTGGACAAAAATCCTAAAAACTAAAATAAACTGTTGGCCAAGAAATCCAAGGTCTCTAAGAAGGAATCTCAATGTGACACATTCTTTTGAATCCACTAATGCCACTGATCTCAGTCTTAATGTTCCATTTAGTTTTTTTTTTTTTTTAATTATAATTGTAATATTGCTGGACCAATTTTTTTCCCTCAGGGAGACTACTGTAAATCCCAAATAATGCTCTCGGAGTTAATCTGGATTTGAACAAGCATAACGGAGAGTAGAATTTGGCAGAACTTGTGTAAATTTACAACATGGAAGTGAAGATATTAAAAGGGAGAAACTACCAGCTGCAGGCTCCGCCTTGCATTCTTTGCATACCCCAAACCCTGAAGTGGGTGAGGAGGAGTTTTAAGTGTTCCTGAAAAGCAGGACTGGATAACTCCTTTGTTGCTGAACAAATGAATGAATGGTTTTATTTTCTCAGAATTGCAACAGATAAAGGGAACACTTTGAGTAACAGACTTCACTGTTTCTGATTTATATAAACTACTAATCTAATAAGCTAAACTAGATAGTTGTCATTTCCATGCTTAAATTCATTTAAAAATTTACATCCGTATAAAAAAAGTTGAGATGCTGACGAAAGAGTTAAGTACTCCAAGAAGAAAAGAATCAATATCAAGTTCAAAAGGAGATGAAGTTATACAAATCATCTACTGGCTTGTGTCCACTTCCTTAGCTTAAATTGCTAGCCAGGATCTTCAGTACCATAACTTATTCTGAGGACAGATCATCATTTTCCACCCACTGATACAGCTGTGCTCTACTGGAACAGCTGAATTTAAAAACCCAAAGTTCACAAGATAAGCATTTTCATGGGCACTTCTTTCCCTTTGGAGGAGCTAATGCAGACTCTGACTTCCAGAATTTTGCAAAACTATCTTCTCCTTGAGGAAACTTTCCTATTATAAAGAGAGCATTAATTACATCTGCAAAATACTTGATCTTTAGAGTTTAACCTAGAACAAGGCTTATTTTAGGGAAGAGAAAACCAATAATGCACGAAGTCCATTACAAATCTACCTTGAAAATACAGCTTACTTAGGACCAATTTCTTTGTACTGTTTCCTTCTGATTCTGTACTCAGAATTGGAAGAATCAGAACTGGGACTTCCTATGAAATGTCAGTAATCAATCGTACTATGGAGGGAGCCAAAAGCTCCGCAGCACCACTGGGCACTTCCGTCCTCGCGGTAAGAACCACAGGCTGCAGCTCAGCACCTGAAGGCTGGACCTGCCTAACAGCCAGCTACCTTAGACCACCAGTGGAAAGTGTCCAAATCTGCCCAAGAAAAGCACTGCAGGATGCACTATGTTCTGGTAACTTCCAGCACAGTCTTTACACAGATACCCTAAAATCTTGTAAATGAGGATCAGATTTCACTCTGTTATCATTACCAGATTACTGATTCAAGCAAAGATGAAATGCAGTTAGATAACATGCCAGTAAGCGCTCAGAAAAGCAGCAGCATCACAAGGTGATGACACAGGGCTGTCCACTTGCCTGTCCAACTACCTGCCCATTTTTCAGCCTGTTCTCAAACAAGTCTTTGCACCTTCCAAATACTTCCAAGCCAGGCACAAGGTAGGTGGCATCATTGAAAGAAAAGGACCCTCCCAGAGCTATTACACAGAAGTACGATATCAGATCAACCAGATCGAATTTGTGCGATATATATTACTGAAAGGAGAGGAAAACATAAAAGCAGTACATAGTCTTCCAAGACATGAAACAAATTAAACATTTGTGTGCATGATGTTCTAAGGAAAAGTGTCTGAATTCTGTCCAATTGTCCTTTTCTTCATTAAAACAAGATTTTTGGATAGTGCATTCCCAACAAAAAAGGCCACCTTGAATGATGAAAAGGAAAAAAGACAGCCTCCTGTAATCTGAGAACCCTATGCATTGAAGTATCCCAAAATTACTCATCATCAAGAATTTTGTCTATGTCATGCAGTACTGCACACTGTTCTTCAGTCTAAAATAACAAAAGAGCTGTATTACACACAGCTTACATAAAAGCTGTTATAGGACAGGGTCTGTTCAAACAACAGGGGAAGAAAGCCTTTCAGTATGGCAGACTCTGAAGTACAATAAAGCACTTCTCTGCCAGCTTTCACACTGAACAGCCTGAATTCCCTCCCTGCCTGAGAGACGGTCTATGGAGAGCTTAACCAAACAGGAAATTCTTCTTTACTTAATTCAATATATATGAAAATAGAACATGTATATTGACACAGACAGGTAACAATAACTTTGCAGCACTTAGTAGATGTAAAATGTTACACTGTATGTTTTTTCATACATGTTTCATTTCACTTGAGCTATTCTCAGTTAACTTAATGCTGCAACATGTTGAATTAATCATTTTAAGGCTTACGCAGGAGGAATTAGCATATAAACTGTACATGGCCAATTGAGAACACTATGCAAAAAGACTCAGAATGACTAAGAGATGTATGAACTTAGACTGCTGTGGATTGAGAGAGTTTTCATCTAAACAGTCACAAAAAGTGGACTTATGATCCAAAAAAGAACCACAGTTTAGTCTTTTTTTCCTATGAATTCTTCTCCTTAGCTGTAGCATTAACAATTACATATATCATATATAATATTATATATTAACAGTTAGATAAACTGATCCAAGCAACTTTACCAGACTATATTACTACTATTTTTAACAGATAATCTAGCTTTTCCCAAGTAACACATTACTTCTAGAATTTCCAGGAAAGAAATTGTATTATGCAGGGAAAACTGCCATTAATCTCGTAAGTATAAATCTCATTTGATCCCAACTGTAACTTTCTTCAGTACGTACCTACTTTCTCTAAGAAAATTCCTCCTTTCTTGTTTCATGTTTGAATTCTCCAAAGCTTTAATACTTTAATACTAAGAAGTACTAAGACCCAGTAGGGAAAGAACAAAATCTGTTCGAACAGCATTTTCTTATGAAGTCCCTTAAAAGATTCTAGCTTCTTAAAGCAGCCAAAGCTATCCACCAGACCTCATCAGAGATGGTAAATCATTCTGAGGGCTGAACTTGCTTTTCTCACCTTGGCACATGCAGATTCAAAAGGCGCCAGCTGGCTGTTGCCCAGGAGGATGCCCTGGCATGCGCAACCGGCCATACAAACTAGTGGCAGCAGAAGGGATCTCAGCACGAGTAAACTGCGTAAAGGAACGTCGTCTGATGTGCGGGGCAAAAGCAACGAATCGCTGGGCACCCCGCGCTGCACGGGACCGGACGTTACTGTTCAGCTCCTCCGGAGCATTGCTAATGATGCATTAACATTCTGGGTGCGATGGACAACTTCAGTGCTGTAGAAACAGAACTTCTGGTTCACCTTGATGTACAATCTAGTCTAATCAGATCTAAATCTAGAGCAAAGTTACTCAGATCAGACTCTGAACTACACAATTTAAACACGTTGATTTCTTATTTTCTGTTACATTCAGCTGACAGCTAAAAGACTGAACTTGCTTTTCAAAGAAATAGGGATTCATTTCTACCCCATGGGGTAAATACGGTTTACACATGGAGGCGTGAAAAAAGCAGAGAAAGGCAGTGCAAAACTTATGAGCACTTAGTCAAATGAAACTGTTTTCTTCTTTTTCATCCCTGATCTTTCCTCAGCATAAGAATCCGGAGCAGTAGCCCAAAATGGCCAGCCAGAAGGGACAACAGAGACAAACTGTGCAGATTTCCCCCGCCAGAAAGAAACGTGACCTTCCCAGCCCTGATGGCAGGGTTAGGACGTGGAAGCACTCGCCCGCAGCCCCGGCCCCGAGCGACGGGTGGGTCGGGACACGAGGGTGCCGTGCTGGGCTGCGGCGTGACGCCCACTTGGTGCCGGCAGCCCCCGGCAGCATTTAGCGGGGCCACCCGGAGCTGCGGCTCCTCTCCCCTGAGCCATGGCCAGCCACGGAAACCAAACCACAAAAGCAGCCGTAGCAAAGCAAACCCAAGATTTAAAAAAAAGGAGAAGATGGAGTACTATCATTTAGACCTCCTTGGTGGCTCTCACCAGTTTCTGTCCAACGTCTAACAGCATTTCAATAGTTTGTATCTGTCATTTCTTTGCCCCCTGTCAGGAAGCTCACAGTGCAAACTGTCTTTCCAAGGTTATAAAATTAACATATATTCACTTAAGACTAGAACCACAACAAACTTCAACAAGGACACAAGCAGAATTGTTTGTGTAGTACTTTCCTAAAGGGATTATTTTACACTCTGAATGTTATTTTCAGCAAACTATTTCCATATAAAGATTATTTACATGGCAGAGAATAATCGTTTTAATCTAGTAGGGAATATTAACAGGAAAAGAGAATTTATGACAGGAATAAGACCTGGAGGTTTTTCAAGTGCTTAGACTTTGGGAGAAAAGTTTACTGAAAGTGGTTTAATAGAAAAATCAGTTTCATGAATAATCAAGAATTTTTAGAAAACATTTGATCACTATCACTTAAAAGCAGTATAAACTTAAGGATTTCATATACTACTTCTGCAATCGTAACAGTCATAACCTTCCATTTTAGCCTGCAATATTCACATATTTATTTGGAGAGAAAAAAAATCTGTTGTATTGCTCCTAAATATAATTGTTAGCGCTTTATCTGGTTATATATCAGCCAATTAACTACACTGTATTTAAGAATCTATTGTAATTTGATTTTCTAGATGGATAAAAGGTATTGGAAAGTGCAAAAAAGGAACACATTCACTACAAGACTTTCACAGTCTCATAAAATAAAATGGGGTGGGATGGGATGGGATGGGATGGGATGAGATACAGCGATGTAGATACAACCCCAGACCAGAACTCGGGAGACCTGACTTCTACTGTTCAGCAGCTGTTCTCAGATCACTTCACAGTAGTCTGTTTCTCAACTGTTAAATGGGGCTATAGACTTTGAGCTCCTTTTCAAAACAGCACATGGAATATTCTATAAAACATACTTATTTATTATCCTTAACAGTTTGTTATACCTCAAATTAGCCTCAGATTTCATAAACAGAAGTTTTTGAGGAAGAGATTAAATATGAGATGTCAGCTCTTCGGTCCACTGTGTACTGTGCCAACAGCTCAAATTAGGTGGAAAACTGGCTCATCGAACCAGCTGGGAATTCGAGGCAGGGAAATGTGGGGAAGCATTGGAGTTGGGGTAGCTGTCTGGGCACTGCCCCTGCGCCTCTCCCCATGAAAGGAAGCAAGCAGCTTGGCAGTAGGATTCAGCCAAAGAGTTCCCAGCTCGGCGTGTTTCCACCCACAGAACCCGCGAGCACAACAAAAACCAACCTGGCAATGTTCCACTTGGCAAATCACATCCTTTACACACCAGGATGCTTTTTCAGCAAATTAAGGGACTGTATCACAATTACTTTCAAAATGGACATTTAAATACCAGTAAAAATATGGATTTTTTTTTTTTTGCAAAAAAATGTTTACATTTTCATTTTGCTTCTCACCTCAATAAAAAGCAAAACTTATTTACTTCTTTCTGTTGCAAAACATTCTAGTAGACCATGCTCTGGGACCAGCATTTAATATGCTTCACTTCTGTGATACGGAAGATCCAGAGTACATATCCATTCTGAATCAGGCGCTTTAGTGTCCACGAGACATACCTGTGAGCATTTGCAAAATGAGTAACTTTCATACAGTCTCTTCTCTGATCTGCTCTACTTCATACATGCACTTGCTGAACCAAGGGCAAAGACAAAGTGCCTCTACAGTCAGGTGATAAAAACCCTCCTGGGACTTCAAATTGCTGTTTTGTTCATTCTGATGACTTCACCTTCAAGTTAAAAAGCCAGACTCTTCTCTGCTGCCCTAGCAAAATATTCAACTAGTTTTGTAAAGCAGAGGGATTCGAGAGGAAGAGACTGAGAAATCTCTCCTGAAATAGCTGTATTGATATTTAGGACTGCAAAACACTCTGGCGGAAAACCACTTCTAAATGCCTAGGACATTTGAACCTTAGTTTCTCCATCGAGATTGAAAGTCTTTTATCATTTGTGATAGAACTCTTCCTCTGCATGGAAGTGATATCTGGATGAAAAATCTTCACAACAAAATGTTCACTAAAAGTACCAATACACTGGTTTTTTTTTTCCTAGAGAGAAGCAAGATTGAAATGTTTTTCAAAAAAACTGAAAATCACTTCTAACACTGGTTTACTGAGTAAAAGATTGAGATCCATGCCAGTTCTGAGAAGGCTAATTTAGAGCTCTTAAAATTATCCAATTACCAAATAACAGAACTCTTTCTTCTGTTCGTTTCTGATCCTCACAAATGCACACCCTCGTTCAAAAAGGCAAAGTGTCTTCTTCAACTCATCAATACATCTCTTACAACATAGCTCTACCAGGAGTTTACCTTTTGGCCAGCAAGAGCACTTTGGCTGCGTTAAGCCACTTATATATATAGGTCATTGCCAGCACTGAAAATTCACAGAATTAGTCAAAACAGATGAGTCCCTGCTTGTCACAGCGAGCCACTCGCACATGGAGAAGCACACATACAAACAAAAATCTAACAACACATACAAAATTTATTTTTTCCTTATTTTCCAAATCCATTTGGTAAAGAATTCATTCAGATTCTTCCTGTCCTAACATACATACACAAAAAAGATTTATAAATATATACCTAAATATTTTTGGGTCTTTACTAAGCATGTGTTTAAAATCTTCGAAAAAAACAAAGGCAGACCGCTCAGTATGTTGTGGGATTGAATCCAGGAGAAGGGAGAATTATTTTTATGGATACGCGTATGGAAAGCTGAAAGACTACCTGATTGCCATCACCACGTTTACCCAATGTAGCTGTAAATGTAGCTAATTACAGGCACTCCAATTTTGATTGCTTTTTTGCCATATGCAATTGAATATCTTGCCAACACATTCCTAATAATTTGTCATAACTAATTCCAGTTATGTCCATAACATACATTCCAGTACTAACACTAGGATTTTCACCAATTTTTGCAGCAACTACCTTTATCTGCCTGAGCTCATGCCTTTGTTTCCATCACTGCACGTAACTCTTTGAGTTAAAATCCCTTTTATAGATGCTAGCAACAATGGGCCTTCCCTGCAAGTAGCAGACATTTCATTAGGAAGCACCTCTAGTCCTTTCAAGTCTAGTCAGTAACATGCTTAGAATTCAGCAGGCCAGAACCTCTGGTACCTAATCAGCTAACTACTTCAAGCCTCCAAACACACCAGAAACATCAATAACTGAAAAACTGCAATTCTCATGTTCACAATGAAACAGCGCTTGAGAGAGGAAATGCCTTCTGGTCCTAAATCCACCCTTCAATGTCATGGGTCTTGGAAAGGTTAACTAAGGGTAGGCAAGAAAATCCAACCATCGTATCAGAAGAGCAAAGAACGTACCAGATAACAACTGACACCTAGATTAAGCACTGCATTTCAGTAGTTTGGTAAAGTTGGTACTGCTGAGGGAGTAAGTCTTCCCTTTTAAATCATTTACCTGAGGAACTTTTTCCTAAGATTATTACTCTTTATGTACTCTTGCTGCAGCTGTATATTATCAATATCCTTAGCCCTTTAACAAGCTATGCACAAGTAACAAGAGTGCCGATAAATTATTTGACGTTGACTCACAAAAAGGACATGGACTTAATCTTCCGCTCACACAAGATGCTTCTCATTTACATTTCTGGGGCAATGAATCCCAGGTACGTAGATGCAACTTGAGTTAAGCAGTGTGTTACCCAGGAACTGGCCTTTTTTCTTCAGGATCAAGATCTCAGGGAAAAAAAAAAACAGTTGCAGGACTAGCCAATCAAAGGAAAATATTAAATTTGAGATATAAAGCATGTTTGACACATAAAACATCAGGTAAGGAAGAAATTTTACAACGGTTAGCCAATCCATGTGCACAGCTCTTCTGCTGAAGCCACCTCTCCCTGTCTCAGACTCTGTTTGCAACCTTCCTCCTTCCTCAACCTTTCCCTGTCTTGCATAAACCACAGAGCAAATTGCCAAGGAGACTTTTTCTAACTATGACTTTGCAGAATACTTAGTGAAATACGGGCTTAATCTTTGACAGAGCTCCCTTACTACAAATAATCAGTAGTATATTATTAATAGAGATTACACTTTTTAAAAACAATACAACACAAAATTTTTTAATTATGTACAAAGGAAGTGCTTTTTCTACTATTAGCCGCACCAGAACTGATGAAAGTTATTTGAAATACATAGTAAAATGTGAATCTGCATGTTTTACTGGATCAGCATTTCTCAGTTGCTTTTTCTGTTCAGGCTTTTCTTTTATCCTTCATTTTAGAAAGTATTACACTACTCAGCATTACGAATACACTGCCAAGGAAAGCTACCTCACTTGCAGCTCCTCCTTTAAGCTAAGAAGGGATTTAAGGATTACAGAAAATACATATTTTTAATAGCATTACTGTCCTGATTGGTGTTGGAGCTTTGAAGCAGCAGCTGCTTTGGCACATGTGCTATTCATGTTCTTCCTCCATGCCAAAATATACATCCCAACCTAGTTCAAGCAGATTCCACACAAATTCCCTTAGCCTTCAGACGACTGGGTACAGAACATAATCTATTTCAGAGAGAATTAATCCACTGGTACAACCACATTTAAAACAGAAATACTGTTGATCTGGAAGTACACGCTTTATACAGCTAAATTTAAGAAGGCATTTACCTTCTTAAAAGAGCTTACACATAACAACTTGTATTAGCTGTCGTATCAGGAATACAGTTCATACAGAAGAGCCATGGAAAGTAAGTAAGGGTTTGTGGCAGCGCTGACAACAGCTAGGAGCAATTATAAAGTCGCCTCATTCTACACGTACAGGTGTGTGTGTGTGGGAGTGTGCATGCACCGTAGCACAGTCGGAGCTGACGGTACTCTGGGCTATGGCGTTTGCAAGGAGAACTCATTAACCCCCCCCCCAACCCCTGAATAGGCCCTGCCTTTACTTTTGATATGCTGATAAGCTATTAGTGTGCAAATTCACAAATATTCTCCTTATTTAGAAGCAATCACAGACAAACTTGATTGCACAGGTTATTCTTGAGCAATTTTCCTGTCTGCCTCTGCGCCCGAGGTTTTCTATAAAGCCCAATTTCACATCACCTAGAGTACCGTTTCTCGTAATTAAGTCTGCTTACTGAGAGTTTCAAGACAATCAAAAACTTATTTTTTCTCCTTTCCCGTTTTGGGAGGTTCTAACCCAGAACGACACAGCCACCTGTCAACAGTGAAAACAGCATGTCAGAAAAGGGGAGCCCGGCAGGCAGGCTCTCCGCTCCGCTCGAGAAGGGGGTGCTCTGCCTGCAGGCCAGCTGCGTAGGCGCTGGGACTCAATGAAACCTCATAGGGACAAATATTAAAACCCACTGTATAAAAATATGTTTTTGACACTCTTTTGGAATATTCTCTTGCACAAAATGTTCAGAAAAGGAATTTAAAAAAGGCATAAGTATTGCGGAAGTATTGCTCTTAGCAAGTCTACTTAAAAAATACAATAGATTTAAAAGAAGATATTCCACTGTTTCAAAGTTACATTTTAAAATTAAATAAGTTTCTGACTCAGTAATTTTTCTTGCCATTCTCAAATTTAGGCTTTAGAATTCCCAGTATTTTCCTGCTACTTGTAGTTAGCAATGTTCTTTCACACAATTTCAAGTTTCAAAATGTAATTCTGTCAAAATAGAATTTTCTTCTGGTAATATGCCATTGTTAATGAAATACCATTTTAAAACATTCAGGAAAACTTAAACACATTCAAATCAAACCATTCTGAAATTAAATGTTTTGATTTTTCATCTCAAATAGTTGCTTCAATATTTCATAATCTATTATAAGTAATGTAGTAAAATAATATACTTCATTTTTAGTTACTTCATTTTTTGCTACTTATACAGTTGTCATGACCCTTCCACTGGAAATTTCTAAATGATTTAGTTGTATTACTAGTTAACATAAAAGTATGCTTCAAAAGGGGAAATTTCTCATTTCAATCATTTTTGTTGCTCTACATTGTCCAGTTAAAAAAGACCCCTCTGCATAGTTTTTTTCACTACTAGTTCTAAGGAAAATATTTCTTCTGCAGTATTTGGATGGACATTTCATACAGCAGCACCAAAGGAATAAAGCTAGAAAACAGTAATGTTTAATTGCAAGGCTACCAAAATCGCCTAGTGTGTAGGAATATAAACAGCTGTGCCTTTCTTCTAGCTTTCCACACGAGAATCTGAAGCATGTAGCTGTGAAAGCTTTTATCTGAGCATAGTATGTACCCTGAATCAAATAATCCCAATATAATACATGTGACATACACAATCTCATCTATCTATGTAAACATTTACAGTGCATGAGCAGCCTGGAACCTGTAAGAATAACACAGATTTTCACTGCAGAAATTATCTATGGTCCAGCAGGTGGTGTTGAACTTCTTGAGAAGTTTCATGCCATCTTTCATTTCTAAGGCTGAATTTTGGTGATGTAGGACATCTATCTTGGTGTTCATGGAAGACTAGCCACTCTTGTGTTTATTCTGAGGCTTGCCATTGATGGTTTCAATGTTATTTGGAATTATTTTCAATAAATTTCAGCTGAAACTGTATAAAGCTCAAAGCCAGCACTCTAGATAAGTTATTTTTCTGTTTTTCCATCTTTACACAGACTAATCTTATAAATTTTGCAAGAGTACTTCAGAAAACAATCCAATAAGGTATGCAGCTGTAAAAAAATTTGTATAAAATAAAGAAGTATGACAAAATATTAGCTCAAAAATAAATGAAAAACATAATTTCTTATAGTTTTTCGTTATGAAATTCTATCACATATAAGGTAAAAATTAATTTGCAGTAGATGTAGATACTTGATAAATGACAGCTTCAGCATATGAAAGATTTAATTAGAAAAGTATTAAAATTAAAGGACAAGAATCATATTTAATAGATGAGGAGATTATTACATCTGGGATTATTTTAACTTCTTTTTTTTTTAATTAACTACACACAATACTGCCACGTTATACAGCGCTCAGTAAGCATTATCCCATCCAGAGTACATATTAATCCTGCTGCTTCCTCTCACATTTTCCATCAGCAACACAAAAAACTGACTATACAGCCCGGATGCAAACCTACCTGTTGGTTTAAATGACCAGGCCTAAGGCGCTAAGTAAGAGAAGTATTTGGAGAAGTTTTCTTATTTTATTATTGCAATAAAAAGGACATGTTTATCTTTCTGACATATACCAGCACAACCGCTACCATTACTGAAATTGTTTTTAGAGACCACACTAAATAGACGATCCATTACTAGGTTGTGTCCTACTTTTTTAAAATTCCTGTGCTATCTTTTACACTCATGGTAGGAATGTTATACATTTTACAAACATTCGTTATTTTATGCATTGACAGTATCTACATGCAATAAGAAAGAAAACTATTTAAACATTCCTGATTTGGAAGGCAGACATTGAATGTGAACAGCAGAACCCCTGAAGTTTAATCACAGCTAAATGTGATTTTTGATCTTGAATAAGTTACTTGAAAATCTGCTCTTCTGTAAAGCGGCTATGCTTACTGCATGTTCTACAAAAATTTTGGAGGAAATTTAATTCATGAAATTTATACATCTTTCAGCTAAAAGGCAATACAAAAACACATTTGAAAGCTGTACTGTATCCATTAAGCTCAAATCTGGTAGCCCTGTTATCAGAAAAGCATTAGAATCAAAACCAGTAATTAAAGTATATTTAATTTTAAAATTTAGTCATGATTTCACTAAATTCACACAAGAGATTTCATTAATAGTCAATTATCTTAACAGCAGTGAGTTCATCACTTTATCCTGAATTTGTATGTTTTCCCTATTTTTAATATTGCATATTCTTTCCTATAGTGGTATTATTCTAGCTCCTTTGGCTCAGGCATAATCAACAGCGGAGGGCTGTAAATGTGGATTGATGTAAAAATATGAACAGAAGGGATCACATTCCAAAACCAGCTTTCACACAGGTTATCAGATTTGCTATTCCCCCAAAGAACTCCCAAGCCTCTCTCACACTCTGCCGTTAGAGACAAACTCGTTTAGAAGCCCAAGGCAGCAAGTGTTCTCCCGACAGAAGCCAGCAGTTGCCTGACATCTGCTCAGCATACAAATCTGGGTGTTTATCAGGTTGGCTTAATATATTTTGCAACAACTAATGTTAAACACCTCAGATGGGCTAAAAGAAAAACACTGAAACTAGATTAATATACAATTTTGAGAAGACAGCATATAGGTCTTTCTCATCCTCTACAAAAATCTTCCAAGTTATTGTTTGGAACACTATTTGTAGCTAAGGCTATTTTATAGTGTCTAAATATACCATAGCACAATTATAATTCATGTAACTTTGGATAACCTTTACAAATAACAAAACTAGGTTACTAGAAGATTCTCAAAAAAAAAGCCAAGAAACCTTGCATAGCCAAAAAATGTACCGGTCTGATCTGTGCAGCAAATTTAGAAAATGTTTATCATGATCTTAATTCTGGGACTTAACACAGTGCAGGGGCAGATTTTCTTAACAGGTAGGATTGGTATGTGGGATAATTTACTCACTGCAGTTTCTTGGTTTTTTTTCCGCTACATCTGGGATCCTTGCAATATCATATACAAAGAGGCCTGAGCATACGGACCACCTAGAAGAGGCAATCTGCTGTCTTAGCAACCATTTGAAATAACTCCCTAAAGCTCCCAGAAAATGTTGTTCTATTAATAATATAAAATAGATAGCTGTTTTTCACAGGAAAGTAGCTTATTGCTCAAGAGAGGTCACACTACAAAGTATTTCTCCATTTTCAGCATTTGTTTGTTCCTTTATGTTCTCTCTTCCCTGTTCTACATTCCTTCTCTTTAAAAAGCAGTAGAGTAGTTAAAATAGGTCTGAGACAAACAGTCTAAACCAAGCAACATCAGGTATAATTAAGGCTCCCATACATGCAGAGTCAGCTTTACTCATACAACCGGAATTTCCAAAAAGATTCAACGAGTTCCTAAAGAACAAAACCCTGATATGTGCCTGACAGATCATGAATAAACACTGAGAATGCCCTAAGGAGCCTCTAAGACACCGCTGACTGCAGCGAGATCCATAATCAGCAGAGTTACAAAACGGTTTAAGTACTTGAACTCCTTCTTGCACGCTCACGCTTGAGAATGTTTCTTTCGACGAGAAAGGCGGGTCCGAGTGAGCTGTGCCCACCCACAGGGAGAGCAACAGCAGTGGCTCCTTCACATCGCTGTGATCATTGGAGCCCCCTTCAATCCGTGAAGCAAACATTAGCAGGACGAAGGCCTTTCAATTTATACCTACAGCCTACCAATCAGTCTCCCAGGACAAGATTGCCAGAGACTGCAGAATAACCCTGCCCAAAGTGAGAATGCAGGGGGAAGGGAACAAAATGGTAGCTGTATACCACCAGGGAACTGCCCTCTCTAGCTATGCAGTGCTATGAAAACCATTCTCAAGAGACAAACATTCATTTTTGTACAACTGCATCGATATTTTCTTTGCTACTCATGATTTATTTTCATGTGAAAACTCATTTCTTCAGTATATTGCTGTTTTTCATAATCAAAAGTAACTATGCACAAGAATACAAAACAATGTCCAGCAAATATTGTTTTGGAATTTATTTGGTAAAACAAGAACCTATTGTATAGAAAGTCCAAGCAGCTGCCAGTAATAATAGCTTCTTGAAATATCTTGCCTATATGGTTATTCACTATATATTCACTATATATACTTGTCTATGTAAATCGGTATCGAAAGTGCCTAAGCCAGAAAGTTCTGCCTTAGCAGTACTTGTAGGCTACATTTATATTCTAACCTTACAGGCTTAAAACAAGCCAAAAGGAACACATGTGCATTTTCAGTTTCACTCAGCAACTGAAAAGGGAGATCCTGAAAACAGAGGGGAAAGAGGGTGGCTGGAAACATGTATTATTAAAAAAGAGAAAAGAGGGGAAAGAAAACGTCTCTGAGGAACATAAATATTCCAAGTAACTTTTCTTTCCCCTTTCAATGCTTGTTAATGCGTATATTTATACTGTGTTTGATTCCCAGCAATATGAACTTCCACAAAGACTATGCAGAGAGTAAGACAAAATCCATTTTAGAAAACAAAACCGCATAACTATACTGCCAAGTGCTGCATCATTCCCAGATGTATCCTTGATTTGGTAGTGCTTGCTCAGTACATCGAGCTTTAAGTAGCTGTCCTGAAGCTATCTGGGATGGAAACATAGGCTTGAGAAGTCACCTCACTCAGAAGTGGGTGAGTGACCAGGGTAAGAACATACCTACATATGGCTGTTCCCCGGTATTTCCCTGCTGTAGACATACGGAGGTGAGAGGCTGAGGAGAGGACCTGCTTCTGTTAATGCAGGTGCTCTCCCTACAGAAAGGAATGTCTCAGATCTCAAAGAGCAAGGCAGGGAAGTAGGAGGCAGAGGGGGAAAACAACCTTATCTCCTGCTTAAACCGAAGGCCAGGTCTCCCAGCTTCCTCTCCTGATTAAGATGACAGCCTTGCACAGGAATCTGGACAAAGTCTGTCAGAGAATCACTCAGCGTATGAGAAACCAGCCAAAAGAGCTTGACTCTTAGAGCAGAGATGAGGGCACTCAGGAAATTACGCTGAACGGTGAGGCTGCTAACAGGCTGCGAGTGGTTCGAGGGGAAACAGAAGGGTAGTGTGGGAAGAGGCAGGACTGAATTCAAGGCTCACTAGTGGGACTGCTCACTGGGGCAGTGTCTCACGAGGCCTCTCAAAATTATACAGCTATTCAGCAGAGGAACACCAAGAATCCCTCTGTCAGGAGTTGATGTTAATGGAAAGAAATAACTCTTAGGTGATCATTAACACTCAGGTGATCATAATGTGGCGGTATACAGCAAGCAATCTAAGATAAACTCTGATGAGAGGACTTGTCGGAAGAGGTTCTTCTGTATAAGTACAGCTATTCTTACAATCCCAGACTTCACAAACCAGGGAAGAACAAGGTTGTTTTGATACTGAAGTAACCCAGCATCATGCTGGGAGCAGACAGAGGCCTGGATGAGACAAATTCCTGGAGTTCTGCAGGAATAGGTCTGGGAGAAAAAGCAATATTGTACAGCTTTTTTGGTCTTGGACTCCAAATACTCTCAACTAGGTCAGGGAAAGAAAAACCACTAATTCTTAAAACTACTTCATGGTCTTACTTTATAGTCTTTGGAAGCCAAAAATAACCAAAACAAAACAAAACAAAAAAAAAAACCCAAAAACAAAACAGAAATATGTGTCTTGAGTAAAAACTAGCACCAAAGCTGAACATCTGATATTTGCTCTTGCTATCTAAGATGAAGAGGGAGACTCTTCTGGAGGAAGCAGTCTTTACCTATCATTCCAAAGTTATCATTATGTATTTCCATTCTTGATTGCACAGAGTGAAATGAGTAAGAACATCTATGAAGGTATATGAGGATAAACCACTTAAAGGCAAACATCCTGCGGAATGGACCAAAATCAAAAGATATTGACACTTCCCTGAATAAAAGAAGATCTTCCACTATCTTTGTTTTAAGAAAAAATAGCAGCATCATTCACTGTTACCTGGATTTATGTCTCATGGTACACAGGAAAGGAATTGTGGACACAGTCTGCATTATTTTGAATGGAAATATACTGTGATCAGATGACTAATGATCTTAGGTTGTTAGGTCATGAGAAAGAGCTATCTAATCAAAGCGAATAATCAATCACTGTTGTTCAGGACAGCAATGGAAGTTGAAACAGTATCCCTCTGCAAACACTGAGAGGTTCTTACCATCATTAGAAAGGGAACAGTTGTGAAGGAGGAGGACTGTAGGGGTAGATTGCATCTAGATCCAAGAAAGTCACATACACAATCTGGAACAATAAGAGCTAAATATGTTGTCACTTCAGTAGTGACAAACTGCCTTTTGAATTCAGAAAGTGGTTCTCAAGACAACTGGCAGAGCAAAAAGTGAATTCAGCCTGGTAGCAGGAATTCAGCAATGGCTTGTGGTGAGAACTGATTTGCCTCACTTGACTGTGAAGCATGGAGAACTGAAGACCTCTAATTATTGTCTGAAGAGGCTAAAGGATTTTCCCTACACCTGCCATTCAAGAACCAGTCAAGCAGGTAAAGTATCAGGTTGTTGCCACAGGGTTAAATGTCCTTTGCAAAATTTCTGGCTCAGATGAGTCATCATCCAAACAAAGCCTATTTAATAGTGAAAAAACAATGACTTAGGTAGATTACCTTGGCTGGAGGGAATGGATATTTGAAATACATTCTTTTAGAGTCACTGAGATAGATGTGTCCTCTTAAATGCTGCCTAAGTGGAAGAAAGCACAACTTCCACTGACTGACAAAAAGAGAATTAGTGTGATCTGCACTTCCAGAACTGGTCTTCAGTTCTCAAGGAAGTAATTGCAAATGCAAAACTGGCATCAGGTCTTGACACCAGATTTGCACAGAGAAGCCCCAAAAGGCATCAGATAGTTCCAAGTCCCAAGAAGTCCATAAGGGGAATCCTAACAGCGGTGTGTCTGAAGATGGGAGTCTCCACGACACAAAAGCACAATACTTCCAGAGCAATTTCTTCTCTTTAGGTCTTCCCACAGAGTGGAGGTGATTGATTAAGTGTTAGTGTCAAATTCTAGACAACAGTTCTCTAATGAGCCTCTTCAGGAGTCTCTGGGGGCCAGAAAGTCTTGTCTAATGCAAGAAATTGAACAGTCTAGTAGACATTTTTTTAGCAGGAGATTAAACTAGGCATTTCTGATGTCTTACCATGACATAATCTGGCACTGCAGAAGTAGACAGAGGTAGACTGCAAAACAGGGCAGAAGCTGGACTCAGAGTAACTTGAATCCTTGGGTCTGAAAAGAAGTCTGTAGTTTTAACTAACATATCCTAACAGGCATGTTTCTTGTGGGGGTTTTGTTTATTTGCTTGTTTGGAAAGTGGAACTTGAAGCATCAACAAATGAAATATTTGTTCGGGTATGACCCTTTCCTAAACAATAAAAGCAATTACTATGTACTGTGACACAAACACCATTTGAAGTTATCCTCAAGAAAGATCATTATTCCACCAGACAAAGAAATAAACACAAACAAAATAGTGAATTACTAAGACTAGATTAAACAAAACAAAACAAAAAAAAAAAAAGAGAGAGAGAGAGAGAGGGCTAGAAACTACATGGCTAGAAGCAATGTTTGCTTGGCTATAGCTTCCACAGCCAAGCAAAGAGACCAGAAAAGGGGGAAGAAAGGAAAAGAAAACCCACAAAAGGCAGAAGAGAAACTAAAACAACAACAACAACAAAAGACTTTAAATGTTTAAAACTGATGGTAGTGACATATCAAGCAAATGCTTTTGAAAGGCTCTCCAGTGGTGCTTACTAAGAGGGAGTCAGGGTTATACAATCAATTTTCCACCAGTGTGTGCATGGCTTATCAAAGGGTAAAAAGAGGTCTCCAGTTAAGCGCTTACAAGTATTTAGCACAAAGGTATATACAGACAAGTTTTTAGATACAAAATTAAGCGTTATGAACTTACTCAGATTCAAGTACCTATGCAGAATGTTTTTATATCTCTCACACTAGAAACTGCATGTAGTACACTAAATGGTATATATGTACTAGAGACTGCTCATGACTGCAATTATCAAAATACATTACTTATTAAAATACATTACTAAAGATACAAATACTTGTGTCATGTTTAGACTTTTTCACTTTCAGATCACGTGATAAGATAATTCATGTTAGAGAAGACTGCAGGAAGTCTCTAGTCCAAACTCTTGCTCACAGCAGGATCAGCTGTGAGCACAGACCAGGTTGCTCATGTCTTTAACAAGGCAAGTCTTGCAAATCTCCAAGGTTGAAGACTGCACAACCTCTCCAGACAACTTGTTGCAGCTTGACTGTCCTCATGGGGAAAAAGTGTTTTCTTATAAACAGTCCTAACCACTCTTGTTTCAGCTCACGTCTATTATCTCTCATACTCCCACCACATACAGTGGAAAAGTCTGGACCACATCAATTCCAACAGGCTTTCAGAGAAAGCTTCAGAGTTCTTTCTCTTAAACTGGGAAACTATGTGAAAACTTGCACAGTTGAAGTAAATTGTAACAGAAGCAAGACTCTAGAATAAGAATCAGAAACCCAGTTTCATTCAGTAGTGAACTATGTTGTGTTGCAAGTAAGTACAATTTACTTTTTCCCCTCTTGATAAATGTTTTAGTTAGTACTTCAAATATCCACTACATATTGAAGCAGTATTTAGCAATTTCTCATATTTTCTTACTTCAACTGGTTTGTGGTTTCAGTAATTCCTTTTAGAAGACACAGCAACTATGTATATTGAGTTGAGGGAGTTTCCCAAGATATAAACAACCTGCAATTAATACATTCAAAAAATTGATGCTGTTGCATTATAAAGTTTGTTGCCTCATTCCTAACAAAAACCAGAACACACAAAATCAATGGAAAGAAGAGGTTAAAAAATCCATACATGGTTGAAAACTAGTTGACTTTTTCTGCAGCCTGTTCAGCACCAAATAATCATGACCACGGAGCTGTTCCTCTTCTGCAAGTTCCTGACACTTATCACACTTATTTTGTACAGTTCTCTTTTATTGTCCAAAGCAACACTCAATTACCTCTTGAGACTATTTTAACCAGTACCTTGCCCCTAAATAGATTAGGTTAAGGATTCTCCAGTGTCACTTAGTCTCATTCAAAATGTTCACATTTTCCAATAAACAGGAGAAATAGTTGCAACAAGTTGCTACTTTATTTTTAACTCATTTTAGAAGCTGGGCATCAACCGATGCCCAGAGCATCATGAAATGGAAGTCAATGAGTTCTAGCAAATGCCTGAAGATCTTCATCAAGGACACTCAATTCCACCCTAAAGAAAAGGTGAACTAAAGCTTATGTTACTGTTATAAAATTCTTAGATCTGTCTAGAATAATATACCCAATGATTCTTGTATGGTAATTGTAAAGAGAGACTGTATTTTAGCATAAATTCAGAAATACTCTTGTAAATGAAAAAGGCAATGAGATATATACAGCAGTTAGATTACAGACTCAGAATTCATCTTTGCCTTCTCAGTCTCCAAATCGTATACCTGGCATCTCCTCATCCTTTTATCTTTAATACACTCTTTTAATTAAGGTGTTGGATCATGAATTTAATGACTATGTACAACTGTTTCAGATTGATTTATCTCCTGCTGACTGTGAAACTGCTGATCAAAACTTTGGAAAAAGAATTTTCATTTAGGGGTTTGGATGCAACTTCAAACCCTCCCTTCCCACCCCATTTTTTTGGTACTGCATCCATCCGTCTTTGAAGCCAATTCACAGAGCCTTGTGCTCTTTTCTGTTTAATAAATGTAAACTAGGTATACAAGCAATGGCCACATAGTCACCAGTTTTAAAGCCACAAGTAAATAAATATCTCATCCATTCTTTTCCTTCTTCCTCTCCCAATTTGTATGTCACTTGGGGATCGCATTTCCCACTTCAAATGTCTCAGTCCTCCTTCAAGAAAACTTAAGAATTTTTAAAATTCAGAATTTTAACTAGATAGGAATATTGTGTTTTCATTCACTAGTGGGTAAGGAAGCTTTTTTTTTAAGAAAGCTGAACTGCAAGCCAGTGGATGATTGAACATTTCACATTGAAAAGAAGTAAAAATGCAGTTCCATATGCTTACATGACAGACTCAGTTTCTGTCTTAAGACACTAGGAAAGTAAGAGTATAGCAGGCAAACATGAGCAAAATACTAGCAAAGCTCTGAACTCATTTGTTAAACAGAACTGCATCATTTTATACATCTCCAGACAAATCACTTACTAGTAGCCTAATGTATTCACATTGGTATATAAGATTAGAAAAACCTAAGTGGTTGAGTGCAACATGGTAAGTACAACTTTATTTTAATATTAAAAAAATCTCAAGAAATAATTGTCTTTTATGCTTTTTAGAAAAATAAACAAACCAAATACAAGAACTGATAAATCATGAGACATTGCTAGAAGTCTTTTAAGACTGCTACATTCAAAATGAAGTATGCCAAGCACTTTCTTACAATTCCTATACAAAGCCAGAACACAGCAACTCAGGAACTGCCTTTCTAAAAGCTTGGGTAAGCCCATTGGGCAACTAACCAGCATCAAAAAAGCATAAATGATCACAAATGAGCATGTCTCTGAAAACAAAAGCAATGTTTGGCACTACTGTTTCAGTGTAAACCTAGAGGAGGACTCAGAATAAAGGACCACTTAATTTTCTTACTTATCCACTAATACTCCAAGCTTCTTTAAACGTTTTCTTCTTTATCACATACCTCTAGCTTTTATAAATGCTATACCCTTAATGAAAGTTTCACTCTCTCAAATATTGTTCTTGCTTCTGCTCCTACATTGGCTTTACTTTAATGAGTGATGAGTTCAGTGACAAACTAAGAATTTCCTGATTCACTCTAAAGCAAACCAAGTCAAGCCCTCTTATGTTCCTAGCAGCAGAGTAAAAGGTCATCTTTAGGAACATTGTGCTGAAAGCATTTGGAAGTAAGTCATCTCAAAAACAGCAAGTATAACACAAGAATCTAATGGCTGATTATGCCAAAGTGAGACAGAGAAGTGTCTAATTTCGAGTCTTTATGACTCAAAATACACGAGAAAAACAGGTCACATTTGCTAACAATATTATACTTCAGTTAGATTAAACAAACATTACTTATGAAGTCCACAAGTAACACCAATTTCTAAGGACTGGTGAGTGCTTTGAAAGATAGGATTGTAATTCCATGTCTTCTTGATAAATTGAGAACACAGTCAAGATTAAATTCAGTAAGACAAATTCACAACTCTACACATTGAATAAAATGCATAGACACAAAATTAGGCAGCAGCATGTGCAAGAAAGGATCTAGGTCTTTATCGTTGACCACACACAAATACTGTGATGCTACTGCAATAAAGCCCCATATACTTGGCATGCCAACAAGGGAAGTGATTATAATAGTCTAATGAATTTTTGTCTCTGGATTCTATATGATTGTATGCGGAGGTACTCAGGTTGACTACTGTGCACAGTTCCAATATAAATAAGACCGGACTCTCACTTGTCTACAGAAATGGCAACGTTAAAAAAAATGCAATGAGAAGATGATAATTTTAGTAAGAAACAGGGCAATGGGATAAGGAATAAAGGAAACTTCAGAATTACTGTCTTCTATAATATTAAAAGATCATCAGTTTAGGAGGATTGTCTGGTAAAAAATCAAATTAAAATGTTAGCAAAGACTCAGTTTAGATACTCGGGAAAACTCTTACGTTTTTCTTTAAACTTTCTGTAAAGTATAATACATTGAAGTATTTGAACAGGCTATCTGGATATATTATGGATTTTTTTTTCACAAAGATTTCTTAAGAATAGATCCAAAAAACATCCACCAAGAATCTTCTTGGAATATTTCTTGGAATACTTCTCAGAGTAGGATAGATAAGATGAGGTTCAGCACTAAATTTCTATTATTTTGCATTATTTACTAAATTAAATCTATTACACTTCATATGCATGTTGATTAAAGTGGCCTATATAGATACTGTTCTATAGTCAATCAGTGCTTGATCATTGCCCTCGAGCATAATTTGCCTTTAAACTGCCATCAAACAATTTGCAGACTGTTGCTAAACACTACAAAACAGAAAGTTCAGCAGTCTGGTGCAGCAGGACAGCAGTTGGGAAAGGCTTATATAAAGAGGCCAAATGGGACAGTCTATCCCACGCTCTCATAATGCTGCACGGCACTGGGATGTACAACTACCACTGGCGTAACAGTCATTATTACATCCCTAAACTTCTATGACTTAATTTGGCATCCATAAGTCCCTACCTATATTCAATTTAGCTATTCAACATATGATTATGTGCTTGTGGGAAACAATGTGATCTATTTTGAAGCGAAAATGTACCCTGAGTATGCTTATGAGGACAAAGTAGTAGAAGTTTGGCCACATTAAAGAAACGACAGTAAAAACAGATTTTAATTTCTTGTTTTTCTCAGCGAAAAAACGATTTAGAACTGTGCAGAACAACCTACACTTCTGTAAGGGTCTCTACTTTAGGGCAAATAAAAGGATACCCTAAAGAGTAAAGCAAAAAACACCTGTCCAACCAAGAATTTTAACACTTATGCTATGTATAAGATCAAGTCTTAATGCTTAATGCAGCTTAATGCTCTGCAGCTTAATGCTTAATGACCACATCTGCTGGCTTGCGGAGTCAGAGAAGAGCAAAGGAGCCACGAGGAGGTCGGGAAGGGCAGAGCACAGCCCCTGCGGGCAGACTCCCGGCAGCCACCTCCCGCGGGCTCACCCTTCGCAATGCTGCAGAACTCCACCGGCTGCAGCGTGACTGACCACGGGAAAGAACGCTATTCCTGCCCAAGCGCGCCACGAGGGTTGTAACAGCCCTGGCAATTCCAGTCTGGATATAACACCCTGCTACTCTAGCACGTGCTCCCCTCAGACATTTTCAGGCATTGCAATGGCCCATGATCAGTTCAGCGCTCAACAGCTACGTAAACCTGACCTCGCGATGCCAGTGGGATCTTTGCCTGAGCACAGTACATCAATGCAGATTCTTCCCATGACCATCAATGCAATCCATATGCCTTAATTTGGAAGTGGCCCTCACAGGATTAAAAATACAGTGTTTTATATTGGGTTTTATATATTAAATGGTGGGGGGGGGGGAGTATATGTGAGTTATTTTGTCAATGTCTGTTAATTTCTTTTCTGGTTATACAAAGTCTTGCGAATATGAACAAAATTCTTGGCTCTGCACGGTGCGTTCAGATGTATTGCTTCGTTTTGGTTATGATTTGAACCACAAACATGTCTCCTTCTGGAGGCAAAGGTCTATACCAGTAGTCCTGAACCTGCATCTAGTCTTCTGCCATTACTTATTGATTTTTGCTGAGTTCATTAACTAATATATTGAATAATACATTTTCTATTCGAGCACAGAAAATACATAACTGTAAATGTCCTGCAAATTACTATACATAGTTTTTCCTTTTTTGGCAAAACTGTTTTGACACCATTAGCATCTTCACATTGTAATCCAACACTGCACATGTTTGTACTAAAGAATTTTTGCTCCTTTAGTTCCTAGTACCTAGTCATGATTCAAGAGGTATCAGTATTCATCAGCATAGGTAATCATTAGATACTTAAATAAGAATCTCAAATCCTGTATTAATACAGGCAGCACTGGCAGGCACTATCTGAATGAACATCTGTTAATTGTGCTAATGTGGGAAGAGCACAGCAAGTACTGTTTGTGCCACAAAAACACAAATTTAGTTATGCAGAAAACCTGAAACTCTCATCTGCCAATTAAAATACTGATTTCAGATTGCAATCCATATAATAAGGCTAATTAAACAATCTTCCCTCCACTGAGATCCATTAGGCTTTTTCTCTTTTTTTGATCTATTTAGAATTTCCATTTGCCTCCCACTCTCCGCTCATTTTATAATTCCTTCGGCAAAGCTTAGCAAGTTTCTCACTTTATTATGAGTTAGACAAGCATCTGGCCATAAAGGCAAAACTCATGCCAAATCTTTCCCATTAGCTATAGGGACAGAGACATTAACAACTGAAATACAGAAATGAATGGTACGAAATTTCTTTTAAAAGTGATGAAGGACAACATTTCTACTCCTTAATATTAGCTGCTGCTTTAATGTTGAGTTTTGAGGGCTTTTTTTTTTTTTTTTTTTTTCCTTTTGTACTGTCCATTTCAAAGATTTTTCCCAAATAATATTAGGAAAACATGTTGTTTTAGGGAAAGTGGAATTATTCCAACAACAAATAAGTTATCACTTATTCTAGATTTTCTTATTAATGTATGAAAATAAGAAAGAAGTCTCTAAATAGACTAGACAGGAAAACAGGACAAATACAGACCGAGTTTGCTCATCATATTTGCTATATGCTAACAATGAAAGACATTTCAAGAAGAGATGCTATGATTAGATTGATTTCCTCCCCCACATAGCTCATCAGAATTAAAATCTTTCAATATTTCTCTTGAAAATATGGAGGTTATTCTTAGTGATAAGTGAAATCTTTTCTCTATAAATCATTATTAAAATTAGCACTCCTCAGTAATATTACTCCTCCTATAAACTGTAACTAATATCATAAATAGTAATGTTTCTCAGTTCAGAATGTCAAATAGCTAGAAAAACAGCATCTAGTCTGAGAATCCTGGACAACAAACCTATGTAATTTCTATCCACTTTCATAAATATGATGCGTTTTCTCAATTTTGTCCAAAATACTTCCAACAATGTGATACTGAAATAGCTTAAAATACTATTTTGTGAATCATAACTCTGGACTCGTGGCCCTTTTATTACGACAAAACAGCTTTTCGTCCTGCTCAATTTGTTTGTTAAATAAAGTAATAATGAGCCTCTTTAAGAGAGCAGAATCTGATTTATGACTGATAAAATAATCATTACAGTTGTGGAAAGCACACTTCTCAGAAGCATAATCTACATTTGAATGGACCAAAATATCTAGACAAAAAAATGCAATGCAAAAAGCAAAAGATTTGGATAAAATCATTTGCATATTAACTTTGACTAACAGAAATCCAGGTGTCCTAGGCAGATGAGTTGAAGTCAAGATACAAATGCCTTAACCTCTTGAAGAGGTTGCATAGAATATAAAATATATTATGCTGCTCTCTTATTCAGGCCAACATGCACAAATATTTATCCTTACTCAAGCATATTCTGCTGTGCAAATGATGGCTCCCTTTAAGCACAGCAAACAGTAAGGTAAAGTCCTAGAAGATACAGTTCAGGGAAAGATCTCTCACCTGAAACGTTCCTGCATGGTCTTCTTCCTTGTCACCCTCTTTACCCTCCTTGAGAGCAATCAATGTGAATCCTCGAAAATAAGCAGGAGTGGCAGCAGAAAGTGTCACTGAGATATAAAATAGAAATAATTAAATAAATAAAGGAAACACAGTATCAGCTGTGAAATCAGCCACATGCATGCGTATCATTTCAGAGTTCAGTTTGAAATGGGTGTTCTGAATTCGTATTAACAAAAGCTAGAGTGCTAACAACATGGAGTAGCGGCAGTCAGAATACAAACAAGTTCAGCTCAAATTTCCACGTAAACTGAAAAGCATTGGCAGAGTTTTAATGTGAAACATCTCAGCTATTTTCACCCAGACTTCTTTTTAAAGCAGACTACTACTCTGCTCAGCTCTAGAGGAATTTTTGATATGAAGGAACATCTCCTGAAGCATTTGGCTTCAGCTTTGGTCCTACTCTGAGAAGAGACCTGGATCTAGCCAGTAGTACACAGAAAGTGTCCAGATCCAGAGCCGTAATGCGAGATTCCTGTACTAACTGCTCCCACTGAACTACACTCCACATGGCGCCGCAGCCAATAGAGGCGGTAGCTCTAAAACCATCGTTCCACTCTCTTAACCTCAGGGCAGAACTGGACATACAGTTTAACTGGGGGCTAAAACAGTCCTCTAAAATTGTGCCGACAGCTGTGACTGCCAAATCACACACCAGCCACATGTGCTAATCCCCACACCAGCAAAAACACCCTTCTCACTTCAGTCTTGTCCATGAAGCCTTCAGTGACTGGATCTGCCAACAGAACGTAACACAATACTAGCTAATCCAGTTTTACTATTCTCTGCATCGGGACTGTGTCCTTAATTTTTAGATAATACAAGAGACTGTGGTATGTTACTGCTATTTGCCACCATCACTGCAGTACCTACACACCACCACATCCCCTTCTCAGGGCTGACAGGTACAGGGCAGGACTCAGTTCAGTAACTTTAAAATTCCCCAACTTTTTCCACACCTTATAGGAATTCTAGTCTGCAACAGAGTTAAGTTTCAGGGGAAAATATTTCTTTCTGAACAAAAGGAAATCACTCAGAAAACCGGACTAATACTTTAAAGTGGATTTTACTTTAAGTATGCTGCAGACTGTGAGGCTTTTAGTACACTGTACTGTCACACTCTCCAGCCCCAACGGGCACAATAAAACCCGAAGACCACCCAGAGCTTTAGAGAGCAAACTGCAGCTACCCACGCCGCTTCACAGAAGAGCATTCACAAGAGGCTCCCTCTCAACAAACAGGCAATGAAGGATTGAAGTGCATTACTAAAAGTGACAGATAGCCCTTAAAAAGTATGGATTTCAGAACATGTTCAGTGTTCATTTGGAACAAATGGAGATCTCTTTGATCCAGAAATTCAACAGCGGGAAAATATAAAATAGGATATTTGATGATTTCTAACATTATGTAGCTATATTTGGGTCTGAAAAACATGGTTTTTGTGCAAATGCACCTAACTTTTTCCAGCTATTCAAGAAGAGAGGAGGATTGGACAGGTACACAAAAAATTGAAATATGAAATGAAAGTGCCATGTTTAGACCAAGGAGAATTAATGTTATTTGCAAATACCTGAACAAATACAGGGTATTGATGGACATACTAGCAAGGCCCACAACTATCATGATTTTTAGCACACTTTTCTACTCACTTCATAGAACCTGATCAAACCTGGTCAAACCTTCTCATTTTGGGTGAGAAACAGTATTTTCACATTTACATACATAAACCAAGTAGTAGCATATTAGGATTAAAATTCCTAATTACTTTTCAAGCATTGTTCCAATTTATTAGTTCATTATCTTCCTATTAATTATTAGACTGATTTTGTAAGCTTTTGCAGCTCAATCTAAATAAAAACCCATGGCCAGCCTCTCAGTGGCAGTAATTGAGAATAGCACTGATGAACTCAGTGAGGATGAAGCCATTACACTCCCTTGAAGACTGGTTCCTAGAAGCTAATTCCTGTAAAAGTCTTGTACAGGCAACAATTTTTTTCCATGTATTATATGTAATTCAGAAGTCTGAATCACTATGAATAAAAGGTTACACCAGGGATACTTAGATGTTGATGCAAGCAGAAAAATCCAGCTGTGACCTGACTCAACAGGTTTCATTATTTTCCTCTCAAATTTAAAGATCAAACCAAAATACTTTAAAAATCCTAAACAAAACACCTACCTACTAAGCATAAGATGTCTGAAATGCTAAAAAATCAGCAGCAAAAAGAGAGGAAGAGCATTCCAACAGCTGACTCATAGTTTTTGAATGTCTGGGGTTAGCAATACTCATGCTGTGGTTACACAGTCACTTTAACCCAGAATAAATCTCAACTTCTATCGAAGAGAGTGAGCCTGCCCTCCCCCTTGTCCAGCTCCTACGGAGCAGCACGCATGCAGCTGGGCTGTCAGCTGAATCAGGGAGCAGCTCCAGCTGTAAAGTAAAACAAAACCAAAAAACTGAGTGGGGAGTTCAGCCGGGTCCCTTCCCAGGGTGGATTCCCAGTGCAGCCTCGGGGACACTCGTGCCAGCAGCGGCTGGCGGTGGGGACACTGTGACCTGCGGGGGAGGAAGGCCGGGCGGCAGCTCCCGGCAGCAGTGCAGTTCCCCGCTGGATGGAAGCGCCTGTGCAACCTCAGCTCAAGGACACGCTGGGCACCCCGGAGCTGGGCCAGAAGAGACGCTAACGCTTGAGCTGGAAATCTTTCTGGCAATTCTCTGCACTATCCAGCGTGCTAAGATAACGTTACATTGCAACTTTTTGTTTGATAAACGTACACAGAGTGCCTTATTATGGCAATGGTTCTGTAGTTACTGGCTCTAAAATGGTTTTTTTCTTTACCGAACAAGGAGGTGGGGGTCCACATGGAGTGGGAAACTGCCAGATTACATCTGGATTTCCACAAGAGATAGCAACTTCTTGTTGCGTAAGAGTAGAAAGTTTTACTTCTCGGACTAAGCTCTGTTTGTGCCATTTTAAAAAACAGCCGAGTACTGGTCACACAATGTTCACATCAATTATTGTTCATTGAATAATATGAACTTCCAGGAAAGACCAGTAAAATCTCAGCGCAAGTCTCAAACAAAGTTAAAGATTTTACTTTAAAAGGAAGATTACTCAACAGTTACTTCTCTCCAATGCCTCTGGCAAGTCTCTGAATGCCTTGCAAGGTACCCGTCCGCACACACCTCCGGCACCCTCTCCTCCTTGCCAGCGGCCCAGCTACAGCTGGGATCATCAGAGCAACTGCTGCTTGGTTTCAGGCAGGAAATCTGACTTTCCATGTTCTATGTTACACCACATCCTATGTTAGATATTGCACAAGTACCAGCAAATGTACTTTTATTATCTAGTCTGTGAGTAATTTGTGAAATGTGAGAGGTGCTAAAATATGTACAGAATTAGAGTTTCTTTATACATTAGAGTAAAAGATGTTTGTATGTTTTCAGGAAGAAATAGAAAGATTCAACATTACTCAGAAGAGAAATTCTTGAACCAAAGCAAATGAAGCATGTAATGTGAACTGAGCTGGTCCTTGAAAACTGAGAAGGTAAACAGTCTTACAAGTGAAAACTTCATTAAAAATAGAAACTGCATCCATAGAGAAGGAATATTTAACAGGAATATACTAGTCACATCCTTACTGTCTTCAGCAGAATAACAATTCCAGAATACTATGGAGGAAACTATTTGCATTTCACGTTGTCATGAGAAATAGACACACTAAGTTTTAAAACTCTTTTATGTATATTAAGAGGATAAACCAACTCCATTTTTCATGGAAATCTCATGCAATTCTTATTCTAGCTCTACAGATCAATGAAGACAGCACTGACTACTTTCAAAGGTCATTATCCAGTAACATTTTCTAAGCCTAAGTCCCAACTTTGGCCTTGGAAAGCAATGGAAAATTTGTTGCTTCAGCAGAAGCAAAAGCAGTTGGTCATGGTCTAAGTCAGCCAGTCGCTACAAGGGGACTCCGACCCCACGATGACATGCCTGGCACCGACTGCACTGGGCTACCAGTCCCACGGGGGGGGGGGGGGGGGGGAGGGGAGGGGTCAGTCTTGCAACCTCAAAGAGGAGGCAGGCGCAGGCTCTGTCCTTCACACGCTGCAGCACTGGCACCTCCAAAGTGGAGATCAGACTTCAGTGACACCCCTCCCCTCTCCCCCAGGGGAAATCTCCAAGCCCATGGCCACTGCTGCTTTCTGGACCTTAGGGAGGAAAGCAGCAGGGCTCCTCAGCACTGCTGATACTTCATTATTAGATGCCTGAGATAAGAGAAAATGTCTTGGTTTACTGCTGCTAGTGCTTGGAGGAAGGGAGGTGCGCATCCATTCAAGGAGAGATTTGTCAGCGCTCAGGGACATTTTCTTCTCCTGTGGCTCCAGTGAGATGGGAGGCAAGACTCCCCTACGCCCAGACCCCCAGTGACTTCCCCCATGGGCAAACAGCTCCTGGCTGATCTAAAGGTCACTAACTGCAGGAAGGGCATAAAAGCTTCCCAAGGGCATAGGGCAGCTGTGGACTTTGTCTTCTCATTCCCATGCCACTGGAGTGCTGCAGTGCTTCCTCTGGTCATTGCAGCTTGGTGGTCAAACCATGGGTGCCATGTCAACCAATGATCAGGAAAGTCACAAATGTAAATGGATGCACCTATACCATCAATTTGATGGAGCACTGATTTTGTTTGTAGAACTAATTCCTGTGTCGTGCACCTTGCATAAAAACTAGTTTATTCCAGAAGCCTGCTAGGGAGTGTGCCATGGACCCAGACAGCATTAAATCAGACAGGGGTTATGGGAACAGGCACAATTGGCTCCAAGTCATTTGAGGCTGTGAGAATCTTCTGCAGTGTTGTACAAGATTAAAAAAACAGAAAAGCTTGCTGTAATCCCACAGTTTCTTTTTTTAATTAGTTGGATTTTCTCTACTTTCATATAAAGCAGGAGTATAGTTTTAGTTGTGCTGTGGAATTTCCTTTGAAAATGACCTCTTAAAACTTTCTGTAATGCCATTAGTGTTAACAATTGCTATGGATAGCGTATTTGTTACCAGAACATTTACTTACATTCTTTTTTTATCATTTACTTACATTCTTTCTATCATTCAGGAAGTGTCCTTTAAGGACCATTTACATAAGCTTAGGTGTCACACAAAAATTTTTTTCTTAAAATACCAAAAACCTGGACAAGTATTTTGGTCTACCTCTTAACTTTTTACCATTACCTATAATTTTCTCAGTGCTAAGAAGCTACAATATACTAATGTGATTATTTTATTAATTGAGTTCTAAATACCACGACCTAATTATCTGCAAAATTAGCTCTGCTAATTCATCTGGAGTTTCCTTCCCCACTATATTTCCATCTAATAGAAACTTCTTTGGTAGATGACTGAAGATACCCTATGTTACTTCCAGAGATAATTCATGAAACTCTTTAGGAACACACATTCACATGTTTATCTCTGTCAAAGAACTCAACACTTGTCTCTATCCTACCTTGAACACATATCAAACTGACATGCAACATGAAGCCTTTCAGACTCAATGTACTAATTCTAATGTCTGGAACAGTTAATTTATTTGTGGGGAATGTACATTTCCTCACACCACATTAAGATACTTATTATTGTGAGAAAATTTAATCCAAAAAAACATACAAAGTTACAGCCTGATGCTCAAAACAGGTTTTGAACAAATTTTTTTAACATTTTTAAGGTAATGATTATATTATAGGTATACCTTTTTTTTTTTTTTTTTTGGCCTTACTAGAATTTCCATGTTCATGTAAAAAGAAAACATTGTTCTTTACACTGAATCTAATAAAGGTCAGGACAAATACTTAGAAGAAAAGCTCTCAAAATTTCTTTTCCCAAAGGATGGTTTGTCCAAGACACCATTCATTTTGCTTATAAAAGAAAATGATCATTTTTATATACCATATCCAAATTCTTTCCAAAGTACTTTAGAAATACAAAGCATATTCCAGGAACGTTCGTTTCCAAAAAGCATTGTATGTTAAGGCAAACAAAGTGACTAAAAACTGCCTTTACCTATTTACTAGAAAAATACGCTGAAATGTGTTTGGAAGTTGAAGCTGATTTCAAGGACTGTATGTGAAAAGCTCAGCAGAGAATGAATGCCTCTTATTTACAGTGGTCATTAGCACTGTCTCTGCCTCTTTCCTGTTTGCACCATCTGTTCATTCCCCCAGAAAAAAGAAAAGAGGGATAGGGGATAAACATAAGTGGAAAATGTGGGAAGTTGGCAACCTCCTACATCACTGTTTGCCCATATGCTAACTCATTATATTAACATTTATATTTCAGGACAAGAACAATTACCTCCAAGTTTCCTCTCCTTTCCACTGGATGTTACGGTTGCTCGCCACTGTGCTATATTTAATGGGGTAGGAAGAAATCCCACCGAGCCAGGTGAACAGGAGGAAGAGCACATTTCTTGTGCCACACCAACTTGCGATCCTGTGCTGGCATTCAACCAGCAGCGAGAATTTACAAAAGACAGAGGAAATTCCTCTTGATATCAAGCTAATATTTGGGAGTGAAGTGACACTGTGCAATCCAACTCCCTCTTGCTTGTCATGAAAGCATCCCCAAGAAAGTAATGTGTGGGGGTATATTACCCTGCCTCAACCCACAGTGACACACACACACACACACACACATACAGTCACCCCAAACGGGCTACGGAGACGATGGGGAGAGACACTTCGGAGTTTCACTGACACTTGTCCTGGCCACTGTTATTATTTTTCGAAGCAGAGAACAGCCAACTTACCCCGATAACTGTTCCCGGGCTTGTAAAATTCCGGGTCGCCTTCCACCCTGAGGCTAAATTCATTGTACCCTTCCCTCCTCGTGCCCTGGGCTCGCAGGATCCGGCTGCAATAGCCCTCCGACTTCGCGGCTTTCTCCAGGGTTTCGTCAGGAAATCCCCGGGCCACCAAGGGGAAAGTCAGGGCTAGGAACGGCAGGGCGAAGGGGCGCAGGGGCAGCCCCATCCTCGGGCTGGGCGCGGGGGGCGGCGGGGGCGGCCGGCGGTGCCCGCGCCCCGGCAGAGCGGCGCGGCCAGGTCGGAGGGAGCAGCTCGGCGGCTGCCGGCGAGCGGAGCGGAGCGGAGCGGAGCGGAGGGCGGTAGCAAGGAGGGAGAGGAGCGCGGGGCGGGGAGGCAGGCAGCGAGGGAGGGAGCAGGGGCGGGGGCAGGGAAGCCTGATCTTGCCCAGATGCCGGAGCGACGCGCTGTTTTGTTTCAGCGCGGGCGACCGGCGGCGCGGCGGTGCGTGCTCAGCCGCGCCGAGCCGAGCCGCGCCGCGCCGCGCCGAGCCCGGCGACGCCGCCGCGCCCAGCGCCGCGGCCGGCGGAGCCGCTGCCGCCCGGCAAGGCAGCGCCGCGCTCCTTCTGCCCAAGGCCGCGGCCGCGGCCGCCGCTCGGAGCTTTCCTCATTTCCCACCCCAGCCCGCTCCCGTCTTTCCCCGAATCTCCAGACACCGCTAACGTTATCGAGTACCTCAGTGCAGATGGACCAAGGTAACCACGCACTCCCGCAGCACCTCTAAGGCAAGAAACAGCAGGCGGGTTTCTTGGGTGCAAAATTAAAAAAAAAAAAAAAAAAAAAAAAAAAAGAGAGAGAGAGAGAGAGAGAGAGAGAGAGAGAGAGAGAGAGAGAGAGAGAGAGAGAGAGATGCAGAGGGGGAATATGCCAGAAATATAAGATTTGTTTCTACATTGACCTGCAGTTGTGTGCCTCAGGGATGCCTGCTATGTAAGCACACGTGCACACACTCTGGACAGCCCTGCACACAGTCCCACTGAGGCAGAGGAGGTCTGTTCAGGCGTTCAGGAAAACTGACAGACATTTACAGGAGACATTTACAGGAGACAGCAGGAATCATCATTTGATTTTATACAAGGAGCAGAGGCACAATGACACTGCATGCCTTATCTAAACCCACAAAAGAAGTTTACAGCAGTGAAGTTCTGTGAACCTAGGCCCCTTGAGTCCCCATCTCCAGTGTTTGACACAAAAAGGCTACCCCTCTCTCGCCCCCTCCCTGTGGAGGGGAAAGGTATGTCTCATAGCAGGACCTGAACATTTCACATTGCCAGATGTAGGAGAGGGCACGAAGCCTTTTCTAACCTAGACCACTGTCAGAGTGTAGCAGACCCAAGGTTAGACACAAATTACATGCAAATGTGGGAAATGACAAGCAGTCTGAAGCTCCTGTGTAACTACTGAGGCATTTACTAGGATCAGATGCTAATTTTGGGATTTCAGACTTACCTCCAGAAGCTATTTATCAAAAATCTCGTGTTGTGTGCCAAATGAACACGTTACTTTGTCAAGGTCTCCATGAGCATGATTAAACTTCTGTATTAAAAAGGTTACTTTCTGAAAGCTTTGTCACTGTAAACTCGCCTCTATCCTAGTCTTCTGCAAATACAGAGCTATCGACAGAGATATATCCATATGTTTCTGAGGAGGTGGCAGTCAGAGCTTTTGTAAGCTGACTGCTGTGACTTCCCCTGCTGAGAGAGGTTACACTGTGAGTGAGGAGAAGTGGTCTTCCCAAGATAAACTGCTTTCTCTATTCCTCACATCCTGTTAAATGCAGCAGAAATGGCAATCCTGACTTCCCAGGGTAGTCTACCAGGCTGACCCCCTCCGCTCCACGCTTCCCCTTCACTGCCCCTCTCCCAGCCAACTCACCAGCATCACGGCAACCGGGTCCATCAGCTGTTGGGCAACAATATTTGCTTCTTTCAGTTGGCTTGGTTATACAGGGTACTTAGTTGCATGCTTCCTAAGACCCGTGTTCATCTAGATAACTAAGTGATTATAGTCCTGCAATGTCATAGACTACCGAGCATCATTTGACTGTTATGTCCAAGTAATTAGTTCTACAAAAACAAGATTCACTTTATCGAAGTTCTTCAGTCAAATTTATCAGTGAAGGAAGGCAAACCAATACACAACTGAGAGTGACAAGACAACTGGCAGAAAACGCCCACGAACTTGCCTCGTTCTCCATAGTTGACTTTTCATTTCTTTTGCTGAGATTGACTGAAAAGCAATTACATGATTGAAGCATTCACAGCAGGAACCGCACATGCGTCGGCACAATCCCTCTTTGTTCGGAGCCAGAATACAGGGTTCCAACTCAGCTCCTTGGAAGATCTCAGTTTGAACAGAGTCCTCCTCAGTAATCATTCAGTTTTTACACAGTACCAAACTAATTCCAAGTCAATTAACTCATCAGCTTCTATTAACTCTTTGAACTTATAAAATATCCTGTATCTGTTACTTTTTTTCCTCCCTGAATTGGCCTGGCCCTCTTCTGCTACTTTCTTTCTCTTGTTTAAAAAGCTAAGCTGCTGGAAAGTTTCCTGGATAGGTATAAATACAGCATGTCTTGTTAAAAGTGAAGGCTTCAACTTTAGTAATTGATACAGATAAATTAACTTGCACTGCCTACAGCCATGAAATGAGTAATTTGTAGTAGAGACATTTAAGAATATGGGCAATGTCATTAAGCATGGGCATCCTTAGGGTTTTCTATTTGTTCTACTAATTAGTATGTGTTTGCCTAAAGCATCCAGCATGATGTATCAGTCAAAAGACACATGCAAACTGACGAATCCAACCATCCATGGCAAATTTAGCAGAGAGAGCTTCATGTCTTAGAGACTGCGGTGCTGCTTTTCTTTGTGCACTTTCTGAGATGAATAAACTTGCTGTCCATGGCTATTAGAGATGACACAATTACTGGGGTAATATTGCATTTGGTGGAGCTATAATGGTTGGAGAAAGCTTTTTTCTTTCCTAAAGCAGGCTTTCCTAACAAACAAACATTTCAGAAGATTTGCAGTCTTCCCTACTTTTTGCATTTTCTGAGAAGAAGCTCACTTTAAAATTAGATTTTAAAAGACTGCACTAACTACTGCAGACTATCACTTCATTGACTGGAAGATATCTTAGGTGGTGTTTTATATCTTTTCAGTCTTCCTCTCCTTCAGTTTCTATGATTTCAAATAACTATTTGAAGTTTGCAGTTACCTACAAGGAGACACGTGCAATGTAACGTTTTGCTACGCAACACCTGATTTTAAGGCCCCTAGTTTTCAAATAAAAACTGCCTGAGTCAAACATCTAAACTAATTATAAAACTATTAGATCCCTTAGAATAGTCAGCTCATGGAGCAAAGGTCACCAAAACTATCCAGTACGAAACATTAAGGTGAGAGGTGCCCTAAATCTCAGGGCCATCAAGTGCCTGATTTCCTAATAGCTGCAGGATTCACCTCCCCAAATGCACGAGTTGGAAACCTAAGTCCAGCTTTAAAATAAATGTATAATATAATAACATATAACAATCTTGGAGGGACAAGTCTTCTCTTTCAAAGATGACAGGTGAGAATAATGCCTACACTTTTACACAAGAGCTTGCTGATTACAGCATCCAATTAGGTTTGTCAGAGACACAGTCTCCAATTCCTCACTCAGCCTGCAGTGTTCAAAGCCTCATCTCTCACTCCCCAGGAAACTGCTCTAACCATGAAGCTATAAGCCTTGTGGAAGCACCCTCTGTCCCTCAGGGAAGTGTTAGATTTCTAAGATTTAATCGAAGATCAAATGAATGGTGAAAGAGAAGAGGGCAAAGTGAGCATGCCCTATCAGTTACAATGCATGTTCTTGAGAATGAGATCTAGGGCGAGTCTCCTTCCCCAAAAGGCATTAATTTCATTGAGATCAACAGCTATTCAGTATTTAGGTGCTCACTACCACTGGAAGTTTGCAGTGAATTCATTCTGAATACTGCTACCAAATTAGGAACTGTAGGTTGGATAAAGTCCCCCAAAGAGCTTTTCCGCACATGAGATAAATGCTTAGCTGCGTATCACTGTCAAGACAGAGCATACAGAGGATATTGCTGCCCAAACAACAGTTCAGGCAAAGGAACAGTACACTGGATCACCAGCAAATGGCACTGAAAATCAGTCCACAATAAAACCTTTGGTGCCTATGAGGATAAGCTGGCAACCTGATGATTGGATTTTCATGTATCTATCACATTTTAGACCTTTATGTCTTATGGCAGATTAGCTATTGGACTAATGTGCATTTCTAGCTTCCCTTTTCCCCTTCTAGCAGTCACATTCAGTCACATTTATTGCATAAGATGGGATTTTTCCCATTAACTTTAAGAACAATCCTGTTGTCACTAAAATCCCTTTGTCTATCACAGGAACAGGATTTTTATAATAACTATCCTGAAGTCCCGTGCTGTCTTTGAAGACTGTTTAGAATGAGATCTGGAGATATTTGTTGTCCTATTAGACAAGAAAAATGGCTGGAAGACACTTAAGCCAATTTCTTATGGCCCTGTAGCACTGTTCTCAACTGCCTTTCTCCTGGGAGTTGAGAAGGTGAAAAGTAATGACAGCAAGGGTTTGCAGGGGTCTGCACACCACTTATACCAATGTCAGCCAACACAATGCATCGCCAATATTAAACTTCCAGTAGCTCAATTACATTTGCCTGGTTAGTCGTGCATGTCAGAAGCGTATTTTTTTGCGCTGACAGTACAGGGGGTTTTCATTTCTAATACAGTTTATAGAAGCATTTTATAGAAATATTCTCATTGACACAATGAGAATAGCATCATACATATTATTAGAGAAACACTGCAATGCTGAAAGAAAGGGAGGGAGAGACAGAAAAGAGATAGCATGTTAAGGTTTCTTTTGGGCTTTACTAGACAAGAAAATGCATTAAGAAAAATGTGGAGTAAAATGTATGTTTGAGACAGTATAGAGGCAAAAGCAGCTCAAAAAGTCTTTTCAATGCCCTGAGTGACACAGGCACAATGGGCTTCAACCACTTGTCTTCCACATTCAGTCTATTTTGAGGAGGTTTTCTAAGGAATATTTAAACTCAGGATTACTTCCAATACCAAGGAGTAAATGTTCTTTAAAATCTCTCTCTTTATCCCACACAATGAGTCTCATGAGCTACTTTGGGATTCCTGAAACCTCTGAAGAGTAAGTTAAACGGAGCCCAGATTGCCAGACACAACATTCGGCTTCACTGACTCCCAGGGAAACTCCATTGACACAAACCTGGAGCACCAATTTCTAGATCGGGTCTCCTCAGATTGCACCTTCTCCACTTCCTCAACAGTCACCACCCACAGAGATCTCATGCTTGGGAGAGCCCCCATTTCCATGGGGTTACACATGCCCTGGCCCTCTCCGCTAGCACTGAGGCTGCCCCCCACGCTGCACGTCATGTCACATCATGTCACCCCAGGCCAGTGCGGCCTGCCACCACCGTCCCCTGCTCAGCTGCCTCACCTGGGGCTGTTGAGCAGGAGTTCAGTAAAATAAGGGGCTCTGAGCAAGTTTATCTACACTCTTTCCAGAGCAAACCACACAGCAATACATGGCAAAGATTTGAATTACTTTAAAATCTTAATCTCAACCTGAAATTCAGCATCTTGCTATCTTCACCTCTCACTGATTTCACACATTGGCAAGTTCTTTTGCACCAGCATCTCTAACTTCACCAAAGCTGGCTAAAACACTAATGAACAATAATCAACCTTAATTCAGCTTTTCAGCATCTTTGCTCTTCAGAGCCAGCTATTCAGTGTTTTCTTGCGATTGTACTTTAGTTCTCAAGTTACCACCTGTAGTTAGGTTTGCTACTCCCTTTACACAGATTCCCAGGCTGGACACTTATTTTAGGGAGAATATAAAAGACAGTTAATGCTGTCAAAGGAAGTGACTCTTCTATCTGGACAAATCATTTATCAAAACATTCACCAAGCTCAACATATGCTTTATTGAGGCAATACTCTTTTCTTAGGAGTATTTTATTGTAACGTAATAGGCAGTTAAAGCTTCAATCAACTCTGACAAGAATAGGATTTAATTTGATAAATATTTGCACATATTACACTAGCAATCAAATCTTAAATGTGTTAAGACAATGCTCTTTCACAAGTCATACATCGTATCAACACAAAGACCAAAACAAGAATTGCATCTTCATCAACGAAAAAAAGAAGTGAAGAATGGTAAGGGGAGGAGAAAAAATCTGTGGGATTTCTGGCACTGACCATGAACCAAGACAGAAAAAAAGAACAGAATAAAACAGAAAAATCAGGTGACACCATAAGGGAACTCCCTGACATATTTGCAGACCAGGACTACAATTCAAAACCATCAACCCATCTGCAATATAGAACCATCTCCCAAAGCAAGCTCTTCACATCAACCTTGTACTATTTCTTAGGATTTTTTTTTTTATCCACTTTTTCCTGTTGGATTCAGCAGTCCTTTCTCCTTTTAAAGAAAACATACAGTTTTTAAGTATGGAATGGTCCACAGTTACTAGACTGATCCATCTCCATTTCATGTACCATCACATGAAAGGTGTATATAAGCATCAGACCTTTGATAATAGCACTCCTGTAATTTATGGACTGTCGATATTTCTATTATAAACCTCATTTTCAAAAGGAATCCAAAAAACCCAATTACTTCAATTTGCATTGTGTATATGGACATATAATGAATTCTTAATGTTCTGTTGTTGCTGTTGCTCATATGACAGGGCAACATAATACAGAGGAGGCAAGTTAAGGGAGTGCTGGACGGAAATGCACAAGGGTTGCATTTAAGAACTCATTCTGCTGCTGAACTGCTGGGCTGATTCTGAGCTCAACTGCTGATCAGAATAGCAGGATAATATTATCTCTGTAAAGCACTGAGATCCACAGCTTAAAAGTATAACATAAGATTCTGCAGTTGGGAATACCAGCAAAGTAATAGTTCTCCTTCACATGGTTTCTTAAATATCAGATTTCTAATCCAAATCTTAAAGAAGCTTTGGGAGGGAATAAGCTTAAATGATGAGCTGGAAATCTTTCACAGATTTACAGGCCTACTTCTTTTTCATACCAAAGGAAGTTTTTTGATTGTAATTTGGAAATTAATCTAAATTATCTGGCAGCAAGCAAGTTAAAGATACATGTATGAAAAATTTTGAAATACGTATATTCACACACATATGAAAGTAAGTCACATGTTAAAAGTTTTCTGGAATATAATGGAGTCCATATTTCTTGCTTGGTAAACAACATGGAAGACCAGCTAGGCAAAGATACTACACTAACAATGTATTTCAGTGCAAACTCCATGGACATATCTTCTCATTTTAATTGTCATTGGCGTATGAAGTTAAAATTGAAAGCTGGTAATGCAGAATGAGGTTTGTGGGAGGAGGAAACATCTTTTCTTAGGTGAGTTGGTATTGCTTTCAAACATACCAGCCCTTCTGCAGATCTGAACAGTCTTCTTTCAAAGCTAAATACATGTTCACAATTTTTCAGAGTTATAGTTACATAGATATTCACTAGATTATCTCTGTGAGAAAAGGTAATTGGTACCTATGGAGAAAAAAGGGAGGAAGGGAGGATTGGGGAAGTGGCAAAAAGAGAGAAGGAAAGTGGTAAATAGGTAAAAGAAAGAGGTATTTTTTAGCCTACACAATACAGAGAGCTTAGTGTGGGTGAGAAATATCAGACTGCACCATAAATCATTATCTCTAGTGAGCCTCTGGTTTTTGGTGTCCCAGAGAGTGCTACAGTTAAGTTTCCAGGCTCACCTTTGAAAAATATTTTGTAATTTTACCTTAATAAGAGCAGAGATATTAGAAGATGTGTTTCCTGAGAAAAGTTTGGAAATGGCAGCAGGGTGTTTTGCCTGTTATAGAGCACCTGATCACCAGGTTCACCTGGCACACTGGCAGAGTATTTTCACTTTCCTTGAGATCCACACCATTACCAACTCTAAGCACAATGATGGCTAGCTCTCTGTCAACAAACTAGTATTTTAGTGTCAGTTGCAAAAGTCAATACCTTTTGGCAAAGCAGATAATAAAGGCTGACAAATTCTTATTTAAACTTACTCAAACCCCATTTTCTTAGAGTGACAGAGATCCATTTATAAGACTGCTAGATAAGTGGAATTATCAAGAGTAATTCCTAACACTGAAAATGTAACTACTCTAACCCCACAGAAGACTTGAACCAAAATACTTAAGACATCTAAATGTCTCAAAATAAGAAAAACAACAAGAAAACAAAAATCAAACAACAGCAGACAAAGTGTAAGGGAATTCTTAGACTATCAACTGTCCTGTCCTCTACTAACGAAAGAAAAATACCATGTAATACTCATTTTTAAGTCATTAAGATTTCTTTCTTGTTACATTGCACCACCAAATAAAAAAATTAATTGTAGATCACAAATGTCTAAAAATACTGTTTTTATACTACTTTTCCATTTTTTTGAAATATACAGCAAAATATTTCTGCTGTTAAGAAAAGACTTCATTTTTAAACCTACATTATTCACTACTGCTAAAAATTACTTGAAGTACTGACTGCAAGTTAACATAAGCCTTTCAGTTCTGTTTAGCTACTTGACAGAGGAAAGTATTTGTTCAAAGTTCTTGAGCCAACTGCAACAAAAGGGAAGTAGCACTAGAGGGATTTTTTTAAGCTGACTAGTCATCTTTCCTGATATACACTCCATTCCAAGCTACACCAAGGCACAGAAAAATGAAACACATGAAGTTACTGAAGTTTAGATAATTATGGTTGTTATTTACATCCATCAATTCTTTCTCACACATCTAGTGAAGTACTCAAATTGCTCATTCTTGTGCTAATATAACAGTGTAAAAAAAGAAATGTGATTATATACAGAAACACATATCTATCTCAATCCTAAGACAAAATCCAGCACTGTGTATAGCACTCAGCCTTTCGGATTTCTTCCTTTCAGAACAAACGCCAAGAAATTCACTAATTTCTTCAACTTACATTGCTTGTACCCCCACAGCATATAGAGCTAAAGATTTTCCCTTTCCTAAGGTGAATGTATTTCTTTCAGTCCAGAATAACTATAGATAATTACAGCATTTGTAAGAAGTACCCCAACAGTTTAGTGCAACAGGAAGAAAATTCTATACATGTTATTTTTTTAATGGGGTTTTCATGTAATTCCACAACTGCCATTTAGAGGTACTGGTGGTTGTTACTTGAGAAGTAATGAAAATGCAAATATTAACTTGCCAGTGAATTTAAAGTTTCTTCAAAACAGAACAAATTACCAACTATCACTCCTGGTGCTAACTGACCCTATTACTCAACTGTAGGAATTATGTTCAAAACCAAGTATTTTTTGTAAGCACAGTCTTGGGAAGAGCTTTTACACAAATATTATTTTGTAACTATAAAGTATCAGTTTAAAAGTTAAACCAATGCATCATATTCTCTCTTTTCATTTTTTTTTCTTAATTTCCAAAGCACATATTTTGACTCCAAGAGCCTGGGTATTTCTTGTAGTCCCAGTGAAATCGGTAATACAGTGTTTCCATAATATTCCTGTTTCAATGAAAGTCTTACTTGCAAAAAATGGGATTTCTAGGAGATTTAGATTTCCACAGTCAGAACTGCCTTCCTGGATACTCTCGCTCCATTGGTATCTTTTTATTTTAAAGCCTCCTGCATAGGGATGTCAAGTCCTCCAAAAGGCCCAGCAACTGCATCAGTCTTGTCAAGACTAAACAGCTCCTCACCCAGAGGCGAGCTCTGCACCTCCACCGGAGCCCCGGCAGAGTTTGGAAATGAGACATGCCTCCTCCTCAGCTGCCTTCATGACTGGAGCTAGGAGGTATGTACACGTTGCTGTGTTCCTGATCATCCCAAATGCAGCTGTGATGATTATTGTCCCTTAAGCTATTTCTAGAGCATGAAAAAACTTGAAAATTGTACAAACAGAAAAAGAAAACAAAGGAACCAAAAAAATGGCTATAGTGAAGACTTGGTAACGTACATGAGCATGAAACTAAACACAGAGAAAGACATCACACTTAAAGAAAACTCTGAAGAGGATAGTTCTAAGTGCTAGAAGTAAAAATGGCAGAATATGCTATAAAACAGTAGCGATCTGAAGAGACTAGTAATATTGGAAAGAGTTTTGTGATGTTCTTCATTAAATCTGAAGATTTACTGATGAGCAGAAGGAGCCTTGACAACTGCAGTGCGTGAGTCAGAAACAGCATGGGAACTCAAAGGTATCTGGAGGCAGTGGTGCACCCTTGGAAAAGTTGCAGTTCCTGAAAAGAAACTCCAAACATGATTGATTAAGTTTTTAAAATTGCTATACCCTCAAGAACTTCAAGAATACTTGAGGAAATCAGTATTCATTTCTTTGACAAAAAATAATTAACACCACAGACTGTGAATAACGCAGAGCCACGAACTTGATAAGCTGTGTCCTGAGAAGGACATACAACTGGAAAAAACTACTTGATCATCAAGTTCAGTCCCATGTAATTTTAAGCAACAGGCAACAGATGCTTTTAGTCCAGAAGAGCTCAACAAACTCTATTACTTTGCCTATACGCTGCAAGCCAAAAAATACATTCCAATATTTTGAAAGAAACTTAAAACTAGAGAACTGAAAACCAAACACAAAAGCTCACAGCTTTCATGCCACAAAGCAGGGAAAGTGTTAAATGTGAAGGGCATAAACCTGTACTCCCTATATCCTCTCTGATACCTGCACCTGTGTCCTTCTCTTTGTTAGGTAAAAAATATGAGATGATCGTTTAAGTACAAAAAGTAGACTATGTGCCACACAACCATCAGAAGAAGGCAAAAATACCAATACCTCCACTCCCAGAATCCCCCGACATACACACTTCCCCAAGCTGTACAGTTCCTGCCAGTCTGACTTGGAACAAGTTTCTTCCTGACCTAAATGTTTTCATCAGTGTAATTTAAAATGCATGGAGACAAATGTATTAAATTTGTGGGAGCGTTTAGCTTATACTGAGATGAACTTGTCATGTGCAGTCATTGTAGCAAGAATGGGCAACATAGAAGTTCAGAATGAACAGAAGTCCATTTGGCTCTCTTTTTGGTAACACACATTTTATGAATGTGCATTTATAGTATAGAGAAAAGTTTGCATCACCTCCGTGAGTTTTAAAATACTGGAAAGCATAGAAAACAGGGCCAAAAGAGTCTTTGAAATGTAGCATGGCAGGACCACCAATTTCAAAACCATTCCTGATTAATTCATGTCCTAATATGCAGTACAGTATCTGCTCCCTTAGAAACACTTGCATTTTTGACTTGTGAACTTGTGTTCATATTTGATTTCTGCTAACCCACCCACAAGCTAAACAAAACATACATTCAACATAACTGTTGTAACAGTAAAAACAAAGGTTCTGATCAATTTGCTTGTTTTAGTCAGAATAAACTTAATGAAAATGGAACTAAAGCAGTTAATGTAGGCTGAACTTCACCAAAATCTTCAAAGTTGTTAAGAAACTAAACTTCTATTTGTACTAAAACAGACTTCATACAGAGAGATCATACATGCTCAAATTATTTGAAAGACAACCATGAAAATCCTAATCTGACTTCTGGTAAAGCTTCCACAATAATCTTCCACAATATTGTCATAGGGAATAAGTACATATACAGATAAATGATTTTATTAATAAAAATGAAAAAAGGGAAGAAAACAGTTTTCACATTGTAGTATTTAATTTGATATCTTTTAATAGGAACATAAATGCATCTCTGTCCCTATTTTCATTTCTACTGAGATTTGTTAGATCTATCATAAGAACTCACTATTATCATCTACTTTTGCATTCACTATTAATGACTTGAGACTTAAATTCAGAAACTGCAAAGTGAAGTTTTAGTATTTTTTAAGAAAGAATTCATGTTCTTTCAGTGAAATGCAACTTGTTACCACTCAGTTCCGCAGCAGACCTCATTTATGAAAAATTAGTTACAATACAACTATTGACAAACAAGTTCTTTATGCCTATCATTTAGTCACGGGAACAATTCTATGAAACTTTATAGGAGAGACTACATTGGGTAGGCCATAAAACTTTGAGAAGATTTTTTAAAGTCTGTATATAATGCATAGGTAGAAATACCTCTGTCGGTTTGCTGCTTTGCCACTAACTCAGTCCTGATCAGCTTAGTGCTGTGTTATGGCTTTCCACTCTTCCATAAAGAAAAAAAAGTATCTACAATGTGATTTCAAAACATAAATTCTAGACAAACAAGAGCTTTTGAAAGCCATATAACACTTTAAAAAGAAAATGTGTTTTAGTTCATCCTCAGAAAACTATTTGAAAGCATTTAAAAATAGCATGAGATATTTGGAGATCTACACAGATAAGTAATACCACCAAACGTGATTTAAACCAGCAACTGTAGAAATAACATTTTCTTTAAAAGTGGCTATAATCTGATCCCATTGAAGTCAACAGAAAAATGATCCTCTGTTATGAAACAGGCTTCTTAACTATAATCTTATTTACTGTAATCTTCTTTACTGTTAAGATTTTTTCAGTACTTTGACATTTCAAAGGACAAGAGTCACCATAAACAATGGGTATTCCCAAACACCACTAAAGTCTGAAGCTCCTGAATTTGTATCAAAGTCCATCCCCTCCACAGAGTTAGATTTTGGAAGACTTTCAGTAGCACAAACTACCCTCAATACCCCCTGCAAGACGTCACCTATCAGGAAATTCCATTCAAAACACTCTCTGACTTAGCTTTCCAGAGATTCAAACCTATTTTCCTTAAATTTGAGATTGTTAGAGCTATAACTACTACGCAAATTCAATAGTTTCACCTGAGTTTCTTCAAACACCCTGGAAAGTGAGGTGATTGATAGAAGGACCCTGTGATTTATATTTGATTGTGTCTACTCTACTCTAATTGAAAGTACAATGATACTCCTATATCTTACATATTCTTTCACTATAACAGGAAAGCTGTCTTTAAAAAGACAACACACTATTGAAACAGAAATATATTGTGCACAGGGTGAATTTGAGTAATATTTGATGAAGGATGACATTTTTGTGGATCATTTAGAAAATTCTTCTTGCAAAGACACAGTTCATGAAGCATTTCGCAAAGCCACATATCTCACATCATAGGGGACAACTGGAAACAAAAAGGGTCAGTCAAAGTGTTTTTCTGTAAGAAAATTAGTGATAAAATTGCAGCTTGCAGTGCAAACTTCTTAAAATATTCCTTTGCTGAACTGATTGCAAAAATTTACGATCACATACACAGATCCTGACAGTTTAGTTAATTTGTGCAAGGTATGAGGGCGCATAGGAAACACTTAGAAAACAGACCACTGAACTACAATCATTGAAATGCACTGAGGAAAAGACAAATTCAAGTAAGACTTTTCAGATTCAAAAAGAATCTGAAATCCATTTGGCAATTTCCAAAGGAAGTGCTGATCAAAAATAACTAACTGAAAATTATTTACTAGTAACTAACTTGCATCCATGTATCTAGCGTTTGTGGCCATAAGTGGAACAGACTTCTCAAATATCTTTAAAATTCCCTCTAAAAAGAGTTACAGCTGCTCAAAGCTTATTTATGAATGTTAGTAACTTACAGAGGAAGAACCTAAAAGGCCTGGGAAAGTAAACTCTTATACAAATTGCCCAAGGTAGCATGGCTGTGAAAGGCAGCAAGATAAAACTTGAGCACTTAAAGCTACGAGTAAGACATCAGTAGTTTACCCTATAAGAATTAGAAACCTAGGAATTAGAATTAGGACCCTCTCACTCTTTTTTTTTTTTTTTTTTTTAGTCTTACTATACCTGTGGTCCTAAAGTGTTTTTTTTTTTAATTTTTTAATCTGATACAGAGATGCTATATTGCTCAATCTTACACCTGTACAGTCTTAAAACTTCTATGAAGATGTACAGCAGCAGTTTATACTCACTTTGCAGAGATATCAACAATCACTATAGCAGTGCAGGACATTGGAGAAGCTGGTCACTGTGTCCGAGTATTCATTTAATTACCAATAAATTAGTAAATTTAATTCACCCTTTAGAAATGGTTGGATTTTTTTCAGTTTTGTCATTCCAATATTTTCTTAAAGACAGAAATAAATGTCACACTTTATATGGTTTTGACAACACATAACATGCTAATTAAAATAGTAAAGTACTACTACAGATGTAAATTAATCATTTGAAAATTAGAAAATATCAGAAAATACCTGAGAAAATTCAGAAAACCCTGTAAAAGTTAGGCAGATAAATCTGTTCCCTAAGGAATCACTTGTTGCTACGTGATTCTCTGTCAAAGGTTCATGTGTGATTTCTGTAGAAAGCTGATAACACAGATATCAAGAACTTTACAAAATACATTTGTAAATGATCTTTGAAGCGTTTGCCACAGCCAAATAAGAAAACAGTGTAGATTGAATACAAGAGGAGCCAACAGACAAGGTGATTAAAATCAAAGCAGCTCTGATTCTTTATTTCCAGGAGTTATTTGCCGTACTTACATGTTTCTGATAAACCTTTTTTGTCAGTTAGATATGAAATGAAGAAATCACTGTCAAAAACAGAAAATGGCTTGCTCCAAAAGAGACAAAAAGAATACAAGATCCAACTCCATGGATTACAGGTAGGGAGAGGAGTGTTTGTGTCTGAGTTACTTAGTGACAATCTTTTGGTCATTGTCCTCTCAAGGCTGTTAAATCCCCCTCTTCCCAACAAACAAGAACATATTAAGAACACAGAATTATCTGAAAAGTAGGGAGAAAGAGTGTCTTTAGGAGTGTTAGACCTTTTCCCTGGACGTGCCAGGAATGAGAAGACGAGGAACTGCCGATGGTTCCTAAGTTTAAGACAGAACTGTCTTCATACTGATATATAGTATCTTGTCTCATTCTTGTAACTTAGGGACTGATTTTAAGGTTTGTTTCCAAAGTCTTTTGTTTGTTTGACCATTAAATCTTTCCGGCAAGGGGAGCAAGACAAAGCACCCCCCGCTGTCAGGTTAATTCATCTCCACTGAAACAGTGACTCCGTAGAAAGCATTGGACTCAAGGACACTTTAAAGACTCATGTTTGGGTTGGGTTTTGAAGAACTGGAAGCTGAAGAAGATCTGAGGAAACATCTACACAGTGTTTGAACACTAGCATATTTCCTTTAAAGAACAGATACCCTCGTTGCTCTGGGCAAAGTTTCCCAGTTGCACGCTACTCCTTACTTTCTGAAAGGAGACTTAAAACCTTTGACTTGCAAAGTAATAAGCACCTATTGCTGCAACCACAGAGTTATACCTGAGTTTCAGCAAGTCTGCAGATGTCGGTCTCAAAGATTCGAGAGGAGACCAGCAGAAATTGCTTTTTTAAAAACAAAACAAAACTCTGATATTTCCAACATTTTAGAATTGCACATTTTTGAGCAATAAAGATAGTTTATGCTACTGAATGCTCCCAAAGCTAAGAAAAACCATTTCTTTTTGAAAAGATTAAAGGGCTGAAAATAACTATGATTTTGTAGAACTGATGAAGTTAACAGTCTCCAAGTCATCAGATGATCTGGACCAACTCCCTGAATTTTATCAGCATTCCTCTGATTTTTTAATGTAACTGACTGCAATGAACAGCTTGAGGACAATAAAAATGTAAGATGACCTTGGTAGACTTGGTGTTAAAGAAACTGCAGTCAGTTCTGACCTAACTAAAAAAAAAAAGTTATTCACAAAAACTTCCTCATAATGAAAATGTGAGTCTTCCCCTGAAATGCTGCCAGGGAAAGGTTCTACTGGGACTAAAATTGCCTAAGCAATTGAATTGAATGAAATTAGAGTAACTGGTGCCCCAAGTAATTATTTTTTTAATTAATGAATTATACTTCCTTGTTTTAGTTTGTGTTTAGGTATTTAGATTTCTTTCGGTCTTGCCTCTCCCTAAACACTTGTTCTGTCAAATGTGGACAATGACTCACTTGAGGGTGTAATGGTGGGCAAATGCTGCATTATTACACAAGCTAGGCGTTAGAAGAGCCTTAGTGCAGAGAAAACTTAAAAGTGCACATTGAATATTTAATGTACACTGAATGTTGTTAAAACAAATAATTCAGCAGAATTTTGGAAAAAATGAGATCCTTTTGTTCTGTAAAGTATGTGCAAGACATGAATAAAACTATTTGTGCTAAACTACCAAATAAAAGTATTCAACATAGCTACGTTAAGAAGAAACTTCCTCAGTGTTTCAACTCTCCTTGGTACCTAACTGAAATAGGACAGACAACAGTACTACCACACTGGCTCAAAGCTGTCCGTTGTTTCAGCTGAGGAGATCCTTTTTAGTTTGCAGGAGTAACAGGTCTCTTTGCTTGTCTCTGTGGCAGACTGAAACACAGCTAAATACACAGACACCCAAATGTAAAACAGCAAGTACCCTGCCCCATAGCGGAGCACTCGAGTTAGCAAAACACAAGCATCTCTAGATGGGTCATTTTACCACACAAAAAAGTAACTGGCCTGTTCCAAAATAGCTACTTTTGTAGGATAAGATGGAAGAGTATGGAAAGCATTAAGAGGCATTAGTCAAACCTCAGAAAATTACAATGACCAGAGCAACTGGAAGGGATAATTACTAAGGCAGGTCTGCTAAATGGTCCGACAAATTCTTCAGCAGTTGGCCATACCTGACTAATCAGACTAAGCTGAACTAGAATCATATACTATCTCTATCCAAGGGAGAATAACAACTATTACTGGATTAAAATAATTCTAATCATTCAGACTCAAACAAGTATTCTTCATTCAAAAAAACTATCCAATATCATGAGACTTCTTCTTCTTCTTTTTTTTTTAGTAAGTCCAAATATGTCCTCTGGAAGATGTACATCAGGCAATAGTTAAGTAGAAATAACGCATATGCATTTATGAGACAATCTCTGATTGCAGGATAGCAAAATCTTAAACAGTTCATTGTCTCATTCTATATACAAAAGAATGATGCATATCTAATTGGAGGCATACCTTTTTTCCTTAGGCTGGAATGCATAACTCTGAACATTATTTACGGGCTCTGTCACACCAGGCTCCTAAACAAACAGTGCTAAATCCACACTGGTACTTTGGTGCCAAAACTACACAGGTTCTTAAAATCCTCAGTCAGTGCCACCTACCCATCAGATGTTTAGGTTTCCAATATTAAAGATGTCTAGTTGACGTCTATGAGAAACAATGCAGAGTAATTAACAATCTTAGTATCAGAGCAGATTCTAAAAACATTACAGTGCAAGCTCCTAACCAAAACAGCTGGCACTTGTTTTCCTTTCCAGCAACCTGGAACATATATACCACAAACTTTGCACAATTTTATGGTATGAAAGAATGTCCAGACAAGCCCAGAAGAAAATATATGCAAGAAGAAGTTTGGAGTAAATTGAAAGAAAAATTTCCATTAAGCTACAGAGCTATTGTGATACAGAGCTTATGAAAGTATCAGGAAAATACCAGTTTCATCAAATGATATTTCTGTTTAACCTTACCAAGTATGTATGACAAGGGGACAAGAGTCTCCAAACAGGGTGATGCACATGTAGGAACTCTACACCCATGAAGTTTTGATAAATAAAATCCACAGATTCAGAGAAAAAGATAAAACAAATGACAGCATGTATAGTTTTAAATGAAGAATTAGGATTATGAAAAACCCTTTTAGTATAGTAGAAGCAGATTGAGACATGCAAAAACTAGTATTTTTTTTAACTTGATCAAGGGTTAGATAAAAGAATTTTAAAAATGAAATGGAAACGGTAGCTCTTAAAAGGGGTAAAAAGCTGGAATTGAGTATATCGGTCTTCTCTAGATCTAACCTAATTTTCAAAATATTTTTCTGCACAGATTAAACTGTTTTTAGTTAAAAAAGGGGGGGCAGTAACTTCTCTATTTATTTACATGCTCTTAGTAATATCTTTGAAATTCTTTAGGAAAAGATGCAATGCCAGATGAATCAGCACCAACTATTTAAAGCCATCTTCATGATTTTTTATTTAAGTAGATTTGTATTTTTTTGGACAACTCCACATGTGATTCTGGTATCACTGGACTGACAGGGGTTGAACTTATTGCATAAATTAGAAAACAAATGAAAACATATATTCCTAATAAGAGCATTAAATATGAGTTCTGTGGTTCAAATAACTACCCTTCTAAGTCAGGTTACGGCTGTCCTGATGGGATTTTCTTTAACTCTGTTGTAGCTCTTGTACTTTGCAAGAGAAACAGATTTATTTGACCTGGTCCTTGAATTTCTAGGCACCAGAATTAATTTCTGCTAGTCTTCAATCTAACCAGTTGAAGGTGCTCATTATTACATAAATTATTCACTTTGCCAAACAGACTGTCCATCAGGTCAATATATTTGCTAACGCTATTAAAACAAACAAACAAACCTCACAACCAATTGAAATCCCTACCCAGAAAGGAATACTACTCTTTTCCAGGGTGTCAAATGGAGCATGTATAAGGCACTTAAGCTTCTCTGTGCCCTAGCTATTATCCCATCTTATTATTGGAATATTAAATAGCTGTTTATATCACAGTAGTTTAGAAATCCTATGACATTTTTATTGTATAGTATATATCCATAATATTTCAGGGATTTTTATAAAATAAAGTGTTATTATTATAATAACAATTAATTCTTCCTTGTATTTTATTACTGCCATTAGTAGCATTTATTCTGCATTTCATAATGTGCAGTTTTATGTTTTCCTCTAACATTGTAATTCAGATTTTTTCTGATCACTCAACATGCTTTGTTGAAATGAATTATGATTACCAATGGGTATTTACTACAGGTATGAACATTTAAATCAATGGTAAAATATTCAACTGCCAGAATTTCAACATAGTATTTTACTTCAGTCTGATTCTGTTCATCACAAAAGAAAACCAAGAATCCTTTTGCACTGATTCCACCCTGCAAATAAATTATTTGATGAAATGGTAGTAGTAGCATTTTGAGGACAATCGTGCTCAGAGTAAAATGGCAGAGAAGAGCTTTTCTTGGCTCATTCAGCTGATGAATATTAAAGGTTCTGAGTGGACAGATAACATTATGGATGCATGACAAGATACAGAAAGAGGGAAACACAATATAGAACACTTCTCTAGCTCTTCTGAAGCTGAAGTCTGTCAAATGAACTGTACTACTTGTGAGAATATACTTTTAAATAATCCTAGGTTTTGTTCAGGAGCATAATACCTACAAGACTAACTCCTTTCAGTCACAGGTAGACAATGCAGAAAGAAATAATCAGAAAAAAAGAAAAGGTTATTCAATTTTCAGAGTACAGCTTAAGCTTTAGACAAGCCCATTCTAGCTTTAGAGCTCTCTCTTACTCCTATTGGAGTCAGCAAAAGTTATCCCAGAGACACCGATGAAATGACTAGCTTTTACCCATTATCATTGCTTGTTCTCCCTCCAAAGTTGCCACAATGTGACAGATGCACTCAATGGCATTAGTCTCCAGAAAGTGTGCACAGTACTACAGTAATTCATTCCAAAATTTTTGTGAACTTTGGTTGACAGGGAAAATCATGCAAATGTCTCTTCTGTGTCAGGTATTAACATCTACTATTTCTTAGCAGCTTTTAGAAATTATATTAATGTTTACAACTAACTGCTCCTGCATATCAGACACAGAGCACTGTTAAAAACAAAAATCTGAAAGTATAACTGTATAATAAGGTATTTGGGTTCAAATAAGACTCAGACCAAGAGATTAATACATGCTGCAATGCTAAGTAATGCTAAGCTGTATTGATTTCCAATTGCTCACAGTATATACTGTCACTGCTTTATACATAAGCACTTTAAAGAGAAACTGGGATCACAGACCCAAAAAATCAAATGCTACCCAAGTATCATAAAAAAGAGGACTTTTAAAAGTGGAAGAACAGAAAAGTTAACTGAGGTATCTTCTCTACTTGAAATAAAACTAATTATATATATATTCACCTATATTATAGAGGTTCACTGAATCATTTCATCTATGAAAATACACTGAGAGAACATTTTTATCAGAGATGACAGTTTGTCCCAGGGAATTGCATTCTCACAAAATCCCATTTATCATCTTTGATCTTTTTTCTTGCTATGCATTTGTCTGAGATGCTTAGATATACATGCAATCTGACTCCTTTTCCAGAATTCAATTTATGACATAGTGAAACAGGATTCCTACACTGATGCCAAGCAAAGCAACGCCAAGTTCACAGACTGATTGACCACATAGCTCATGGGGGAGAAACAAGGCCTGGCACTGCTACGTAAAAGGAAATTTGTTTGGGAACAGACCAAATTCTGTTTGCTCAGGTAAGCCTCTTGCCAGACTGAACCATACAATTTCACTTCTTGTTAGGAAAGGAATATAGACACAAACACAATAGGATCTTTTTAATTAAAATACTTACACATTTGCCGAAAAGTGGCATATTTTGCTTTAAAATGAGGAACTGCTCTGCTGTTGGAAGACTTGTGCACCTCCCAAAGTTGTTAATCACTGAAATGGTAATAGCTTATTCATGGTCAATGATGTTCTTCACTGCTGTATTGCCATTATGCCTAGTAATGATTAATATTATTAAATGAATGATGTAACTTCACATAGCTAGTAAATCTACCAAGAGACAATCACCTCCAGTTATGGGGAAACCGTGTTCTACAGTCTACTAATTCAGAGTTATGCCAACCAGAAACTGATAGAACAAGTGGTTTAGCTCAATGTAAACAAAAGCACTCTGCTCTTAAAATCTAGAGTATTTCCCATGCATACATCAATGAAGTATGCAGGTGCCATGTTTTTAAAATCAATAGCTAACATCAACTCCAGCTCAGTGGATTAATTCCTTCCAATGTTGTTTATCCCATTTCCTAATGAGACTCTCTGAGTTACAACTCCCCAAAAATATTTCTTCTAAAACACTAAAATTTCTTTACATCATCTATCTACTTGCTTGTATTTTGATTGTCAAAGTAACATCTGATACCTAAGATAATAGCAGACAAATACTACACTGCATTTAACTTTGAACTATTTCTTCTTTTTGTTTAGTGAATAAGGAAGAATCCAGAGTGACTTTAGGTTTTTGTGTTTAACACGAATGGTCTACTGGCTTAGCACTTAAATTCTTTGACTTTTCCAACGAGTAATATTGTTTATTCAGGTATTGATTAAATATTTTTTCCATAATTGTTGAAACAGTAAAACATGAAAACCAGGCAACCAACTTATTTACACACCAAATGCTGGAGGGTGATCTCCTGAAAAATTTGTTAAAGCTCCTAAAGCTTTCAGCAAAGCCTAGGCTGCTGAGATGAGAAACATCTGAATCTACTTAGCACTTTAGGTGGAAACCATAAGGAGCAAAGAAACCTTGAAAAATGTTTGGCTTTCAACTTCCAGTATTTGATTTTGCAAATAGCGAGAGACAAAGTACAGCTTTAAATCACAAGTGTTCCTGAAGCATTCAAATGTTCAGTTTTGTTTTAGATTTCTGACTTTAGAAGTCAAACTCATATTAAACCTGGAAAAAAAGTGAACACAATCAAAGGGTTTCTAACTCCCTAAGGTCATTTTTCAGCTTTAGAGATAATCTGATGCTTTCTATAGGCTGAGCAGTACCTTATTCTGGTAGCAGTTGCTTTAAAAAAAAAACCCACATTTTATAATAAAGTTTATTCAAGCTGAATGAAGATTTTGGCAACTGACTCAGTAAAATTGGAGGCCTACTGCAACAGGGTAGTGAATTGTATGCCAGAACATGCCAGTCTCCAGAGGCTCAAACTTTTTAACCAAGTTAAGCAGAAAACTGTTAAGGATAGTAATTTGCTGTATTTAAGAATATTTATGATGTAACAACCAGAAATCAATTAACATGTACTTGGAATTTTCCCCACTTTGACACCTCAACATATTGTATCACAAAAATCAGATAATTAAGCAATTCAATGGGAACCATTTCAACAAACGTGTCCATAACATATTGCAAGTTAAATTAAAATTCAGGTAATTAGAAATGGAATATTTTAAATGGAATATTTTAAAAAGTCAATCACACTGACATTCAAGAATAAATTGCAAGATATTACTGTTCTTGTGATTTCAAATCTGTACTTCACTTTGCTTTTAAATAACTTGACTACCATTCTCATTTTTTGCCTCTAGATTTGGGAAACTGTTTTCAAAAATATCAAGTAAAAGTTACAATACATTTCTAAGGAGCTCTCCTCTGCCATTTTGCTCTGAGCACAAATGTCCTCAATTTGTATTAAAAAGTTGTTTTAATGACAGCTTATGACTTTAAATATGGTATTTGGAAGACTTGCTAAAATTTCCTTGGCTCACAGCAAATGGCAATACAGCTAATTCATTCCTTTCGCAGAATCACACAAAATCACAGAATGGCTGAGGTTGGTAGGGACCTCTGGAGATCATCTAATCCAACCCCCTGCTCAAGCAGGATCACCTAAAGCACGTTAGACAGGATCATGTCTAAGGGGGTTTTAAGTATCTCCAGAGAAGGAGACTCTGCAACCTCTTCGGATAACCCGTTCCAGTGCTATCCTTTATCATTCTAAAGGATATATACTGAGCATCAAGCGTAATATAGTGTTTTGTCTTTTATACAAGACCTTCAAAACAGGAAACTTGTAATGGACATAGATTCTATGTCACACATAAGAAAGACCTAAATCCATTTTTGCCCCAACCCCTTTCAGTCACCTCTTGGAGTATAGCACATTATGCCTATATCCTAGTTGTTATCAGTCTTATCCTGAAACTCAAGCTTAACGTTACCACCTTTTGGAATCTGGAAACTTGTTACAGCATTGGTGAAAAATTCCAACCGTCCCCATAAGGGGACTTCGTCTTGCAGCAAACATTCTTCTTGTAGTATTTGGTTCTACAGGCCATTACTACAGTTGTAAAGCACTTTGAAGCTTAAGGTCCTCAAACTCCCTCCCCCTCTCCCACAACCCTATTTCAATACGAATTACCTTGTATTCGTGTACACACACACACACGAAACTTTGACGAAAAAGGCTTATATTCTGACTTGCCCTTCTCTTCCCTCAACAGATATTAATTTATTCAGCTCCTCTGTGCTCCTCAGCTTTCCACATAAAGAAAAGACCAAATTCTGAGAAAATTTTCTAGTGTTTCAAATTTATTCAGAACAGATCACAAAATCAGTAAGGTTGGAAGGGACCTCTGGAGAGGAGGACCTCTAGTCCAACCTCCCAAAGATTTCCTGGTGTTGGTTTCACTGGGGCTTGAATCCTAGACCTTCTTCAGCATGTAAAGTAGATGTGATAACCACTACACTATCCCTCTACTGATTAGGAGCCTTCAGAATTCAAGCCTGGCTTAGAAGGGACAGCATTCTCAGAATCACTTTGCCTAATCTGTCCTCCTTACTGTCTAAACTCTCCATTAAAGCTAATGAGAAGTTCCCCTAAATAAGCCTAGTTCCTGAAAGGTAACTAACTCTCACTACTTTCACTGGGAAATAAGCTCCGAAGTACTCATCAGTTGCCTAAACACCTTTGAGGATCTAAAACTTCAGATTTCCACTTGTCATCCTATCTAACACCTCATTGATTCCTAAGAATACTACAGTGCTTTCTTGTCACTCAAAGAATATTGCTAACCCAGAAGCTAAAAGTAACATTAAAAACTAGCTAAAGTCCTCATGGTCAGCTAAGTTGGCAAGATCAGCTTTTAAATTTGGATCAAATCAAAAGAGCAGGTTAAAAAAAATACATGCTTAAGCAATAAAAACTCATATCCAAAGCTATTACTGTCACTTAGCTAGCTAATAAACCAGGGATGCCTAGTAATTACAGTCACATGGTTAGAACACAAACTGCACCATAATTCTACTGATGTCTCATTTGGATTAGTAATGATATGTTTTAGTCAGTAGATGGTGCTGCTTCTTTCTAGCCCTTTCCACCAATGTAACAGTGTATGATTAGGTACGTATATTCTTACATTTTCATACGTTTGCAGAAAGACTGTGTCTGTGTATCTATGTCTTGGTACACAGCCAAATAAGCAATCAAAAGGAAAGCTGTCTTCCTGTATCAGCATATCTAACAAAAAACAATTTTCAAACCTTTTAAATAGGGAACAGGGCAGAAAGAGATGCTCTCAAAGAGTGCCTCTGGAAAGGGAAGATTTAAATACCTAATGGATTCCATATTTTTGCTATCTCTGAACCACTTTTCATATAAAAAAGGCAAATCACTAATTGCAAAGATGGAAGCATCACTCCTCCATTTACAGGTGTGGCTTGCAGCCCTCTAAAGCTCCTACACCCAGGCCTCTGATTTTGTCAGTTTATCATTCAGACAGGGAGGTGAACAAGAAAATCCTGCAGAAAATTATTTTCTTCCTAACCAAATCAATATGTTACTGCATCACTAGTGGGCAATGGCATACTGAAAGTGCTATCTTTTGTATGACTGGTAAAACCAATAGCCCTAAACTGTTGCTATCATTGGCCCAATACAATTTAGATTAGTAACTTCCTACCTACTCATATTCCATCCCACTTTCCAATATTACTTACCATTTTTTATCCTCAGCACTACTTCTGTTGTTTTACATTGCTACAGAATTCCTGGGTTTCACCTCTATAGATATCTAGTTTCAGAAAGAACTTTAGATAATGGGAGCAAGATTTAAAAATGTGTTTCTGAATCCTATTACATGCCTATATATACACACTTATGTAGCTAAATGTTTTTGTTAAACTCCTATTTGCATTTAATAGTCAGATAATTAGCCCTGGTTTGATAAGTTTCAATAGATGGCCACCCATATTCTAGTAAATCTGTGTATATCTTAGCATGCCATCCAAGTCTGTGTTACTTGCTTTGCTTGATTAGCAACAAAAGACTTTTGGTGCTAGAGTAGTATGAATTACCTTGAAAAAACTTTGAATACTATTACTTCTTTTGATATATTACTACATTTCTGATTTGCAGGCAAAAGAGATCACATAAAGTGAACTGATGTGAAAATCTTGCAAGATTTGCTCTTAGATGTTAGGACTGATGTGCTGGCCAGAAGCTACACAGGAAGATACATCAGTTTCACATCCTCTGCTGTTTTCTAATTCATGGGTGAATTTAAGTAATCTGGCTGCTCTATTCACATAAACAGTGCATAACACTTCCGTTGAGTCCTGTACTCTGATCAGGTTTTTTTAGATATTTCACACATATGGAGAATGCAATTTATATTAAAGCTTATTTTTGAAGATATTTGATGTTACAACAGATTTTTGATTTAGTAGAGCAATACAGTATTACACTAAATTCACAATACAAATGTATACTTACATCATTCAATCACAATGACAACGTAATCACCATTACTGGTCTCTATAATATGCTTACCATCATGACACTGAGCATCCCTAGTCGCCAGGAAGGAATACATGGATTGAAGCCAGCTCAAGCCCATTGCTCTCTTCAAAATTCCTTGTGGAGGTTTTATACTTTATGTCGGGCTGAGCCCCGTATACACTTGTCCCATGCTGGTCTGGCTAATGTCAGGGAGACATTCACATTCTTTTGATCAGCTCCAGAAGAAACACTTACACCTTTACACCTGGCACCTGGTCCAATTAACGGCTATTGCTACTTATCTCAAACAAAGGTCACCACAGGCCCCCTTTGGCTTGAGATAAAGCCAGTTCTCTGAGCAAGAACTAAGTTGCTGCTGCATCCTACATTGTTCATCTACATTGTTCATCTACATTGTTCATCTTCATGGGCACCTCAACCTCTGAGCCTCAGTTTTTTACTCCAAGCTTCCTCTACAAAAGGCCTGGATCTTGGCAAGACTATAATCTATGAGATTTCTTGGGGTTTTTTTGTTTTTTTTGATTGGAACAGAAAAGTGTCAAGATCACCCTTTCACTTTGTTTTCCTCTTGACAGCTATAACTGAAATCTAAAAGTAGAGGTGTACAGAAAAAGCAATAAAATAAAGATTTTAAAATGGTCCAGAAGCTCTAAAAATCAGTTTATTCTCAATATATGTTTAGAAAATGAGTGATTTGTTTCTCATTGTATCCACGTGTTCATCCACACAAGTCTATGCAACGTTTTCTATGACACAGCAGAGAACCGTCAAGGCAATAAAACAAAACAAAAAACAAGCCATAAAACAAAAGAATCCACAACTTCACCATTTTATTCAGACAGTCTTATTATATTAATAAGGGTAATAAATACAACTTCGATTATATTCATTTGGTCATCATCAAAAAAATTGCAGATGAGTATAGCTTATAAGACTGCACTAAAATGCTGTCATATATATGATGCAACTGCCCCTCATTTCTTTTTATTTCATACAGTCCATAAGGAAGTATTAACTCTAAACTGTATGTTAAACAATGCTGATGAGAATTTTAATGGTCTGGAGAATAAACAAAGGATCAAGAAGTTAGGCAGGATAGAAAAGGAAGTAAAAGAAATGGCTGTTATGGAATTTTATTCAAACACTACCCTATCAACCAGTCTGAGTAAAGAGGTGCAGTTCTTCTTTTCAAAAGGAAAATACACTTTTTTGATAGATATATTCCTTATGAAATAACAGCTGTGTCTGGCAGAAAAATACTGATTAAAAAGCCAACTTGAAAGTAAGTGTTGGCACTCTCTAACACTGGTCTTGAACAAAACATTTGAAAGATTATCTTTCAGGCGAAAGGATACATTCTCCAGCATTTGTTTGTTTGACAGTTGCAAAAATTATCTTTTAGTAAAGGAAAAAAGCTTGGCATGAGTGCAAGCACATATTGAACTGGGAGCCTGGATGGAAGCCGCTGAGTTATTCCATGCCAGGATGCTGGTAGTTAGGGCTTGAAGAAGATATTTTAGAAGAACTAATTCCCCACTTTTGATAGCATTTCAATGCTCTTTCCTTTTAGGTTTCTATTTGAGGCCATTTCACAAATGCTCACATACATCATTGTTACCATAATATTCCAGCAAGAGAGCAAAGTTATTGCTTTACTGCCATGGAAACATGTGATCAATCCCCTCCTTCCATCATTACGTACACTGTAGCTCTACTAATAGTTCATTGTGCTGTTCAAGTACTGGCACAGACCTATAGGAAATGCCAGGAGAGACAATCTAAATATCCTTAAACTAAAACCATAAAAATACCCAGGAAGCTAATTCTATATTTTCAGCAAACCCAAAACATGTTGATGCTCTAAGCATATAATTTATAAACCCTCTGATTACACAATTGTTCTTTTTTATAACACCAGCTAAGAAAGCTGAAGTCATGCTTGCTAATTTGAGTTTAAAAATTTGCATTACTGTGTGTCACACTCCATTTTATTCATCTGTCTGTTCACACTGCAGGAGCATTCTAAGGGTTCCTCCTGTCTCAGCCTCAAAATAGCAGAGCAAACCACAAGTGTGTATACATATACATACATACATACGTATATATATATACACACACACACATATACACATGCATATATATATAAGAAAAAGGAGATCTGCACTATGAATCATTTTTTAAGGAATTGTTCAGCTAATAAGCAAATGTATCTCATAAATTCCATGTTAACTGCACAGAGCTCAGTGGGGTTATACTCATACTGAAAGCGCCCCTCCCTTTTTTTAAACCATTTAAACCTTTTAAAAGGCTTCCTAATTTTCCTGATTTTCAACAGAACTTGACAGAGACTTGAAAAAAGCCTCAAAAGACTGGAAAATGGTTCAGAAGTTGAAAGAGCTAACAGAGTTTGTAAGATGGGCTGGCATTTGCTTATAACTGATCACAGCCTCCACCCAAGGAGTCTCATTTATCTTTTTAGAGAGGCTGTCGCTACAGGTAAATAATCTGACGCAAAAGAACATTATAGAACAAGAACATAGTTCTTATCTCTACAATACTTTTCTAAATTTTAGCTGTTTTCAACTTCTTGATGAGACAAAATTTTGCAACAGAGAACGAAGCTTAAAATAATTAACAGAATTGAGGGACTAGTATTTGAGGAAAGAATTAAAATATATATGTATGCAAAGAATAATTAAGTGGGAACAGCAAGGCAGAGGCAGTGCTGCTAGTCCAGCAAGGCAGTGCTGCTAGTCCACCAGTGCCTCCTAGAAGGTGCAGGCATGACAAGGCTGTGGAATAAATTAAGAATGTAACACAAGAAAGCCATACTGGGCAAGGCCAAAGACCACCCAGCAGAGCATTCAACAGTCAACACCTTAGAAAGAGCAGAAAAAAAAGGCAAAGATAAATTGATCCTACTCCTGTACAGCATTCTTCAAAAAGCTCTAGCTCAGAGATTTTTTTTCTTTCAGTTTTTCAGGTATGGATTTCCCCTGTCACATTTTGAACTCCTATAAAATTCAACAGCCACCACATTCTGTGAAGCAATGTTCCAGAGTTTAATATATTACAAGGAAGCATAAGGAGATCTACAGAACCAAATTAAGCTAAATGCATTTTAAATAGAGTGTGAAACAATGGCAACAAGTTGTATTAGACCTTTGCCCAAGAACACTATGAACATTCTGTAGAGAGTTGCATACCTCTAATAGTGACGACATACTAACAAAGAGCCTTGGGGGGAAAAGAAAAAAAACCTATTTTCAATAACAGATTTCAAAGGGCTTTACAAAAGTTATGTGTGTATGTTGTGTGTGCTACTGCTCTAATACTGCTGTAATACTGTAATTCTGTAATAAAAAAAAAGATCTGCTACAGTCAACAGACCAGTTGGCCACAAGGGCATTTTCCATCTCTTTGAATTATTGTTCTGTCGCCTTGCTAAACAGCTTGATTTTCTCGTTGCTGAAAAGTAACTCCAAATAAGGTAACGATGTCATTATTCTCATTAGGAAGAAACACTGCTGAATATAAGGAGTGCCTAGTGGTAGCTAAACATTTACAGGTCCACTACCCCTTGACACTTCCTTTCTTTAAGCATCTAGCATTTTATGTTTTCTTGGATGCTTAAAGTGCAGCATGAAAAGTGAAAGTGAAAAATATCTACATTAAAAACTGGATGTGAAAGTCCATAAATTGGTTTAAATTTCTCTAAAGCTTAATGAAAAGCAGTGTTCAAAGACAACAAATACATTATTGTTCTGATTTTCATTATGTAGTTTAGCAACAAATAATTAAGAATCTAAAGAAAAAAAGAGTTGCAGTTCTTAACTACGTATCTACTGTAATGGCTTACTAATGGGAAGAAAGCTATGCTAGATCATAAACTATAAATCCTAAAATCATAAGATTGAAAATATAGAAGTAAAGGTATTACTGACTACCTGATCAGGAGAAAGCGACTGCATATAAACTAGTAGAGGAAGGCAGACAGGCAACAATAATATTACATAATCGTAGCAACCACTATATAAACTGGAAAAAAAAAAACATATCCAGGCTTTATGTCTAAAAACAATTTCTTCACACTTTCAATGATGTAAATGATGCTCAACCAGTTCAAAAGCACTAGAGACTAGATTTTTGGCAATGGTCTTCATCTACAATAAGAGGTATGTTCCTATTATTCCTTGCTCTAACTCAGACTACGTGGGAAACTGGCTGTCCTACCTTTCAGGAGGATGTCCTTATTATTAATCTCCAGTTCATTTTTGCACTAAGAATCAGTCTTTTCCACCATACTTTTGATGTAAAACTTCAAATTAGGCTTCAGAAGCTTTCCACGTAGAGCTTTATCCGTTATTGTTGAAAATTTCAATTTAGACAAATTTGGTAGTTTCTAAAAGAAAAAAGAAAAAAAATGACTACTTACAGTTCATTCGGTTTAAAAAGTTGTATTACTTGATACCATTAATAACATATAAATAGCTACTAAACATCAGATGAGATTTAAGAATCTTGTATAAAGTAGACTATCTACATAACAAGAAACAAGACAAAAGAAGAATTAATTCCATTTTATAGATAAACAACAAACTCAGAGAGATTGAAGTACTTGCTGAAAGTTATACATAAAACCTATGGCAGAAAGGAAAATGGATTAAAATATAAGGCCAAAGTTAACCCCTCAATCAAAGTTGAAAACAGCAAAAAGTTGGTAAGTTATGACAATTAACCGGCAAAGCAAAGAATCCAAAGAAACTGAGGAACATATAGCTAAATAGAAACATTATTTCCTCATATCACAAAGAGGGACTTGCAGATGTACTAGACCTGCTAGATCAGCCTGGAACGAAAACAGAAAATATTCATAAATGAAACTTCTGTTCTCTGAGATTAGAATCACCTTTTACACTAATTTTTTCAAGCATTTGAGCTAGTACAACTCTGTTATTCAAATACTCACATGAAGCAAAAGTTGTATCAGTTATCTGAAATAATTTAGTATCATTTAGTATTTCAAATAAATACTTGCCTTTTTTCATTGTTGTTTTACTTTGTGACCATTTAAATTAAAAAATATATTAAAATTTATCCAAGATATAACACACACTTTTTTAGCAAATATTACAACCTCCAAGATCTACTCCTGAATTATTTAATTCACAAGATCAGGACTATAATCTGCTAGTACTCATCTGTTGACTAGCCTGCAATTAGATTTCAGAAAAAGCAGGCATATTTTGCTCATCCCACCATCCCACCTCTGAAATAATCTCCATAACTAGTAAACATATGATGCCCAGAATCCATTAATTTCTTAAGCTGGAGCTTCCAATTTGCTGATTATTTTCTTGCACAAAAGTTATCTGGAAACAAAAAAACACCAAGCAAACAATATAGAAATTATCCATGAGTTAAAACCCACCACAGATATGACACACTCATGTTAACACTCAATACTATTTCTTAATTTTATGGTAATACAAAACCACTATGGAGTTGAAAAAGGATAAATAACATGCATTTCTACATAACTGGTATATAGAGTAATTGCATACTTATTTGTCCCTGTAAACAAAATCATAAACTAGACAATTTTCACTCTGTGTAACTGCAGAGATAGTTTTACACTAGAAAACAATCCATACCAAAATTTTCAGAAAATCAAATTCTCTATAGCCAAGTATACATGTATGCATCTGTATGTACACATATACTATACACACATATTCTACAAAGAATACAGCAAATACTTCTTTTACTATGTTGGATTTTACCAAATCAAGTAATAAAGGGTTTCAACATTAATGTCCTCTCCCCAACCCCCACCTGCCAAATAATTTCAACATGAAGTTCTATGAACTGAAAATAGAATCTCACTCTTTTAATGTGCAGGAATTTTATTTCCTTGACAGAGTTCATCTAGTCCTCCATACAAACCAAGAGGACTGTTTATGAAATCTGCAGTTATAAGGAGAAAGTCTTTATAATAATGTAATAGTAACACTATCTTCTTAACCTCTACAACACTGAACAGAATGTTGTATCTACCATTTGCAACTGCAATCATCGACCAGCCTGGGAAAACCAAACTAAACCAGAACACAGACAAGCCCTTCTGCAACTCCTTATAATTTTCAGAAAACTTTCTGATTCATACAAAACATTTTCGGTTTGGTAATTTGTATGTCACACGCCACATATTCACACCACATATATGATCCTAAGTACTGCATAAGAAGCTTAGATTACAAGAAAATTTGATAATTATCCAGCATTTCTGAGTTTTTTGCATCATAATGAACAATAGAAAAATTCCAGTAAGCCTTAGACATTTTAAGGAAATGTTTATGTTCCATGCAGCTCTGTTTTACAACCTTTAACACAATTGGTTTTCCAAAGTGTATGAAGAGAGGCATAATCTGATCAACAAAGCATTGCCTTTTGAAGCTCTTTCAACTGATACTAGTCTACCTCTACTTTCAACGTAGTGGAGCTTTTGCTAGATCTACTGTAAATTATTAAAATAATAACAAAGGTATAAAGTTAGGATAACCAGATATTAAATGATGTTTGCAGGATACAGTTGCATTGGAAACCATTATACAAACACTTGAATTCAACGCAGAAAAAAGCATTTAAGTATGCCTGTTACCTTAACAAGTATTTGCTCTTATTTTTACCTACGGAATGCCTTTTTTTTTTTTTTTTTTTTTTAATATGCTTAAGTCATTGTGGTGGGTAGGGTCTTTGATCTTCACTTGTGCAGGCTGTAAAGAATATACCACTTTTGCACACCAGTGAGTGCTGAGTGGCCCTCGTCTTTAACTTAGAAGTTGAGCCAATGTGTATATATATTTCACATATATAAATGTATCTACACTTTGCCAGGGGCAGGTGACATGGGTAGTTGTTTTGTGCCCAACTTTAGTTAGAAGATCACTGATCTTTTAAAATAGGCTTTAAATACTTGCATTTTCAGCTCTGAACCTGGCTGTGGAAAATGCTAGACATTTATATTCTTAAGAAACACAGTAAATATGAGAGAATGGCAAAACTGTTTGCAAATCAATTAAAATCTTTGGTAATATTCTATAGTTGAATAGTTACCAGTGTTCACAATCCAGATATTAGAATTAATAAATTCAATCGCAAGACTCCTACTGGTTTTAATGAGATCAGGATTTAGTGCTTTAAAACAACTGGCCTCTTTTCACCCTCATGAGAAATGTCATTCATTATGTGGCATTAAAACTGTGGGTGGTATAATGTCTGTTCTCTGCATCATTCTACTGCATGTAAACTGTAGCTTAACACCATGCTATAACAGTTCACACATAGTAAAATTTCCTGAGAAAGAGCTGCAATATGAAGGAGTTAATATTTTACATTGATGCTGATTATTTTCATATGACAACATACAGAATTACAGTTAAGATCTGCCTTCTTAACACTGAATAGCAATTCTGTAAGAGTATGAAAGCAACGCTGCACCTGAAGGCATAGTCTGACTTGCTGTGTTCAGTGTAGGAGCATTTTTTTAATGTGTTTACGATTTCTGCAAGTCTCATGTTTTCTTTCTTCTTATAACGAAGTAAAAGCTATAAAAATCTTCTTAAGAGATGACAGAGAAAGAAATACGGAGCATTTGCACTTCCTTGTGCAACTGAAGGATGAATGATTGATCAGGACCGAACAGGACCATTCCATGTAATTGAGAAACATCTAGGGGACAACACTAAACATTCTAGTGACCAGGATTAAAATTTAACAACTCATTGTTTTCAGAAAAGAACAAGATTATTTAAACTAAACTATTATTTAACTATTTTTAAGAAGGGTAGGAGAAGGAAGGGGGAGCTCTGAAAGCCAACTTGACTATAGCTCGTCTGTAAAGAAATAAGCATTTAGGTAAGATTTTGCTCTTGGATGTTTCAACTCAAGAACTCTGCAGTTCTATAATCCAAGTAATGAATAAATACTGGTTTGTTTTAGAAGAGCTGCTTTAGCTACCACTACAGGTTATCAACTTCCCCCCCCCCCAAAAAAAAAAAAAAAAGTTACATCTGCTCAGAGCTGATTTAGTTCTACAAAGAAGAGTTACAGAGAGAAAAAGACTAATTATTAGCCCTCTTTGAGAGGAACCTTCACATAATGATTAGGTCAACTTTTAGCTAAAAATATTTCTGGAAAATTGTATAAAAGCCAGACAGCTTCTCACACAGAACATGTATTTAACCTCTGCATCTCAGCAAACTTGACAGTAAACCAGGTATGGAGAATACCATGAAATTACACGGACTACAGAATTTTTATAGTTCACATCCTTCAATTATAGGACAACCTCATTATTCCCACATCCTGCTTCTAAAGCTAAACAGGATTTGTTTAGATGTAAAGTGAGCACACATTCATTTCAGAACCAAGTCATGTGTCCATGTATCCCCTAACAGCTCTAGGCATATATTTCTGGGAAGTCAGAAAAGATAAATATTGTAAATAGATATAACAGAAAAAACATAATGCTTGTATGTACTGATTACGAAGAGAAAGAGACTTTTCCAAGGATACTTTAAAATATTTCAAATATTTTGGAATTTAGTGCTTTAAAACAACTGGCCTCTTTTCACCCTCATGATCAAAGAGATCATTTATATACAGTGGCTGGAGAAAAAGTTTTGCATGGGTGGACCCCTAAAAAGAAACACAGACTCCCCTTCCCCCCTCCCCCCCCAAAAAAATAACTTACTAAACTAACACTTACTTAATGACCACTTAACATTTAAGATGCTTGTGTGGAATCTGCTTTATCTCTGGCTCTGTTCAACCAAATACATAATTGCACTCACTGAAGAAGAATTTCACATGGCCATGTTCAGGCTCTTCATAGGAAACTGCTTAAAAGTAAAAATCTTTAAGATTTTCAAGTTCTAAACACAGGGAAAACATTACTCCTGTGGAGTATTTCCATATACAACGGTACATTTTGCATATTACAGAGCCATGTTCATGCCCTAAATGTAGCCAGAACAGCTAATGCCTCTAAAGTGTTAGATACAGAAAGAGAAGTTATTCATATAGGACACACAAGAATTTTTATTCAGAAGGAAATTCACAGCTCATATAGGAGAGAAACTATTTTCTTCTATTAGTGTGAGCAAACATATCTACAAGAAAGAACATCACAGATAACGTTAAAAAAAAAAAAAAACACAGCAAGCCCCAGCTTGTTCCACATTTTCATGCTCCTTCTTACTTTAATTAAACGCAGAAGCATTAATAAAGACTGAGAGACAAATATGGCATGAGATCTCAGAGGCTCAAGGTTCTGCAAAAAACTTGACCAAAACACATCGCAGGGCATTTCTTGTATATTTTATTATGTCTTTAGCAGCACAATCATTCCCAATTCATACCTAGCAGTGTAAATAAGAAGAGAGTATCTAAAAAATGTTGCACCAGGATCATAAACTACAGGAAAGGCTAGCTTTTCAGCACAGACCGCCATTCTGGAAGAGCCCAGCACCATCCTCTATGAGGCTGAATGCACAACATAAATCCCCTGCTGCCTCTTTCTGAATGTTTTCACAAGTAGCATCCTCTTCCTCTCTTGAATCAAGAGCAATCAAGTCCATCAAGACTGAGGACTGGAAAAGTGGGATAATGGCGGTGCTGTAGGCAAGCGGCTGAACTCTTTAACTCGTAAGCGGGTGATCTGCTCTGACAAGCCAACCTCCCTCCACCTGATGGCCCTGGCGAGCCTTCCAGCTCCATAGCAAATATTCTCAAATTCAAAGAGCTCTATTTTCTTTAGTTTGCACAAATTTTATGTAAGAATCAAATCCTCCCCAAGTTGTAAATAAAGTACTTAGTATGTCCGGCTGGCTACCTCTAGGTATTTCCTCTTTCAGGGAGCAGAATTTTTTCCTCCATTCCTCCCTCTGAGGCCCTATCTCTTTCCACATAATACACAAAAAGCTTATTGCTTTTCAGATTCCTTTCAGCAGGCACAGAGACAGAAATTAGACATTACCTTGCCAAATACTGTAAGTGTCTAAGGTTTTTACACCATTTAGTGCAACATCACTCAAGAGGTTCTTAGAGAGATACACAGAAGGATTCAGCACCATTTACGTGTGAACTTTTCACTTACACAGTAAAATCCTCCCAGCAATGATCATCTTCAAAGTTGCTACCCTCTGATAAGCCTAAGTCCTTGGGCAAAATCATCTATGACCTCTAGCTAATTCCAAGGGACTCATCAGTAAGTATTAAACACTGACTTTATTTACAGAGACCGCTGTACCAATTCTTAGGCCACGTGATACAGCCTTTTCACAAAGCAGGAAGGTGACCAGTATCTTCACTATGCATCGGCTGCACTGGCAAATTGAGCATCGGTAAATTCTTCCCTCTCGTGATCAGATTTAACATACATCATTTATGACACAGTTTTGGCAACTACACAAAGGACTTCATGTTAGAAAGTGAGGACTAGAAAAGCTAGGCAAAGAAGAAGATAGAAGAGGTTTCCTTGCTAGTTTTTCGTTGGATGCAAGTGTTATTTTTTATATAAACACAGATTTGCTATTAAAAATAATGCTTTCTGTAAAACGCAATTTTTTTTTTCACTCCCTAAACATGGTAAGTGCTTTATGACCCTGACAACGTTACCAATCTGTAACTATTCTACAGCTAATGGCCTGTTTTAATAGCTTGTTTTATTACCTGGATATACCAGACAGCAAGTTGTTCTCACAAGATATTTGCTAAGGGAATATGGGATCAGAAAATAAGCTGAGCTTCACAAAATTGCTGAAAAAGTTCCTCCCCTCCCCAGTGAGGATAAATATAGACAATACGGAATAGGCAATTATACAAGGGATCTCATAGATGAATATACGTTGATTGTGTTTTATTTTAACTTGAAAAACTGAAGCAAACAAAAAATACTCAGATACACAACCATGACTCTAGCTGCTTGGTCCAAACACACCTTTTCCTTTAAGCACCCTGATTTTGCTCCTCACAGATCGGCTTCCGATCAGCTTGATGTGGCTTTCAGCCTACCTTCTGAGAGCCTGCAGAAAAACTTTCGCTAACTTCAAGATTTTGGAGACCCCAGAATCAGCCCCGCCACCGCCAGCGGATGTGCGGAGCCAGCACGAAGCGAGGAGCAAGGAAATCGGGAAACGCAGCGTACAAAGCAATTCCAATCGCTTACCGTCACGTCCTCCGTCAGGCACGCGCTGAAAGGCAGCGAGCCGAGGGGATCCGCGCCCCAGCCGGGATGGCCACGGCCACGGCCACGGGCCCAGCTGCGGCAGAGCTGGAGACCAACGCTCCCACAGCGCTGCCCGCGCAGGGGCGCGGAGCCGAAGCGGCCCACGCGAGGGCCGGCGCGGGGGGCGGCAGAGCCGTTAGGGAGGGCCCGCGCGGGGGGGCGGCAGAGCCGTTAGGGAGCCGTTAAAGCTCGTTAGTGCGTCAGGGCTGCTCCCCCGCACGGCAGGTCCTCGCAGGGGCCCGGCTCCAGCAGGGACCTGCCTGGAGGGACCCAACGGCTGCGGGGCGCCGGGGGCTGCTCGCGGGGACGGGGACGGGGGGGCGAACCGGGAAGGGGAGCTGGGAGGGGGGTCAGGCAGCCCCGAGGGAGCAGGGACTGGCCCAGTTTTCCCTGGAGAGGTAGGGCGAGTCATTTCACTTCAGGATCCCTCTTCCGACCTTTACCAGGCAGCCTTGTTCTCCTGCTCCTCAGTTTCCGGGGCACTGCGCCCTCTTCTTCTGGAAAACGCACCCCTGTTAGGTAATGAAGGTGATAACAGCCCTTCCCTGTTACCTTTTAGGAATGCTTACTCAAAGCACGCACTGCCACCTTTTCTTCTGGCAACCTGAATTTTTATCTGAATTTTAGCTCAGTGCCACTTTCTATGTAATCCTTTTACAAGCAAATCATCTCTTAAAAAAAAAATCATTAGTTTGAAGGAATATTTAATATAAAAAATAATCAAATGAATCTGTCTGATGAAGACCAGGACAGTAAGATATTACACCCTCTGGAAGGGGTTACAACTCAGAATTAAATTTTTGAAGATCTGTTGCTTTTATTTACAGTCCTGTACTATTTACAGCAACATACTGGCATGCCATTGGTTGCTGTAGCTTGACACATATTTAAAAACCGTAAGAACAGATAAGGTCAAAAATGTTTCAATGTTTGTACATTAAAAAAAAAAATCAACTTCTGTGAATGAGAAAGGCAGTAGCCTTGGGAAAACCCAAACTACATCTTGCCCAGAGAAAACTTTTTCATGTTCAGAAGTAGCACGATGTCAATTCTCAATGAAAACAGCCTTTTAAACAACACCTAAGTACAAATAAATGCTGCTTGGCTCTGCTTTTTCAAATAAAGTTCACTGTTTTCATTTTAATCATCCATTCTTATTATAGCACATTATATTAAAGAAAAATATTTTACGTGTTTTTAATTATTAGCAAATGTAACATGCTTGGAAATATTTAAGCATATAATTTCCAATTTATTATTGTGGCTAGGCCTATTCTTCAACCAAGGCAGCTCGGGGATTAAGAGCAGGGAATCTGCTGCCACACAGCTTAACACAAACTGCACAACCCTGTGCAAAATCCACAGAATTCGCCCTGAGCAGAAACCTGAACTGCTTTGACTTCTTTTAACCCGAAGGTGACTGAAGATACAACCATATTTTGCTTTCTGAACACCAGATTAATTTGTACTGTAACTTAACTTTTGCCTTTTGATCTCCACATTGGACTGGGATATTCTGAGCCAATAAAGGAATGGCAACAATTCAGATTTCCTCAGCTGAGCAGTCGTCTGCCCAAGGAAAGATGGCTCTAGGAGAAGGAAATATGTTTGCTTCTGTCCAGGAGCATCAGGAGCAAACTTTCCCCATTTGGACTGCAGGCTGGCCATATAAGCAGCAAATCATGCACACTGGATTTGAAACCAAACAGGAAGATCTTCTCATATGTATGGCTGCCCTTCTCTTTTTTTCTGAGATAGACTAAACAAACTGCAGTACAGAACAGATCCTTATGTACAGTCAGCTGTGTCTCAGCTTAAATGACAAACCCCCATATATAGTTACTCCAACTAAGGGAAAGAAAATCAATTTAAATTCCTTTCTGGGCATCCCCAAAATAGCTGTTGAAAAAGTTCTGGTCAGTTATACCTCTACAAGTCCAGCAACATAATTTCTTTCACATATCCTTTTGTGCATCAGGGAATACAAATAAAAAAAAAGAACCAAAAAGAAAAGGCAACTCTCCTATTACAGCCTAAGTTATCAGAGATGGGATTTATCAAGCAACACTTGCAACAGTAAATATACTTGACACTTAGTAACTGAAGTAAAGTAAATATATAGGACCCAATAGTGTCATTTTTATGGAGTAGAATAACACTTTAGAGCATATGTCAAAAGTGAAATTTATTTAACTAAAGAGAAAAGAACCATCTAAAACTGACAAGGGATATGAAAAAAGGTTGCTACAAAATATTTCTGATTCCTTACCAGATATCTAAGAGGACTAGAAACTGTTACACCATCAAAGAGCATTATCATTCCACCTACAGAGACTCTTCATGTAAGGCATTAAAGTTACACTGCAAAGACTTCACTGTCTGCTAGAATCATTTTGATATTGTTTTTCCTATATTGCACCCTTCATACTTGCTCATTAAGTCTCAATACTTGTTTACAAAAAAAAAGTCAAGCCAATGATAAATCTGAAGTTCAAATTTAAACAATGCATATGATCAAGGGAAAAAAAGAAAACATTGAATTCTCTCTCCTGGTGTGAACTCATTACTGTGTATTTACATAATGGCATTTTGAAAGCCAGTGAAATGACACTCTGTTACAGAACCTCAGTGGTTTTCCTACATAAAATCCAGCAATTACTCTCACCAGGTAGATCAAGTAACCAGCAAGTGAGATGATCTGGCCAAATGAGTATGATAACGCTTTCTATGTCATCATAAATGTGTCTGGAGAGTGCCTCCATGTATGTTCATTTGTTTATTTTATGCTTTTCGTAGAAATGTCTTTTTGTAGCACAAGTATCTCATCCATATCTCACTTAAGACTTTTAGTTTTTATATGCAAATAAATGAGTTTTCATGCAATTTCACAGCTGTTAACCTGCAAGTAGTTAGCAGAGCCTGAAGCTGTAGAGCCCCATGTCACAGTTCATCACCCCTCTAGAACCTGTGGCATCAAGTGCAGATTTGAAGCTTATTTTCTTTGAAATTTTCTTTAAACTCATTGTGATTAGCGACTTTCCAATAAATGAACAAAATTAACTACATAGTTTTATTCTACAGAACACCTTCTGGAGGAGACAATTTCCATTTCAGACACTTGCACCCAACTCAAGTATCTAGCACTTTACATGAAATACAACCAAATTCAAAAACTGTTCCAAAAGATTCCTAATTATGCTTCAGGGAAAGCTGTAGCAACCATTCCATTTGAATTAATTGTGTATGCAAGTCAAATTCAGTATATGCTTCTAAACATAGACTGTATCACAGTTATGGAAATATGACTTAAATGTCTGATTAAAGTTCAGAAGCAAAGGATACCCAGTGCTTCATTCAATATATCCCACAGATGAAAACAGCAAATAGACAGTGTCATGTCTTTGACACACAGAGGAACATAATGAAGAGCCACTGAGCTGACCTCAAGCTCTCTCTTCCTGAGCTCCTGTATGTCCCTAGCTCCAAAGTTGCCACATCATACTCCACTGCTGGCTTAATTTGGAGACTTGCACAGTGTCACTGCAGGATATGCAGTGCCTTTGAGGAAGCCAAACCAAAGGGGAGCAAGTGTGAAGACTCCGATCTACCAGAAAAGATGATTCCTATTGAATCATCAGATTAAAATTTTCACAAACCAAATCTGTAGGAATTCAGAATACAGCTTATTAAACCAGTTCGTATTGTACGGGAGAAGTTTATTCATTCTTTTCAATAATATCACTTGGTCAAACAAAAAATACTACCTATGTCCACCAAGCCTTCCATGATATCCTTAAACTACTACAGCTAAAATATTCTACTACTACAAAGTACATTCAACAGTATTTATTATTTTTCAAATCAGTTTATACTTCTAGTATTATTAAGCATGTTAAACATATGAGCATTTTATACTAAAATTAAAGTACAAGTTGGATGTATTCCACTAAATCCTATGAAATATCTGTTAAAAAATTCATAATCAAAACTCACTATTTGTTCCAGAACCAGACTGCCAATCAAAATAATGCTATTTAAAGAAAAGCACTTGTGATCACTTTAGAAAGTGCTTTAGCTGTTAGAATATCTTTATCTGCATCTAATAAATTCAGAAAGAATAATGAAGTTGTTTGCAGATGCAATGCATGTATTCTTATTCCAATTCTTCCTAGCAAATAAAAGCAACCATTTTCAGTGTGAAAAAGGATCTGCTTCTTTGTCCTTTTTATATCCATATGTATTCTATTAAAACATAAATTTGGAGCTTTCTCTAAGCTACTCTTAAGTCGAATGAGTCTTTCTGGGTTATATCTACAAAGAAATTGAACTTGACTTCCCCTTTTTTTCATCCTTCACTTTCCTTTTTAAACGAGCTTTCTAAATTGAAAATTCTAGGCTAACATAGCTGTTTTAATTTTGACTTGGCACTCTAAATAAAACCGTCTGGGACAACTGGGACTTGAACCACATTCTATTACAGTTCTGCAGGTTACCCCAAAGCTCTACCCTACTTTATCTACATGTAATTGAAAAAAAAAAAAAAATCAAAGCATCAAAAAGACAGAATTTGGTGATTATTTTCACTGCTATCTTCCTGGAGAGACGCTTTCACCCAGCCTGCATTCAATTCACACTGCAGTCCACATGCATCCTGTGTTAAAATGGGAAAGTCATTTTATTTCTCTTTCATTCCCCTCTTCTGGGAAATAGGGATCTAAATATGTAGAGTCAAGCCCTAATCTTGGTTGAGGTGTATTACCAATTACTAAGTCAGTGTAAGCTTCATATTAAAAAAAAAAGGATAAAAAAAAAAGATGCAGGGGTAGGCTTTAACATGTACTTACATCCCAAAATGCCACCTATTTAGGGACAATATGAATACTTACGGTAATCATATATTTCAGTGATTTGCTGATCTATGGTAGTCTTACTTTTCTTTGAGATTTTTTTACTTATTCCAAACGGAAACTAAAATCTCTCCTACTTACATATGTGCATACATTATGTGACCTTGAACACTTTATGAAAATTGACTTACAGCACTTGGATCTGATTTCCTTGTTTGAAATCTGTTTCAGCATTTGGAAGCACTCAGTGGTGCTTCCAGAGAATCCCCTTTATGGAGAAAACCATGAAATTTCTCAGATTTTACAAGAGTAGCTTACTTTTCCTACTGAATGACTTACTAACAATGTAGTTCATGTGATAAACAAATAGAATTAGAAGTTGATATTTTGCTCCACGATCAGTCATTCCATAGGCAAGCTATAAGGTGAAACACTTAAAAAATTTTTTTTTAAATCATGCTGTGGATGCTAGAACAGCAGCTCTTTTATTATGCATGGACTTTCAGAAGGACAAATTACATGCAAACACTCACAAGCAAGCCATGCAGTAAGCTATCAGAATTAAGCTATATTCAATATAATGTCCTACTGCAGGAAAATAATTAATCTTGTATTCAACATGATTACAGAGAACTTGAAATACTTTGCTGAGGAAGCCAAGTTTTCAAAAGCCTTTTCAATCAGCTCTATAACTAAAAAGAAAAGGAGCTAGAAAAGGAATTCACACCTGTGCCTTTGAGATGATAGCTGATCAAAATAACTGAATAAACAAAGCTGTACAAGTCAGATCGAATCACCTACTTTAAAAACATTTTCTAAAATAAATTCAGCTCCCATTGTGAGGTTCATTAATGACATGCATTATTATCTCATTTAATTCAACATTTATTGGCTCATCATCTCTTGCTACCTGCCTAGGGGTCAGGCTGCAGAGTTCTCCTTACACACTGGTGTCATTTTTTGCTCTTCCTTTTCTCCCTTTTTAAAGTTTTGTGGATCTAATTGTTTTTTCTTCCTGCCTGTTGCTGCCAGCTCTACCCACGCAGCTCCCTTGTGCGCCCCTTGCTCTCTGCGGGCATTTGTGTGTGGTAGGCAGCAAACGCTCGCACAACTGGTGCTGCAAGCTAGCTGGCAGTCCACTGCACCTGGGCAGAGCAGCCCGGGGCCCCCGTTATCCCACCCTGCCCTCAACAAGGTTGTGCATCGTCATCCCTGGGCACGCCAGCTCCCTCGCCACCTTGCTCAGATGTCAGCCAGATCATCACGCTCGCCTTGCGCTTCTCTTCATGCTCTGCTGAGTAATTGCTTGGAATGACTTCAGCTCCCACTGTGACCGCCCCACGCTCCTTCACAGCAGGGCCTGTCTGCTCCTTCCCTCCCACTGCCACACACCTTGAAGTCGCATGCTGGCACTTTCGTTCATCAGAGATGGTTCCTGGTCTCCATCAGCCATCTGGCCCCAGCTCCTCTCTCCTTGTCCCTCCCCTATCAGATCGTGGATAGACACATGCACTCCATTTTCTTTACTCTTTTCTCTCCAGCATCTTATCTAGCAGCCGCTGAATGTCTCTCCCCCACAGTATCTGCTGCTTTTACTCCTATGCTGCAAAGCCTCTTTGTCCCAATTCCTGCAGTTAGGCAGACCTCCACCTTTAGGCATTTGCTCTCTTCTCCTTACTTCTGTTATCCGTCTGGTTGAACAGCTATACTTCTCCCAATTTAAACTGACTCCCACAGTCACAAGCACCTTTCCAAAACTGCCTCTTCAAATCCACCCGCTGCTTATCACACTGCTGAGGATCTTTCTTGTTTCTTCCAAACATAAACTGACTAAATGGATTAACTGTTTCCTTCACCTCCAGTCACCTTCAGTTCCCTTTCTTCTTCCATGTTTCTTTCCCCACACAATGCACAAAAAGATTTCTCATCTGCTTTCCTTCTCAAATCCTTCTACTTGCCCCAGTGATCTTAGTCCACCTTACTCCTGATTTCTCTCCCACCCATTCTCACCTTGTCTTCAGGAGGGAAGGCTTTGTTCCGCTTGTACAACACACAACACTATGCCCAGTCCATGGTTAGATGCCATTACAGCAATCATCGTAATATCTCTAAACTATTAGACTGGCTTAAAAAAAAACAGTCTTTATTTTCTCTGAAACAGAGAAGAGCTGGATTTGATTACTGTTTTAGATCTCCTACAAAAATATTATATAAAGCCAAGACAAACTAGGGTAGTTCATTACATGAATTTCTTGGAAATGTTTAGCATACGCTTTTGCAATCAGTACTCCCACAGAACGCTACAAAGAAATAATTAATAATAACCTCTCTGCCTAAGTGACTACATCATAAAAAGAAATGTCTTTCTGTATTTTTAAAAGCTTTGTGCTTTTAAAAATCTTGGTAAAAAAATCTGTCCTGTTTCGTTGAGGCCAAGAACTGAACTATCATTGTATGCATTTGTTAGTAACATGCGTGAAACAACGCATCAACCATTAATACCTTAAATTCTACCTTAAAACACTTTCTGTTTAAAAAACAATCAAATGCAGTTGTCATGAAAAACAGTCAGACCACTGGCTGAGCTGTAATAACCTGGGCCACTTAAAGATCATCAGTAAGTTCAAGGTTGCTTTAGCAACTCACCTCTGACACCAGCAGCCCTGGCACAGCACTGGGCAGCCATGACGCTGTGGTGTCGGTCACCCTGAGCCACCTCAGTGATGACCACCTGCTCTGCCCCATGCGGCTCTCACTGCTACACAACTAGGGTGCTCTACCTTGCATCAGCTCAACTATTCCTCTCATCGTTAGAAATCTGTTTCAGAAACATCCAAGATACACTGGTAGATCTGGAACAGATTTGCAACTCAGATCAATTGTAGAGCTCTTTATTTTTCCTTGGATCTCCGATTTACAGTATTAAATAGCCACCATAACCAAGGTAATGCTTGTTCTTACTCAACAGACTATACCTAACTCCAATTCCAGATGCAGTGCAAGAAGAGAGACTTAAAATGAAATGTTATAAGAAAATTCACTCTAATTATGTTATGTGGTTCACACAATGATGTATCTAACAGAACATATTCAGATTATTTACACTGGCAAACATTAAGTATTGTAGTGCAACATTTTCTGCTCATTACACTTAATACTTTTCTTCCTGAAATAATAGAAGGTGGTGTAGAAGAAGTCTGCAAAACAACAGCTAATATTATGAAAGCTTCATCATATCACACATGTCCAATTCATAACTGGAGAATACTTCTGACACAGGTTTGTTTGCTAGACACATACTGAGCTGTTTCCATACATCTATATATATGATCAAGAAGGCACAGCACCCAGGTTGGTAGTTAAGTGACATCAGTTTTATTACTGGTTTTGTCACTAACCTAAAGTCATTTGACTTATGTGCTTCTTTTCCCATTTTCTCACCCAACACTTTTGTTTTGTCTGTTTAGACATTAAAGCACTGTCAGTATGTGCAGAGAATATCAGTCCCAAAGGGACCAGAATTTTATTTGGGGACTAGAGAACTATTTTAATATAAACAACTCCCCCCTTAGGTATAGTTTACTTGGCAGGAGACTTTACACAGTATCTTAACTACAAGCTGAAAATTCCTCGACAGCTGGTGCTGGCATCACACGCACTCGAACACGGCACAAGTGAATGGTAACTGCAAGCGCTGCCAAGGGAAAAACATTCAGTACTGTCCCAGAAATTGTGGTAAAAACCTTTCTCCCATAGAACACACTTGCATTTTGAACACAGAAATTTGTTAAACTGCATTATCCTTTAATACACTAAATTTCCTTTCTGACTTTGCTGTCACTTACATATTAACTTTTTCACCAGGTATTTGTGTACCTCAAAGTAGCCTTGTCCCAATACTTAATCAGCATCTAGGACTGCTACCACCACTTTCTTCAGGCAATACTTTCAGCAGGTTCCCCTGCAGACTAAGGAACTGAAAGAAGCAATTTATTTCCGAGAGAGAAATAAATAAATAAATAAATAAATAATCCTAGGGCTCTTCCTAAGGCATCTGGTATCATATTACCCACCAAACCTCAACAGCTGATGGACATGCAGGTGCTCTACTTTGCCTCAAGGCAAAGCTCAGTCCTGGTTGTTGCTTGCTCATTGTCATGTAAGTTTTGTCTCTTTGCACAATGGTAAATCACATTTGTAAATGCATGTGATGCCCTGTATCTCAGACACTTAAAATGAATATATGGATACAATTCATTTTAATGAATTGTTCTGTTCATTCCTACTTGCAATGCATTACTCAGTAACTTAACTTTGCCTCTTTCCTTTCAGAAGAATGTTGCAAAAAGCCTTTCACATCACAGAACATGCAAGCAATTATTTTCCTTTAACTGTTATATTTTTGTGAGGTGCCCTTTTGCCATTATTGAATAGCCTGTAATTAACAGACTCTTAAAGTGCAAAATATTCAATGACATAGGAGAAATAGAGATCCAAAACAAGGTATATGGAGTGAGGACAGAATCACTTTAGCTGATTCCGGAACTACTATAGCTCATGCACTGCACAAAAGCTAATACAAGCTTTTCGTGAAGGCAATATACAATATTGCTGCAGAAAAATGAACTGTCATCAAAACAGCTGTGATAAAGATAAATATTTGGACATGGGATTTTTTTTTCTAAAAATTGTTTATGATCTCCAAAACCTAAAAATAAAGTCAATGGAAGGTAAATGACTAAAACTGAGGACTCCTGGTGATGTTCGAGTGAACAATCTGAAAAAAACTGTATACATTCATATAAAATGTATTATTTATAATAATACCAGGGAAGGAAAAATAGCAGTCACTCAGTTTAATTTATCAGACCCTTGGTCTCCTGGAGAGAAAGCCTATGTGAAGGAACAGTGCACACAGACATTCTCAGAGTACAGGACAGAAATGAAAATGAGTCAAGATGCTTTCAATCAAAACTGAGAGACTGTTGAATGCCATCAAGATGGGGACTTCTAAGACGTTTTATTTCTGAGCCACATGACTGTTTTTCACAAGAATATGTGGCGAGCCAGCATCTCCCCTAGGCATCTACCTTCTCTGTGGAGATCCACTGTGGCTTTCTCCACTGACACACTCTCTTGACACATTGGCAGTTCTGTCCAGAAGGAACACTAACCACGGTCTCTTTATTTCTTTGATCCTAATCTGATATTTTAGACAAGAGCGTAACTTAAATCCACTCTTTTCTCTCTCCTTCAGTTTCTATCCCTCTGGAAAATAATTTAGCACTTTTTTCCACACACTTTTACATTATTAGAGAAAGTGTATGTGTGAGCATATGGGAAATAGCAGGCTGATGGGAATAATCTGGTAAAATTGTATATTAATATAAAAGCTGTGAAAACCCAGCAGTTATAACTGTCTTGATACATCAGTTTCGGTACTGAGACTATTTTAAACCATTCAGTAGTAATATCTACACCTTCGTTTCTTGCAGAAGTCATAGTTCAAATCAAGAACATTATATATTCTTCATAATTCAAATAAAATACACTATTAAATTATCAATATTTTCCCCTAATGTTGTAAGTCCAAAGAATTTCATTCCTTCTGACATCAAAATACTTTGTTCATGTATGACCAAGGGAAACTATTAACATTTCTGGAGTTACTGGAGCTTCCAAATATCACTGAGTAAGTGCACTCTAATTATAAATTTTTCTTTCTTTATGTGGTCATGTCATTACTATACGGATATATGGATATACGTGTAATAGATACATTACATAATTATGATTACATGACTTGATATATTACATGTGTACATTACAGACATCATTTCAGAAATAATTTCCTATACAGTCATGTAAACAGTGAATTATTTTAATTTAAACTCATTGTAAGATGCAATGTAATCACTACGATAGTCTGAGAAATAAGGAATGTGGAAAATTCAAATAGGAAAAAAATATTCAAAAAGATGTTATTTTACAGATATTCTCCCTGAGGTACTGAGTCCAGCCAAACACCAATAACATTCAACATCTGCCACCTCTGAAGCTAAGTTTTATCTGTTACTTGAAGATGTGGTTCTATTCTTGCCTTCCCTCTCTTTAAAATAGAGAGAAAATTGGTGAAAATCAATTCTTCTGAAAACTACTTTATTCTGTTTGCAAAACTGAACCCAGGAATAGTTTAGCTTTTAGCTCCTTTTAATGAACCATCACAGAATCTGGAGATAGTTTGGGCAAACAGCTGCCACGCAGCTCCCCTCTCCCTCCGATTCAGGACCTACCACACAAGGCAAACTGGGCCCCCTTCCTAAGCAGTGCTCATGCATCCAAGGATAACTGGAGTCAGCACTTGCCATGGACAATTTTGTATTTAACTTATTGATAGGGGTTAAGCTTCTTTTTATGTTACTAATGAAACATTTTGCAGACAAGTTGCTGCTCTGTGGCATCAGGACCTTAAAGAAGTGGAAGATCAAAACGTCCCCATTTCCAATATGCTTTTCTGTTTCTATAAATAAATGTTGTCAGACTTAAATTTCAATAAAAATTGACCGTTTCTTATGACAATTCATTTCCATTATGTTATAAATGCACATGAATATGCCCAGGCATAGAAGCATTTTTAAGCAGTTACTATGGCCAGTGATCATATCAGTTAATTAACTTGCATTATAATGCAAATGACAAATATAAGAAAAAGAAAAGCAGAAGCAATTTCAAACTGACTTCAGTCACATCTGAACTGTCAATGCTACTGTAAATTTTGTCTTCAGTGTAATTAACCAGAAACAGAGTGAGCACCAGGGTTACTGCAGTTAGACCCTTAGCAAAAACATGGATCCTTCTTCTCATATTCCACTTAGGCAACACTCAGGTATGTTCTGTCCTAGCTGTCTTGCAGTTGCTATGTATAACCGATTATCACAGTTACACATGATGTTGCACATAGTAATATATGCTTATCCACCTGGAATTTAACTATTCACTTCAGTACCTTTAATTGCAAGATGCATTATCTTCTGACCTTTTCATATTGGGTCCAGATAATTTTATCTTCTTTTTGCTTATTCAGTTACAAAGAAGCTGGAGAACTGCATTAATATGACAACTAGGATTTCTATGAACTAAGGCAACTTGGAGCTACTGGAGAGAGTCCAGCGTAGGGCTACGAAGATGATCAGAGGGCTGGAGCACCTGCCCTATGAGAAACGGCTGCGAGAGCTGGGCCTCTTCAGCCTGGGGAAGAGAAGACTGAGGGGGGATCTCATCAATGTCTTCAAATACCTTAAGGGAGAGTGTCAAGGGGACTGGAACAAACTCTTTTCAGTTGTCCCATGCGACATGACAAGAGGCAGTGGGCAGAAATTGAAGCACAGGAAGTTCCGCCTGACCGTGAGGGAGAATTTCTTCACTGTGAGAGTGACGGAGCCCTGGACCAGGTTGCCGAGTCTCCTTCTCTGGAGATCTTCAAGGCCCGCCTGGATGCAACCCTGTCTAACATGCTCTAGGTGACCCTGCTGAGCAGGGAGGTTGGACTAGATGATCTCCAGAGGTCCCTTCCAACCTTACTGATTCTATGATTCTATGATTAAGCAAGTTAACCACCTATGCAGGAGAATATCAGGTAGACCAAGAATTTATCCAGGATGGAAAAGAATCAAGCCAATAGAACAGTCTTCTTAGGCCTTCTTTTTTCATTGGTACAATTTAAAGCAATCCTTAAAACAGTCTGCTTTGCCATGGTCTGCTGCAGTCCACTGGCTAGTACAGAATTAGGGGAACCATGGCAAAGCACAAAATAACTTTTGTGCAGGTGCCTCCTTCTCGATCCTGTTCCAACTACAGTACTGCAGACATGGGAATCTGCCCCACTCTGTATAAGGTCTGTTATTCCACTTTGCTGTGACAACAAAGTGCAGAAGGTAGCCCGTATCATTTTGCAGTATTTTTTAATATACTGATATATGAAAATATTAACTTGCACGAATACTTAAGGCAAATCAGAGTAACTTAGACTCAGTTAATTTTTTTCTAATTTAAAGGAGAAATATGATCAAAGAATAAAGTGAGAAGCAAAGATCCATAAACTCATTCAGATACAAAGCAAGCCATGTTGAAGGTGGCTGTTTTCCATTTCCATGATGTTACAACACTCAGACTGTGTTTTGACTATGTAGTGTGTTGTATGCTGGTAATTTTAGTAAGTTTTTTAAAAAAGTTTTAAAAATCTACTAGGAAAAAATCTATTAGAAATATCTACTTGTAAATGATTTTTTAAAAATGCTACTCAGAATGCAATACGAATACACAGTTTGGTCTTTTTTTTTTCTTTTTTGCAGGATGGACATTTTCAAAAGTACGGTTGCCAAAGCCCCAAAGGAATTTTGTTGCAGGTTGGTTTCTTTTTTTTTTTTGGTGTGTTATTGTTTTATTCCTAACCTAAGCTTCACTGCCCGTTTTTCCACATCCTGCATCAACACGTTCATGTGCTAGCCTGTACTAGAAACAGAATTACATTATGTTATCTAACGGAAGAACCATGTCTGAAAAAAATCAGGAATGAAAAAAAAATAGCCAAAGAACTGAGATTAACACCTCATTTTTCTAATCAGGGGCCTGAAAGAAGCAATTTGGTTAAGCTTCAGTTTCTGAAACTAAATCAAATCCTCAAAGCTTCTGAATAGGCAAAAACTATATTCTAAATTGTAATACTAATAAGGAGCCATGATTATTTAAGGAGAGATACTCAAATTATGCTGAAATAGTTATAGTTCAATATCACTTTTCACTTTGATAGTGCACATGCAATTATTTGGCTTAAATAATCATAGCTCTGGTCTTGATTAGGATTTGGAAAGCAGCTCTACAAAACCTGGCATCTCAAGAGAACAACTAGAATGGCTAAGGGAAAACCCAGGCACATTTATGGTCTCTGCTTATGGCTCTAAAAAGTGTTTTATTCCTGTGTGATGTACTGCCCTGGAGAACTTGGCTGTACTGTAATCATACTGACTGCTTGCTTCTTGCTTCTTTTTCTCCTTGTCTGCAGCCTTATGCCCGCAAATCTCTTTCTACTCTTAATTTTTCTGATGGGCAGGCAGTGTTGGGTCAAAATCAGGTTTGAGACCAGGAAAAATGCACAAAAGTTGCAACTTTGAGGTTGCACTGCACAGCTGTTCCAGTTTCCATGACCGTTGCAAACACTTCAAAAACTCAAAATTTGGCTTTATAAAAGAAATTCAGATCAACACTTTAAAATATAGGTAAGGCTTCAATCACTTTAGAAATGTAGGTAAACCTGCAATTGAATGGACATACACAATCATGCTGAAAAGCACGGCCAAAGATGAACTAAACAGTGAAATATATTCTGTTACCAGAAGTGAAAGATTTTATATACATATATATGTGTGTGTGTGTGTGTATGTATGTGTATATATATATTTTTTTTCTTAGTGAACGATATTCAATTACCTGTTTTCCTCTTTTTTGACACGCAGGTAAGGTGTCCTGGGTTTACCCAGGAGCACTTTTCTGCTTGTAATAACGACAGCAGCCTGGGAGATAGCTGATGAACATTTCCAAAATAATGAAAGAGCACGGCTCTGTAGTATATAACCACTTTTACATGCATTGACATGAGCTATCCTTGAGTCTGAGAAGACAGATAACAACAGATAAAGCAGTAAGAAATTTCCTTGGTCTACATCAGTAAGAAAATATGTGCAGGTCCAGAGATTCTTCTCAAGCTACACAAGAACAATAAGGTTTGTCCCTACTCATTTTACACCTCCAAGAGAAACTGCAAGGAAGCTGATACTGAAAAGTCAGCTTATGTTGTGTGACAGAGCTGGCGGGGGGGTGTGCGCTTATTTGTGCTGTAGAGACAAGAGCATACAAAATTATTGCACTTGCACTGCCAAGTTCTGCTTTTCTGTGCTAAATATAAGGCCTGCATATACTTCACTGTCATCAAAAGTACCAACCATGTGCAAACCTCTTTTATAAACTTTATAAACTTTAAAACAGCACAGTATTCTCTTCCGAATATCTCTGCTAGTGACAAGCCCAGGTGCAAAGCTTCTGTCCTAACTGCAATCCAAACGCGGTTATATCAATCCAGGTCCTTCTGTGCTGAAATGAAAGTAGCCATAATAGGTTATATAAAATTTTCACGCAGAAGCGGGGATGGGAAATTGGTAAGAAGGAATTTAGGTAACTGGACAATGAAAACATCCAACCTACTCAAAAAAAATATCCGTGTATCACACTTCTAACCCTTGCTATTTTGATTTCAGAAAGCTGAAAAATAATCACCTCCATGTACTTCTGTGCTCTCTTATTTTCCCTCATCTGCTAAGGAAATAAATAGTCTGTCACTACTTTGGAATTTCTTGTTAGAGATAAGGTATAAAATATTTTAGAGGATTTTCCAGAAGTTCATTACCAGAGTGTTTCTATTAATGATACAGCTAGCAGAAGTGTAGTTTTCTAATCAATTATGTTTTCGACTACTGCCTGAGCTAATTATTTAAAGAGTGTATATTTATGCTCCAAATATGAGACTTTCATTTCATTGAAGTTATAATCACCTCACAATCACAGTGTTATAAAACATGCCCAACAATAGGAAATATGCACAAAAAGATCATTTTTTGTTTTCCAATTTACTGCCTTCGACCTGCATGGAAGACCTACAAACCTCTTGCTGCCTTTCTAAGATTAATGTTAGTTTAAGGAAAATCAATGATATCTTTGCCACCAGCTAAGGGAAGAAAATCTTTCATTTTTATATCCTACTTGCCAGTTTGTCACAGGTTAGAGTAAGTATGCATTTGGGTCTGCTAGGCTCATAAATAAAGCAAATAGTGACTGGAGCAATATAGTGGGAACTCCTAAAATGTTTTTATTTTTATCCTTGCTTCTTCCCCCATTCCTACCTCCAGAACACCTTCAAAAGGCTCTATAAATTTCAAAGCAATGAGCAAGTTCTCTTGTAAAATGATGTCTTTCAGTTGTCATCCTTTGACATAGATTAACCTGGTACACAGCTTCCCAATATCTTTTGATGGATTTTAGCAGTAGTAATAATCATTCTTTTTCTATAATTTCCCTTTGAAGAGGATAATATGTGGAGTTTGGCTGGCTTTTCCTAACATAAAAATGAGCAGCTTTTTCCCCTCATTATACAGTAGCATTATGGTCAATCTAAAGATTTATTTTTAATTAACTTTTCACATCACTTACACCAAAACTGTGTTGTGGTTGTCAGTATTTAGAGTGATAGGAAAAGAGACAACAATTTCTAACAACCACTGGGGAGAAAAGTAAAAAATTAAAATCACTTATTTATAAAAACCAATGAGCAAGGAAAAGGCAAGAGGCAGTGCACAAGAAAGGAAAGAAAAACAACAAAAATGATAAATGGGTAATATCTAGTAACAGAGAGCTCACTCATGACAGTGTGGACAAGGCAGTTTTTCAGACAAGTAACATGGACGTTAGGGAGAAGACAGCTATTAAAGGGCAAGAATAAGAGAACAAAGATGAGACAGGTCTTGATATCATTTGTATGATTAATTACCTCCTTAAAACTGCACATTTTATTATACAGCAAACAAAAGGCTTTCATGCTAAATAGTATTTTGAAACTAAGTGAAGTTTCTGCAGTTGGAAATTTCTCCCTGAAAAAAAGCATCATTGACAATTTTCTGCAGAAAATTGAAATTTTGACAGAAGTCACTTAAAAAAATATATATATCCATACCTAATTTCCAGAGAAGTTGCTAGAAATATGAGCTGGAGGGTCTTCAACACTGGCAAATCTGTATTTCGACATTTCTTTATTTTCTGTATCTACCTTACTCAATTTAGTCCTGCAGAACTTCTTGCCAAGCTTTAATTATTTGGTCCTCAACTTCTATATATTACAGGATGTAACTTCATAAAATGCTGTGCTGGCATGTGTCTGTATGATTTTGTTTCAATTTGAGAAAAAGAAAACTATATGTAGGAGTTCTTTTAATGCAACACAAAGAGCCAATATGGAAAACTTTATTAGATTACTCATAACAATCAAACATCAAATGGTCAGGAAAGTTCATTCTTTCAGGCCTTGCCTTTTTTGTGTGCTCTCTCTGTAAGATACAGCTCTAACTGTAAGTGTTTTAAAGACTTCTGGTTAGTAAAAGTTCTGACTACGTACTCTTGGACTCTACAGCAATCACTGCAAGCATAGACTTGATGAAAGACTTGAAAATAGAGGCAACTTTCATTTTAGCTGGTATTCCAATTCATTTTCAAGTGCAGAAAAACACTAGATATCAATGTCTAAACTGCACACTTTACCAAAGATTCCACGGTTTAGGGTCAGTCTAAAAAAATCCCCAAAACCAAAAAACATATTAAGAGATTTCTATACGGCACAAGGCTGGAAAATTATGGATGTTGATTTCCATGTTCCAGTGTACAGTCAAGGATTTTGCCTGTGATTACCACACTTCTTATACTCTTACACTACTTAATTTCCAATTGTAAATTTCTCAACCCAGTTTAATATCCTCATCCACAGTTTAATATAACATTTATACTTCAGTTAATATAAACCATAGCATGTTTCAGGTTAGACAAAGAGGAGACTGCTATATATTCTTATTTTCCCGGAGGATTTTATATATATATATATATATAATTGAAGGAAAAATACTGATTTTTGTCTATCAGTGGTGAAAAATCCGTTTTTCAGGGGACATAAGAGATTACTATAGGAAATATCACAACGTCAGCTTATAATCAGTGGCACATCTTCTTGCAACAAGGCTCATAATTTTGTGTCCTTGTCTAAAATAAGGATTTTTATCCACTATTCCAATAGAAAAAAACAGTAAGTACATTATTCAACTGCACAGTAAATGAAAAAATGTTTCAGGAACAGCTGTATCTCTGGACAAATGACTCAAACTGTAACGAAAAAATGGTAGAATATATATATATACGAGACAGGACCTTTCTCACATCCTCAAAGGTTAATTCAGCTCTTCGCTTCAGTTCTTCCTTTTCATTACCTCTGTAGGTTTTCAAGTTGCTGAGAGAACATACATTTCCACAGCATTTCCCACAGTCCACTTTTAAAACTAATATTAAGGACAATACTTAAACTGTGTTAAGATCTTAATTGTGTTATTTTCTAACATAATTGTCTCAAAACATCACAAATGTATGTAGGAAAGAGAGAAAATTGGGTAGATTAAAACACTCTAACAAAACTGCTTTGCTAAGAAATTCCCTACTGATGCTCCTCATTTTACTGACCAAGTCCTCTTGCTCTGCTTCCTTAAGATTTATTTCTGTTCTCTCACATTTCAAACAGTAGTTCACATTCCTCATCTTTCAGCAGCATCCCTTGCCACATCTACCTACCTTTGCACGCATTTCACAATTTGCAGAGCTGATGCCAAATCGCATGCAGAATGCTGAATTTTTTAAGACTTCTGTACAGCGGTTAACTTGCTTTGTAGCAACAACCAGCCCCTTACATTTTGATCCTTTGGGCACAACAAAGAAGAATGATTCTTAGCTCTTAGCCTGTTTTAATTAACTGCACTTCTACAGTTCGTTAGACTTGATATTCCTGTTTAGAAGTGATATTAAAAAGGAGGTTTTTAGCCATTTATAGAGAATAAAAAAGCAGTAATTTTCAGCTCTCAGTTAGGTCAATATTTGAATTAAGCACAGATTTCCAAGAGGAAAATATGCTCCTTTTTACAGTATGTAGTTTGACTCCGAAGGTTCACAAGTGACCAAACCTTCCTGGGGGAAAAGATGCTTCCCACCTGCCATCGCAACATAAGAGATGCTACAAGAAACCCCATTTAGTTAAAAATGCGAAGAAATGCTGTAAATCAGGGCTGTCCCAAATGTATTTCAGGAGCAAGACCTCTCCCCCAGCATATACCATCCAAAGAAGCATTCTTAGCAAATTTTTAAGAGAGGGCTTATACCTACTACAATAATAGGTGTATTAAGGAATAGGAAAACATAAGAATATAATACAAAGTGGAAAGGGGGAGGCATTTTGCTGTTTTGTTTTTTATATAATTCGCCATAGCGCACTGAGAAAAAGGCTGTATTTTCCCTGTATTCATATTCAGATAAGCTAGTGGGACAAATCCCCTCAAACTAAATGAAAATTATTACTTGACTTGTCATTTCCAGTAATAGCATTACTATCTTTCTATCTCTGACTACACCTAAAATCAAGTTGATCAAGATGCACAGAAAACTTAATGCAAGAACTACTTAGTAATGTGCATTACTCAGTCTTCACGCTCCTTTACAATAAATTCAACTAACATTTTATGGAAGTTGGACACAATGCAGTCTGAAGCATAAAACTATGATTCCACATCTATATGCATTTTTATTTAAAAAAATGTTATGTAGCACAAGATCATCTGAGAAGCAACCTGGCAGAGGAACACATCTGATTGTCTCACTATTGCTCAAGATTAAAAGGAACAGAGAGAAGACAACATAAACTGTATTGCTCTACACACACTAATAGCTCTTTTGTCGCCTATCACACTCAGTACGTCCCAAGCATCCTTCCGTATCATTCGGTCAGCTGTTTGAAAGCATAATCTAGAGGAGAATAAAGTTACATTAATAAAATCAACAAGCTACTCTCCATCGTGCAGCACATAAAATAAGGCATTTACTGCAATATGATAATAATTTAAAGGTGACCTTTAAGAATACTTTCCTTTTCCTACAGCTTAGAAAAAAATGCAGAAAACTTTAGTTCTATGCTTTATTTTTTGGCAGTTACCAAGTGCACATTGTTATGCACACAATGAAGAAATGGCACACTGGATCTTGAACAAATATACCCTTCCTGAAAGATAACAGATGTTGAATCCAATTAGATATTGAGTTCAAATATTTCAAACAGTAAAATTTTTTTCCTTCTCAAATGCTTGTTTCTTTACTAGTTAAGAGTAAAGCTTCCTTAGCCGTCAGGTTGCTACACTCCTTGATCTGTACCTCTAGTGTAAAATAAAAATAATGGCAAAATTAAGCTCTAAAGCTTTTGTGACATTTCAGGCCTCCTGAATATATTGCACAGCAAGCAAGAATCCCTGTCTTCTCTTTTCCTCAATAGCTTTAAGTACATAATTTCTTACACACTAGAATTAAAACAGATTACATTAAAATAATGTTTTGGGAAGGACAATAGAAGGATTACATATTTAATGAAAACCATTTATGAAATCTCATTAAAAAATCAGCAGCTACCACTTCAGTTGGGATTTATTCCACATGAGCCAGTTCACTTAACCTTTTAGCCTCTGCAATCATGTACAGGGAAAAATGTGACCTGTCCCCTCCATCAAACGGAAGTGCCTTTTAGCATCATTATTGCCTTCGAATCTAAAAATAAAAGTAATTTTCATGCATCACCTGTGTACTTCATATACTCAGCCATATGATTTAACATTTTTTTATTATTATTTAAAGAAAGCTTTAGGGAATGAGTTGTAAAATAGACACCTGCAAATGCGTAAGAAAATATCAAAGAACATTTCACATGCTCTCAAGAGGAATGCTTCTAAAACCCAATGGACATGAAAAAGATCCAGGAAAGATTCTTCTCAGATGCAGATGAACTGCTGATGAAAATGGATGTTTGGGAAACAAAGGCACTAGTTTACTAGTGAATCTGAACAAATACCAATAAATCAATGAGAGTGGGTGCAGACTCCAACTTGAATAGAGCTTTTCAAATCTGAAAATGGCCCTCTCAATTAAAATAACTAGGGCAAAGTTTTATGTACTCAAATGTTGATTATTTTTGATTTATTAATAAATGAGTTAACATCTTCTGTCAATATCATCTATGGTATTTGCATGACAATAAACTAAGGTTATACTTCTGCAAGTACAGGCACTGAAATTAGAAAGCGTTTCTGCTAAATGTTAAGATCTTCTCTAAGCACTAGGGACAAGAGTTGTGACTAATCCTCACCAAACAAATTTAGGCATCCATAAAAATATCGTTTCCACGTGTCTATGACAACAAGAAAACCCTTCCATTTCTCTAAGATGACGACACTGAGCGCACAGGTTCAATCACACACTCCTCCCACAGTCTTCTGTCTAACTTGGAATTGAGAATGTGAGTTCCGTGCTTTACTTCCCAGCAGAGAGAGATGCAGTAATCTTTTTTCTCTCCTTTTGCCTGTCTTTTCTACATAGATGCAACGAGATGCCATCTCTCAATCTCTGCACACATTAAGCCTAGGATAGTGAGTCTGTATTATCAACTTAAGGTTTAACTCAAACAAACCAAGACAAATGATCACAACCAACAAGAAAGCCAAATTCACATCATACATAAAACTGGCTTTAAAAACAAACAGTCATGCTGCACTATCACTTTCTCATCAGATTCTGCTAATGATTACAGTGTGTTTTGTGATTAACATGCAAAAAAGATGAAATCCTGTTCACAATACAGGCTTCTAGGTGACACCCATGCATACCTGATGATTATATGACAAGCTACTGCAGTCTATTGACTGTGAATCAGATATTTAACATGCAATAAATAAACACAGTATGGTCCAACACTCCTTAAAATTGAATGCACATTTTCTCTTTGGCTTCAGTGGGCTTTGACTGTGCTCTAGTTTACATCACTCATTCTTCTTTAGAGTACGCTTGCAATAGATTCCCCACGGGAAAGAATCAAGGGTAAAGAATTTTAGGAGTTAAAAACATATAAATCCACATTAGATTTCAGAAAAGAAAATAGTGATTTGTAATGATATTCCCTTAAGGGACACAACTCATGAACTTGAGGTTGGAGGTATCTTCTAAAAGCATCAAGATAATTAATGAAGTGGATGACATGCTCAGGAGCTGGGTGTCTCGGCACTGTCTCGAAGTACCAAGTCAATTCCAATGCTGGAACCCATCGTTGCCTACATTGCTCTGTGGACTTCTCAGAACCATCGCACCATCAAGATTTCTTCTAACTTTTTGAGTATTTTATCCCACTTTAAGGAAAATGCATATAAATTCCAAAATTATTCTGGTCATGTATTTATCACTGACAGATTTCATGTACTGTAAATGACCTACTGCTTGCGCAGTACAGCTGCTGAAAAGGGAAAAAGGTCATTAAAGGATGGATAGCTCCCAGAAAATGTGAAAACGTAAGAGGATGCAACTACCCACTGTTTATCTATGGCTGTATCTACATTGGCAAACAGTAAAATAAAACTGGAGCAGAACCATAGAGCAAAACAACTAGTGCTGAAGATCCGATGCCCACTTTATGCGTGACTTGGGCCTGCTTCTTTGGACTAGCTAGGGCATGGTCCTAGGGACTGAGTTTTTTTAATTACTAATAATTGAGCTAATTTCTTCTTCCAGTGTCATCTATGACATTTTCATGACAATAAACTAACATCTCCCCCACCCAGAGAGTAGTTAAGAGTATATTAGGTTTGTTCCTAGACTGTATTTTCCAGTCTGTTTCATCCAAAAGTAACCTAGGTCAAGCACTCTGAAAGTGTTTCATATTATGAACGAAAGCTCAGGAAGTGGGGACAACCAAGGAATTCACAAGTACACTCCTGATCAAAGGCTAATATAAACTTATCTTACAAAGTCAGTACAGGGTTAAAACTCAGAGACAGCAAAAAAAAAAAAAAAAAGAAAAAACCAGGTCTTTCATCACTGCACTTAAGAGATTCCAAAAGAAAATACAGAAACATGGCACAGAATAGATTGCAGCCCTCTGTCATGAGTCTCACTCCCTTCTGCTCCTTATTCTGCATCTATTCTGACCCAATACGCCCATTCTCACTCAGGAAAAAGATCCTGTCTCTATGATTAGCAGTGGGGAAACAGGAAGTGTCACAGATGCACTGTCTGAAGTGGTTTTTAAATTGATCTTCCTCAAAATTTTAATAATACAGGTCTCTTTTAAGCTATATGGAAACTTAGTGCAAAAGGAAATAATGTCATTTAATCAAGGGAATTCACAGAAAGAGAGAGATAAGATTAGAGCTGCAATGATCATGCTGTTTACCTTGAAAAAGCTGAAAGTCAAATTCTTGAATACAAACTTCCTTCTCTCAAACAACAAATTCACAGAGCTGGGTATCAAGAACAAAACAGTACTTAATGTATCACAGAAATACTCAACATTAGATAGGAAGAGAAATAATTTTCCTACTTTGTGCAAACATTTGAGATGCTGCATTAAAGCCAATCTGATACTTTGGAGGGCTTTTGTATTAACAAAACTGAAAGCCATTAAAGAGAAAGGAAAACCCATGTTAGCAAAGCCAAGGCAGTTTTGTTTAGAGTACTCAGAAGTGAGGTTTAAGAGCTTAAGTTCTCACTTAGAAGAGGGAAAAGCAGGCTCTGGTACTGGAACATCAAATCTCAGGAAATGACATTAGTCCCTAGCCTATTGTAATACAGTGCAGTATGATAACTCGTCTTACTCTCATCTAAAATTCTCCCTGCAAGAATGCATGGCTATAGTTAGACCAAAGGTTTTTTCTTGTTTGAAATCAACATCTTTCAATCAATACAATATTTCAAGAATATGATCTGGTAGTGAGAAACAGACAACTCCAAAACTAGAGTCTGACACAAGTGTAGTAGTTTATCTTCCTGTTTACTTACATATAATATCTACTACTGTTGCTAGATGTTACAAAAGCACGTGAAGAGACTTCTTTAAAAATCACTGGGCAGAAATTTAGCATCCTGAATTCCAGTAAATTCGCTAGTTTTAAGTATGAACATTAGTAATGAGCTAGATTCCTAACAGATTCCACAAGAAAAGAGTTATTCAGTAATCTATTTTTAAATGTAATGCCTTCAAATCAGACTCATCATTAGACAACCAACTAAGCCAGCGCCCAGATTATAGCAACTGACTGCGAGTGCCTTCAAATCCTCCCCGTACTGAGCCATGCTGCTCCGGCCGGTGTTTCGCGCTGCCCGCAGCAGGCAACGCAGGTGGCAGCTCTCCCCTTGGCCGGGGCCGCAGCAGCGGGGCCCCCCGCCCGAGGGCTAACCCGGGCTGGCAGGCGCCAGGCAGCTCCGAGTCGCGTACGTTAGGCGCTGGCCACGTCAGCCTCCCGCTGCACCCACCCACCCGCTCCGCTTGCCGAGCTCCTGCTGCCGCAGCCTCCGCTCGGAAGAGCAGGCTGAATCACTGCATCACCAATTTGATGCGTTTCTAAGTGTTGCTGAAAGACAGTCTATAATGTGGATGGAGAACTATGCATTAGAGGAAAGAGTCAAAGAGTATGGCAACAGATCTGAAATTTCCACTGAACATCTAAGTATTAAACAGAATATTCTTTTATTTTTTTTTTTTTAGCTATGTAACATTTCCTTCGATAGCTTTGTGAAGTTTCCACATATGGACATCTGAAAGCTGTCTAAATGTATGTTCTGTTATTTCAAAAAAAAAAAGAACAAAGCCTTATGAACAATGTTTTTCATTTTTTGAAGGGCTTTTTTAATTCTTTGTATCTTCACAGAGGCAATATAGAGTGCATCATTTACAAAACAAATTGACTTTAGTTTACGTCTTGGATCCCCTCTGTGTATATGCAGTTGTCAATGACTGGGTCCAAAAGGTGCAGGTCGTAATATATATTCTGGAAAATCAAACTGCCTACGTACTTTGACGTCCAGGCATGCCTGCCCTTCAAAACTAAGCACACTTGTCCATCTCAGGTACAAAACTGGTAGCTTTTGGCAGCTGTGTAATCTAGAAGACATTTGCAATGTTAAACAATGCCTTTATTTGCCCAAATTTATCTACGAAATACACAGAAGTATTCAGTGTATAAACAGTGTACAACAAATGCATCAACAAATGATACATATTACCATACTGGACACATTACTGTCATACAGGGAAATCAATCAGCTGATAAGAAAACCAAACCTATCAATTCACGCCAGATATAGATCAGTATGAGACTAAATAGCTATTGTTTCACTTCTGCTTTAAAGTTCCATTGGAGAGACAGTATTCCTCATTTGAAAGAAATTAAGCTAGAAAGTCATGCAAGCCAAATGCTTCAGTAACATGAAAAGAAGAAAGCAGACACAAAACTTGTAACTTCTCAGATTTACACAGATGACATTCTCTGATGACTGCTACATTAAAGCCCTGATATGCTGATAAAGCACTCACTCTACACATTACTGGGGCAGGCCACAGGTCCAGCCAGCTCAGGATCATGTAGCCCAAGAATGGCTGAAAAAGGCTCAGGCAATATTGCAAGAAAATGAAGTTTACACAGTGATATTTCCTCAAAATAATCCCACAACATATGGGCTGTTGGAAAAGAATGTTTGTGTATAAGAACCTTCATTGATTATTATGCTTTAAAGTATGTGCTAAAAAACTAAAGATACCTACTGCAATTTTTATGAAATAAAAACTGTTATATTTGTAAAATTAAGCAGTGAGCTCTTTTGCTTAGTCTTTGATGCTTTAAATGGCATTTAGCTTACAGCTAAATGTGGGCAGCTGGCCTGTGGCAGGCGTCAGGCAGCTCCGAGTCTCGGACGTTAGGCGCCGGCCGTGTCGGCCTCCCGCTGCACCCACCCGCTCCGCTACCTCTCCAAGTTAGACTATCTTAAAATACAGCTGAGGATCTCCTCTAGCCACTCGGGTCAGGGGCATCGCCGGAGCTGCTCACACAGGCAGCAGAGCGGGCTCTGCGCGCGCCGAAGGCCCTCCCTCCTAACGTCCGTGGGAAGAAGGCGGCGCGCCGGCTGCCGCGCGGCCTGCTGGGCGCACCGGGAGGCGAGCGTGCCGGGGCGTGCTGCCGACCGCCCTGGCGCACAGCCCTGCCTGCCTTCCGCACGCCGGCTTCGAGGAAGGGGAAAAGCAACAGCTTCCACTGGGATAGCCCGCTTCTGCCTTACGCAAGGCTTCCCTCCCTTTACCCCAAACCAGGGGAAAACTAACCAGCCCAGCTCTGCAGGCGTTTTGAATGGCAATGGGAAATAAAACTAAAAGTCACATGTTACCATTCAAAGGCAATAGTGCCGGATACATGTTCGCGTGTGTGCAGACAGGCAAGGGAATGAGTAATGGAGAGTAAAAATCAAGCTAAAAACACTTGAACAATAACCAGGGAAACGTGGTAGTACCCGAGCACGTGCATTGAGAAATTAAGTGTAGATTAATCTTTCTAATGGTTTATATACAGAATTATCTTCGCTAGATTCTATTTTAAACAACGCTTATTAACAATGCATCATTTCATTTAACAGTGTCTTTTAATAACAAAAGACTACAAAAAAGCTATGAATTAACAAATTTATTGCTCCTAAAAGGTATGTGTAAGGAATATGGAGTACAGCACACTGCTGCAGATATTAATATAATCTCTGAAGGGTTACAGACTCTTTTAAACAAAAATATCGGTGACATCTGGAACTGTTTGTTAAAAACGGCAGACTGACAGAATGGGGACACAAAAACATACGGCTAAAGAGAATAGATGCAATGATGGTGTATGCACTTACTTACTATTCCGTTATTTAAAACAGATCACCTCATGTGCATCTTGTTCTCTATTTTCACAAATCAGTTTTCTGCAAAGTGCTTGCTGTAATTCAAAAGAATGATAATTGGACTCATTATTAACATAAAAAATATGCCCTTACATGTTTCCTCAGTGTGATATTTTCCTCTTGTAAATTATGAAGTTATTTCTTACTTACTTATGAAGTAAAATCTTTACTTATGAACTTAGGTCAAAAGTACTTTCAAGTCTTAATAAATTAAAAGCTTTTCAAGCCATGAACCTATGGTATTTTTAGAGACCTACTACCCCAGTTACATCCAGTATGTGCACAGCTGAAAGTAGCCTACTACGAACCAGAGGGAGGATGATGATGATCAATGAAAATCACTGTCCATTACTATGCGGGGAAAGAGCTCAATACATGCTGTTTACTAACTTAGCACAGTTTGCATTATATACGTAATGCCTGAAATATTAAGTGTACAGTTGTTGAGCTGCACTATGCTGTCAAGTCTTTCCCCTTGCAGCCCTAAAAGCGAGAGTCGCTCAGTGGCAATAACCAATGAATTAGCCCATGTCAAGTTTTGTGGCATTCATCGAGCAACAAAAATGGGTAAGATAACTTTCCCATAAATCCCATTATTAAGTAGTTGCTGCCTTCTCTCAGTGTGCTTGTCACTGCAGAAAAGAAAATAATCTCTCTGCTCAGGAACAATACATATCACATGGTGAAATTTATGCTTAACCATTAGGTAAAACTGCAAGTATTAGAAGCAAGATTAAATCAAGAGCAAAAACCATCATCTGCAAACTTCAATCAAATGGAGCTCTGAATGAAAATCTGCAGCTTGAGGCCATAGGCATTTTGTCCTCATGATCTTCTGCCTCATGACTGCAGTGACAGTCATGTACTGCTCTCTTCCCTCTCAGTACTGCATGGCTTAATGGCATCGTCACCACAGTCGATAGCCCCTTTAAACATTTCTGAAAAGAAGTTCAAGATGTACCTTGCATTCTATTTTAGCATTCATATTTTCTTGTTTTAGAGAGTTTGTTTTTTCCTCCAAGAGCAACATCCCCACCACTGAGCTCAGAAAACTCTTTATTCCAGGGTATTTTTTTGAAATATGTCAGGGAAACTGGAAGAATGAGAAAAATTCATGACAAAGAGAATGCAAGTAAGTATTAGCATGTAACCTCACTCAAAGTAAATACAAGTAGTTATCAAAGAGAAAATGCCAGCTGCAATTGGACTAAAGACCTAAGGAAGAAGGGAGTAACAAGAATGAGGCACAGAACCGCTTACAATAAGCTCAGGAATTCTTGATTAAAAATTGAAGGTACAAGCACAGCTTCCAAGGTGTAAGACTAGTAAAAAGAATCAAAGAACCCTCATTTTTCTTCCCTTTAGAGACTTAAATGAGACATCTTCATTCATAATGGAAATACAACAACAGTTCCAGATGTTCTCGTGAACAGAGAGCCTGGATAGAGGGGAAACTGGAAAGAAGTGGCTACATACTTCAAGAGGCAGATCACCTAGGTGCATCTCACTCGATTTCTTTCCTGCTGCAGGTAGGTGACATTAGCGGCATCTTGACCTCTGCTGTTCAGTATTATCTCCCAGCTTAACTGATTTAATTTACTTGTTTATTGAAATCTTTACCTTTAAGATGGGATATCTGGATGAAATGTAATGGGCAGTGATACAGAACAGTCACATCAATAAGCTTAATGGTTCCTTCTGCTTTTGAACCATAAAACTACAGGAAGTCTGATCATCACCATTTACAAACAGGGCTTACTAACAATACTTCAGCAGTTAAGAGATATTTTAAAGTATCAGAAAGTGACTGTATAAGTACCAACATTAAAGGTTAAACATAAACTTAAGATAAAAAACCCTGCAAGTTCAGAACTACAGATGTATTTTATATCCTTTTAAATTTTATTGTAAGCTGGAAGTATCATAGCTTGCGTTCTGCTCACCAGTGACAGCGCCTTCTCTCCCCTTTCTCACAGTCTAACCAGCACTAACATAAAACTTCTCTTTGGCACCTTTACTGTTTTTACTTTTCCAATGAATTTTCTTTCAGCTCTCCTTTGACTAACTGTCCCCTCTCCCTCAGTAGCCACTGGGGAATGTCATTTTTACCTCTCTCCTCCCACCACCCCACCTGAGGAAATTCTCTCAAGCACAGAATTTGTTTCTGCACGTTCACCGAAGTGAGACGAACACAGTGAGGATCTGCAATAGCATAAATAATATATGCAGCTTATGTCTCAAGAATTTACTTAAAATAACAGCAAAATTTATTTTCTCTTGGGGACCTTAATGTCAAGCCCAAAGCTTTTTAACTGGATATATGCATATTCTTCAAACATCTACTTTAATTTTCTGAGATTCAGTCACTATATCTACAATGAGGATGTAAGTTATAAAAAGTTACTATTTGGGTTTACAGTACAATCAGTAAGAACAATTAATTGAAGGAACAGTACCAGGCACTAATTAGCAACTACTTTTTTGAAGTAACTGACAGTACAAATGCTTTTCCTGAATTTCTGCGAGACTCTTTAAAAATTCATCAAAGCGCTTCCACATCCAGTTGGGCTTTGAAGCACATAATCGGACTTCAGTGCCCCTTTTTAGAGCAGCTGCCTAAGGAAGCCGTGATTACATAACCACGCTGTATGCCACTCTCCCTCCTACCAGCCCCTTCCTTTCCAGGAGGGAAAAGAGAGAAATTAGTGGCTCTTCTGAGAGAAGCCTGGGCTTTGCATCTCCTGTTTCATCAGTACATCAGCTGCAGCAGCCGCCACCGCTCGGGCGGGTTTCTTGGAAAGAGTAAACGTATCCAGTGCTCTAAAAGACACATTTATTAGATCAGCAGCTCAGGCAAAATCTTGTCTACTTACACACGCTACAGAGATGACTTCAAGTCAAAAGCCCAAGCCAAAATATCTTAGAGCTTCGGCAGCTGTTGAGAAACAGTCTGCAAGCTGAGCGTGAACTTTATAAAAGCCTCAGTTAATACTGTGGACTAAACAGTAGCATGAGATCCAAGTAGCATGAGATGCAAGTATCTTTTATCTCTAGATGTCTGAACCAGAAGTTTGCAGAGTGAGCCTTTGGCTTTGTTATCTTCATGCTTGCTTTGTCATGCCCATTCATTTTTAAACGAAATTGTACGTACATACAAGAAAGAAGCAACTGACTTCTTTCATGGCACAATAAACAATAAATTCTAGAACTACGTCTTCTCTAGAAGTAATCCTATATGAAGCAAGTATTGAAAAGTGTATTAAGTTATGCAGGACAAAAAGCCCTGTAACACATCACACACTAGTATAGTGTAAAAACTCTTCATTTTCCCGCTGAATCTCCTGCAGACTATGGAAGTCATCTATCTCACGTAAGGTTTAGTACTCAATGTACTAGTACCTTGAAGTACATGCAAGCAAAGTGCAGCTGCCCTGGATGTTTGATGATATAAATATATACACACACACACACAATATATATACAAATACATACATACCTATATGTGTGTGTATATGTATATATAAATATATATATATATAAAATTAAAATGCAAATACCAGTTCCTTTCCTTTAGAGAGGTTCTCCAGATTTGGACATCATCTTTATAACTCTCCTAGAGAGGGAAAAAGACCAAATTATCTTTCAAAACCTTTCATCTTCTCCACTTTCTCTACAAGTTTACTGAAAACTCATCCAGAGTACTATCCTGTGGATCCTTAATGGTCCAAATTGCAATCCTACACAAAGAATACTCTCCAGTGTAATCAAGCAGAAGAACTGCTTAACCAACCTGATAGCCTTCTATGATGGAATAACTGGCTGGGTAGATGAGGGGAGAGCAGTGGACGTCATGTACCTTGACTTCAGCAAGGCTTTTGACACTGTCTCCCATAACATCCTCCTCGATAAGCTCAGGAAGTGTGGGTTAGAGGAGTGGACAGTGAGGTGGATTCAGAACTGGCTGAAAGGCAGAGCTCAGAGGGTCATCTGATATCAGTGGCGTGGAGTCCAGTTGGAGGCCTGTGGCTAGCGGCGTCCCCCAGGGCTCAGTACTGGTTCCCATCCTGTTCAAATTCTTCATCAATGACCTGGAGGAGGGGACTGAGTGCCTCCTCAGCAAGTTTGCTGATGATACCAAGCTGGGAGGAGTGGCTGACACACCTGAGGGCTGTGCTGCCATTCAGAGACCTGGACAGGCTGGAGAGTTGGGTGGAGAGGAAGCTCATGAGGTTCAACAAGGGCAAGTGCAGGGTCCTGCACCTAGGGAGAAATAACCCTAGGCACCAGTCAAAGCTGGGGGCTGACCTGCTGGAGAGCAGCTCTGCAGAGAAGGACCTGGGAGTGCTGGTGGATGACAAGTTGACCATGAGCCAGCAATGTGCCCTTGTAGCCAAGAAAGCCAATGGTCTCCTGGGGTGCATTAGGAAGACTGTTGCCAGCAGGTGATCCTGGCCTTCTACTCAGCCCTGCTGAGGCCTCATCTTGAGTACTGTGTCCAGTTCTGGGCTCCCCAGTATAAGAGAGACATGGAGCTACTGGAGAGAGTCCAGTGTAGGGCTACAAAGATGATCAGAGGGCTGGAGCATCTGCCCTATGAAGAACAGCTGCGAGAGCTGGGCCTCTTCAGCCTCGAGAAGACTGAGGGGGATCTTATCAATGTGTAGAAGTACCTGAAGGGAGGGTGTCAAGGGGACGGGGACAAACTCTTTCCAGTTGTCCTGTGTGACAGGACAAGAGGCAATGGGCAGAAATTGAAGCACAGGAAGTTCCGCCTGACCGTGAGGGGGAATTTCTTCACTGTGAGAGTGACGGAGCCCTGGACCAGGTTGCCCAGAGAGGTTGTGGAGTCTCCTTCTCTGGAGATATTCAAGGCCCGCCTGGATGCAACGCTGTCTAACATGCTCTAGGTGGCCTTGCTCGAGCAGGGAGGTTGGACTAGATGATCTCCAGAGGTCCCTTCCAACCTTACTGATTCTATGATTCTGTGAACTGAAGATACTCCAAACTTAATAAAAAATGATTAGCTTAATGCAGTTAACTACTACTCACATTTTCAGCATTGAACTCTTGACTGAGTTTAGATATGCTTGGGTTCCGCCCTAAATATTTACTGTTAATTTATAAAAAATTTATCTAACCTGTAAAAACTTTAAAAGTAGCTATTGGTAGCAAATTGTATTAGTTTGATTTTTATATAATTTATGTTCCACAAAGGCTGGATTTGTATGTAACTTGTCTGACAATGTTTATACTGTGATTTATGGATCTGGTTTGCATTAAAGTTGGTATGTATCAGCTGCCTTAGCTGGTGAACAGGTAAAGCGGGGAAGAAGGAAGGAAAACAAAACAAAGGTACAAAGGGGCTCTAGCATCCCTCCTTCAATTCTACATATTAAGGGACCAAACCTTATAAAAACAAAAAAGGACTGACTTCACAAAACCTGTCCACATTTAGCTATACAACACATTTACTACACAACTGCGTCCATCGACACCCAATAGACAGCACCGTCTGGGAAGTGTGGTCAGAGTGACAGTGCTGCCTGACAAAGCTTCTGCATCAAAACAAACGTGGTCTGCCTCGGGGCACCTGCTCAGGTAGGCATTTCGGATCAGTTCAGCAAAGCTTCTCCAGGCACAGCACTGCTCACACGAACACAGACAACATCTCTCACCTTCCGCAACCTGCCTGTGAGTGGCAGCTGATGAAAGACTCTGTGAGAATTACCAAATATGCTGCATGTGGCAGCCTGCCCCCCTGCATCTTTTCATGTTGTACAGGCACTCAGTTGGTCTTCACAGAACTTGTTATATTTTCTCTCTTTTAAGCTTAGATTCTTCCATACCAGACTTATGTGACTTCCTTGTCAATGATCTCTGTAAAGTCGAATAATAATACATTTCCATGTCCAAGGTCTTGAAGTGACAATAAAATGATTACTACTTTCTGTCATCTCCTCCTGAAAAGTATGTGCTTTGACTTGGCAGAACAGCTGCAGCAAACAGTGAATGCGGGTGTTTAGAATGAGTATTTGCTGCTCAAGTAAAAGGAGAACAGAGAGCAAGAGCTCTGCAGTTCCTCTGCTCTGCTCAGCTATTCACCGGCTGCAACACCAAACTGTAACGTGACTTTCCAGCAGCATTTTAAATAGTTTTCATTTCAAATAATGCCATCTACTTCTATCAGAACTGGGCATTTTTATTTCCATGGCAAGCTTTAGGGGAACTCCAGCTCTGAAGATCCTACTCAGGTGAAAGAGGAATGGTGTTCGAGTGAGGACTGCGCTGCTGCTGATGTGACCCAGTGCTCCATCAGCACAGCCACCGGCTGGAGTCACTGCACGAAAGGTGCCACTGTCCTGTGGTCTGCCAGGAGTAAAGCTGCAGGTCTAGGCCATTTGTATTTCCTCTTGCCCTGCTTCAAAAATTTTCAATCAGGACTTGAATATTGCCTTCTGATAAGAACATGGAAAAATGCCTAAGGCTATCCGAATTAGATTTGGCACAAAACATTGCTCTGAAAGTGTTATTTAACTAGTTTTAGCCTACAGCAAGGTTTTACAGCCAAGCTATAAACTCCTGTAAGAAGCCTAGAAAAGTGCTGACAGACCCTTCGCAGCTTCTGCAGTGCTCATTAAAATACACTACTAGAGAACAGTCTTAGGATGACAGAGTCTCAGTCCCTAAGAATGTCTTGATAAACATGTGCATCTCTGGCTGTGTATACTACATACTGACTTTTCCTCTCTCAACAGTATGTAATTATATTATTTTCTGCCAACATAATTATTTTGGCACAGAATGTTAATGACCTGTTCATTAGGTCACATCGTATCCTACCACTATGGAAGAACACTTAACTTTAACCAACATGTCCGTAAGAATTAACTTCAAAGAGATACTTTTATTGAAGGCTTTTGTAAGAGACTGCTTCACCACAAGATTTTATTTTTCTGGATTTACCAACTCTTCCTTTTTTTTTATAAATTAATTTAATTTTGAATTTTTGAAAGCATGCCATTGTGCTACAGGATTTCCTTTTCTTCATAAGAGTCATCTCACTGAAACAGTGCCAAGGGCGTAAGCATTGTTTTCTTGGCTCATCCAAATGTAATCCACTGACACACATCAAACCATCAGGGATAAACAAAGATTTAGGTGCTTGTTCCCAAGAACAGAATCCAGTCTGTAGAGGCTTCAAACACAAAGGATGGGAGGATTTTAGTTTCTACAGCTGGGATTCCCAACGAGCATCAAACAAACATCATAAATGTTTATGGGGTTTATGAAATTACTATGAAAACCTAAAATCATGGCATAATTAACATTTGTCCGATCTAACCTCCTTCTCAGAGGAGACTTCAAGGATAAATCTGTCTCCAGGAAGGACACCACAACCTCTTCAGGCAACCTGTTCCAGCGCCTAGCTGCTCTCACTGCAGAAATGTCTCCTCTTATATCCGGTAAATAAAGTTCCTCTGTACAAGAAGGAATTATGACTAAACAAACCTGAGAAAACAGAAGCCCAACTCCCCCAGTATAATTTTATATTGTATTGCTACCAAATAAAATGCAAGTCATTGGAGTAAGAACCAGTCTCAACCTAACTCCCGAGATCAATGGCACGAACACCAAGCTCTGGAGCTACACTTACTCTCTTTATATTAAGGGTTACTTTATGTAGAGCAGAACATAACACACAGGCAGTCTACTGACTTCTCACATTGGTTTCCTTCAGTCACAAGTCCTCCCATTTAATGGTTATGTTACTACAGAAAAGGAAACTTGATACACAGCCTCACCAGCAAGACTCTGTTCAGAAAAGCGTTTCAATCCAGTAAGAGGGAAGATAGAAAGAATACGAATATTGACTTAAGATCACACACAGAATTTAAAACTGAGATCTTAACAGAGTTAAATGAATTAATTAAATTTTTAAAAGAATATTTATTATTAATTTTTCCTCATTTCTGAAATGCTTTTTTATTTTTTAATTGCCTATGAAACATCTGCTTTCCAGCATGAAACCCTAATTTGTCATGCCAATTATTGATCTCTGCAGAGCTTCTAATGGCGCTGGCAGTCATGGAGCCACACAGTTTTCAACATCCACAATGCAGCTCCAGGAAATAATTCTGCTTTTACAAGGGACTCTAGCCTGAAATGCTTGGTTACTTGAAACGTCATTTCTTAATGAGAAAATAGTGTAATATTTAAGGATCTACTGTTATCATCCACTTGCAAATGTTTTTTTCTTGAAGAACTGAGCAACATGTATATCAAGCTGTTAATCCAAACAGAAATCTCCTTCACTGCTCAGAGATGACTTCTAGATCCCAGAATCCACTCTAGTCCCGTGCCGACCGCAGTACCGTACTGTCTCACGTCTGTGCTCATGTTAACAGCTACTCCTCCCTTGCACTGACCCAGCTTTTCACAGCCCTGTATTTAGTTTGGCTATGTATCAGATAAAATAGCAGATAAATTAAGAATTATATAAAATTACAAAATGCTATAATCAGAGAATTTACAGAACAATCAGAGAAAATATACTTCCAAATCCTGTGGCAAAAGAGTCCAAAAACCAAGAATCACAAAGGTCTCGCAAGAGATCTTCAGCTACCATTTTGGGTTTGCTCGCCTTATACATTTTATCTCATGGTCTTCAGTTCTTAGATACTTCTAAAAAGATCTGTAGATGTTTTAGGTAGCCTTGGTCAGTGTCCAGTAAAGGATTTTATGCCCCTCTTCTGCTCTGTGATAGAGTTCATCAGAAATTCTCTCTCAATACACATTACTTACTTTTCTACAATTCTTTGTTATAACACCAGAATAATTTTTCTTCTAGAGTATCAGTTACCTCCAAAGGCTTAGCCCCCTTTTCCTTCCTACTCTCTTAGGATTTAGCTCCGGTTAGTAGATTTTCTAAATCTCCTCTCAGTATTTTCTCCCAGTTTGCTCGCCAAGAAAAAACTACAAAGGCTTCTACTTGCCTGTCTGCCTTTCCTTCCAGCTGAGGTCTTACCACTGGTGACTCAACTTTCCTTGGACTCAGCATATTCTGTATGTGCTATCAGGTGTCAATTGTTTTCTGGGCCTGGGAATTCTTTAAGGATTTATTCTAAATTAGAATCACTGGCTCAACTTCAGAAATCTTCCTAGCACACCTTTGAAACACAGCTGAAAAATACCCTGGACACACCTAAACATTACTATATAAACAGGAGTCTTACATCCCTTGGGAAAATGGTGAATAAAGGACACAGAAGGTCAGACTGTTTATTTATTCTTCTAATAAAGTTCACTAAAGCCTTAAACTCCCACCACAGAGGATCATCTCTGTAGCCTACACTAACCAAAGTCTAACAGTCTACTTACAGCAGCTGCAGTTCAATTAGCTCTTTCATTAAAGAAATTTTTGATCCTACTATACTTGTTTATGACAGATACCCAGAATTTTTGTTAAACAAAGGAAAACAATAAGAAAACCATAATCTATGGCATACAAAGGAATCACAGGAAGTCAGAGTATTCCCCCGACTCTCAGCAGACACATTTTACCATATAGTACGTTCACCAAGAGCAACTGCTTTATTTAGCACATAAATCTCAAATGAGCAAAAAAAGTGCTGCTACAATTCAATTGCCAGTTCATGCAGTGATGTTCTATCTGACCTGGTGTTTCAGCACATCAGATAATAAACTAAACCCATAGCACAAAATCTCTTTACTGGTCTAGTAAAAAGGAGCTGTAAATTACTGTGCCTTAGGGACAGATAAAACTATAGCACAGCAAATAAAAGCAGGCAGGAAGGCAGTTTGGTTTGATCAGCTGAACAGGTTTTGCTTACAATTTTCCAGAACTGGACAGCCCTCCACTCTCACAGAGCAGTGATAACGGTTAGAGAAGAAAAGACAGTAAAAACTTGTAAACAGGATGTTGAACTATAAGGATGTTCTGTGTGGAAAAGTAACAAAACCAGAGATTACCTGTTAGTACTGAAAAATGGGACTTCTTAAAATCTATTTCTGATAGTCTGGAGAATGTCTTCCAGACACTTGTTTTCTGAGGTATCATCACTTCAGCGAATGTGGAGACAGATGTCATCAGGTAGATTACAATATTTTATGTTGTTTGGTACTTATCATAGAATCATAGAACGGTAAGGTTGGAAGGGACCTCTGGAGATCGTCTAGTCCAACCCTCAGCATAGCCCCGTACGGGGACTGAATCCACGACCTTGGCATTAGCAGCACCATGCTCTAACCAACTGAGCTGAACCTGCCCCCATTATCCTATGAGAATACCCCGACCCTTCAGGTACCGATTACACAGCACCATAGGGCCCCTCTGAGGTAGGCAGGTACTTGCTACAAACCCACCTCGAGACTGAGACAATCCCTCCACGCTCTGCTGCATGCCACATATGTGCTAGCTATTGTTTGTTACTAGAAAACATCTCTTTCACAATAATGCTTTGTTTTACCAGCTACAAAAACATCCCACCTAGTTTAACTGTAATAATGCACCTTCTTTCGACTGTCCCATTTTGGGGTACTGTGGACAGCAAGAATAAAGCAGTAAGCCCGCACTTGGGATCACCGTGCTTGTGGGAACGGAGTATTTTGATTTGCCAACACACTGTCACATTTAGATTCATAGGGTCTGTGTAACAATTTTTTAGCATGCCTTAGCTAATTACTGAATGGTGGATTTCTGCTGTACATTGCAGGTTGGAATGGTGTCTCTCCATTTCCCTTCTCAAAAAATAAAGCATTAATCCATCAGAAATTAAGAATTTCTTCCAACTACTAGGCTTCATATATTAGTATACAATTTTTTAAATATACAAACTTTTAAGTTTAGGAACATAAGGAGCTCCCTGCTTGGTCACAGCAGTGTCCCATTTCCAACAGGGACACAAGAAGTCCTGGAGAGAGCACTCAAACCTAGTCTTTGCTTCTTCCATGCTCCCCAGGCATCTTGTTACATTAAGGATATTGGACAGAATATCCCTGCCTGTTCCTTAGGATCTCTTTATGGACCTGTTATCCATGAATTTGAATCCATTAATATACGCTGCCTCCATACCCCCAGGGCAGTAAATTCCAGAAGTCCAAGAAGTGCTATCTTTTATACACAGTAGTTGTATCAATGAGCTCCAGTTCAAGTATGGCAACATTTGGTTAATAACAGTTCTGTATTCATTTTGCTCATCACCTTCACTATTTTGTGAATGCTGATCATATCGTCCCTCAGCCTTACTCTCTCCCGACCAAAGAAGCGTCACCTTTGCTCCAGGCTTGTCTCATAGCTCCTGCTCTGTTCCAGCTCAGCCTGCATACACTCACGTATGGTGAAAACCACTTTCTACACAAACATACCTAAATATGCATGAAGTACCTGAATAGCTCTTGATCAACATGCAACTTCAACGCCTGGCAAAGTTGGAGATGAGTTCTCCTAATCCTAGCTTGATCCTGCGGCATTATATCACCCCTTTACCATTTAAGGCACGACAAGAAACGTGATACAATCACACAAGTCAGCAGAACCCTAGAAATTTTAAGTCTGATGTCCACCTTTGCCATTGCCTTCATCCGGAGAAATTTAAAACTGTCATATGAGAAATGTGCTCTGGCTATTCTCTTTCTCACTGAACAACTTTTTAGCTAATCTCCCAACTCATCACCATTTTGATAAGTAAGTTCCAATTTAACATATATATTTTTTAAAAGCAGATTGTATTGACCACATTACCCTTGTGCAGAACGCTGCTCCGCAGAGAAAGACACCAGATTAGTCTGACACAAACTACATTCTAATAAATCCATGCTGCTTGTAATGCCATTTTCTATTCATCTTTTTAAAGCTCTTCAAAGATGCTGCCAAAATTCCTCTGAAAACCTGGCATATCATGGAGATGATATTTGAAAGCTACTCCTGAAAGCGCTACCTGGTACCCTGAGGCTCAAAGACGGTAACCAAGCAGAGAGACGCTGGCCCTCTGCTCTGCAAGCGCTTTGCGGGGAGCAGCAGGAGGGGGCTGCTCCGGGGGGGAGCCAGGGGGGCAGCAGGGCCGCGGCCTCACCCGCGAGGGGCGCATTCCCGCGGCAGCCCAACGCGAGGAGCCGGGCAGCTCCCGTGACGGTAACCACCACTGCAATCCTCCACGGCAGCCCTTTGCAGAGCCTCAGGCAGCAGGAGGTCTGTTAGCACGAGCGCGCACCGTGCAAAAGACACAGAACTTGTCTAGTCCTCATAATGGTTCTAAAAGACTTAATTTTTCAATTCCTGTCTAGGCTCAAGCATACGAGACACTGAGTACTTCTGTAGTATTGTATTTATGAGGACTTAAGAGGATCTATGAATAACAGACTTGTTAAAAAAAACAAACTAACTTTTGGGTTAACTTGGTTAACTTTTTTAACCAAAAAGGCTACACAGTAACAATCACCACAGCTAATATAAAAATGTAGAAGTTAAATCTTTTAAGTTCAAAGTAAGGTAAGTACGAAATCTTATCTTGCCTTAAATATTTACTAAATAGTCTTTTAACAATATTTCTAAAGAAAACATTCTTCATACTGCAGATACAAATGCACAAAAGAAAAAGGTAAGAATAGGGGTTTCTGAAACACAGGGAAACAAAATCCAAATTCAGTTGTGAACACTTCAGTTCAAGCACACCAGGGAAACACTCTGGGAGAAACACTACGAAACTGCAGCGCACAGATTTTCTTTCACATCTGAGGCTGAGCACAGTTAAACATAGCTAAAAGTGGCCAAAAACTTCGCAGTGTTTGGACCAAGAGGGAACACCACTTCCCTGAGCTGCTTTGTGCGACCCGAACGTCACCCCGTCAAGGTCACGTCTTCCCTCTCCCAGGCCGAGCGCGTCCTGCCAGCGCGACCGGCGGAAGCTGGCCCGTCGCAGCACTCCCAAGACACGGGCGCCTTCGTCGCGGCTCAGCTGCAAATCATGTGCCTGAGACAACCCACCACTAGGTAGAAGGGAATGATGAGCAAAGACAGATAATATATCCATATTTCAATATGAATCTGTGGTACCTAATGATAACAACATGTTGATTTGAATAGCTACTCACTTCAATCTTCTAATTTACCGGCTGACATAAGAACTAATTTATTTTATGTAAAATTCAAAGGAAAGTTAGAGAAGACATCCTGAGTAGTATACTATAAAAAGATACCTACTTTGAAATGACTGACACTGCTACAGCCATCTGCAAAGCATTTCAAAGAAGTATTGACTTTGTAGATGTAAGTGTAATCCATGTAAGTGCCGCTCCCTAGTACATCCTGTTTACGTAACTTTCTTCGAGATGAAGAAGAAAAAAATGTGTTTGTTAAAGAAAATGTCTTAGTAACAACTGCTGTTTTTCCTGTGATTGTCTGTTTGACTGAAACATGGAACTGATAAGTCAAACTGAATAAAGTAAATGCCTTTTCATAGAGTGAAGACTCTGAATTTTTTGGTTATAGAATATCAAAGCCAAGGAAACTTCCAAAAATATTTATGGGGACAATAATTCTTAAATAGTATTTTTATTCTTAAGAAGAAAATTTTTTATTCCCTAACAAAGATATAAACCACTATGGTTCAAAGCTTATACAAATCTCTCCATGTAGTTCTTTCACCGAGAGGCAGAGGCTTAGCAAATTAAGGAATCATTGGTTTAATCCAAAGTACCACAATTCTGTAGTTCGTAACACCACAATTCTGCAGCAGCTTATTTCGAAGCAGTATTACTGAGATTGATTTCCTGTTTTTCTAAGAATTTGAGCAATTTTAGCAGTTTTAGAGTAAGCCCTCAAAGATAAAAGTTCCAGAACTTCACGGAAATATGTGAAAGAAAGTAAAATTAAAATAAGTAAGTAAGTAAGTAAGTAAGTAAGTAAGTAAGTAAATTTTCAGAGTGGAGCTCAACTAATGTTCTCAATTTCATGGAATTTTTTTTAGCATGTACCTCGAAATAGGTAAGAGCAACTTTCTAGGAAGATATTACATATTTCACTCAAAATGAAGTGGCCAAATGAGCCTGTGAAAGTTGTTTTTAGTTGGTCTACACAATACAACAGATTTCTGCTGTTGTTTTAAACCAAAAAGAACCTTAGATCCATAGAAAGCAAAAGTTACCAGAGGGGAGCTTAAATACGCAAACAACACTGGGAGAGCTTGCTATCCACACAGATGTGTTAGCTAGAATAGCCTTATTAGCCCACCGCTCTGTAGCCTGACTAATTCAGATATCCATCTGACAGTTTCCTGGAAAAGTCTTCTGTTCCAGCAGCAGTGCTGCTGTTCTTTCTTTTATGAAAGGGTATGTTCAGGTTTAACAAGAAGCCTATAAAATCATGTCATCTAGGAATAAGGAAAAGTACGAGATCTTCCTCATCAACAAACTTTATTTTAACATGTGTACTATGTCTTTTAAAATCTGTCGTGCTGTGAATCTGGACAGCTCCATTTAAAGGCAATGTTTCACCTTTTATTTATTCTGGGTAGGTTTTTACCTTGATAACTTTCTACGTGATCTGACCATGAATATGGCACATTTCCATTCCTTCCTTTTATTTGGTTAGTTTGCTTCCCTAAGGATGTTTAGCAATTTTTAAAATAAGACTATAGTTGACGTGTACATAACTACTTTTCAATGTGAATTTCAAAAGCACTTAACCGTTGTCTTACTTTGCAAGTCAGTGGTAAAACTCCCACTCCAACAGCAGCAGAACTAGGACAGTGTTGGCTGATGTTTAGTCAAAAGTAAAATAAACATTCTTTCCAAAAGATAAATGGATCAATCTATTAGCCCTGATTTACTTCCAGCAAGATGACTGGTATCTGACTCAATTTTGAAATGCAGCAGCAAGGCAGTGCACAAGGTGGGAATGCCTTACCCAGCTGCATTAATTCCAAACATACAGAAGTTGGCAGTCTGCAGAGCTGCTACTGCAATGACAATTTTAACATCCACTGAAACCCACTAAGAATAATTTAAAGAGAAAGACACTGATTTTGAAAATTAGGCCCATGATTAATTTCATAGTAAGTAATTGCCTTTTAAGTAATGCTATTTGCATGAAATTATACCTAAAAGTTACGTTCATGTGCAGGTCTTTGCAGAACTGGATGTCCCCCAGAAGAAACAATATTTTTCCTTTTTTTTCATATAAAAAAAACTCACTGTATGTAATTCAGGCAAAAAAACATTTACTCTGAGAAAATAAAATCCAGCAGCCTTTGTAAGTATAGCCCTTATTAAAAACATAAATTGGAATCCAATTCCCCATGTGACCTTTATCTCCCATTACTAAAGGATCTGTTAAGTTTACTGTCTGAAGGAATAACATAAAGGCTTACTTCTCATTTATTGGGTGACTGACTAGCAGTTTCATTCATTATAATCACAGTGGGAATTCCTTTTTTTCCTTTCTTTTTGTAATCAGTGCAATGTGATAGATACTTCAACTACATAAGAGAACAAATTCTCTTAAGGGAATGCTTGCCTGAGCTTACCAGTTTTAATTTATTGACCACGTTATAGTTCCATAGGATGATAGGATGAATAGAAGACAACATGTTCTTCTCATGCAGTTCTTGATCAGCAAAGTATCACACAGCAATGGAAATTTCAAGTTTCAAAGTCACATTCAAAGGTGTGGGTTGGAGTATCTCCCTTAGAGATAATGCAGTTCTGGAGTTTGCTCCCTAAGTATGAAATGCAAACTCAAGAAAGAAAGTACATTGTCAGTTCTTTGGCTTATGAATTTCAGCTTGAGGTTATGCTGTTCTTGACCAAAAATCATGTTACATTCTCCACTGACACTGGCAGAATTACAAGAGCTTTTATATTTTTTGGTGGTCTAATGGCTAATTAATCCAGATCAGATGTTTAAAGTAAGGAACACTACTCTCACTGGGCTTGGAAAAAAAGCAGACCACAGCGCTGGCGTGAACAAAAGCCCAAACTTTGTGTCTACAAGCTTGTATTTTAGCTTTTAACTTCTAAGTGTTAGCTGTAAAGTGTTTTTACACAGACAAAGTATAATAGCTGCATTTTTCACAAGTTGAACTTTACAAATTCTAACAAAATTGAAACATTCTGTTACCCCGAAAATGCAAGGAAATGACAACACATTTAAGAAAGTAAAATGCTCTCTCATTTTCGATTTTACTGTATTGAAGGGGGTGGGACTGAAAAGCAGTGAAACAGAGACCGATTTTTCTTTTTTAATCACTAGCTCATATAAATGGATGCTATTTAGGGATGGTCACAATGGTAGCGAAGACGCTCTGATTGCAGAGGCTGTGATCTGCTCCACTGGAGTTATGTGAAGTTAGCCCTAGCTATGCAAGCAGTTTTAAGTAACAAGTTATTAGAAGGGGAGAAAACAGCGACAAAAAGCAAAGCCGTTAATTTGCAGTCAGCCTACGCATCTGTGAAAGGAAAGGAAACAAAGGAGGAGGAGAGACAGTCAGAGAGCCCGCGTGTGAAAGTTCGCTGGGAAACAGACCCTTTGCATTGTAAGTGTACTTCCTACTACAAGGGACCTTATCTCCTCGGCTCTTATCCTCCAGAGGAAAATGTGACAAGAAATAGATAACTACATACAAACACTGTACGACAGCCCGGAATTCCAAGTCATTCTGCAGAGGATCAGATAGAGAAAAGACATTGTTTGTCCTTTTCAAAAGTAGGACGTTGTGGTCTATTCAGGCAGTAAAATAAGAAAGGATACGATAAATTGCCTAGTTCGTTGATACATACTCAACCTCAATAAACTCTGATTTAGAATAACTAATAGCCAATGCAGGAAAGCTATTTCTTGGAAGAGGTGAAATTTGCAAAATAGTATGATGGTACTTACACTATCACACACTAAACAATATACTTACTATTTTTCTTACTATTGTGTAATTAGAACTTGAACGCTACCGAAAGTTGAGAAGCAGCAGGATGCTTTCAGATAAGTTTTGATGTTTTGTTCTACATTCAGAACTATCTTAAAACAGTTCACTTGTCTCTTCCATCTTCTAAGACCACGAAGCCTGACAGTCTAGAAAGCATTTAGAGAATAGTGAAACTGAAAAAAATTACTTGGAAAAAAACCCCAAAACAATGCCTCCCAAGAAGTCCTGAAAGCACTTTTTTTCTGTTAACCACTTGCAAGAGCTGAAGTATTACGTATTCGCAGCCATAGATGCTTATAAAATTGACAAAATAGTAAATATTCTTGTATACAAGTGTTCTGAAAATTGAACTTTCAAGCAGTGAAAGCAAAAACAAAAAAACCCCTAGGACTTGGGAAATACTAATTTTAGCTCTGCAATCATTCTTGCAATATATGATTTTTTTCTCTAGGATTTTTTAAGAGATGGCATATACCATGTCCACATAGTTTGATTTACTTATTCAGATGGATCATTCTACTTTTACATCTGTAGTATTTCAGAATATTCATTCCAAGATTACTGTAGAAGATAGATCCTTATGGATTTTCTTCTTTTCAGCCAGCAACATTTTGTTGAAATAGTTTCTTGTGAAGAGAATGATGAGAAATTATAAGAATGATGAGACTATATGCTCATCATTATAAGAATAATGAGATCTTAGTTTAGCTAGTTCTCCCTTTAGAAAAATATGTTCTATTAGAAAACATTAACCAGCAGCTAATGTTCTTGTGAAGAGAAAGGCGATAACAATTTTGAAATTGAATTTGCACTGGGTAACATGAAAATAAGCAAAACCATCTCAAAGGCTTTCAAACTTGACTCGTTTCCCTGTTCCAACGGATGTTAACTCACATTCAGCATACTGTCTGGTAAGATATGTTTTCCCCACAGAAGCATACTGACAGGTGTTCCTTAGGTACAGGGCCTTCACAAAGAACACCTAATCAGTAAAATCTTAAAGCGATCCCACACTGCCTCTTAGGAAAGCTTTGTAGGGCATCCTGTTTAGAGGCCTTTTATGCCTACACACTGTCTTTGTTCTTTTTATCCCTCTCTGTACTATAGTGCAGAATGAATCCATGGAAATAATGCCATGAGGTTTCCACTGCTTGTTAGGAAGGAGAAGACTACCTCTTGGCTGGTAATGAAGAGACTAGCAGCAGGCATGTATATTGGGTCTTCTGCATCTATGCAAATATGCTCAGATATTGTTTTCAAACCCTCAAAAGAGTTTCTATCACGACACCAAACTGCAAACCTAAGCCTCTGTTCACTGTGGATATTTATCACAACTCCAGCACCAACACTAGCTTAATGACAGTACAGAAACAGAAAACAGTGGTGAAGGCATGATTCTTGGGAAAGTCCTGGTTACGAACTCCTCTGCAACTTCCTCAAAATAAAGAGAGACAGAAAAAGTAACATTTTAGCACAGCAAGAGAACCAAGAAGGTACCAGCAACGGCGGAGAAATTGTAACCTCGGCCCTCCCATCACTGCAGCTGCTCTGGAGGCAGCTGTGGCAACCTAAGATGTTAGTCCCCTCCAACCTCCCAGTGGTTAAAACTATCACAGGAGAGTACATTGAAGACAGCCAGGTTATTTTGAACTTGCACTCAAGGTATCTCAAGCTCATTGAACTGGTTTTTGAAACAAAATAGATTAGAAATCTTCACCCAATCTGTTATGATAATTTGGCTGCTGGGAGAACAGCATCCAGTTCAGTAGTGGAAATGAAAACTGCTCCAAATAAACTTCAGAAACTTTTCTGTAAGTCTGAAATGGACCCACATAAACTAATACATTGAGCAGAAATATTCCTAACATCAGCAAGGAGATGTCTAGTTTTATCCAAAAGGAAAATACACAGGAGAAAAGCATTTCTGAAATTCTGACTCTCTTCAGACACTTCACTCAGAGATGGCCGAGGCCTCTCCCTCACTCTGGGATTTGCCTCCTGGAAATCTTTCCTAAATCTAATCACCTTAGACCTTCCTTTCATTAAATGAGAGCATGCTCTCTCTTTTTAGTAAAAACGTTGCCAGAGAAAAATCTGTTGACACTCTTGTTTTGTGCCATATGGGAGATACGCATTCCGTTGTGTGTAAGTGGCATAGAAAAACAGGATAATTCAGGTTGGAAGGGACCTCAGGGGTCTCTGTCCAACCTCCAGCTCAAAATAGTGTAATAGCAAAGACCAGACCTGGTTGCTCAGAGCTTTATCCAGTCAGAGCTTGAAAACCTCGAAGGCTGGTGACTCCGCAACCTCCCTGCATAATTGTTTCTGTGCTTTACTTTTCTCATGGTTAAGAAGAAACATCTGTGCCTCCCATTGCTATACTCAAAGGGAAGTGAGGGACAGTGGAAAGAGTGTATAGTCACCGTCATGCTGAGTACTTTTAAGAGAAAGTGATAACTAGCAGTGTATGCTATACAGATGTTAGTTTGAAAGCTCATGATAGGAATTATGAATAAGGGTCTCCAGGACAGACAATTCTCAATCCCTACTTTCCAGAGCTTGAATAAGGCAGAAGCATCAGCCAAGACCAAGGCTGCCCAGCCCTGTCGCTTTAAGAGGCCACTCACAGACATCACTTCCCATGCCTAAGACAGGAATGTAAAACACTCTAGTGCCTTTAGAGAGCTGCCACTGGGTTAAGCGGCTGCTGGGCCGTATTCTCAACATCCACCTGCTCTGCCTGCCTTCCGTGTCAGTCCCTGTGGGCTGCATTTGGTCTCCTGCCCATAGATGCCTCGCTTAATAGCCATGAAGCCTACAGGATTTTTGCAGAGTAGGCAAGCTACAGGATAGGGATAATTTCAGTTTTCTCAAAAGACTTCTGGTTTTATGCACTTCTTCTAGAAATACTGTCATTAGCATAATGCAGCTGTTCAATCTCATTTATTCATGGCTCAAAATCCGTGCTCTAAGATGGAGTCAATCGAGTGAGAAGAAACAATTTAGTCAATTTATAGATTAATTATTGCAAGGGCACAAAATAAATATTTTTGCCTTATGCTACACCTAGCATAAGTGTGTGGTTAAAATACTAGTTTAAAAGCGTGGTAAAATATCATTTAAATACTTGAAATACTGTACAGAGTACATGACAAAGCCCTCCACACTGACAACAGTCTTAGATTTAAGTTCCTCAGTAATTTCTTGAATTTTCTCCTTTTTGCTTGTACTTTTCTCAAAGAGTTTCTTTTACATAGAAGATACTGATGAGAAGGGTAAAAGATTGCATTTTACTCACTCATAGTACAGAGCGAGAAAAAGGTTCGACTCGGAAGTATTATTCATGTTTTTCAAGTAAGGAATTTAAATCTTCAGAGAGATTACATGATTTCCCAAAGTCTCAAAGTGAGGTAAGAGTTGAAACAAGAACAGAACTACATTACTTCATCCAGTACGCCCATTTCTAATCTTGACTCTGATTTAACTCCCAGTCTTCTAATATTAGATACTAAAAGTCACTACAAACTCAGAGAGAGTAATGACGCAGTTCATGGGAGAGAAGTCCAAGGAAGATGACTTAATACATAGAAGTCACTTCTGGATCAGAAGCCACAAGTGGCTAGGAGACAAGGAGAGAACTGGGGGGAAGTATCACATCTATATCCCTCCCTGCCCTCCCACTTTGGGATGTTGCTGCGTAACAGACACTGGGCTAGAGAGATCTTTGGCCCACCCAGAACAGCCACTCATAACTTCTCTTCAGTATGTACACATGAAAAATCTGGACAATCTGCTAGAAGATCAGAAGATCACTAGAGTGACATAGAAGTCACTCTAAGGAGATAGTGACATAGAAACAACACAATGGGAACACCTAGCTACTAAAAAATTGCAAGACGTCAACTGTTTAAAATGTTCTGCTTCAGATTCCTAGACTTTTGATGTTACTACAACAACCCATCAATGCTACTTAAAAATGCTTTTTTCTCCTTTCTTTCTTATATATGCACAAGACTAAAGTGTTTTAGATAATCTGACCTAATTGCAGAACTTCTGAGTAATGCAGAATGTTGACAAAAGCTGGCACAAACTGGCACTCTCACAGAGACAGGACTGTACCGCAGAGCTCGGGTTTCACTAGGGGCCTTCAGCCTTGCCTTCTGCTTCCCAGGATCCTCAACAGTAGTGGGGGTTTTTACCCAGACACAGATGAATTGACTGATAGACAGACTTCAGACAGTGCAGTGATAGTATCTTCACTCAGGAGCTCAGGGACAGCCTACAGCTCAGAAGGGAGGAGAACAGCACTTCCACGCTGACAAAGTTTGCATATTAACATGGGCACAAGCGGCTGTGGCCACCCCACCTTTGGAGCAGCCAGCTTGCTCAGCTTCCCAGGAACACGATGCTACTTTTCAAATCTGATTACACAGGGCTTGTATCAATACGCCATAGACGTCAATGTTTTGCCGTCTAGGGAAATCAAGATACTACCAAATATTTTACCTGATTAGCTTATAGTGTTTTAAATAAGGCTCCATTTTTCCAATATTCCAATAAAAGGTCTGGCTGATCTACTGGAAAAAGAAAGACACACCAGGCTGCTAACATTAATAACTCTGCATGGAGTTGCAATGAATTACCAACATACAAATAGCACCTTCCATCCTTCCAGCCATTTGTCTAAGCGCTGTAAAACACTGACAAAAGTTCTGACAATAATGACAAGTATATAATCCATAAAGAAGAGTAGGAAAATTCTTCACATAACGCTGTCCTTTCATGTGACAATTAATTCTTACACCGGTGACAGTCTTACTATTTTAACATCTAGTATCTTAACCTACAGGCGGATAAAGCACTTCACATAATGTATGTTGCTGTATCAACTGATGTGCTGAAGTGTTTTTTGCTACATTTGTTTAACAATGAAAACCTCAAAATGCATATAATAAAGTTTAGCACTGACGCTAATCTGTGAAAAACATGGAGAAGGGAGGGAATAGGCTATAAAATAGGACAGAGTAAGGATAAATACTGAGACTCACTGTAAAGTTGTTGTGTTTAAGAATTTTAAGACTTTTAAGGAAAACAGAGTGCACTTGTCTCCTGCCCAGATACTGATCTACTCCCAGAACTGAAAACATTTTTTAAGACATCTTATTTGATGTCTTACCGGTTTTGTTATACATTCAGAGCAGGTAGTCTAAAGCAAAGAACAAAGGTGGCGCAATTTGAACTTTAACTTATACTTCACAGGTTGGTGCCTCAGTCAGCCTGCAAGAAAAGCAATTATTGCACTCGAGCTAACACCAGGAATCATGTTATAAAAAGGGGTCAGTGACATGCCATTTCATTGTAGAAAAGATTTGCAGTAAAAAAATAAACTAAAAAAAATTAATTTTCTTAAAAGCTCTATAATTTCACCTTCCTGACTGAAGAACCGTTCAAAAATAAATAAATAAAAAAATAACGCTAAAACACTGGCATGACATTAGCTGCTTGAAATCTTACCCTGAAGTAATTCTGGAATACAGTTATAACAAATGATTAAGCATCATTTTTTAACTCAAATAGCTCCTTTCTTCCTCTTGGAAATTAAATGCTCTCTCAACAAAGATTTTAACAATGTTAACTTCAAAACAAATACGAAGGATGATCTGTTCCTAAGCAATATTAATTTAAAGTAATCCTATATATTTTTGGTAGCTTCTGTTTTAACAGTGGCTGCTTTCATTCTTTGAAACTGTTGCTGTTCCCTTTGGAACAGGTAAATTGCTTCAGTGAGTGACAAGTTAGTCCTCTTGCTGGGAGACTGGAAGCTGTTCCCTCAATCAAAAGTAAGCTAGCTGGAAATAACTGATTTTATGCCTCACCGAGTTTGGTCTTGCCTGAATACAAGAGGACATTATCTTACCGCTTGCCACGGTAAGGGAAAAGGCCCTATGTGACTGCTGTGCAAAGCGCGCAGCCAGGACCGGGGCCGGCTGCTTAACGAGGGGAACCGGGAGAGGGGCAGAAATTGCCTTTCGGCAGCCTGCGTGTACAGCGGAGGCAGCGACTCCTCAAGACAGCAAAAAGCTTCGCTTCTGACAGCAGCATCACCCAGCCGCTCCCATGTCATGCTCCTGCCTTCCAAATTCTTGAATTGAAGCATGTATCGGAAAGATTCATAGATTACTGAAATACTTAACACAGTGCAAGATGAAAACAAGCAAACTCCCCAGCTTGTTCTTTTTTCTCATTTTCACTTGTTAATCAAAGTGAGGCTCGAAACACTAAATGAAGCCCTTCAAAAAATCCATTTGCTACTTCAGGCAAATGCTTATGCTTACCCAGATCTGTGCTGCTCATCCATAAAGCACTGCATTATTTATTAGGACAGTCTAATTAGCTTCTAACTTGTCCCGTGTTCAGCTTTAAGTGAAGCAAAGAAGCTAGAGAACTGCTAGAGACACATTTCAGCTCATGGAAAAGCAGCTGGGGAAGTTCTCATACAAATTCATCCACTGTGGGAAAAGAGAAGTTTAAGTCAGTAAATGCAGTATCAGACAGTGCTTGACCTTTGAAACTGTGTGTCAGCCTTGGTGGGAAAACAAACATACCACTTGCCATTAATGGGCATCTCTTCTACATGGGAACAACGGGCTATTGTGGCATAGAAAAAGTGATGTCCTCAACATCTTACACTAATCCTGCTTAACAAAAAAATAAAAGAAAAAAGAATTCAAACTGCAAAAAACTCAAAAACAATGCTGTAATTGTTTTATTTATTTTAAAATAAATTCATTATAACAACTTACTGAATTTTAATTTCTAGATCCTAGTACTTTCCAAGAATATGTGTCCCTGTAATATAAAAAGTTATAAACATATGCATATGATCTCCTAACAACTGTGAGGGTGAAATAAAAATAGCTAGGAATCAAGCGATCAAAGAGAACACGCTTTACACGAATGGCATAGCCAAACCAACCTATCTAAAAATAATGTTGTCCTCCAATCCTTTTCCTTTTCATATTTTAATCTGACATTTTGTAGCTATCACAAATGTTAATTTGATTTGCAGGATTAATTTAGAAACCAAAAACCACACAAAAACAGCTTAAGCTGAAAGAGCATAGGAATGAGAATCTTGTTCTAACTGTAATGTATGTACTGAAGCATGTTTAGACACCAAACTGACTCTTAAAATGCACTTACCACTATGGTAATGCCAGGATAACTAATTGAGTTGCATAAATAATCTCTCATTTTTAATAATGTTTTGTTTACCTGCATCTTGATAGAAAAACTACTTAAAAATCATCTTAACAACCAATATATCCCTGTTGTCTCGTCATAGGAAATAAAGTAGTTTACTTCTGAATTTAAAGATAAAATGTAAGGATCTCAAATGATTTGCTGCTTGTATAAATAATGGGATGCCTAGCTATTCAGGTTACATGATAGTTTATGTGTTTCCTCTAAAGTAACTGTATTAAGAAAAAAAATACCAGTAAGTGGCAGCTTAGCAACTGATTGTGTCATACTTTGTAACCACGGACAGTCCTATCTGCATAATCTAAAACAACCCTAAGTGACAGACTTATTCAGATCCCTCTAAATCAGGTTAGCTATAGGATGATATGCTTGTGCAACCACAGTTTCTGCAATAAATCCCAGAGTAAAAGAGGAAAGCTATGCCCAGCTTTTGCAATAGCTGAAAAGAGATCAGAGGAAAAAAAGTCCTCCTCCCTGCACAGCCGTGGCTCACTTAAGTACTGTTCTGTGCAGCCACAGGATCTGCAGCATTTTCTGTCAGAAGTTTCCTTGGTTGGCAATGCTCATTAAGAAGTTTTATGTCAAGACACTGATGTATTCCATCTGTTTTGAGCATACTGCCAGTACAAATCAGCTTAAAGCACATTTCTACACCCTTCACAAGATTAGAAGAATTCTCATTTGGTAGGAAAGCACCAGTTCTCACACAGCCCATGTTTCAGGGATGCAAAGCAACTCGGGAAAAAGGAGGGCTGATTTTGGAGCGCCAGCGAACAGCCGTCTGTGCACAACTCTGCAGCAATCATAAGGTCGAAGAGGGGATCTGCACATCCCATCTGCCAGCTAAGCTGAGCTTAAGGCAGTTTTTCTTTTCTGCCCGGAGGATCTGTGGTAGCTGGACTACTGTACTCCGTGAAGCCGGATTACATAAGGAGCCTCCAGAAGGGAGGTTACTTGCCAAGCTGGCACAGCTGTACAACTGTCAGATTTTTCTCCATTCACAAATCTAGTTACAGCACTCTACAACACTATAAAATCAAAATCTAGCATACACACATATCAATAAGCAAAATATCTGTTTTGAATTAAAACAAGTACCCCAACTATGATTTTACCTTTATACATTGTTCATTAAATCTAAACTGAAGTGAAACATGCAGAAAGAAACCCAAGTAGAATTGCTTGCTTTAGTTTGTATTTACTAAAGAAATCAGTTATTATTCTAAAGAGTGCCCAGACTTTACAAAAGGTAATGACTCTATCCTAAACAAGAGAGGACAAGGACTAATGTCCACATTTAATACAGAACTGTTTTCAGGGTCCGTTTTGAAGAACTATTCTTTTATTGAATGATTTTAAAGAATTATTGAAGATTAAATAAATTCCTATTGAGGTATTAGGAAGGGAGAAATGGGAACAGTTTTTTCTTGTATTACAAATTTTAAGGCCAATCAACATGCATGTGGGTGGATTAAAACAGAAGAATGTTCTCTATTATGCCTTCAGAAGAATAACCTGAAATCAAATATCCTGGATATAAGGGTCTCTGTTACAAGAAAAATGGGCATAGGGCATATGTGGGAGACAATGGTCTAAATTCTTATTTCTGTATTCCTGCATTTAAACAATTCATAAAGTTACAAGATTTTAAAAAGGAAGATATCCTGTCTGCCTCTGGTATTTCAGGTTCACTTACTCAGAATCATTTGATACATAAAAATAAACAGGAAAGATTCATTGCTTTATTCAATGTGAATATAGTAGGTCATTTAAATGGAAAGAAAGAGGCAAATACAGCTATGTGCCCACTTTCCACAGTCAGACAGAACAAGCAGTACATTCTATATTCTCCTACAGGCTGTTCATCTCTCAGCTCAGCATTTCATATAGACAATAACAGCAAAACTGCAGCCTGCGCTTCTGATAGTGTCGATCATGTCCTGTTTCATAAACAAGCAACTTAACTCATTTCAAGCATCTTTCAGTTAAACCCCTCCAGTATAGAAATTCCTTCAGGGGAAACCTCCATGTACCTACCACACAGCACTAACAGAACTCCAATTTATACTTCTAGAACAAACCACAAAGCGTAATAAGCTATTACTTTAAAAAATTCAGTACACTTCTCAACTCATCCTCTCCTTCTCAAAATGAGTTTTTCATGATTTTTTGCTTTAACAATTTTATTTCTTTTTTTTAATTGTCCTGATTAGTATATTCATCGTTATTTTTAAAAAGTCAATAATCTACAACACTTCTCATCTCGATGCAAGGAATTAATAGCAAAACAGAGTCATCAAGAGGCATCATTACCTTCCTTGTAGGGCCTTATATTGGAGTTTAAATAGTAGTTAGACATTGAGCTGACGGTCTGCACTTGAACAAATTCCACTGCAGGCAAAAGACTTAAGCTCTATAATATTTTTTTCTCATATTGTTGAAGTTATGTTTTTCCTATTCTTATATGCCATTTTGTGTGAAATACCTTGCAAAAGATCCCAATGGAAAACCTGTGTTTCTATCTACGTCTAAAATAAATACTAATCTCCTAATACCTGGAACAATGTTTTCATAAAGTGTTTGATGTCCATTGATACACTGTGAACAATACCGTGTCATGCCCTCAGCATAATTCAACACAAGTTTCTTGTAGCCTGCAGAACTATACTTATTTGCATTTGTTGTAAATCTGGCTAATTCTTTTCTTGGTGGTACAAGAAGCTGAGTGTGACTGCTGAAACTTGGAGCTGCATGAAATGTGGTGCCTATGCAGAAATTCAGGCAGACTGCATGAGAACAATTCTCCAACTAAAAACTACGCTGAACTTTAATACCAGATCAACATAAAACCGTCATTAGTGAAGTTTTACTAACTTATAACTTGATCCCAGTTGAAAGAGGGAGCAAGTGGGAGCAAAGACACAGAAAGCACCCGCGCTAATCCCACGCGGCAGGGAACTGCCCGGCGTACGGCACCTTTGCAGCAAACAGGCATGATGGAGCTGCCTGGGAATCCAAACACAAAAAAGGACTGGGGCTCAGGTCTTCCCTTCAGCCTGGTCTCTGAGAGGACAAAGAGGGCAGAATAGAGGCAGAGGACCTGCATCAGAAAGAGCCATCAAATACACCCAAGATGTCCAGCTTTTGAAGAAGAGTCGCTCGTGGAAAGCACTGGGTTCTCTCAATCCATCTAGAAAAAGGAAGACCTCAGCGTCGAGCCTCTCGAAGTAAAAAAACCATCTATGAGCACGAGCAAGGCAATCAGACTGTAGCAGAACTGGAGGCAGCAGCTGCCACCTCAGCTCACTCTCTTCTCATCTGTGGCTTTTAATGCTCTTCTGCCTGCCCTAAGGGGGGGGCAACCATCAAGAAAATTCACACCTGCAGGGAAGTCAGGTGCAGAGCTCATAAACCAAAGAAGCGGTGCCCAGATCCTGGCTTTCCGTGTGCACTGACATCGGAGCAGCACTCGGGCCGTTTCAGGCATTTCACCCACCTTGGTCACAGCACTAGCATTGGTCAGATCCACAGCAATCCTTTCAAAGCAAGCTTCTGCTTGGAAATAATATTGACTAGCATTCATGCCAGGGTTAGAAACTTGCTTTCTTTTGCCATTTCATAATTTCTTTAACAGACACTTGAGTAAATCAAGGGAAAGCAGGAGTCATATTTTTAGATTTGAATAAATGTGACAATTACTGCTTCCTTGGATTGATCGCATCCCTTTGATGTGAATTAACGGCTCTAAATAAAGGTTTAATCTTTGACCAGCTAGGACTAGAAATCTTGGAAACGTATGTTTCCCTGAGCTTGGCAGTAGTGACATGTAGAGTGGTGGGCTGGCAGCATAGTTTTATTCAGGCCCTCTGTGTCTGAGAATGACAAGCACAAATGGAGATGGAGAATAAAACTAGGATACACTGCAGAGACAACAAATAGAAAAATAACAGTGAAAAACTGTAAGGAAAGAAATTATTAGAAAGAAACTTACAGAAACAGAAATAATATATGCCTTGAATGGTTTGAAAAAACAAAACAGTTTGAGACTATAAAAGTGCTTCAAGAGAATATAAAATGCCGTAGGCATTAGAGAAGTCAATTATGCAACTGTCCCCATGCTTGTTCCATCTTTCCCTCCTTCCCAGTTCCCGTTTCTGCTCATGTAGCCTCCATTCGTCCACTGAATTATTTTATTATTGGGTATTTATTATTTTATTGGGTAGAATTTTTCTTGTATTTACTTGCTGTGTTAAGTGCAACAGTTCTATAGATTATGTAATATACATATACGTCTATGCACACATATCAAACTAGATGAAAATAATGTATGAAAAAACCACCATTTTTCCATTACAGAAATACCTTTTCAGCTCATTCCTGAATATGTCACTGACCGAAGCAGTTAACATAGATGCACTCCTTTATTTCTTCAGTCAGCTTAACAATTTGTGTGAACAATTTCAGCACTTTTTTTTTTTAATTTTGGAAAGAGGTATGGAATTAATTTACCCTCTTCATGGATAATGGCTATTCAGAACGCATTAACTCAGAAATTTTGACACATCTGCCATCAACTTATAGAAGAAAGGACTAGCTGTTTCTTCGTCTTATTTACCTCTTATTACTCTGATTATTCTCAGACTTTTTCAACAGCTGGTAATGACAATTAGTGAACATAATTTGCTATTAAGTTCTCTAGGGGTTGTGTTAATCCTGTTACTCAGCTGTGAGTTCTTCAAGCACATTCGCCGTGTAGCTTTAGTGATGGTGATTAGCATAGTGTAAAGTTGATTCCTGCCCAGATCAGTTTCTAAGAAGGTCTGGCAAGCCATCACAGGCAAGGAGAAACCTTCACCTAAGGAAGGCTCCTATTAAAATCAAAACAGTACAACCCTCCCCACACATATACTTAAAATTACATTTCAGCTTTTATATAAAAGAAATGTGTGATTATGCAGAGCAATTACCTACAATGGTTTCATTCCTAACAATTGTGCCATTATATGTATTTCTGCTACTGCACTATCAATAAAAAATTGTCCATTATAATTGAACTAAAAATGTGATCTTTTTACATCCTGTTCTGAAGTTGTCTTAGAAATCATTTGGGCCTCAATCAAAGTAAAACTAAATGACTATATTTAAGCAGTATTACAATTTAAAAGCTCATAAAGAAAGAATATCAAAATCATCTCTCTCTAGCATTTGTAATTCTCCTGCCAGACATGAAATCCCTAAAAGAAGTAGCATCCTTTTTTTAAACTCTAAAAATAAAAATCTAAACTATTTTTACAGAAATAAATGTTTCTTTTCTGATAGTAATGCAATACATTTTCCTCTGGTACAGAGGAATATATGGAGAGACGATAGTTAGCAAACTATCAAAGGATGAGCAAACCAGTTCATCTCACTGATATGTACAGGCTCACAAGACGGACAGGTTTTTTAGCAGAATGTAGACCACTTCTTCACAACTGCAGCAGGAAAGAGGCACCCAATGAATGTGCCACTCAAGGTGGAAGCTGTATCTATGTAAATATATGTCATTCCTATCTGTCGAAGTCCTTTGAGCAATGCAAAGTCTTAACTACACAAAATAAAACCCCTCATTCTTCATCATCTATTTGACCACATAGAAAATGTCTTGCCCATAATAAAAACCTGCCTCTAGAACCCAAGAAAACAAATTAAAAGGAAAGTAACATATGACCACAACGTTAATTTTTGGTGGCTCTTCCTTCTACAAGAAATCCTGTCCAAGAAGAAGCTCTGTACCTTATACCTTAGTCAAAAAAGAACACGGAAACCTGTGTCCTTAAAATCTTTTTATCTACTTTTTCTTATATCCTTGTTATTCCCTTGCTTATTTTTTGTGCCTGATTTGAAATTTTGTCTACTCAAAGAAAGGAACAGTTTTTGGCACCAACCTGTCTCTACAAATACCTAAACCTATTCTATCTTACCATAGGAATGACAAAGCATAACAGTTGGTTGCTGACAGGAAGGGACAAATTCTGCCTACAGAAATATAGCTACCTGAAATACAACTATGTGTACTATTTTCAGAGAAACTTAGACATGTATCTTAGCAAGAGAAAGATCTAAAAACTCAAACACTACCTTGAGAACTTGTACTTCAAGCACTTGCTGGAGATTTATAGGGAAAACGTAAAATGTACAGAATCTTCCCTCCACTTCCAGAACATCTGTTCTAGCACTCATAGCATAGATACGGCTAACTATGGATTGCAACTGGCAAAGCTAAACTATGACTGCAGTTAACAAAATACTGACACACACTGCATTTTAATTGCAAAGAGCTGAATAAACACAATCTGAGCCTAACTAGATGAGGAAAGTTTTGCATGTTCAATAATATGGGCTTGTGTAGTAAATATAGATCCATGTTTCCAATAAACAGTTAGTCACATTTTCTGGAAAAGAGGATGTGAAAAAAACAATGAATTTTTAAAGAAACTGAAGCTGTCGTCTTTTGCAACCAAAAAATTTCAAGGGAAGTCACAGCATTTACGCTTCTAACTCCCTCACTAGCATACCCAGAAGTCCTGGAATAACCTGCCTTGTAGCATGTGACTACAAAAAGTGTAATATGTTCATTTTATCAATAGGAAGATTAATACGTGATTTGCTGCCATTAAGCAGATACCTAGCCAGACAAAGGAGTTTTGATAGTTTGGGCTTTTTAATGACAGAAAAAAAACAGAGTATACCTCATAAGTAGCTGAGACATCCACATTTGAATTTCTGCAGCTTTCTGTCTTTAAATGGTTCCCTGTACAACTTATTTGCTGAATAGCAGCTAAAAATAAGCATGCCCAAGGTTTTCATCAGAACAGCAAAATTGTTAGACTTCAAGCTCTTCAGGGAGAGAATACTTCTCTTTGTGGTCTTGTATACCTCAACATACACCATACTAATGAATGAATATCTTCTGTATTTTGTCAAAGGTAAAATCCCTACATTTCAGAAAAGCTCTTTTCAAAAAGAAACTCCTGTCAACAGTCAGTCTGGTACTATGTGAAGAATAAGCCCTGGAGGCTGAAATTGTTATCTCAGGAGAAGTACTGAGAGAGGAGTGACATCAGTGAAAATAGCGTGGATTTCTGAAAGAGTAAAAAAGATCAGAGCCTGACACATTTATACATATATTCTTTCTACCCCTCATAAAATTGTGTATTTTCATTCTAGTCAGCAACTGCAATCACAACCTTAGCACACTTCCTATCACATTAGTAGCATGAAAGCAGCTCTGAGGCAGCAGTGACAGATGCATCATTAAAAACGTGAACTTCAGTGCTGGCCCCAAGCTGTCCCTGGGTTGTGGCACTACGGTTTTCTCTAATTGGTTATTCAGCTGCATTAAGATTTCTAGTACATCTGCAGCAAAGCAGGTGGGGAAATTAGTCACATAACTCCCATTAGCAGTTGTTCCAGGTTGCTTATTTACAGCAAAACCCTTTTTCTGCATCAAGGAAGGAAGAAAGGAAGAAAGGAGCCTCCTCTCCCCCTTACAGCCTAATTACTGACTCCAGTCTAACCAGGACAGTAGTCTTGTACATCTCTTTAAGAAATCATCCATTGCATGATCCTAATGCATCTAGACCAGCATTTGAGGTCATACTTTTCCTAATCTTTCTGTACACTTCCCAGTAAAATAGCATTACCATCATCAATGGATTTTTGTATGTGGAAGCTATGCAGGACATAATAATTTAATATTTTGCAACCTAACAAGGAATCTTTAAAATATCTTGGGCTGTAGTTATTCTCATGGTTATTTTGTAGGCGTTCATTCTCATTAGTACTGACTTCAGAATAATAGGTATAAGAATGTAAAAGAATTCCAATGTATTTCAGACGCATTTCTCAGAAGTATAGATTTGCAGGGAAAAAAATGGCCGAAAGGCTGTAGAATTCATGCCTTACACAACTGTTTCACAAAATGATCACATTTGGTAAAGAATGGGCTACTCGCTAATATGCTCTACTGTTACTAGAAAAACCTGTGGATTTTAAATACATTAAAATTTAACAACCAAGAATAGGTTTTCCAAAGCATTCCTTGTGAGTTAAGATCCCTTCCACAAGCAGAAATATAAGCAAACAAACAAACAAAAACACAGCTGGCAAAAGTTTTAAGAGTCAGAAAAAGCCCTATGCATGCATTACCAGGTGAATTTCCAAGCCAAATTATGGTACCAATTACCAATTTTAAAGAATTTCTTCAGTTTAAAGCTGTACCTTTTAATGCTGTTTTTGACAAGCAATAAAATTATGATGTCCAAAATCCCACAGAATATTTACTTCATTTTCTGACAAGGCCCACTTTATTCTTCTACGATCTCAACTTTACAATCTGTTGAAACAGTTGCATGTATTTGTACTGATCTTGAAGACAACTGAAGAAATCCTATCATACATTAAGTCACAGATGTTTTATGCAATTTCACCATATCTCAACTTCTTAATGACAGGGTGTACAATTCTATAGCAAGCTCCTCAAACTTTCGCTTGATCTTAAACATACGCTTTAGCCATTGCTACCTCTTGAATTTCAGGTAGTCATTTTACTATTATAATCTTTGATTAGTCAAGACCTGAGCACTTAATAGTTGATTTCTTTCATATAAACTACGAAATGGTCTAACATCAGTAGATAGTTCCCTGGGCATATATGGTTCCGAATCAAGGATCTGTGCAATTTTTTCTGATCTAAATCTTTCCGCCTCAGTTTGGCTGAAGAGTTGAGCTGCTTGTACTTCTACTGTGGGGAGATTAACTTAATGACCCACTAGAGTTAAGAGGTCTAGTGCTAATGTCAGTGCTATGGAGTTAGGGCCAGGGTAAAACTAAAGAAAAAAAAAGTAAAAACTAAACGCAACCAAAGGCTGTACATAAACCGCTGAGATTGTTTGAAAACTATTCTATACCTGGCTCAAGCCAGTCTCAGTCTTCTGAAATTAACATTATAGTCCCAGGCTTACTGTTCTGTCTTTGCAAACAGCTCCATCTGAAATGCAAATAAGAAAAATGTATATCACTATCTATTTTCATTTCTGTATTTTTCCCATAAGATATATAGGTACCTCTGAAATCAATACTCTTTTTCCTTCCCCTCTACCCTCAGTTTAAACTGAAGCATTCAAATTCTGCAGGTGAGGATTTACATGGTTACAGACTGGAGTTTGGATTCAGGTGGAGTTTGTATTTAGTCCCTGAACTCCTATCAAATTTACTGAAAGTAGGAGGTCTACAAAAATGACTAGATGGCGCAAGAAACAGGCTTTTCTGAGAATTCCCCCTCCCCCCTTTTAAAATTTTATGTCTAATAATACTATGAGAACTCTCGCTTGTGTCAGTATAGGTGGAATACATACAGATGAAAAAAAGTCATGAATAGTGAGTGTGGAAAGCTAGGAGGAAGAGAGGAAAGAATGAACCAAAACTCTTAATAGTAAACACCTCCAAAACAGCTGGATGTATCCAGAATTTAGATTCAGAGCAGCAACCATTCTTACTGTATTTTCTGAGCCATGTGCTTTGAAATCAGAAGCAAACATCCTTGAAAAGAGCAGCAAAATTTCATGGCTTAAGCCTAATTTCAGAATGCTTTATTTCAGTTTAGTGCTAGAAGCTAGTCAAAATTAATAGTACTTTTTGCTCATGGCAATTTTTAAAAATTATTTTATGAGTAAATTTGTTCCAAATAAGTTTCCCTGTTGGGGATAGGAAGACATTTTTCTCCACACAAGAAACATTTTTCTCATCTTTCTGGTGGTCCCAACAGTTAAAAAAGACAGATACAAAAAAGTTGTAGAAGAATATATACATTTCTCTCCCAGTGAAATACCATCTTTTTTCCCCAAGTACTGACAGCTAGTCAGTTCTTTCAAGAACAGCATGAAATGTGTAAAGGCAAGAAAAAACAACATAGAGTGAAAAGTACTGATTAACTTGGGGTGGTTCACTGAGTCACAATGTGGTTCTCCACTGTGCTGTCTCTAAGAATCTTAAATCATCTTTCCCTTCCAGAAGTACCCAGAATAATTTGATCCTTCCAAGGATCTGATTCCTTTAACCCAAAGTTAAAAGGTTAAAAAGTTTCTTACAGTTAAAAGATCTTGACATATGGTGTTTTTAATGTAAAATGTAATTTAGCAGTCTAGCTATACATTACTAAACAGCTGCAATTACTTTTTCCTTTTTAAGATAATCAGACATAGATACTACTCCAAAAATATCTCTACAGGTTTATACAAGGATAACACTTTCTACCTACTTCCTGTTTTTATTACTGATTCTGGTTTTATTGGCTCAACGATGGTTGCCTAGTCATTTAACTTCCCTCCATATACCTTGCTTTTTTCCCTATATACTTACTGAACTAACACTGCATATCCATTGCATTTCAGAGAAAATCCTGTGGAGCAACATATTTCTCCTACCCTTTTGTACTGCATGACTTCCTCTTCATCAGAAGAGCAGTAACAAGAGAACATTTTCATCACATTAATGTATATCAGGAGATAACGGTACCATGCCATCATGGTATATTTATGCAGTTAAAGGCACAAAGCTGCAGCCATCTAAATTGCTCATTAGAACAGTTAATTCACTTATTTCACCAGAGTCTCTAATACAAGACTCCAGGTTCAACAACTACTCTCTAGCAGCAGGTCGAGGAGCATGGTATAGAAATTAAGAACTGGGCATACTGTTAAGCCACTCTATGGCTTAACTAATCCACTCTTGTATCTTGCTTATATCAGAAGCTATTACAACCAGGGTCCTTGAAGCGTCACCACACAGAAACAGCGCTCCCTCAAAAATGAAACACTGACAAAGTTCCATTGCATCTTTCACACATACACCATGCCTGCATTTTCCCTCCCCCCTCCCTCCTCCTTAATATCAAGCATCCTTATATTTTGGAAACTAACATCATAGTAACTGTGTCCCCATAACTTCCGCATTTATCAGGTTTTCTTCTTATCAGTAACTGTCCCTCTGTTTTCCCCACTTTCTAGAAAGTCTCTCTCTGGTTCATTTTGCTTCCTCTCTTTTCCAGGCATTTAAGTTTTGAGGAGCTTAATGCCAGCATCTTTGTTTCATCTGCTGAGTGCAAATGATCTGTTATTTTTAACCATATACTTCTGTCAATATATCTCTTTGTATTTCTGTTAGTTGTTCAAGTCAATATAACGTAAGACAGAAAGAAGCGACAGCAGTCTCTTTGAGCATCTCCACCTACTTTCCTGCAAGTTATAGTGGATCTTTAATAGCTTTTCCCACTTTCCCTTTAATAGTTTTTCTTCCCCCATCCAGCATCCAATCCCTTCCCATTCAGCCCTTGCAGACTGAGCCTTGCAAGCCCATGGCATCTCACCCTCACTGAGCTTTGAGTCTAAGTCTCTAAACATGTGCTTGCATATGTGTGTATTTTATATATATATATATATATATGTATGTATGTATGTATGTATAAATACACACATACACACACATACCTACACATACAAACATGTGTGTGTGTACAAATATATACACAAGCATATATATCTATGCATATATACACATACATATGTGTGCGTGTACCCATACACATAAAGATGTTTGCTTACTGTCATAAGCCTTACTGGTAATCCTCAAAGCAATCTTTTCTTTTCTTTTCTTTTTTTTTAATGTTTTCATATAAAAAACAAGTCTGTGCTTTTGCTCCAATAATAGTGCAAAAAAGTCACAGTAGTAACCATGTAAGAAACAACGTTAATAAACTTGGCCTTAAGATTTTACTTTTTTCCATCTTTCTTCCATGTAAAGGAAGAAATCTAGTCATCTCAAGATCAAAGCTCTAAGAAATCAGCAGATTCATTCTGTACAGTGCTGCAGCACCATCGTACAGCACTTCAGTGTCTTACTGTCCTCACGTGTTTAACTCACCTGTTCTCCAGGTCCTGCTTAAAATGCTTCGCTCATCTACCACTGCAGTAAATAAATTTGTGTTTATTTACTTATACTGAAAACACACTGAAGCCCTGATTTTTAAGACAGAATTGATACATACACAGGGATCCTATGCTGTCCTATTATTCTTGTAACTTAAATGCCCAGCTCTGCAGCTCTTCCTCATATGTCAAGTATTACCTCTTACTGTGCATCTAGTTTTACTGATTTCAGCAGGCATGCTCACCTGGAAATCAGGCCCTAAAATAAAGTAACACTAATTAGACCCAATGCTAAAGAATAAATAGATTTTCTGAAGTTAGCTGTCATTAGCTATACTGGGAGAGAGAAATGACAAATCATTGTCGTGGGAATATGCCATTAAAGTACAAAAATATTAAATTAAATATTGTTGTGCTTTGGTAAATGTCAACAACTACCTCAGTGGGAGAGTGACAGGCCTCTGGCAGAGGAATTCACCATAAAAGAACAGATTTCAAAAAGAATCTTTAAAAGGAATTGTCAACAGAAATCACAAAAGATGACAGAAAAGGGATTAGGAACAGCCTTTAAGAAACCTGCCATCCTAGGAAATCAATAGGAAATCGTTAACTAACAAATGATAGCATCTGCTATCATGGAATTTAGTGTTATAATATAGTCTACTTTCCTGACTTTGTCAGAAACAAAGATATTTAGCACTTTGGAGAGACATGGGAGTGATGTTAAGGAAGATGGAGCATAGTGCAGTTAATAGAAAACAACTTTCTATACAAAAGCATCTCAGAACTTCATCATTTCAAAGAAAAAGACAATACTACAATTCTAAGCTTTATCATTACTATCAGATGCTTTAACAGTATCAGTGCAGTCTGTTTGGATCCTGTTTTGTGTCAGACTCTGTACAGATAATAATACATGTATGTTCATCTCACATATCCAGTTTTGACAATGTGCATTATCCAAATCAGGTATCTAAGGAAGTACTAGTAAAACAAAAATATATGCTGAAAGCATTTTCTAGCTTTCTCTGTTGTTCTAGTAGCACATCACTTTGTTACTATGAATAGAATAATTCAAAATTGTGAGCAGAAATTCTGTATCTTCCATAGAATTTATTCCATTAGTTCAAATAAGAGCTCAAAGCTAATTCTTTAAGGTACTGAAGCCTCAACAGAGCATCAGCTTTCTGGACCTTGTTATCCTCTTTTTCAGAATGTAAATCTACAGTCACATCCATAAATCTATAGAATTTACTAAGCTTGACTCTAATAACCTGTATCTACATAATGAATTTCTGGCTCATCATTTTTACCCAAAGTCTATTTGTGTCTAACTTTCTGCACTAGTCAGCAAAACTGACTTGTACAAACCTATTATTAGTTGAAAGAAAAACCAATTACTAAAACTGCTTAACCAAAAATAAATTCTTAAGAGGTATATCTTAATAGTGCAATTATTTTCCACGTAATAGTATCTATAAGCCATACACTTTTGTGTCATGCATTTTTATAAGACAGTGCTCTATTCTGATCACACACTTACATATCAGAACCAGCACAACAAAGAGAAAGACAGAGTGAGAAAATGAGAGAGTTTATGCCTCCAAACAGAAGTATCTTCTCATCTTCACTAAAATTGCCAGTCTGTTCATGCACATACATTCACACCAAAATGCAGTAGTACTAGAAAAACAAACTAAAAAAGAAAAAGATTTGGTGTAGGTGCATCCACCTATTACAATACCAATTGGTATTGTTATTGCAATACCAATAATTTATTTTGATATATCAATAATTTATTTTCAAATCACAGATCCAAGGCTGTTCATGCACCAATACCGAATTAGGTATTTAGTTTTCAGCTTAGCTAGCAGATCTTGTGACTCTGCCAGCTAAAGATGGTAACAAGCATTAGTTTTCACCCATCAGCTAACAGGTATCAGGTATACAGTTCTACCAACGCAATTACCTAATCCACCTCATTTAAAATGATCTAATTGTTATGTGCCTTCATTAATGGTATAGATTAACCCAAGGAAGTTTCCTCTTATTAAAAGAGAAAGTAGTTTGGTGATACTTTCCACTGGCAAAACTGCAGGGACAGTGTCCAAGAGACAAAGCACAGTAAGGGCAATACCCTCAGTACCAATACCAACCCTTGCAGCTGTTTGCAAAATGGGTATCTATATGCCACCTTACGGAAGTGCAAATAACTCTTTTTACTCAGTTTAAAGGTAACCTAGGACAGTTTCCTCTTATTTCCTTAGACCATCTATTCTGTTGGCAAGTACAAAGAATGAGCTGAGACAATCAGATGAAAAGGGTCATAGTGATAGTCTGTTGTATTACAAAATACATATCCTATACACAGGACCTCATAAAAGGAATGTCACTCTAAATGAAAGATATCTTCAACTAAATGGTATTGTAATAGCTAATTTGGCAGACATATGGTTTTAATGAATCTGGAAGAAAAATCCTTATCTACTGATGTAGCTGAAAACCATGAGCTTAGAAATAAGTAATTAATCTGAAATGAGATTTGTTACATATATCCATACAAAGTGATTGCTAAAGATTTCTACTTCTTTAACCCTTTATTACTTCTTTTACACCAGTTTTCTTAGTGATGCCTTATAATGGTTATATCACAACGTCAGCGTAATTATCGAATGGTAAAGCCTTGAAAAATGCCCTGGTTTCTAAGGTAGCACACTGATCCTGGTTTTAATTTTCTCTGTTTTGTTTCCTTATAATCACTTTGCTGAATGACACCTTTTCGTGCCTTGCCAAATTTCAGAAGCTTATTGCTAATTACAGCATTCTTCACGATGAGAAGTGAATTTGCACTCTTCAAACTACTGTCATATGTTTTAAGATGGAAGGATCAAAAGTTATTTCCAGCTCATTACCTAAATAGAAGTTCAACCCAAAATGAGAAGAAAACAGGAAAAGGAAAAAAGAAAAAAACACATTCCTCGTTCACAGTGTTGGGTCAAGCTAGAACACCCCAACAAGGCTCTGTGACAAATACTGTCCACCCAATCTGCACGCTAAGAGAACTAATGATAATAAAGCTGTCAGATCTATAAAAATTTAGAAAATAAACCCCTTATGCTGCCTGTCTTTGATCCACATATCTGACAAAATAGCAGCATTATCACTTAAGTGAAATTTGTGCAAATAATGAAACATCTCTGCTTCTATAGCTTATCTACTCTGGGAAATGCAACCCAAACAGTTCCTAGCTGCCCTTGAACGCAAGGGCCAGAGAAGCGTTATCCCTTTGAATTGCAGCTTGGCTCATAATATTAACAATATGGATGTTCTCTGAAAAAATAAGATTTTAAAAGGCTAGTTCAATGAATGTTAGACTGTCTCCTGATTTTTGAGTAAATCTAAACACACTCTGTGGGAAAACAGAAAAAGAATTTAAAGTTTCAATGTCTCAGGCATGTTTAGATAGAGATTTGAAAGTTAAGCTAAATGTTCTCAGCTGATCATTTTCATTATAGGATAGGATGAGGCTTTCCTCATCGATCTCCCCAACCTATATACACACATTCAGGATAAAGCGAGAAGGCAAAAGTTCCTCCTACTTACTTTGACAGACGACTAATATGCCAAGCTACTCTAAAAAAATGTGAAAATACTTGGTGGAAGAGGATGTGTACAACCATCTTCCCATAAAATTCCCTGCTAGAACACTACTCAGATAAACACCTGACTTCAACAACAAGGCTTTAGACTTCAATGGGGGCTGGAGAGGAGAGTTCTGATCTCTCTGCATTGCCATATGTATTAACAGGGACCTAAAGGTGGTTCCAGCTCACACCCAACTGTAACTGCAACCAAGGCAGAATAAGAAAAAAAGAATCGTGAGGCTCATCTCCTGCTCTTACATCACATATACAAAAATATTAGCATAAACCTCTGACTTTTTTGTACAAGCCTAAAGGCTGGTTTGAATGGTCAGATTCCAGTCTATTCTGCACCTCTGTGTGAAGCAGCATCCCTTGACAAGGTCCATAATGGGACAACGGACCAGTGCATAGGAGACAGCTTACCCTAAGCATCCAAAAACATCTAGTTCACACCCACATACGTCCAGTTTCCCTTTACTGTAAGACACATTTAGACATCTCAACCACTTGTTTGTTTAGCCTCTTCTAAGAACGCTTCTGGGAAGAGGGTTTCATAGTATGCAATCTTTTCCCAATTCCCATGTGCCCTTAGAGTTAGGAAATCTTTCTTAGTAACTGAGTCTGTTCAGCTGATTTTTTTCTAATCTTACCTTTGCTTGACAGGGAAAACAATTGTCTCCAGGTCTTCATCTTTTTTTAATAACAAATATTTAGTATTTTCTTTCAATTTTTCCTCGAAGTTCATGTCTCCTATAATTCTTGTAATTCCTACTGCTGCCTGCTGAAATCTTTTTATATCTTTCTTATACTACAGTGTTCAGAAGTTCGTGCAGTTGTCCTGACAAGGCGTTGTCAGCACAGAAGAAAAAAATTACTTCCCTCCTGGAATTTCTATTAACGTATACGAGAGTATCTACCTTTCTTTTGCAGCTCTTTCATATTCTCAACTAACACTCCGGATGTGGTCTAGTATAACCTCTGAAATGCTGTCTAGTCAAATTTTCACCATCATCTGCTTGGCTTCCTAAGTGCAACATTTTGCACTGGTCTTTTCAGAATTTCATCTTAATTTCAGGACATTTTCCAAATCATTAAGTACATTTTGAGCTATAATCTAAGACTTAAATGAAATGAATAAACTGCATTACACTTAGGAGAGACCTCTGATTTCATGTATTTTACTTTTTTTCTCCATTTGACAACAAGCAATCAGTGTCTGAGTATCATTTTCCAATTGTTTACTAACCTTTAGAGTGATTCAATCATGGTCATATTTCCCAGCTTCCTTCTACTACAATATCAACAAATAACATTTTGAACACATATTATTACGAGCCAGCCTTAATTAGAATAACTTTTGTTTTCAGTATCTGCAACTGTGCATGATCATGTTTATGCATGTGAGTTATTTCAAGCTTTTAACGTGATTCTCAGCTAAGTAAGGGTTTCAAACAAGCAACACCATTGATTCCTAAATGATGCATAACTTGAGAGGCTTGTTAAGGACACTGAGGCAAATCACTATCCCACTAGCGTCAGGGGCATAACAGTTTAACCCTCCAGATTCAGCAAAACAAATTATGTAACACAATGAGACAAATGTCATCCAACATTTTCAATGATGACAGATCAGAGACAATTATACAAGTTTGTTAAAACTGGCTGCCTCTACTGCTCGGACTGCATAGAACAAGACAGACAAGTCAGAAATAAGACAGTAAAGAGAGAGATGGAGAAAATCAGAATAAAATATCTATAAGCACTGCAGAGTATTCTTCTTTTATCTTCTATTTCAAACTGAATAGCTTCATGGGCTCTTCTGGTTGTCTCTATGTTAAAATATGATAGCAATGATTGGCAAGTACTGTCCATATTCTTTGTGTACCCATTAGGCAGAAGATGAGGAATCTTTTTTTTCTTTTTTTAAAAAAAACTTTGCAAATAAATTCAATGCATAAAAGGACCTTTGCCTCAGAAAAAGGTAAATAAAAAAAGACTCAGTTTTAATTCAATCATGGATCCCAAAACCTGGCTCGTTTCCAACAGTTTATCTGAACTGGCAGACTCCTTATAAGCCTTTAAAGCTGGATTAAAATTCTGGTCCTTCTCCAAAATACACTGAAAGCACTCCTGTTGATTTCAGTGTGATTTAAACAAAGCCTCCCTGGATATAAATAGCTGTCATCCCCTCCAGTAATGCCAGAAATTAAGAGGCAAAATGTATAGCTTTTTGTATCTTTTATGTTTATATAAAAGTGCAGGGTCTGACAATACTTTGAACTGGTTAATTAAGTTGAATTTTATTTAGCACATTTCATTGTATCATACATTTTTCCTTCTTGCTACAGTTTAGACACTTACGGAATTAGCAGAAAGACTCAGAATGATTTCAACTGATTTTGCACTGTATCAGAACTGAATCAACAGCCCACAATACTGTCATTCTCTCATTATTTGCCCCTTTTCAGACAGCACTGTGTCTTCAGGGAAGGAACAGAAGAAGAAAGCTCAGTTCCACTTCTGGAATGGCTGTCATAAGGGCCATCCCCTAAACTTCCCATCCTAGTTCCCCATCCATAACCTGGTGTTAAATGCAGCTTCCTTGCACTGGAAAATCTGTCCTAATCCTCCAATATTTGCTATCTACCTCTGTTGTCCCAGGATCCTTCTCCTTTATTAAGCCACCATCAGTGGTTTAATGTAGACCTTAATGGAGAAATACAGTAAATAATATGGGGAGAGATAAAGAAAAAAAATAGAGCTAATGTTTGAACAATTTAATATATTTCAGTAAATGGAAAGACTGCTCATGCAGTATTTCCTTCTTCATGAAAAGCAAAAACTCCGTAATCTCTCATTTTTCAATGGATTTTTAAAAAACAGCCCAGAAGAGCCCAGCTAAACTAGGCTGAACAAGTCTGTCTAGTCCATTGTCTTCTGTTTGATCGGTAGAAGTAGTAGATAATTGAGGAACAAGAATAAGAAATAAGGTCTTTCTCTGGTACATCCACATACCCTCAAGCCAGTCAATAATTAAGGACTTACGCATCTAGTGATTTCACTCAGGCAGTAATGTTTAATCATCGCCATGCCAACAGAATAGATCTGCCCAACATTACTGCAGAGTACATTTCCTCCTTTACTACAGCCTGCATCTCTCTATCATCATGTTTCTTCGAGTTCCAAGTTCTAGTCCTTTTCCAGTTCCTTGTATGTAAATTGTTTCATAGATATAACCATCTTCGTCTCTTCCATCATACATTTTCCAGTTCTTTGTGTTGTTTTTGAAATGGAGAATCAAAATGGCACACCTTATTCAAAAGCAGGGCATACTGTTAGCTTACACACAGCCATTTTTTTAATGGCACTCTCAATTCCCTTCTCAGTAATTCCATATGCTTTATTGCCTTTTGACCACCACTGAGGTTTGAACAGATGTCTTCAGAGAACTATCCATCAGCCCACTATTTCTTTCTTCTGTACCAATAGCTAGTTTAGAGCCCATGACTGTATATGCACAACTAGCATTATTTTTCCCAATGTGTATTACTTTGCATTTATCACCCCTTCAGTTCTCTTCTACCACCTTAAGCTTCCAAACGCCATGTTCACAGACTGAGCATGACACAGCATGGAGCTGACTCAGCTCAAGAAGCTGGTGTCTGGGCTCCAGGGCTGCAAATCTCAAGTTTAGATTGTTCTCAGGAAGAACTGTGTTTTACCAACCATGGCAGATTCTTTCCACACAGAACAGTGTTGAAGAGAATAGAAAGAAAAAAAAGTCAGAAGATGAAGCAAGAGGAAAAACAACTGTATGCTTTCTTTCAAATGTTTTAAAATTGATCCTTCTAGCCTGTATATATTCTCTCAATTTCATTTCAAGGAAAAATATTGAAATTACATATTTAGAAAAATAAACAGAATGGCCATAAGTCTGTGGAAAAGAATAATTCCATACATCAAAAAAGTCAGTTCATGATGCTACAACACCACAGGTGCTTGTAGCAGATGTACCGTATTTCTTTAGTAAGACTTTAAAAGCCCTGCATATTTCTGCTGTTATAAACGCGTATGTTATTTATACTCCTTCTACAGATTCTATTTGCATAGCTATAGAGCACTGCTTTATTTGGCTTAGGTATTAACAATTTCCTGTATCTTCCCACAAGTCTATCACAAACTTATTGGAAATGGAGAAGTATTGTTCCATCAGGGTGCACACGCATATCCCAGGATCTACAGTTTCTCTGGAAGCAGAACAGGTAACATGATCTTCAGAAACCCTTTTGATATTTCTACTACCTTTTATATCGCAGCAGCAAAAAACCACAGGGTAACTCAAAGAGCAACCCTGAGCAATTCCCTGCTCAGGGAAGTCACAGGGTAACTCACCTCCCAGACCGAATGAGACAATCCTAATGCCTACTCCCTCTGCCCCTAAACATCACACAATTTTCTGCCTTGCCAGAACACCATACTAAAGATGACAGTTCAGGAATTTAAGCTACAGAGAGGTATCAAATGTAATGGTACACTGGGTACACAAGCCACAGGAAAGAACTACTCAATTTTGCCACAGTCCAGAGGGTAACTTTACCCCCGTGTCCTTACGCACGCAACGAAGGAAGCGACAGACTCATTCCAGAATCAAAGTGAAGCCTGCCGTTTGACTATCTTAGCCCAAAAGTAACTTCCTGCTGTGTTTTATTCAGGCTGACTTATTGAGGGGCAATTTTTCAGTGTGGCTCTTCAAAAGAATAAAACTCACTTCTCCCATGTATATATGGTCTTTCTTTTCCTATATTTTTTTTCCTCCATTGTGATAAGAAAACTAATCAAAATAGTCAGCTTCTTCAAAGGGAACAATAAAAAAGTTCTGAACTGTTGACTGCAAATCTTGATGTCAAAAAATTTTTTCAAATGCATTAAAAGGAGCATGATGGCTGGTGGCTTTCAGGGCAGAGAATACCAACTAAAAATTACCATCCAGTAATGCCATTAGCCCACACAATACTCCTCACTGAGCTCTATAAAAGCATGACTTGAGTGAGAGTACACATTCTTCCACAGTTCCAAAAACATACGTACGGCAACTAAGAGCCTAAGAGGAAACCGTACGCGATTGTTAGAACCTAAGCACCTTACAGAAAAAGTCTGCACAAATAAGTCAGTTATCTTTTTGACTTGAGTTTCATTTCTCTGTTACTGTATTTCTGTATTCTTTATACACAGAAGCATGCAAGAATCTCCTTAGCATATTTTAATCACTGCAACTATAGCATGTGCCTTTACATTCCCTTCATACTCCTGGAGGAAGAAATTTGCTAGAAATTCAGTGCTATCCAGCAGCATTCAATCTATGGAAAAGAGAATTACCTACCACACATGGCCAGATTAAGGCCCAGTTCTGCTGTCCTCATGCATGCAAACTCTCAGTGAAATCAGAAAAGAATTTTTTACTATATTAGCACACACAAGCACTAGAGCAGTAAATTGATTATAATAACTAGGAAAAAGTTAAAAGTTATCCTAGATCTAGGTTTATTTGAAAGAATGGAAAACTGCAGTCACAAATTGTAAGCAAAACATTAAAATATTCCTTAAAAAAATCAGGGAAGGAAGGCTTTCTTCCTGCTCACCAAAAAACCAGGCAACCTGTTTTGCTCTACATGCAGTCTGTAACACGCACAATTACTAATGGCTGGTGAGCACTTCCAAATTCACCCTAATTTTTTACTAGTATCAAAGAATTACTGAAGTGAAAAGGAAGAGATTAAACTAAAAATTAAGTTAATCCATCACTCTTTATGAGCCATGAAAAAGTCTATACAGTGAATAAATCTTTGTGTGAGAGACTACTGCTGCTGAAAACTCTTCATGCTTGACATACATGAACACCTTAAAATGTGTGAGTTGTCCTGTTGACACTTTGCTGCTCTGATTAAATTTATTGCCGTGCCGCATAAAATATAAAATGATAGTATGTTGCCATTAGGCTTCAAAAGTACATTTGCTGTACAAACAGGTAAGAAATTTACTTTAAAAAATTACCTAAATGTATTATTATTGCACCTGAGCTCTGTGTAACAGTAACAGGTTTGAAGAAGTACGGTCATTAGCACTACTAACATACATCAGTAATTAGCAATTACAACACTCTCTTCAGGATCAAAACGTTTTATAAATGTCAAGAAAGATGTTATTTCAGACACAGAAAAAGGACTTCATTCTTTTTTCCTATGTAGTTCAAACAAACTACCCAACAGATGAAGTCTCACAGTATTACTGAGAGTTAGGTATACGGCATTTACAAATAGCAGTCAAAGCGCCTTACAAAGGCCGCGGGTGGAATCACTGCAGGAGCGGGATCCGAGTTCAGGCTTCCTCCACCTCAGCGCCGAAGCTAAAGCTGCAGGCGACCCACCTACATTCTTACTAAAACTACGCCTTGCTTTTCCTGAGAATGTGATCAAAAATCTGCATGCAGCTAAGCATCACTCACAGCGCATACGACCTGTAATGCTGCCAGGGCTGATAAACATGGAATATGTTATGAATCTTCTCCTGCACACAGGAAGCAGGGACACAACTGGCTTCATGCCCAGGTCCAAGCTGCACGCTTTTAAACATTGGTGATTCTTGACAGAATCACGGCATCTTGATGACACATTTAACAGTTATCAGAACAGACAAATTTCCTAAGAAAACCATGGCGAGTGCTCCTTTCAGGAGAGCGATCGCCAGTCCCCTCTGTTGAAGACCCATTAGCATGTATTTTAGTATAGCAACATGGGCTTAATCAGCAACTTTGGTGACTGTGGATTTTGTCCTGGAGCGTACTGAGTATCTTCAACTCCTCATAAGGCCAGCTGCAGCCCGGATTCTTTCAAGTGTTGCTCAGCACCCGGCAGTTTGCGCCCAGTGAGACGAGGAGTTTCCGGCAGTATCACCATCTACAGTCTTAGCAAGACTGCTACTGTGTGTGTGAGTTTTAGATGAATACTATCACTTCCACGGAAACACTGAGGTAAACTTCTGAACTGAACTACCAGAGTTACAGAGAGCTCTTGTCTATTCCAAAAAAAAAAAAACAAAAAAAAACCCTATGCTCTTTGTATGCACGATTAGTTTTATTCCCCTCAAACACAGAGCAAAAAAAAAAAAAAAAAAACCAACCTTCCTAAAAAGGCACATGTTTGTTTGTCAAGACTGCAAGATAAAAATTACTCATTTTCCTAAAAACAGGTGTGAGCTTTGTGCTCTTATTTATCAGAGAGAAGTGGGAAAATGTTCTTCCTTAAATGAGTTGTTTTGCACAGAGACGTGGAAGTTAACTTTAGCCAAAGCAAATCAGCTTTCTAACAGCACTTGGCTCCAACGAGTGCCTCACACGCAGAAGAGGTAAAGCACCGTTACGATGCTGCTCCCGGCCTGTCTAGGAAGGAGGATGGATACTGGAAGAGGAGCCTTGACGTTTCCCTGACCTCTCTGTCAGGACTTCCCAAGCTAACATACCCCAGCACCAGCCGGGGGATAAGCGTTGTTCAGATTGGCATCACAGACAGATGTTAAGGTAAACTCTGCACCTCCTGAATCAACACATGGTGACGCTGTAACTGTCCCTCCCCTAACACATTCAGACAGCTTTGAGGTGATCCGTCTCAGACATTTTTAGCAAGCAAGAAAAAGAAACTGTCAGCTTCTTTTTGTGAACTCTAAACAGATGATTCAGAGCAATACGAGGAAACTCGCACTTTCCACACTCTCCGATACAGCAACTATCTAGTTTGCTGGTATGAGATTCACCCCTGGCAAACAAAGAGGAGGAAGAACTGGAAAGAAACAGGGCATGCATTTACCAGCTTTAGAGTCCTTCCTGTCTTTAAAAAGGCTGCCAGATAGCTTGTAAGTACATTTGCCAGCAGTTCCTGCCAAGAAGTATTCTTTGACAAGAGCACCAAAATCTACATCTGTAGGTAGGCAGCATAACATCACCTTGCAAATGGAACAGAGCAGCATCTTCCCTTGACAAGACTGACCAGAGCCTCCTGGAGAGAGCCAGGTCCATCAGGGAACTTCTCTTCTTCCTCCCAACATGTATAGGAGCAATAGCCTGGCAGAGAGAGTGGAGTAAAGGGCAATTGCACACACATCATAAAAACACTGGCCTAGTTTTAATGTCATATAACTTTAGACTGATTGTAATATTGTCACTTTTTGTTATTCAGAACTTACAATTTATTAACTGTTTTTCAGTTAATAATTCAGAACTTGTAACTTACTATTATTCAGAAAAATGCAAGCCAGAAGTGTTTGAGTATAGATATGGGAAATTGCATCAGAGTGCTAGTAAATAACTGTTCTACTTTCTGCGACTATAGTGACTGTGCAAACTGACCCATCGTATCAAAGCCAAACAAGGCAGGAGCGCCCGACCAACCTTCTCTCGGAATTCTGAACCAGATTTTTTCTTTATAGCTCTCTGAAACATGCCCCGCAAAAGCTGAAAGGAAAGAAAGCATTAACATCTGCATTAAACACCACATTTCTTTGGCTTCCAAGAAGGTTGGCATAAGCAGATTTTAAATGAACCACTAACAGAAAATGATTGTCTTGACTACCTGATTTCTAGGTATACTAGTAAATTGTCCAGTTATGAGTTTAATGACTTTATTTTTTCAGAAAGTTCTTGCTGAGACTGCACTGCCAGAACTCAAGTCCCAGGTGCAACAGTTCAAGCTACAGGTCTAACAGCTCTAGCTGGATAGTTGCTGGTCTCAGGCCTTGGATACATTTTAAGAATATTATCTAGTTCTCTACATTTCTCAAAGATGATAACTTCCCATCATATATCATTCCAGATTTAATCTGTAAAAACACAAATTTATGATGTGCTTTTCTACTTTAGTAATTTAAATTTGTTCATTTATTGCACTTACTTCTTTAAAACATACACAGCCATTCCGAGCTAGGTGGGCTCGGCACAGGGACCAAAAGGACTGGGACACAGGCGATTTAAACTGTCTCTGTATGTGATTGATTTCAGGATTTAAGGGAAGTTGCATACACTGCTTATTAGGAGCCTCTGTAATTCCACAAGGTAACAGGGCATCTCAACATCACAAATGCAGGGAGTGCATTTTTCAAGCATGCACAGTTCAGCCACGTGGCAGCTGAGCAGCAGATCCTCTGCACAAATACAATTTATCTGCATGTGTTCAGCAGTAGCTTTTCCAGCAGCCTAAGCCAGAAAAGCAGCTAGTTGCAAGAAAAAATGGGAGGAAGAAGCCAAACAAACAAAAAACACATTCAATTTGCTTTTCATGCAGGTTTGATCATAAGAGAATTTTATTATATAGAGCATCTGAAAACCCTACCACTGGCTCACCATTTTAGCAGAGCATAACTTCAAATTGGGGCTGGAATGTGAGACTATTCCCTAAGGTAATGCTAAAGGGTTGAATGAATCTGTCAAAAGTTATTACAAACATCCTGACCACCACTTCTTTGAAACTATTATATCAAGGACTTTCAGGTAGAGGCATGGGACCTATTACTTTGGCCTATAGTTTTTTCAGGTTACATAAATCATGGGTAATTTCCAGATCTTCTGGGTGTAAAATTAAGTTGCACTAGGAGATCATTACAATTTATTACAGCACTCTGTGTTACCTCCCTCAGAATACAAAACACTATTTAGAGATCACAGAATCATAGAATCAGTAAGGTTGGAAGGAACCTCTGAAGATCATCTAGTCCAACCTTCTTGTATGCTCTGAAAATTATGGTATTTTTGAGGAACTACTTTGCTTCCTGTGCACCTTCACAATAACTAGTTTATTCTTCTCAATCCTATAGAGCCAAAGGTGAGGGAAAGCAAGTTAGTTATTCTATTCCATTTCTTACACCAATGTATTTTTCATTCAGGTCCAGTTAATAATTCCTGCCCCCTTCAGAAAACTACAGTAGTCTCATGTCTCTCTATTTATTATCACATTTTAGTATTATACTAATTTTTAAGCATGTATTTATTTTTTAACATAGCTCCTTACTATTTTCAGTATTCACACAATCTTCTAGTTTAAAGTCAGTAAAAGCAAATCCCATCTGCTTCTATTCCTTTACTATCAGCTAACTCGGTCCCTCTACCACTTCAGCTTTTGATATTAAAATGACATCTCTACAGCAAGTTTGGAGCAGCACTGAATTATTTATTCCACTAGAGAGTTTTATCGGACCAGCTCTTCCAACCCATTGTATTAACACACATTCTGCGCTGAAGCTCAATTTTGAAAATATATGACAGCAGAGAATAAAAATACAAGAAACACCATACCACTTAATTAGAAGGTACTTCAAATTTTGGAAACAAAGAAAAACAAATTTGCTCCGGAACCATGGGTTCTGCATGTCCATGTTTGTGCGAATCAAGCCTACAGCTACGTTACCATTTGTGTCCAAATTCTGAGTAGAGATAGCAGAAGTCAAATTTTGGTTGCTTAATATCTACTGCTTGATTGACACAAATCTTTGAACTTCTGTATATTCAGCTGTCCTGGTCATCTTTTGTCTGTTTCAAGAGTACCCTAAGAATTATCTGCTTTAGTATGTTTCCTTATATTGCAAGAACCATGCTTTAACCAGAAGACTTGGAGATCTTGGAGAGAACTTCTCAGAAGCACGAAGTATCTGATTACAACTAGAGGCTACTAAGTGATGCAGACACAAGCATGAGGAACTGACTACTTTTTCCCCCCTGTAATCACTTGCACGACTAGCCCGGAACACAGACCTGCAACAAAAGAACAATAAAAAAATTGGAAAAAATAATATGAATTTGTGCAGCCTCCTTCTACGTATAACACAGTTATTCACTGGCAAGTGTGACGCTATTAGAAATACAATTTACTGTGAATGATTTTGCTTCTCCGTGTGGAATATTTTCATGACTATTAGCATCAGCCAAGCATAATCAAAGAGATGCAATCAAGCGGACTACTAGTTTATCTTGAAGGTGCCTATAAAATCGTAACATGTAATTATAGTTCAGAATTTTACAAGATGTGGAAACTACAAGCATAATTGTGTCAGAAAAAGATTAACCAAATAACCCATGGAGGTTAGGCTCACTGATATACATTAAACATGATGCTCCAAATGCAGCTTTTGGGTCAGAGAGTCTGTAAGGGGCTATTGTGTTATTCTACATACATCTTGTTCTTAAAGGCTTCCCCAGCCAGCTGCTTTCAACTCAGTGTAGGTGTTCATATGTTTTCGTATGATACTCTTTGGCATTCCTGTAGCAGTACCCAAGAGGTCACCAAGTACAGCTTCACACAACTGAGCATCAAGGGATGGAGAAGAAAAGAAGATGCTCTTTGAACAAGAAAGAAATTCTGAATGACACTCAGCTGACTTCCTAGTGGCCACATATTCCCAACAGTTGTGTCTGTATTTACACTAGCTTATTCCTGGTTTGTTTCTGAATCCTCCTCCCCCAGTGGTTCCCCAGTTTCTATGTCATTGCATACCTAGATACTATTTTGGTGTATGCAAACAGAATTATCTACTGGGAAAATACAGGAATGGAATAAAAGGAAGAAAGTGACAGTCTTCCCAGGATGCTAAGGACACTGTGAAGCCCAGAAAAGCAGACTGCTCCACAACCAGCATCCCCATAGCTTCCCCCACTATCAGCTTCCTCATGCACCTGACCTCGACTTGGCAAGCCACGTGCCCATGCTGAAAGTTTAATGTGGGCATTGAAAGAATCAGACAAGCAGATTTCCTGTGTGCCAGAAGGTAATCCTGTAAGCACTGTTCAGCTGAGAAAGGGTGGCATGAATGGTAAATGGGCCTATTTATTGCCTTGGACGGTATGGCATATAAACCCAATCTTGTTACCACTGAAGCAACACATGATGCAAGTAACCTGCAGATGTAAGCGAAAGCCAAAGTAAGGCTCATCCGGAATCCACAGGCTTGTGCCACTTGGTTAGGCAAGCTGAAGCCCAAATTCAGCCAAAGCTATCAAAACTAGACTGGATATAGCTGTTTTATTATTATTATTATTTTAAAGAGAATATGTCTCTCCAAGGCCTCAATCCACAGTTTTTTTTAGAAAAAGAGACAGTATAATACTTTCTTCTCCTTTCTTTTTTGTTGACAATTTGAATTATGAACTCTTCAAACTTGTAATTAACTCAACCTTCCAGATATTTTTTTTTAAATCTCAACTTAAAGTAAGATTTTGAAGCCTTATCCAATACATCTTTAAGTGAAAGGGATCTTTTCCTGACCTCAGAGGACTCTGGACAAGATCCTTTGTCCTCAGAAAACCTCAAGCAACCACAGGGAACAGAAAGGAAGCCAAACAAGTGGGAGAACAGAAGTGGAGGGGGGAGTCTCATTCCCCCCAGATATCCAAAAACGCTTCACACAAGGCACAACAAGAAAAATCTCTGCAGACAACCCTAATTCTGCAAAAGTACTTTCACATTATTGAAAATCTATGTTGTGACACATTGGTCTGACTGAACAGGTAAAATTCTCCGCCAAGGCAAGAGAAAGGCAGTTCCCTCCCTACTCCCCCCCCAATGAACAAACAACTTGATTGTTTTACTGAAAATTACTTTTCCTTAAGACTGCTTACAGTGTAAGATTTTAAGCTTTTGAATCTATACAAAGAACAGCCGTTTCCATTAATTTCTTTCAAGTGAAACAACTACCAATCTTTACTGTATCATACAGCATTCCAACAATTGCTGCATTTCATCTTGTTCGGCTACTTCAGAACTTTAGTCAATAGCATTCTGAGCAAAGACCACCTTAGTAGAAAATATTTGCAACAAAAAATATCAGGCTGTTTAAGTTTTTGTAATCTGTCATCTGCAGATAGAAAATACATGCTTTCATATAACGCAGCTGGGCAAGCTATGATATAAGCACTAAAATCAACAATACAAGAACTCAGGCAACACGCAATAAGAATTCATGGGGAGGCAGGTCACAGGACCACAAGAAAAGAACATCTGTCTCTCTTAATCAAGATTTAGGATTCACATCTATCTTTCTTTACTCAAGACTGAAGTTTCTTCTCAATTCCTTCAAAATATAATATTCATGTAAAATGCAATTATTTTTCTTTGTACAAAACGAATAATTGAGACTAAGAGTACAATCAGAAGTACTCTTGGAAGATTCTGCTCCAGATGCTTCTCAGAATGCCAAAGCGCCCCCCCTCCAAACAAAACCATTTTATATAGTTCTGTACCTAGAAAATGGCTTTACTTCTTGTTCCTTCCAAATGAAGCTCAGTAGAAGAAATTATTAAAATTATTAAGTAAATTAGCATTCATTATGCTCATTATTACCAATAACATAAAAAATATTCCAAGCACTGGCCAGGTTCTTCATAATAGTAAGTGGTGGGATGACAAGAGATAACAAGCGTTGAGTTGAAACAAGAGAGATTCAGACTGGATATAAGGAAAAACTTTTTCACCATTTCATGTAAGAACTGGAACAGGTCAACCAGAGAAGCTGTGCAATTTCCAGCCTTGGAGGTTTCTGAGATCAGACTGCGTAGAGCCCTGAGTAATTTGGTGCAATCTCACAGCTGAGCCTGCTTTGAGGAGGCAGCTGGACTAGAGATGTCCTAAAGTCCCCTCTAACCCGTATTATCCTATGATCTCTTTAAATGAATTATAATTCTGTTACTTCTTTTTGCTGTTTTCACCTTATTTGTGATCCCACACATTTCTTCTGTGTGTCTTTATACCATGCAAACATTGCACTGAAAAAAAATAACTCATTTCCTTATGGGTTTTTAACTGATAGACTTGCACTAGCATTAGAATGAATTATACATTTTAATTCATCTTTATTTTCCTTTATTTGACAGATGGATGCACAGAGAGAGTTAAATGAAAAGCACTGATAATTTGGAATAGCTCATCACACTAGACAAAGACTTTATTTAGCATTAGACAGAACTGTGGCTGTTTGACACACCTCTCTCTTGCAACTACGGGTGTAGGTGGACACCTGTAAGATGTTAGAATGGATTTGGAAAGTAAGTACGCAAGTAAGAATCTGCGTAAGTATTCAGAAAAGGAGGACCACACATTGAATGGATAACTATGAAAACCATGGTTCAGATGATCTAAGAACAGAGGATAATTTGAAGAAACTCAGAATTCTCAGTATGAAATCAGTTTGTTACACACCTTGAGTTTGAAAGTCTCAATAGCTATGTTTAATATTAAAGGCTAGTTTAGCATCCAATCATATACTAGATTTGGCAACCACGAGGCAAAATCCAACTCATCACAAGGCCCATTTAATCTTGCAAATTCCTACTTCATTTACTACACTTCCGACTATGTCATTAAATTTATTGTCCCATAGATGACAGTTTTATTCACCGTATCTCTTGATTTAAATCCAAAGCATGTTCCCAGCCCTGATTTATCTGCAAAACACCACATTAGACAGTAATTCTGTTGAAACCACAGTACATGCTTATGTAATTATAGACTGTATCATAATGCATACATATATGGACAAGGGAGCTAATTTGACACTGAACAAACAACAGGCAAGAAGACAACTATGCATAATTTTCTGTGTTTTAAAGACTAAGAACAACAAGAGTTTAATTATATCATGTCATGTCTATATCCATGTAGATCATCAACAAAACTGTTCTAGACAGCATTCTGCTTGTTACATTTAAGACATACTTTTATTTCATGCAATAAAAATAGCAGGTTGTCATCTTTCTCATGGAATAACACTACAGAAAAACGGAACAGTCTACCTGAAGCATGCCACAAACATTTGCTGACAGCAGAGGAAAGAATCTTACTATTCTGTATATATAAGTTTATTTCTAAAGTGGAAATGACACATCACCAACATGATATAAGGACTGGAAGCACATAAGTGATCAATATTTTAATATTCCAGACAAAGTAAACCTTTAAGTCTCTGATCTGTAATGTATTTAGGTTTTGTTGTCTATTTACCATAATTTTTAAGGTCTTTAAAGACATTTACCTGTAAGATTAACTGCATTACCTAAGGTTGCTGTAAGGCACAATTTAAGGGAAAGCAATAAACATTATGTATCCATTAAATTAGAACTTTTTCTTTAATTAATTCATGCTTACAAATTTAAAAGGTTCTTTTACATATCTGCAACCCAGATGGTCTTGTAAATAAGTAAAAGATTTGGATGCCATTTTTAGAGACAAGTTGTGGGAAAGATGCAAAGTAGAAAATGTACTGAGAAAAGTGAGATAATTTATTTACAAGGCTGTAGAGGGAATCTTTTGTGATGCTAGTCACAAGCTAACCTACATTATTTCCAATACAGTTACTCTGTAATATGTAGTGTTTGATGGGAAGTCAGAGAATTATGCCATCCAGGACTGTGCGCAGTATTAAACACATAAAGAATATTAAACATGAATGTATTTGCTGCAATTAAAGTTTATAAATTTGATATGGCTTTTTAATAAGGGGAAATTCATTTCTTTTCTCACAGAGACCACTGATTAGTCTTGATCAGTTCAGATGGGTTTCTCTTCCTGGAAGGATTAAAAAGATTTCTATTGTCCCTTATATAGCAAAAAAGGATTCATAACTTGATACGTTATATAGCCAAGGATGTGCAAAACAAAGCTATTACAGAGCAGATCACATGGAAAAAAAGAAAAAGAAAAAGAAGAAAAAATAGTAAAACTGTATATACTGGAAAAGTTCTGCGATTTCTGTAAAAAACATTATTCATGTAGTACCTCACAAACTTAATAAAAGTTATAACTTTTTGATGCTGGTTCAAAGAGTTGCCTTCCAACAATCCATGTAGTCTACTGTTAGGAAAGGAAACACTTTCTTCTCTAGTCAAAAAAGAGATTTTTTTAATCAACAAATTACCTCTGCTTTCCTGCATCAGAGATTTTTTTCAGACTGAACATGCTAAATCAAAAACTCTTACGCTCAAAACAGCTGCAAAGCAAACTTGTTTTAACTATAAATGTAGCATACTATTTCAGACAAACATAACAAAACATAAGAGAATATGTATTTCAAATCTCTGAATGGCTCTGCTTCTAGATTGCCCTCCTCAGAGTAGTATAATTGAGCACACACTAGGAACATGTCAATGAGGTGATGAACATTTGTCATGTATAGGGTTTTACTTATCTTCTCTGGAAGGGACTAATATTAAACACACACAATAACTGGAAATTGTCTGGCTCATTGACATCTGTGGGAGTTTTATCATTGGTTTTAGGGTGACCAAGCTTTCATTCACACAATAAAGGGACCTTTTCTCAAAGTTTAATACTCCATATTACAAATGATCACGGCTCATCATCTATAGATGGATGATCCATAGATCACACTCAGAGAAAAAAGCAGTGTATTTGGCTGCATAAACAAGTTATGTGCTGCTGGTTCAAACAGCTTCACAAGTTGAAAGGAAACAGATCTTTCAGCTCTATCCTTCAACACCAGTTGCATAATAGGGGCTTAATTCTAAAGGGTTCCCTGGGCAGTCACTGCACACCCTCCACAATTACCCCACAAATGCCCAGAAGTTCTCTAAAACTTTACTAGAAATACCAGAAAAGGCAATAAATGTTAGAAATTACAGTACATCAGAGGAAAAATGAAGAAGAAATCACCCATTTCCTTCATTTCTGCAACAGGAAGAAAGACGTTACAGAGATATGCTCAGATGATCTTAAAAAGGGCAGGAACAGGATACATGCTCAAGATTTTTCCTGTCCCATATACATACCTCCTTGGTGTAATTGTATCCCAAAATTATGAGGTCTTTGTGAAAGGTATTATCACCTTGGTATGCATTTTTACAGAACTTGACACAACTGGATAGAATTTAGCAGCTGGATATATACACACATACACACACATATACATATAGATACACACACACAAGCATGTATATATATGTATGCACGTATGTACATATAAGATACTAGACTGATCAAATGTGAATTTTACTGTGGCAACATCTATAGTTATCATTGAATGTCCTAAATCTAAAAAGGTGCCTTGTAAATGGACAGTGGTCAGGTTTCAGCAGTAGAAACAGAGTAATAATGTTAGCTACGGAAGAATGAAAGCATCCAAAGCACATTCTTCAGCCCGTTCTTTTTCTCTACATGTATTTTTATATATTCATACACGTGCACACAGTTACTCTGTGGACGGAGAAGGAGCGAGACATACAGTCATCAAAGCATGACGCTTCCACTGTGGCCACCAAGTATTTACTCAAAAAAGAATTTAGTTCTATTACATTACAATTGACTATTTTTGCTTGATAGTACTAATAACTTTCACCCTCACACTGAAAAAGGCTGCACGAACAGTCGATATGAAAACCAATGGAACAGTAAGCAACATTTTTCTTGTCCAGAATAGCTTGATGGATACTGCTCAAGATGCTTCTTAAGACAGTGAGTACTCTTATTAGTTTTCCTCTACTTCAAGAATCACTCATTTCATACAGTGATGCATGTAAATATATGCAATGCATAACCAAAAGACCTTAACTTCCTTAATTTATGAAGGTAAGGTCATGTGTAAGGAAAATTAATAATTTTCCTTCATTTTCTTTTTCCAGTATTTTGCTCTTCCACAAATATTAATAAACCCTCTTTCAGGAAAGCACATCAATCCAGCGTGCTTCAGTAATATTCAGGTCCTAATATGAATCAAGTAACTATTATAAGGATGTTATATTATATCAGAGTGCTTCGTCAAATCAAGGTCTTACTGACTGATTCTGTTTAAGTTGATGAAAACATCGTGTTCATGACTTGTTACTAGCATCAGTATTTAATTTTTATTTAACAGAAGACTAAGTGGACTTTGGTAACAGTCTAAGATCAGTGAAAAGGAAAACCATGAAATTTCCATGAAAGATTAACTGGCAATTAAAGCTTTGAGGATCTTGAAGACGACACTGCTTGAAGCACTGCTATTGATGTTGGTTCTAGCTGTTGATCAGTTCTTGCTGATTTTCACAGCTAGATTATAAAGAACTGTGATCCTTAGACTTCAGACTAAGAGATTGCTCTTAAGCACACATATTGGTATTGGGAATTACATATAAATCTAGATACCGCCATTAACACTTACTTCGAGGAAAGAAGTCAGACCAAACTGCAAAAATTTCTGTTTACTCAGATGCAATGTACATATGTCCATAAGACAATATGTAGATCATTAAGTTGCTCAGAAAATAGAGATATGATAGATAATTTTAACTATATGTAATACATGAAAAAAAAAAACTTTCAAGGTAGATAGGTCCTGTAGTTACAATGTTAATTACATTCTATTTTTAATACGGTAAAAGAAATTCACTAGATGCATTGAAACCACTACAATTCAGAGGTCATTTATGCAGGAAAATTATTGTGCAATGAGGCAGGATATTAATTTACAGTACACTGACTTCTTCATACAGCCTCACAGAGTGCACTAAACTCAAAGCAATGCAATCCATTTTCTAAATGGCACACAACACAACACCTATTCTGCCAAAAGCCTGGACACCAACATATGATGCATAGGTCTTAGGTCAAAAAGACCCAAGTGGTCCAAATTTCTGCTTGCCTGTGACTATACTCCAGCCCTGATATCGCATAGCACTTTGCCCAGAATTTCCTACGAGTCCTACATGGGTCCCTGCAGCGCTGCAATGTTAGTAGGAAGAGTAAAGCATTTTTTCAAACTGAAAGCAATGAAATATTATCACAGCTGCACAGTATCCGCCTGCATGTGGATATAGAGCAGTTAGTGTGATACAAATTTACATGCAGCTTCCCGACTCTCAAGTTCTGCGTAGAGGCTACATTTTTTTAAAGCTTTCAACCTAAACTAAGTACGATGTTTAAAGAACGTGTAAATAAGTCAAAACAACCTTGGACGTACATTACCTTGCACTATTTCAGTGGTCATCTTTCTGTCATTCGTTTCTTCTATCACACTGTGACTGTTTCCAGAACGAAACATCTATGCTATTTACCCTGTCTTCTATGAAGGTACCAGTTTAACCCCAGAATACTAACTTTCTAATAATTAATAAAAAAAAATATTATAAACTACGGTAGAGGCTCATCAATGTATCAAATGTTTAATTATAGGGACCTTAAAATCTGTCCTTTAACAACTTTATCTTTTAATCCTTATGTCAACTCTTTATCTGCAATCTGCCTGTGCACATCCTTTTTCTATACTGCACGGGCCCCCATTTCGTTTTTTCATGAGAGGATTATATCAGAGCATCACCTCTTCATATATCATTTTGTTATTGTGAAGAGTATATGATCTCACATTTTACTCAATTCTAGCTATTCACACAGTGTTTGATCATATAGAAGAACACAAGATATTTCTGAATTAAGACAATAAAGTAGCAGTCCTTCCTCGAAATAAGGAGAATAGCATTGAGGATTCCAGGAGGAAGATGCAAGCTTTCAAAACAGCTTCAATTATTTATTCTTAATCTAATTATAATGGAGTTTGTTTTTTGAAAGCAATACAATGTCAGCTGAAAAAAAAAAGAAAAAAAAAAAGAAAAGAACTCTAAAAAACCCAGAAAAAGAACCATTCAGTCTGTACTGACACCTGCTCTTCTAAATAAAATGATTCACTTGGACATAAAGCTTTTGTGAATACATTGCTTAACACTCAAAGATTTAGGAGTAACAGGATAAGCATCGCTTACCCATTCTTGACCAACATTCAGTATGTGACACTGTTTAAATTACTTTGAAAACAGTATCATCCATGAAGAGTAGTAGAGTTACAATATCAGCAGGGTACTGTACTGTATTACTATAGTTATCCAGCTACCAATAATACCAATGTTTTTTCTCCCAGGGAAGCACTGCACTTCCAGTTTTGTACAGCTTATCAAAACGTAACCGTACCTTAAAAATTACTTTCAAATCTATCTTCAATGATTGAATAAACTCTGCTGCAAGACTTTTGATTATTTTACTGAAAATCTGATTCTGCCTTTCATATACTTAAAATATTCCCATCTTACATAGAGACCTACCTGACACCTACACATGGAGCCTTCATGGAATAACTGCAGGATAAACTCTAATTTAAGGAGTACAGGCTAGAATTTGTGCAGCTTACTAATGTATGCAGCATGTTCCTCTAATACTGAGGTTAGGATAACAGTTCGGGGACAATTATGGCTTTATTTCCATTTTCCAAAGTCCCAAATTAGAATAACTACTCGAAATTTTTTTAAAAAATAACTCAAAGGTATTTGCCAGATGAAAACAACCTGGTAACAGAGCATAGACACTGATCAAATCTTGTCCATGCTCAAGGAAATATTTTCAAAAGCTTTTTCCTTTTTCAGGCTTAACTCCAGTGACTACTTTCCCCACTCTTCATTTTATTTTTATTGTGTAAAGATCAAACAGATGCAAAAAGTTTAATACATACATTTAAAATAATACATTCTGAAATAATTTTTAAAAACAGATTTTTTTTCCAATGCCTTTTTATAACTCTCCAATTAAACTACCCTGTGGTGGGCATGCTGTAAGCTGATGAGTTTTCTCCTGAGTCATGCTGTGAGTATACCTTCTTGGACTGATTCTTCAGCACCCTCATTATTTCCAGCTTCTGATTTCTCTGCCTGGTTGGCAAACTGTTCCTTACTTGGAAGTTCTCCAGTGCCACAGCCTGACCAGCTAGGGATTTCCCAAATGATGACAGGTCTCCCAAATGGGAGGATGCTTCCTAATGCAGCAAAAATCATGGCTCTCCGGAAATCAGTGTTTTTCCTATCAGTTTTATTACATTTATTAGCATTTTACACTTGGGTCTCATAGCATTATTCATGACAAAAGAAAATCTGTCGTAATTGGAAGGAATGGTTGAGTTACTACAAAGGTTATATTAAACCTTTAAGTTTAAAAAAAGAATTTTTCAGTGCTTGACTCCTTGTTGAACATGACAATAAAGATTTATACTTTTGGTAGTTAGTAAACCGCTATTACATCTGAACAAAAATGTGATGATTTAATTTTATTCCCCCAGCTTCAGTGCTATTTGATCCTTCCATAATCAGAAGTATTTAAACCATCAAACACACACACCAAGAACAAAGAGTTTCACTGGGTCTCGGAGCAAGTTTCAGCAGTTTGAGAACAACACAGATTAAAGACATAGTTATAACAATTATACAAAGTTATAGTGTTCTCAACTATTACAGACACTTTCATTTTGGAATAAAAGTCCTCCTTTTCTGAAGATAAAATTAGCTCACAATTTACAGTGTTTGCTTTGCACTGCATGTTATTACAGGCACTGGCAAAGCTATTAGGTTTTCTCACTTGTGCATTCTGTCTGTGGAGAAACTAAACATTGCGGATATTATGCATCAAGCAACCATGCTGCCTTGTAATGCTAGTAAGCCCGCAACATGCTATGACAAAATATTATTTGCAAAATATATGAATACAAATAGTGTCAACAACAATCTTTTCTTATTAGAATTCAGATCAGGGATTGAGTCTGTGCTATACACTTAATAAGATCTATTTAAAGTAAGACTTTGGGAGGAAGATCATCTCATGAATTCCCTTTGATCACCTAGTCTAAAATGGTCACGTTAGATTTGCTTTGGTTTGACTGACAAAACTCTGGTAAAAAATTTGTATCAGTTTTCAGATTTTTCCCCACCCCTTCCCTCCACTCATATCTCTCCAGTGTAAATACTGTCATGTACCAAGTACATAAAGACACAACAGAACTAGCACTTGTCATTCTACACTCTTCCAAGTCCTTCTTCAGTGCGTGGCAAGACCCACTTCTCAACCTACAGTCCCTTTCCTCCCTTCCTACCCTATACTGAATTGGTTTTTTGTTTTGTTTTTTAAAGTCCAAAAGGACAATTTCCTGTTTAATTGAAGAAACCCTCAAAATTCACATCATCTCATTACAGTATTGCCAAATGGAAACCAGATAGGAACAAACGAAAAGGTGGCTGTTAGTGTCCTAGGTGCTGATGATGGGAAGGAATCATTATGATTATAGTACGTAGTCTTACCCCTTACATAACACAGATAATAACCAGAATCTGATTTAAGATAATAAATTCTCATTAGAAGTAGCCCAGATAATTCTCCATGTTTAAAGAAAGATTCCCTCCCATTGCTTTTTCTCATCTCAAATTTTTTTTGTTTCAAGGGAAACTTAACTTACTTCAGCTTACATAATCAAAGTACATACTTAGCTACAAAAACTGTTACTGAAAAATGGTAATCAACCATCTGCTTAAAGAACTGCACAAGATACAAGGAAATTCACTTTCTATTCTTCCATAAATTCTTATGTAACTATCACACGTCATTTTGATCTCTGTAGCCTATTCATACATTGAGCTTACAGCCAGCATTTTCTACTGAATAAGTGAAGATGTCACAATTGCAGTTCTTCCCTTCTAAAATAAAGGCATGGCAGTCAACAGCTTCTGGTAATTCAAGAAAATTAGTATTAACTGCAGGAGATATTAAAACATAAATTTCTTAAAATATCTGACAAGCTGGGGAAAAAAAAAGCCAGGCATGTTGTGTCTAACAATAAGTAACATGAGGCAATACTATATGTTCTGGCAAACGTTATGTAATTTAATGCTGAAATAATTATATTCATGTCTACATAACAAGTTTGAATTTCTTTTAACTAAAAAAGTAATCTTCTAGAAACAAGAAGATTTGACAGATGACAATCAATCGTATGTCCTCAAATTGAAGTTACTCTCTGTATTTGAAACATACATAGTGATACACTGTAAACACAGACACTAAAACGTAATAGCTTTCAAAATGATACATTGTAAGCAGAGCCACAACTGGTGTGAAATTAAAGAATACTGCGTATTTTAAAATGGTGCCTTTTGAAGCTAGCAAATGCATGCATTGCACTAACGACAACGTTTCCGGGGACAATGCTAAGATCAGGGGAGTTCTGAGAAAAGTCAGAAACTCAGATGAGAAACTATAAACTCCATCTGTCCTGAAGACTGCAGACATTTAGAGACAGACTTTTGTTTTAAACAGACATTAACTCACTGGCTCAAAAGACAACCATGGCTTTGTCAAGAGACAACCATGGGCTGGTACCAAACTGAACCTGCAACACCACATAGACACGGAGCTACTGCAGAATGTGGCAAGACGCTATATAACCACCGCACAGTTTTTTGACCGCAGAGACAGTACCACTGCCTTCAAAACCAGGGCCGAGGTCAATAAAACTTGAATCAGGCACAGACTAATCACATAACCCAAAACAAGTCCTCATATGCCCTTTTTTCCCCTCCCCTTCCCTGCTTTTTTCCTCTCCCTCCTGGTGTCAAAAACCAGCTGCAAAATTTTTGATCATTGGGTTAGTAACAGACCGATTTTATTGTATTATGCTTTAAGTAGCTTTGGACCAGACAGCTTCAGGGACTTCGTGTGTTCTGCATCACACTGCTAAAACTGTGTTCAACATAAGTTCTTGAAGTAGAACAACTTTTTAGTAAAAGAAGAAACTATTGACTATTTGCTGGCTAAGAAAAATTCTCAGCTTAAAACGCATCCTCCCTCTTTGCACAAATAGGTGGTATCTGCAGAGACTGTGATGAGAACAACCTTGTTTTAGTAACAAAATGCTAGATGAAATTTAAAGTAAAGGTCTTTATTAGGCAAGGTGAGTACAAACAGCTGTCAATAGCACCTCAGCTTTTCCATTCTTAAATGATTTTAGTTACTACTCAGTACAATACAGTAAATTATTCTAGTTAGTTCTGCCATCCTAAACTGAACAAATAAAACTCTTAAAAGTTAAAAAGCAAGACTCAACTATTTGAGATGCAAGAAACTATTTGAAAACTAACATTTTTTCTTCATTTGTTTTAATAGTTCTTGCAAAATATCTTCAAGGAATTAAGGGTTAATGACAAAAATCCTGGCCTTTATTATCTTATACAAAAAGAGTAACTTGGGTTTCACATATGTGTCTTTAAAATTGTTGCATATTATACATCCTGCACACTTTGTATCCTTTCTTCTACACTTCGACTCCATTCATTTTTTTTTCTTATTTTTAAGCCCCTAGTACGCATTATCTTTTCTAATTAGGAAACATGCCAGAAGATTGCAGGATTTCCTAAGTTTCCTTTCCACCTCACAGTGAGGGACATAAGTGGTCAGCTAAACAAAACTCTGCTCCTCTGGTTTTACCTTCTGATTCAGCTCACTGGGGAAAAAAAAAAAAAGAAAAAAGAAAGAGAGAGAGAGAGAGAGAGAAGCTGCTGGGTATCCTTTTTTTTTTTTTTTTTTTTTTTTTTTTCCAGAGGCTTGAAAGAACAGAAAAAAGTAGTATCAGAGATTTAACTTTTCTGGAAAGGAATCAACATAGCATCTTCCCAAAGGATGCCAGGCTTTAACCTTGACGATCAACTACACAGAGTACTTAATAGTTCAGAATTACATAAACCTTTGTAATTCTTTCTCATGAGAAAGTACTTAAGGGCACATAAGTAAGTCAAGGGCCAGGTGTGCTTATTATGCATAATCATTTCTAGAGTGTGCAAACAATCTGTTTATAATAATACATAATTGCTACTTTGATAATATAAAAATATATTCCAAAGTTAAGAAATACCTCCAAAAAAGTAACTTATGAAAATAATTATTATATGTTGCCATTTCATAATAGCGCAACTTCTTCATTAGCTTCAGAAACAAATAAACCAGCCTTGTAGCACTACTTCAGATATACTTGAGTTTTGTTGTTTCCCTCCAGTCTGTCCTTCAAATAACAATTTAATCCTTTTACTCTGGGCTCTCAGTGTTGAGGAAAAGTTGGAATTCATTCCTGCCTCGGAGAAGATATAGTATGAATTTTTGTGTCCTTCGTTGACAAATTCACTGAACTTACGAGGAGATGGCTATGATATGTACAATACACTACTTGAAAAGGCAATAATAAAATTCAGAAACACTTTTTACATATTTTTTCTTACATTTCTGCTTTGCTAAAGTTTATAATAGAAATACATACATACCTATATACACAGATATACACATTTCTGTTGGACACATGAGTAAGAAGCACAAGCAAGCTAAACTTAATACAAATGTTCCTCAGTGTAATTCAATAAGGCAAATAAATAGTCAGAAATCTCACGCAGAATGTTGAAACAAACTGCTATTGATTGCATAGGTTTGAAGCATTTTATAATGCTTGACATTATGCACGTTTATGCACATTGAACGGCCTCATGGAAGATAAATTTTAAAAACATTTTTAAAACAAACAGAGAAAAAGTTTCCAAATACTTCTTTCCTGAAAGCCCCACACATACAAAGCTGCCTTCAGAAATGTAGCAAAACGTAAATCCCTACTGAAGAGTTAACCATCTCTTAAAAATGTCTGTGAATATATGTAATTTCACACATTTTTACAGATTTTGAAAACACCTGCAGTATATGCAGTGTTTACAATAAATGTGTGTGTTACTTTCCACAAATGTAATAGGAACCATATATAGCTGTCTTTGGCCTTTTTTTCTTCACTTTTTAAAATAATGAACAAAAAAGCATCAATGACATACCTGGGCACAAATCACCAGGAAAGTATATTCTCCTGTAGGATAATATTCTAAGAAGAAAAACGAGTCAACACACAAACCAGCATAAATCCATATACTGTACACAAAACTAAATGCACTGCAGAGCATTGGCTGTAGGGAGAATCTGATATGTAGTGCAGGAAAATTAATGAAACAAAAGATACTGCTTGTTTTTTAGAAAAAATAAAAAATAAATAATTACTGTTTTATTTCACAGGTGTAATTGAAGTTGGAAGGTTAAAATCACAGCTGAGTAACTACCTAAATTAGACAGACCCTCACCTAAGTCAGTGTGATCCACACTTTCAACATTAAATCATTGTTATATAGTCTACACATGGTCTTTACATGGATGCCACTCCAAACATGCCTGTCTAATCATTAAATTAAATTTCACTTAGGAAACACTTGACAGTAGCACTCTAAGAGCTGAGTTGGCTGGCAAAAGCAGATCTAATTTTTCCTTTCTGATACAGGACCAGACTAATCTCTACTCTTTCCAAAATATACTACTGAATTTGAGATGAGTGAAAACATCTTAACTGGAAACTCTCCAATGCAACAGTTAGCTGTCAGCACTGCATGCACTCCTGCTCCAATGAGATCCAGATTTTTCAATCTCCTTCATACATTAAGAAGTCTGTTTTCCCAGACTACTTCAGGGAATTATGATAACCTCAGTTTTTTATTTCTTTTTTTTTTTTTTTTTTTTTTTGATCAACATTACATTTTATGGCAAATGCTACTTCTAGGCCTCAAGAGGAACAAGACTTTTTCTGATACTGCTGGACTTTTTCATGATATCTGCTACTGTTTTACAATAGCCACACAAGACTTGTGCATAGAGGTTTTCATATCAAAATAAAATTGAGGGAGTACCATATTTTTTTGCATACCCTTTTCTTGCTTATCTCCCTATTGTCATTGCATGCAAGATGCTCTGTTACTGGCCAGTTGCCACCAGCATTAATCCCCATGTGAACCACTCAATATCCACGCAAAGCTTTTTTCTCTAGTCTTTATATAAGATTGAAAAAAGGATTCAGCATAATGCATTTACCGCAGTCCATTAAGCTCTATTCTGTAAGAACAAGAGTGTAAGCCACCTTCTATTCCTTCAACTAAAAGTATCACTTAAATACTAGGATTTACTCATACTAATGAATTAGACGAACTTAAGCTATTTGTAAGTTACTTACAATTTCAACTGCCTTACTCTACAGAGAGCAATAGAAGACTTAAATCAAAACAATATATCAAATTATGAATTGTTATTAAGCAGGGGATATCCTAATCCCCCTCAAATGCCACCGTTTCCACAAGTTGCAAGAAAACCAAGAAATTCTGTCAAGAAAGACAGAAGACAGGGAAATATTTATTAAGATATACAAAAACATCTGAGCACAATCTCCCCCTTTTTTTTAAACACAGGAGCAGAGTTAAGAGTAAGAGAGGAAAAAAAGTCATACTGTTGAGGCTTTTACAAAGGTTATTTTTTACTATTATCAGTTACATATAGAATTTTAAAAAAGATAATGCACTTTCAAATGAGAAATCATGTAATAGAGTTAAATCATGTTTGTTACTAAGTCAAAATGACAAATTTTAAGATACCACGTTTCACTTCTGGTATTATGCATTACTTTGATTTAAACATATTACATTCAGTATTCACTTCTGTGTCTTATTTATTCAACTGTTGATAACATACAGATTCAGGTCACTAATGCAGCAAAATCAACCTTATCCACAGAGGACATCAGCATGGGAATTAACCTTGAGTGACAGCAGCTGATCTGTACTTAGTAACTACTAAATAGCTCGATTTTCTCAGGAAATGCACCTGGAATACTCACTCTTCTTTAAAAGAAAGAAAGAAAAGCAGCAAACAAACAAAAAGAAAAGGTCACCTCCGTGAAAGAAAATGCTAGGTAGTTTGTGGGGCCAGTTTTAGTTTACCACAGAACTGCAGGAACGCAGCATATGCAAAGCAAATGAGAGAGAGGAGAACAGGGACAGTCTGATTCGCCTTGCTCAGCTGTGGGCAGCAACACGAGTAATGGTTGAGTTATCGGGGCTTTCTTGGATGTTCTCCTAAACCATTTGATTTTACTTCATCTGAAGTTTGGTTATACAGGAAGTTTAATTCTTTTTAGGGTATAGATTTCAAGCAAAAAAACCCATTCACCCGGCAGAGCCAGGAAAGGCCCAGCAGCCGCCTCTCGGACGACACTTTCCCCCGGCTCGGCCCTCGCCACGGCTCAGCTACACCAGGAAGAAACAGAGCGGCGGAGGCGGCTGGCTGAGAGCTGCCCCTGTCCGCAGCCCGCACGGAGCGGGCCGAGGAGAGCGGCCTGGGCGCCCACGAGGCCGCCTGGGCACTGGCGGTGCTCAGCCTGCAAGAGGAAATCCTTGAGCTCCTTGTTCCTTAGCCTAATCAATTGATATCAACGCTGGGAAGTTTTTTTGCAGCCATACTGCTTGCAAGTACCAGCAATACTAAACAACGAAAAGAAAGGCAATGGCTCAAAACAAAACCGCAACAATTGCCCAGTGTCTTTACGAGAATAAGCAAACATTACTGTACTACCACACTACAAAGCAAAAAGGAGATCTGTTTACATGACCAACACAACGCGTGCTAACTCCTTCTAAACTGTGTTAAAACCTCAAGGACTGCAAAGGTATTTGTCAGCTGGTTGGAGTATTTGTTAGTTATCAACAGTAGCAGCCACCTGGGGGTAGTTAATTAGAAATGCGTAAGTTAGAAGCTAAGTTAGAGTAGGGTCTCTTTGATTTATTGGTCTCTTATTTCCCAGATGTTGCTGCTTTTACATAGAGTTGGAAGAGTAAAAACAACAGCTAGCATGGTTAAGAGAAAACAGCAGCTCAGATTGTCTCTTGAATGATGATAAAGAGATTAGCAGTTCATAAACTGAAACCTAGCTCTACTTTCAGCCTGCTGCTAAGAAACCGTGCTAACCGCTTCTGTAAGCGCGTAACAGACAAACGGCCAGGCAAAAGCTCCGCTTTCCGAGAAACAAGGCGCAGGCTGCTGAACCCGTTCAGCCAGCTGCCGAAAAGACACGAGATTTTTAAAAGTAGTAAGAAGTGCAGTAATGAAAATGTCTTAAAACGGAAACAATACACACATTAAAGTTTTACCAGAAATCAACTCTGTAAAAAGACAGAACGATCAGCTCCACTAACAAGCAACAATACGGTCTTCTGTCTAACCTTTTACTTATATACTGATCAGAAACACTAAGTGCTCAAATACAGTATTGCAGATATTGAGAGATATACATGAAAAATTGCTGGCTATTATAAAACCATATTACCATAGTAGAAAACAGCAGTCATGCAAGAGGAAAGTCACTTCATACGTAAATAACTGTGGGGAAGACTGCTCTGAAATTCTTGATATATACTACCAGTACAGACAAAAACAAAAAACCAGAATAGCAGGGTAGCAGGCTTCACCATGCTGCCCTGCCAGCACACGGTGCTTCAGGCACCCGCACTAGAGCTACCTAGAGGGCTCAGAATTAATTGTCAAGAATTCCGGCAGGTTTGCCAACGAACTTGCCTGCTAACACCATTTTTATATATATACACTTCATTCCACTGCGTCATGGGATAAAAATGAAATCAATTCATTTTGCATAAAAAGATTCCTCTTTGTTATAAGACATCAATGAGTTACATGTACAGAAAATAATCATGTTTTGCTTTCAACTGCTGATCTGATACAATTACTGAGCATAGTTGTAAACAATATCTAATTCATATTTAAATAATAACTGATTAATTTTGCTGTCATCTTCCAAAACCTGGTATTTTAGGATGCTTTATTTTCTTCTCACCAAAAATAGTAGATAAAATCTTTTATTTGCCAAAAATTTTCCTCTACTACATTTTTATTTTTCCAAATGTTAAATAGGCTGAAATAATCACAACATTGAAACTTAACCTCATTAAGTACTACACAAGGAGACAGGAAAAAGGGTCACAGCAATAGTTATTACTTGAAATAAACTCTATTAACTACTACTTCATTTCCTTATTTAGAAAATAAACAAGGCTCTAGACAGTAATAAAACAGTGTTTTTATTCCTGTTAACTATGGAAGCTCCAAATTCCGATGAGTTTTGAGCCACAAAACTGCAAATATCCTCTTGCACATTTCTAGAGCTTTTATTCAGTACAACAGCAAAGTACAAACTATAAAAAGCACTACCAGTATTAGTCTGTGAGAGACTTTTTTCATGTTATTGAAAAGCCAAGATTTATTTTCTTGTCTGAAGATCAAAAAATGAGAAGAAAAACATTGCTGATAACCGAGAAAGACAAGTTTTGAGTCTGTATAGCCAGCACAGAAGTCAAACTATAAATTGACAGAATCTCCTTTGCACTCGACGGGTTTCATCGCATCAGGGAAAAGAACTTTTCAGCAGCTTCAGATTAAGATTTTGATCTGACATGTTGGTGCAAACTCACAGCAATTGTACTGAAGTCTTTAATCCTGCTAGAACATCTTTATTTTGTATATTAATGTTACCATCTGTTTTTATGTTGGCCCAAGAAATTCTGTCTACCTGTACATCTATCAAAGGAATTCTGATAGTAAATCCCTATATACTGCAAGGGAAGAACCAAGAATTTGGAGACATTTCATAAGAGAGGAGATGAGGAAGAAGGAATCTGGATAGTTAATATAAAATCTGAAGAGGAAAAAACACCCAGAAAAATTATCAACACTTCTCCATCTGGCAAACTCCGCCCCCCCCCCCCCCCCCAAAAAAAAAGATAACAATCTGGATTCAGCTGCCTTCCTTTAAGATCAGGTGCTGGTAAAGATTTTTAAAAATTATTTCTCTTACAGATTAATCATAGAAAATTGGTTCTTAAAATATATATTGTTTGAATCAGTCTCAAATATTAAAGGAAAATGTATGTAATGCAACAAATTCTGATATCCAGGGAAGAAGAAAGATGGAAGAAAAATTATATTGTTTTAATCCAACATTTTTCTTGCTTAAAGTGAGAAATTACTGTTATTAAAATCCAAATGTGATTGATTTGCCACTGCAGAAATTAATATTGCAGGAAAACAGTCATTTTTACTACCATCTAAAACATGACCTGTATTGCTGATTATTCCTTGCACATGTACATTTTGAAAGATAAAGTGTCATAGTAACAGTAAACACAGGCAACTGCTGGCTGATTTCCATAATAAGCAGAAGCCACTTCACTGGCTTTGATGGTAAGCACACTTTCCTTTCCACACTGGAAGGATGGAGGTATGGAGAGTAGTTAGCATAAAGAGCTAGTAACTGATTAGAGCTTAGTTCTGGTCTTATGGCTATCTCCTGAGGGATACGTATTTGGTTTTATTGTATACATCCCTGGTGCTCAGTTTTCCAAACAAAAGCCATGGGCACTAACAGCTCTTGTTCAGAGCTATTTTACCTTTTCCTCCCTGGCTACAGAGTGGAAGGTGTAGTTGCTCAATAATTCCATCTATCCTTTCCAGTCCTGTTTTTTCTCCTCTCCTCCCCATCGACAGGAGTAACTTAGTATTGAACAGTCAGCTAGGGTAACAGGGTACTTTTCAAATATATCCTCAAATTCATTTTCTGATTAGTAGCATTCAGAAAAGTACATGTTCCCACAGAGGCAAAAGCAAAAATCCAGTTCCTTGCAGAAACACTAAGCACTAGAGATGCAGAGGCAGAAACAATGTTCTCCTCGTACATTAGCGACCTAAGAAGTCATTCCATGCCTGCCACCAGTCACCTGGGGGATGACACAAAGAACATGCTTTCTATCTGCTAGGTTTTATTTCTTCATGTATAATTACTGAAATAAAAACACATTTCTGATCAAAACTCCTTCTTGTGGAAGGCAACTACCTGAATTAGAGAAGTGCAATAGAAATTCATATTTCTTCCACAATAGAGTCCTCTATGATTTTACAGGAATAGACATGAGGAAGAAGAAATGGAAATACATTAATAGAGACAAGGAACTGTTGCCTTCCCAAAGGTATTTCTCTCTTCTCTCTATTTATTTTTCCCTATCTTCACATTCTGGTTTCCCTGTTAATTCAGAGTCCTGAGATTCTGCTAGCGGGAATTAAGCATGGAATTGATTTTCACCTTCAGTATCATGTAGCATAGTCTCCACATGAGGGGAATTAACAGTGGAAAATTCCATTCACTGTTCTAGTTACCTATTTTTATTCTTCGCTATTCTGTTCCATTCTTTACACTGAATGTATTTATTATGCTGCTCAACAAAAAAAGCTTGTTCCCAGCTAACTCAGAGACAGCTAACAGAACAAATACTGCTTAAGCCCCCAAAAGGCTGGTAAAACCATAGGAATACTAGTGCTCTCATTAAATTAAAGTGAAAGAAGGAAGGAGCAAGGCATCAAAGAATCAGTATCTTGAGCTCAAGCTATTCTGTTAAGATCTGTTAGGTGAGGAAATAAATTCACAGTATTCACATACTAACACTCGCAATTCTGCATGACAACTTAAATCATTTTAAAAGAAAAGCATGATCTCTAATGCATGACAGGTCATGTAAGGTTTCTGGCTTTCTTTTTACAGGCTGGAACATCACTGTCAATTCCTACTCATAAAACTGTGTGTATTTTTAATGAACATTAGTCCTAATACTTTCAGAGGAAAAAAGGTATTAGAAAGTAAGACTCCACATAATTTTAAACATATCTGAGATATCTTTGTTTAATATCATGTTTAGATATTCCATAGGACATGGCAAATGCAGTCAGATGAAATAAGTAGGCATGAAAAGCTGCTGCAAAGATTCAGATAAATATAAGACAGCTTTGTTTTTTGGTTGAACATGAGTATTTAATTTGACTTAGTTCTTTTTAGGGAAAAAAGGACGTAATTTTAAGAAGTACTCAATTAGTGTTTCAAATTGCATGGAATGCCTCATTAAAAAGTCAGTGTATGCAGAGGTTTACTGTACAGTACATAAAGAAGCATTAAGATACACTTAATTCGTTAACAAGTCAGCAAATCTTGTTTCCACTGATGTGTTGTTATCAGATTAAAAACTGTGAAGTACAAAGAAAACTTATTAATATTAAGGCTTCTCAGTAGTCAGGAATATTTTATAAAAGTAACCATAGTAGTTACAAATGCTTCTCATTTGAGTTGAGTGCACTGCAGCATGCAAGCAAGCAAAGAGCTTGAAGGTATCTGAAGGCCTGTACTTTCTAGCAAAAATACTTTTGTTAGTCTATTTATTTTAATCGCAATTTAGATTTTCCTCTGATTAGATAACTTTGAACTCAATAAAATTTACACTCATTTAACACCACAAACTGTATGTTGGTTCATTTCCAAATCACAGAAACCAGAATAGAACTTAATGTGCATGTACATTGTTTTTAGAAGACAAAAAAAGATTTTTTCAAAACAAGATCAGATTTTGTTCAGACTAAAGTTTTTCGAAAGGCATTCTGCATTATCTTTTGAGACTTCCTAAACCTTTTAGGAGTCTATTTTTATGGCAGTGAGGTAGCAACTAGTGCATTTGCTAGTTTACTGAATCCTTAAATAATCTTTGCAAAGCTGAATATTGAGAGAAAAAAAAAGTGGCATTGCCCATCTATCCTTATTTAAAAACTCCTAAGATATCTGAGCCAGATTCTTTGTTTTGAACTTAATATATACCTGATATTAACAGGAATTTCTAGATGTACATGTTAATATTACCTATACTGACACACAGAACACAGAGAATACAGGCTTAATACAGTGTAACATATATATTTGAATGTGAAATTCAAAATGATAAAACAGGACAGGATTTTACTTTTCTTGCATGTAGGTATTTCTTGACTAACCATTATTTAAGTATCCTCAGTGAAAAGAGAAAATAATCTAGGAAAAGTACACTTGAATGCTATAACATCTTTAGACATTACCATTATAGACATCCATGGAGAAAGAAAGAATAAGCTAGTTAACAGGTCCAATGTCACAGTTCTCTGTTTTATTTTACATGTGTTGCATATAAAGCCAAAGAAAAGCAATTATTTCTCATCATAATGTAGCATACATATATTTTTATTTTCTATACTCAGTACATCTTGATTTTAAGATTGCTTACAAATGTTGAGCTGCTGGTAATGGATCTAGTTAAAATTTACCTGGTTTGGCATACTCTACAAATATAGAGTATTTATACTCTACATACTATGCAAATATATGGGGGAAAAAAAGGTCAGTAAAACTTCGGTCTATCAACATTGGCAGTTCTTTTCAGAATGTACATCGCAGGAATACAATGTGTGCATTTCATCACATGGTAAATGGATGGATGCTTACTTCAGTGTATATCCCCCTTAAGAGGTTAATGCTGGCATAGATCTGTACAATATTTATCATGAAACGTGATAGGCTTGCTGTAGACATGGTTAACTGCAGGTACAATGTAACCAGCTTGAGGTAGTAGTTTTAAAGCACTGGCAAAGTATTGCAAAGAAGTGGAGAGCTACTGGTAAGTTGGTAACCAGTAATTTAATATTACAAGTCTTGTTCCTCACTTGATTCCTCAGGTGGTTTATTTTATGTACTGACCTTTCAAAGTTTCTATAGCAAATACCATTCAAATGCTGACACTTACCATAGTAAACAACTAGACTTACAGATTTTATATATATATAGAGAGAGAGATAAAAAAACTAGAGGAGCATAGTAAACCTAATTACTTTGAAAGAGCAGACACCTGTTTTATAACTGTCACCACTGCATATTTCCTATTTGCTACCAGACAAAAGGACCTAATTCTACTTGCAACTACTTGAGAACGAGATGAATAGGAAATTGTAGCATTGGAACGCAGCTGAATTAGAGCAGGTGTATAAAGGAGTGCGTAATGGTACTTCTATTTGATCTAAGAGTAGTTGCTGTATTTGAAAAGAAACCATCTAAGACCGCACCGTAGGAAAGCTGTACCCACTCAGTTCCTAACCTATGCCTGTGAGAAAAAGTTTCCCAGAAAATGAAAACAGAACTGAGGAGTCTCCCCTCCTGTTCCCTGAAACTCATTTGCTGCCCATTTCTGGTAGGCACACGCTGCGAACCACACCGCGGCTTCAGCTGCAGTGGCTGCTCCTGGCCGGAGAGGCTGCCGGGCAGAAACCACCGCGCATCCCAGGCTCCCAGACTTCCAAGCAGCAACGGCTACAGCCAGCTCTTCCGAACAGGGCTCCCATACCTCAGACTTCCTCTCAAACAGCTTCTCCAACAGATCAAAGCATTTCTAGCTTCAGCAGTTAACTTGCCTTCAGTTTTTAACTGCAAATAGACAAGCCCTTGGATAACCAGTGTACCTAAATACAGGTAACAGGACAGTGCTAAGCAGTTATCAACAGTAACAACATTTCAGCATCATACAGAGTAAAAATCCTTTGAGATCAATAAGGGTTTTGCTCCTTTAACATTCACAAACATTACAATTTAAAAAAGTGTATTTTTCAGTACTCCCATTACCTCTTCTCACTCTTTAGTATTTTTAGATACTATTTTTTCTATTAAAAAAAATTTGAAAGGCAAGGCAAAAGATAATTTATACGGCAGGTAAAGAAGTCTGCTGTTCACAAGACTATGTTCAATTAAATCAGTAAGTAATAAACCACAAAAAAAATACCCCTAGGAAATTAGTCTGATTGGCTGAGATCTGAATTATTTATGAATATTACTAATAAATAGTATTTTTCCTTGATTAATGATAAAGTAATTATCCCAACATATTTATGGGCCTTAAACTTATATATGGAAGTCAGTACAATATTTAAAGAAAACTGAGGCATAACTGCTTTTAAGAAACCACCATCAAGCGGTAAACTAAATCTTATTTATACTCATCTTAGAAATATGTCATTGTGCCTCTGCACTTTATTGCATTCAAGAGAGAAAACAAACCAAGATTGTAATTCCGCTTTAGAGTTGCCCAGTTTAGCACACACTTCCACTCTTATTGGTGCTGCATCTGCCCTACTGTTTCTAAAATAAATTACAGATCAGCAAGATCAAGCATCTAATATACTTGCTGCCCTCAGCTAAAAATGCCTGAGAAAAGGCAAACAGCTGAAGAGACAAGCAGTTTGAAATGTTGAGTCTGATTTTCCATTAACTTACATCTTGTATTATTTACATATTTGAAAAATGCTCTCAAATCAAATAGACTCTCTGGAAGTAGTCACGCTGCTCTATGTACACTGTTTGAAGGTATCAGAGATTCTGTCTCACTGACTGCAGAAGTCTGAAAAAAGAGAAGTCAGAAAGAGAGGCAGCGGGATGTATTTTTAAATAAAAAGGTAACTGACAAATACTTATTTTCTGGTATTTCTTCTTTAAGGAATCATTCACAAGCAGAAAGAAAAAGTGTAAAATTGCACTCCAAGGGAGGGAAAGTAACCTCATGAGGCAAATTATCTCCTTGAAATGAAGTCCCCATCTGGTTAAAACTTTCTTTCAAGTAAACCTTGACATTCTTGGTTCTCATGTATAGGATAAATTATTTACCTGTGTTTTTAAATTATGCATACACAAGTATATTACACCATTTTTAAAAAACTGCCATTATTCTTAACTTGAAAGTAAAAGCAGATAAGAAGCTTAGAAAAATGAAAAGTACTGATTTTCAAAAAAGTAAGACACTAACAGGAGAATGTACCCAGAGAGCTGTTCACAGATATGTACCTATCTATATATATATTCAGGCACACACACAAAGTTACTGGTAAAATAAAGATCATATGAAGATTGGATTAATTTTTTAATTTCAAATTTTTAATTAAAAAGCAGGCTCCCAATGTTTCCCAGATGTTATTTTTGATACACAGTTAATGTACTTTATTTTTTCAATTCTTATACCTCTTGTCTCTCTTTCTATTGTACCACTGGGCAGAAACAAAAAGCTAAGAATAGTTTTTGCAGAAGATTAACAATGGGAAAATAAAGATTTACTGAAAAAACACCAAAATGTTTTATTCCATGTTTATGTGATTATACTCGGAACTTTCAATAGCATGTTCTTGTTCTTAACTTCCCTTTTTAATTTCACACATGGAAGATATTATTTGGCACTTCAATAGGCTCCCTGTAGTTTTGAGTTCACACACTGGAGAGATGAACAGATAAACTCTCATCTCTCCTGCTGTTAATGCCTGGCTGGGAACAGTTTTCAATAGCAGGTTAGAAGGCAACAGCACATCAATCACAAAAAAAAAAAAAAAAAAAAAAATTCTTTTTCCTTGCCATGAGTAACATGTTTTGAGGTGAGCTTAGAAATCTCCTCTGCAGTAATGATCTGGATAAGGTCTTATTAAGCCCAGACACTCATAAAAAACTTGATGTAAATCCCATACGTGAATAACTGATTGCCTGGATTTGGGGTTTTGTTTTTAGATATATTGGAAAACTGGGACACACGTAATTGAGATTTAAGGACTAAAATGTTTACAACCTTTTTAATAAAGCAATAAGCATTTCATTTTATTATTTTTGACAATAAATAACCACAAGGAAACTTTGGCAAAACCCAGCAGAGAGCAGGGTAGAACCAGTGGCCCTCTCCCTTATGTCTGAGTTCACAGTGATTCTGACTCTCGTATGGGATGGAAGGCAACTCTGGTTCAAATACATTCCCTGTCTAATGTCGCCACAATGAACGTCATTCTGCCTTTCTTACCTGACCAGAAGGATGCCCGAGCCCCTTTGCAGCAGATCTCTCAAAGTGAGTCCTCTCCAAGCTGTTCTATTTTATACAAAATACTGAAATATTCATTGGGGCAGAGCATGAGAACAAATCTATACTTTGGGATTCGGGCACTCAGCTGGCAAGGGTAATCCCTAAGTGCCAATACCTTTTAGAAGAGTATTTAATTATTTATACAAAATTGAACAGCTGCAATGAGAGACAGAGAGATCTCCCACCAAATGGGTTAGACCATGTCCCAGAGATGATGCAAGATAAATAATTAGAAAAAGCACCAGACTCATTCAGCCAAATCCAGCAGCTATACGTTTTCTTAAGTGAGTAAGCATATTAAACCTAACCCTGAAATAAGAACATTTAATAAAATAGTACTGTAATAAGAACATTTAATAAAATAGTACTGTAATGGCTTATACAATTACAATGCTGATTAAAGATTTAAGTTTGCATGTTTATTATACTCTACTGTATAATACTGTTACTCAAACTGTGGATAAGCATTTTTTTTACTGTAAATCTTAATTTCTATCTGTAAGATGTTTCAGGTTATTATAAACCTAAAAATACAAAGTAATCAATGTTTTAATTTCAGCTATGTATTTCCTATTCCTTCCTTTTAATACTACAGTAATCTATAATACTTTAAAAGACAGTATTTTAAAGTCTTTTAAACTTTAAAAGACTTAGCTTTTCCTCATTTTAATGACTGCGTATTTAATTTTCATCTTAATTAATGCCAAAATAGAAAGTTTTCTTCAGTACCAATGATGGTTTAAGTTATGCAGGATAAGATTTTCTAAAAATCAAATAAAATCACACTGAGCTCTTGAAAAGCTTGAAAACCTTTGCACGCTAGTGAATATTCTGAAAAATAAAGGTCAGGTATGTCAGGTACAAAAGCACGTCAGCAAAATGAATCTGCAGTTGCTGACAAGTTCAGTTACCTGTATCTGTACAGGTCCAGACCAATTTTACCACATTTTTAATATGTTAATGTGCAAGAGGTTGTGTGTTTCTCTGGATGCACAACCGGATGTTTCCCAAAGCTCAAGGCATAGTTTAGGAATCTCATCTCAATGAAAGTATTTGTTCACCCTAAGAATTTTTTAAAATTTCTGTCTTAAATGAAAATCTATTTTGATGAAGTCTCCATAACTGCATTAAAGTTCTATAAAACTGCACTTTACTACTACTCTCTTCTTGGGAGCATATAAAGACTGTGCTGCATCTGAACAGCTAGTTCTGAGATTTGATGGATAAAAATCAGGACTGTATCCACTATTCTTCTCTTTCAGTAAAGAGCAAAAGAAGTAAGGATACATGAATGAACCTGGGAGACTCCTCCTCACCTTCAGTTGCTCAATTCTCTTTTTAGAGAATAAGATGTAAAAGCACTAACTTCCCCAGATTAAACACCTCTAGTCTCTAGAGAAACAAGACGACAACCTCAAGAGACAAAGTCTGTCTCCAAAGTACTTTTTGGAACTGTGAATTCTTCCTTGTGGTATAAATGTAAAATTGTAGGGAATCATTCTTAAATGTGTTTCTTTAGGGAAATATCAGCTTTCTGAGTATTCCATCAGGGCTTGTTATATTCCCAAGTCCCTAGATGCAAACTTCCACAAATTAAATATTACAGTTCTTTGCTCTATTTTTATTTCTCTTTCTTTACCATTTTATTGTCTTCCTATTTTCAATCCTATTTTCCCCACTCTTAGCGTCTCCTACAGAAAATACTAAATTCATTATCAACCAATTTGACTTGGATACTCAAATACTGTAATGATTTGAAAACAAACAAGCCGTATTAACCCCTTCCTAGTTTTCCTGGTAGAATTCTAAATGTTGAACAGGAAAATCTTGACCTGCTATATCACAGCCAAATCCTCTTTCATTCAAGGAAGGAATTTTCATAACAAGTGGTAAGTGAATCTCTAATCAGAAAAACAGTGAGATGCACACACGAAGAACACTGGTAAATACTGAAGTCAGTTGTGAATCAGTAAACAGCAACTAAGCCAGAGATCTCACTCCGTTTGTTACACCCTGCTCCCCAGAGGCAGATCATTCACTCCTCTCTACAGCGAAACCTTCCACCTTCATATGGCACTTTCTTCTTGTCACCAGTCCAAGCTTTGTCTAAGATTCAGCCAACACTGATCATCAGGAAGTCATCTCATCTAGAGTATCACTCCCTGTGCAATTAATAATACCAGAGCTGTGAGAAGTCCAGACAATAGCAGATTCAGGATAAGGTCCTGCAAAAATAGAGCACAAACTCCAAGAACTCCAAAACACAGGGGATCGGGGTGACCAAGCATATCTGGCATCTTAGTGTACTGCTTCTTACGAACCTTCTGAAAGAGCATTTCAGAGCAACATCAGCAGAACTGATGAGATGTCACCACCCTACAGAAATGAGAAGAAGCTCTACATAAAGAATTGGCAGGCCCTGCACGTTGGAGAGACTACTTATGTGGAACGCATTGTAAAATAGGTAAAGCATAGGCCACGGGCTAAGCTTTTGCCTTAGCATTGATCATGCTCACTCAAAACAAACTCTGTATGCAAGGTAAGTTGCTTTGAAAAGAAAATCTTTGTATAATTTTCCTTCAGCAACTTTAGTACTATTTTTTAATAATAAAAATCAGTATTTAGCCCATTTACAAAGAATAAAATCAATCAATCCTTTAGAAACTCTTTCAACTGACACAAACATCTAAGGGAATTCACTTAAAAACTAAAATTAGTTCAAACATATTTGAGAAACTGAAATACAAGTGAATGTATGAGTTTAAACTAATTAGGGCACTGCATGCATTTATAGCATATATAGTGGATGGCAGCCTATTCCTTACAGTTTACTGAGCCCTATCGATAAAACCATCAACATTTTTCACCTAGACAAGGTTTCATGTTCCTGTTAAACAGTGAGCTAAACACACTCCATCTTCCTCTCTAGGAAGCAGAGCTATCAGTACAATTCTAAAGTCATATCCGTCCCTAAATGCCAACCGAGTACAACAGAGAACCCCGTCTGCTTGTTTGTTTTTCCATTTAAAGGGAGAAACAAACACCTTGTGTCCTAGCAGCAAACAATTTGTCAGCTTTTACAGTTTAACATTATAGGTTCTTTCCTGTGCACTTTGTGAAATGGCACATTCTGATGAATCCATCAACATCCAAGATGCCTCAATATTCTGAAAAGCTGTATTTAACTAGATCAGATGAGGCTAGTTTTCTTTCAGGTTAATCCCAGGCTTTATTCTCCCTAGTTATCTAAACTGAAGATACAAGTTACAGACATTATATGATTTCTAACTCTCTTCCATCCTGCCCTCCACCACAACAAACTTAAAACACATATGCACCTTTTCAGTCCCTCTTTACGCCTAGTAGCATGCCTTTAACTGATTTCCAGGAGGAATGAATGAGGCTATGAAACTTTCTGTTATGAACAGGCTGATGAAAATAGAGATGGAACAAAGCAGAACTTGGATTTTTAAATTATCATCTTTTCATGATATCACTAGTTAAAAAAAAAGAAAAAAGAAAGGAAAAAAAAAGTAAGAAAGGGCTCTGAAGGAAAGACTTGACAAGCCAAAGGTGCCAACTGAGATGAAAGTTACTATGTAGCTGGAAAACAACTGGAGAAGAATTCAGTAGGGCTTCTCTTTATAGCTGCAAGGAAAGGTTACCTTGTTGTTGGTACCCAATTTCTCACAACATTTGATTCAGCAGTAACTGCTGCACTGAAGAATTTTCACAGCTATTCCTCACTGCATGAGTTACCTGAGCCTGCACAGAAGAAATGTGAGGGTTATGGACCCCAGTAAAAGCATGAAACAAAAGCAAAGGTGTTTTCCAATAAAATATAAAGCAAAGGTGAAACTCAGGAGAGTTTTGTGACTACTTTCAGATCAAACATTCAGTTTAAGAGTCTCAGTGCAAACGTGTTCTCCGTCAATGACCAGAAGAAAGTACGCTTTAGGTTGGCTTTGGGGCTTTTTTAATACTCTGTTGAGAAAATAATGCAATTTTTGGAGTAAATGTAATGACATCAGACTTCTTAAAAAGGATCCTTGGACACTGCAGACATATCCAAAGATCTAAAAAATGCCTCAAAAATATTAAAAAAGACATGCAAGTCAGACGTGAGTCCAACAAAAGCAGTACATGGAGCAATCCTTACAGACAAGGCAAGCAGTGCTACCCAGGAAGAGGTTTAGGAAATGCAATTGATTTCCAATTGTTTGCAAGCAGTAACAAAAGACAAACTGGCAGCACCCACTCAGATAAATTATTCACCAGAGAAACTGAACACTGCTGCAATAAAAAATTAATGCCTGACTGCTGAGTTAAGTTTAACAGTGGTACAAAAGCCAAAGCACTAGCAACAACTATGTAAACTCTGATTAGAGATTAGGAAAGTCACAGATAGCAGATGATAAAAACAAGACAGGAATTGCAAAGGTAAATTAGAACCACTACAATTTAACAGTACCAGGGAAAAGACAATTGTTACTGTGTTAAAAAATGAGTTAAACTCATGGGTTTGTCACGCAGCTTCATTAAGGGCAGGGAGCTCAAACAGAAATTCTGAAAGCTGGAAATTTTGCTCAACTGAACACTGACACCATTCCTTTAGCCATCTTCATTTATTAATTTTCCTCAGCAGCTAACTCATTTTCATGGTGTGAAAATTTCTTAATGCTCAAGATTTTTATAAATGTAGCTTCAAAAGTGGAACATATAATTACAGAGCTAGAGACAATTAATAGAGAAACTTCTTATTTTGCATCAGTAATGACTGAGTGATTCTCCTCACAAACTGCATTGTCAGATGTAATTTTTAACCTAGAAAAAAACCAAACAAACAGCATGTTTTTCCCAATAAGCAGTTTCTATCCTTAATTAGAAGCAGTATTCATCTGCCTCAGGGACCCATTTCTGACAATGCTAGCCATCACACGAACATTTCCACTGAAATCGAGAACATTATGCTAGATGAGAAATGTTTCCAGAACAGGGCCCAAACAGTAAAGAGTATCAGTCTGGTTACAACAAAGACGAATGAATCACATAGCAATAATGAACAGCTCAGCCCCATGTCATGCACATACATCTCAGAATAAGTGTATTGGTACACCTATGCATTCCATTTTGCCCCACACTAGAGAAAAAAAAAAGCAGTATTTATATATATAAAAAAGTCACCCCAGTTGGATCTGCTCCAGTACAAGTCTGAATCCAAATAAATTGAACATATATTCATTTGTTTTAATTTTCAGTGTGTTTGTATGTTTTTTCCCCACTTCTTTTCTAACATCTCTCCTGTTTTCTAGTTTCCACTTCTTTTCTAGTTCATTTATTGTGCATGTCAAAAGTTTGGGGAGTCTGCACCCTATTTTCTCAAGCACTGTTCTACCTCACACAATACATCCGAGGCTTCAGCTGGGAATGTATTGTTGCTGTTGTTCTCTTTATTCAATTTTAATACATACTTGTGGCACATTCTCACAAAATATATAGTACATTGCCCTACCAAAATAACGAAAACCATGTTTTCAGACATACTATTCTTCTGAGAACCAAGCTGGTGAACAAAAGATGTGTCTATGCGTGCGTGCATGTTTACTGAGAAGCTGAACTGAAGACATTCCAGTAGGAAAGTAACTATAGGGTATCTTTTCAATTGCCTTTTGGAACAGAACTGTCTCAAACCACTAATCTCTCATTACGCTGTTTATGGACAAACACTGTGTAACAGCGAACCAGCCGGCGTCCTTCCTCTCCTCCTTCCCCTGAGAGGGAAACTCTTACTAAGTGATCCTTACAAGCTGGTGATGGATTTAAAAAGTATGTTATTTTATTCTTAGCTCACCTAGCATTTTAGCTAACCAGATTCTACTGAGGCTTATAATTAGTAGCAATTCTAGTATATACAGGCTCTCATTTTCCTAATGAACTGCAAGCAACCTCTCTCCCCTGCTTATTGTCCTACTCCTCCTCTCATTTCTATCTAATAAACTTAAGCCTATTCATGGTAATATGCAAGTATGAGAAGACTCATCTTGACTTTCAGATTCAAGCTAAGGTTGCTGCGCTGTGTAGTTAGGAAGACAGTATTTTAAAGTTCAATTTTCAGCATCAGTTCTCTCAATTTGTAATGATGTTAAATTGTTTTTCTGTCACGGAGATATAGAACATTGATTTTTTTTTTCCTTGATTCCCAAGGAAATGAGTATTATCACTTTGTGCCATTTATCTTCTCCAACAGCTTTGGAACACATTGGTCAATTTTAAATGAAATTTGACAGAGATGCGGCTTCAGAGATATTATGTTCCCACAAGTTTTATGACAATGAACAGATGGGCAGAGGAGAGAGATCTTTTACGTAATCACATTACATATCCCACTGAGAGAAAGGCTCCAGAATATGTACACGCACTCTTAAACAGCAGAGTATTCCCAGGACAGAAAACCTACACACAAACCTGAGAAAAAAATTTTCAATCAAAGTATGTAACCAAACATACATATGTACACACACACACACACACAAACAGCTTCCCAGTTCTGATGCTTATGCAATTACTTGTTCTTATACCCTTCCTCCTCTGCAGCTGCTGACTGACAGTGCTAGTCAAATTTCACAGAATGGTTGAGGTTAGAAGGGACTTCTGGAGATCATCTAGTCCAATTCTCCCATTCACTCCAGAATCGGAGATGATGAAATAGATGTCTGATAGCCTACAGTTAAAAAGCTAACTGTGGATGCTGGAAATATATGAGCTAGAAAACTGTAAATACAAAGAAAACTTTTAAAGCTTAATGAAATCTGTATTTCTTATTGAATGCCCTCAGATATGGCATTTAGAGAAAATGTAAGGTGGTAGTTGAGTGTAACTCATATTCTAACTTTGAAAAGCAGGGCTCTGAGCACTTACTATGTGGAAATAATAAAGAGTCAATGGAAAAAACAGACTTAATTCATTTTAGGCTCAACACTTAATCTTCTTTCAGCACTGTCCAGAAATCTTAACTCCATTAAAATTTAGGTTTTTCTCTTAACATTCAAACTCTCTTGTATGTCAACCCATCTGCTCTTGAGGTTTTGCATATCAAAGACTCAGTAGGTCTCAGTCCACAGCTTCTCACATATAATCATCTCCTTGAAAGACATTTTCATAAGTGTTCTCCGTTGGGTAGTCTCTGCTCAAGATTAATGTTGTTTCAAAAGCAAATGCAGCACTTCTGCCAGCATAAGACAAATTTGATCTCTATTTTGAGCTTCAGATAAATCTTAAACACAGATGAAGGCAATCCAGTCATCAGGTAAGAATACCTATAGCACTTGAATAATATCTATCAACACACGGCTAGCAAAGCCTGTTTTGGACACAAGGGTGGTTCTTCACAATAATAATAAGCACAGATTTTTAGGCTTGTTTAAACAAAAAGATTTGCTTCAATCCAGGACTAGTTCCCATAGAATCATACAATTGGTAAGGTTGGAAGGGACCACTGCAGATCATCTAGTCCAACCCTCAAACGAGTGGCCCACACAGGGATCGAACCCACGACCTTGGCATTATTAGCACCACACTCTAACCAACTGAGCTAGTTATTTTCCTGTGTAAAGTCCTGGCAATATACCATTTTCTTAGAAGTTGTAATTTACAACACTGCTTTTTCCAACTAATGCTAAAATCTCAAAAGACAGTGGAAATTTGGTGAAGATTATACATGCACTCAAAAATTCAGAGGATTATGCCAACTGCCTGAGCTACCTGAGTTTGCACCATTTGTTCTTAGGTTTCACAAGAACAGCTGATAAGCATAGTTGTAAATCATCTTTGAAACCAGGTATCTCTTACTACTCCCTAGATTTTTATAAGCCTTTTTCTTTACATGTTGTATCACAGGATTTGTTGTATTACAGGATTTGTAATTCATTTCTCTATAACCGCATCTTTTCCTGAAGCAAGTATAAAAACATACTTATTTGCTTTGCTAGACATCTTGTATATTCCTAGATATTTCCAGAACACACATTTGCACACTTCTGCACCTTCCCCTGTAGTGTGAATTCAGTCTGCAGTTGACCAAGAAAAACAACCCACAAAAGTAACACTAGACCAGACAGATCTTAATTATTTTCAGAGCACCTATGGTAGTACATCACGGTTTGAAGAGGAAGGAAGGTACTGAATGTTTCTACTGTAGAACAATACTTCTTGATGAAGTGCTACTGGGAAGCAGAAAAAGATATATACACTGTAAACATCTTCTTAAAATTCAGTAGTAGGTTTTTGGATGCTATTTAGTTACTGCTTTGAATTCTGTTGCCTCTCCTAACAGGCTCAGTAACAGTATTCAGGATCTAGACAACAAGTTCAAAAGGAGGACAGAAGATGTCACTAGCCAGGAAGGAGAGATAGGTGGAAGACAGGTACTGAGAGCAATCCAAATGCTCTACTGAACTTGAGAGCAATCCTAGACATTGCATTGTAGCAAGAGCCTGATTTGGGATAGGTAAAAACTATTACTGTTATTTTTTTTTTGGGGGGGGGGGGGTAGTAGAAGGCAGTAAGGAACATAAGAGGACATAACAATTTCAGAGCATAGTCTTCTGTGGGAGAGCCCTGGATCTTCCTTAAGTATTTCAAAACCTCAGCACTTCCCAGAATTGAAGATTGTAACACATTTAGAAGGAGCCCACAATATGGATAATTTATTTTATGTGTAGGAAAGCCAGACAAAATGATTACAGCAACTCTATTATTTGAGTATGCCAGCCAGCCAATTCGAAAACTGAGAACAAGACTATTTTAATATTTGGCATGTTATTTTTTCTTCTCTGAAAAAAATGTAAATACTTACTCAGTAAAGATGTTTTTGCATAGATTCAGAGTAACAGATTTGATTCTGTCTAATTAACTATGTGACTGCAGGAAAGTACTATCCTCAAAACATATCCTCCAAATTACAGATATGAGCCAGTCCTATGCATATGAATTATGTTCCTAAGATGTTCCAGCAGTTTTCAAGCTCTCCCTCAAAATACTTCCCTATTGTTTTCTCAACTTTCCTTGATGCCTCAGGAACAGTATACCTTTTTGACAGGGTCAGGACATGGTTCATCAAGCTGTAAATAAAATTAGTAAGTATCTGAGGAAACTTGTAGGAAGGCAAGAAGACAGACAACATCTTGAATTCTTCCTAATCAGAGATTATGGTTCTTTCAGGAAGCTGGAGACCTGCTGCCTGGACTGTTGCCATAGCCCAAGACATCTCATATTGGCAAAGACTATTCTTATGCATTTTTGCACTATAAAATTTTTATATTCAAATCACTGTCCTGGTTACCAAGCACACTGCAAGTTAAAATCTTGTTACATTTCTGTAACACTGCTCTCAGGTGATAAGAGCATTCCAGCACAATGCTCTGGATGCACATAAGGAATTCCTACAGCTCAGACTGGGTCTGTAATTTGCATCCCGTATTTCCTGTCCACATTAATTCCCTAGACCTAACATTTTCAGCCAAAAATCTTGGAAAAGTTGCATTTCTCAGAGCGTAATGGACTAAAACCAAAAAATTCAAAGTGCCTCTATCTTATTAAAAGCATACTCCTCTTCCCCATAAATACTTCAAATCACAGAATGGGTAAGGTTGGAAGGAACCTCTGGAGATCACCTAGTTCAACCCCTCTGCTCAAGCAGGGTCATCCAGTGCATGTTAGACAGGGTTGCATCCAGGCAGGCCTTGAATATCTCCAGAGAAGGAGACTCCACAACCTCTCTGGGCAACCTGGTCCAGGGCTCTGTCACTCTCACAGTGAAGAAATTCCCCCTCACGGTCAGGCAGGTCTCTGAAGAGCCCAAAGTCCGCTCTCCTGAAGTCCAGGGTTGCAATCCTGCCTGTTGCCTTACTTCTTTCCTGCTGGATCCTGAACTCCACCATCTCATGGTCACTGCAGCCAACGCTGCCCCCAACCTTCACACCTCTAACCAGTCCCTCTCTGTTGGTAAGGACAAGGTCCAGCAGGACACCCTTCCTCATAGGCTCCTCCACCATTTGTGACAAGAAGTTATCATCAATGCTCTGCAGGAGCCTCTTGGACTGTTTATGCCTTGCTGTGTAGTCCTTCCAGCAGATGTGAGGGTGGCTGAGGTCCCCCAGGAGAACCAGGGCCTGTGATCGTGAGGCTACTTCCAGCTGTCTGTAGAAGGCCTCATCGACTTCGTCTTCCTGGTCAGGTGGCCTGTAGTAGACACTCACAACAGTGTCCCCCAAGTTAGCCTGTCCTTTGATCTTCACTCATAAGCTTTCAGCTGCCTCCTCCTCCTCCGCCCCTAGGCAGAGCTCGATGCATTCCAGCTTCTCTCTCACAAGAAGAGCAACTCCACCACCTTGCCTCCCTGGCCTGTCTTTCTTAAAAAAGCACATAGCCATCCAGGACAGCATTCCAGTCACACGAGCTATCCCACCATGTCTCTGTAACTGCAAAGAGATCATGGCCTTGCAACCACACACAGATCTCCAGTCTCCAAATCATTCCAGCTTAACGTACAAACTTCTCATCTAATGGGTACTGATCCTTCCCAACAAATTATCTTTCTATACGTGTACTCTACAAGGTAATGCAATACAGACATTTTCAAACTAGCTGAAAACATAGAGCATAACTGTAAAAAAAAAAAAAATCTATTGTCTTACCAACCCTAGCAGATACCAACCTAGCTCCTGGAGCTAAACTACTGTCAGTACTTCAGCTAATCCATTTACAAGGTAAAGATACACAGGCTAGCTCATATCATCTCAGCTATGCATGGAATTAAAAGTATTCCTATTGTCTAATTTTAAAGCATCAAATTAAAGCTTAGCAAACCTCTAATTATGCTGCATAACCATAAATTATTAAAAATATATTTCTTATATTCCACAGTAAAATGAAATGTTCAGCTGTTATATAGATAGCTTATTTCAAATATTTACAGAAGAAAATGCCATAAACCTAGTTCAAAGGTATTTTACCAAATCAAAAAAGTTTTCTTGAAGTATAATCTCAAACCTATGGGTTCTTTAGCTCATGTGATTTCTGAGCCCAAGACAAAACTGAGAGCTAATGAGGAATAAACAAAAGAATCCTACAAAGAAAATGCAAGATTTTACAAAAAGACCAAGTTCTGTTTCCATTAAGGAAGAAATTTGTCTTTAGCTACAGTGGAAGCAGGACCAGATTCTGAACAGCGTCAGTCTTCACTGATGCAGAGTAAGATACTGGGGACACAGTGAGGAAACCACAAAGTACCACAGAATATAAGATGTAAAACATGCTTTCTATGTGCTATTCATTCTTAACAGGCCACCTTTGATCCAAACCTAGGAAAAAAATATTGCTTTAAAAGAAAGTTTGATAATATTTAAACTTGTGCTTAGTCTTTTCATCTGTTTTTTCAGTCAGAAAAGGCCTGTTTAGAGTTACCTGCTACAGTACTATACTATTCAAATGCAAAGGTTTCTGTTTTACTCTGCCTTGCACCTGTACATTTGCTGTTCCCATGAGCAGCATAGTAACACAGTTCCATTTGTGAACCAGTTTAAGAGTCACATGCTCTTTCTCTGTTGCATATTTTCTGCAAAATAAGAGAGTTAAATAGCAACTATGCTTAGCACCCATCAAATGAACGTAAAACACCTCCTTTAACACTATCACAATTCGGGGCGGGGGGCAGGGAGGAGTTGTCAGAAATAAAGGTAGTTGGAGGATCTTTTTGGCAAAACAGTTTTGCCTTATGGATTCCTCAGGTCTGCAATGACCTTTCTGTTCAGAACCAGGTGGAAGGCAACGTTTTGATCAGCAGCACAAAAGCTACTGCATTCAACTGGGACGCAGGTTCAACACTCCTGCTTCTGTATAACTGGGAGAAGGTCATTCATATTGTACTCAGCTGTTTTAGGATGATTTTTCAAATCTTTTACTGCAGTAAAAGTATAGTCTTTGAATAAATATTTACTGCAGCAGGACCTCAATCTTTACACTAAAGCATTTTAAAGACTAGTTATCAAGTCAGTTGGAAGACAACATCTTTGCAAAGGTTGAAGTAATACTTATTTCTGATAGGGAAACCCAATAGTATTTTTCTTCCCATTCTTGGCCATAATCCCTCCAACCTATCTTCAGGATTTACAGTAGTTCCACACTCACGGGCAGCTGTAGAAGGAGCTGGCCTATACACATTCTTCCAGCCCCGAGAGTAGTACTTCACATCTGACTATTTGTCTATTGCTGCTATTTCCAGCAGAATTGAGAAGATGCAAAACTGTACAGAATGAGGAACCTCTGGGATGAAAGCTCTTAACTTCACTGGGCTGTTCACGTTCAGATGCACACATTTAGTTTAGTTTGATTTCAGTCAGTAAGATTAACTGAAAACTGATGATTAACTGAAAAGTGGGATGCTCTTAGGAAACTGCATGCCTTCCCCTTACTCCTAGACCTAGATTAAAGATGATGCACCTTTCTATAAAGAGAAATTAAAAAGACTATGTATACAAAGGGATATGTATATTAATAGGTCCACAACAGTTTTCTGTTGCAAGCAGCAACACTGAACCTTAATAACAGAATGTCATCTTTGGTTTTGGGATACTCTTGAATAAACATTACATTCAAGAAAGCATTTACATTAAATTGTGTTTTATACAAATAAATTACAAAATAATTCATTAATTATACCTCTTCTAAGTGTGGAAAATACGTTTAATAACACTAGTAAGCAAGTTTCTTTTTAACCAGTAACTTTTTAAATATTCATTCTATATGGATGTACATTTATCCAAAATCTTGATTTTTTGTTTGTAGCTTGATTTTTTGTGTGCTGTGTTAATAACTGGAGTATATTCTCTATTTCTCAGTTCATCTTAACCTCAGAAACCTAAGTATTTTTTGTTATTTTAAAAGACTGGAATAAAAGACTTGGTAACAAATACGTGGATGAAAAGACATATAACAAAGAACTTACAGTTGCTAACAGACTCCCTTTCTTTTCTTGTGGTGACACTGCGGACAACTCCAAGCTCTAGTTCTGACCCGCACAGATTACCAGCAGGGGAAACTGAGTCCCTAACTGAAAAAGGACCAGAGGACAATTATACTAAGTGCTACATCATGGCTGGAAGTTTCTAATGATCTCATAGTTCTCCGTGAAGATATAAAATACCTTAGAGATGGAAAACAGATGTTACTGAAGTTGCCAAAGCTATTACAGAAAACACTCTTAGTTCCAATTAGTGAATCCACCTTAATATCCACTGCAGATCTGACAGAGTATATTGTTTAATTAGCAAGTCTGATAAGATGAGAGGTAACACTAGCAGCTCTAGAAGATTCCTTTCCATTATTACAAGGAAGTCTTTTATCAGAGAGGAGTGGGTACACCCTATTTCCAAGGATAGCTAGCGTGCAGGTGAAGACATTTTGGTAGAAGTCTACTCAAGCAGAGAGGTTCAAGAGGCAGGCTACCAGTCAGTGGCAAGAATCCACAGAGTGGGCACTGGAATCAAAATTAATCTGGAAAGATGAGGGTAGTCAAATTATTCTAGCTTTAGCTCATCTCTGTCACATGACTTCAGAAGAACTTGAGTCAGACAAAAAAAAAAGGGGAAAAAAAAAAAAAAAAAAAAAAACAAACATAGAGCAGGGCCCCAGATCAAGAAAGTAAAGGAACATTTCTCAAAGACTACATTCCCATGCAGCTGGACAGATGCATGGCAAAATAAGAAAGGTGTTCACACAGGACTGGAGATCAGGGGCTCTGCTAGTGTGCCATAAATGTATTGTTAAGACTGAGAAGTCATACAGATGTAAATGGTTCTGTGTATCTTTGAACCAGTCCCTTCATTCATGCAGTTGTCTCTCTGTTAACAAGCTATTTAAACGTGTATTTATATAACATACATTAAAAATATATTGTCATCATTCTTGATATATCTATACTTTTCTAGAGGTTTTGTGAGGGTTTCAGAAGAGGAAATAAAAACAAATCCACTGTCTTGCCGGATGCTTTAAATACAGTTTATGGCTTCTTTGTAGTCCCTATGAAACCAAGACATGTAAGCTAAAAGCTCTCCATTTTCTCTACAGCTTAGGAACCTCTTCTTCCCTGAATGCCTTTCCTTTCATAATGCTTATTATTACCAGTAAGCATTTTACACAATTCTTGGACTGTGCCTATTTATAGAACATTTATAGTTTCAAGTCCCATAGTTTCTACATACCTCTGAGTAACAGCAAAATTCAGATATAGGAGAAATAACTCAATTTTCCAATAAATTTATTTGTTTAATAATCTGAGAAAAGATTATTACCATACTGATATACAGTATCAATAAAATTCTCAAAATAAAACATGAATTAGTAACTAATGGTAGTAGAACGGTAGTAGATTAAGTCACAAGCTTAAACACTCCAAAGTCACAACATTTCTAAAATGTAAGGCAGGCAGCTGGTGAGGACTTCCCACTGACAACACACTACAGTGTAGCTGAAAGAAGACTTAAAAAGGCAACAAGATATTCTTTTATGATTGTGATATGAAATCTGCCTACATGTAGCCTTCTGTACCCTCTTTTCCCATTAGTTTTTCAGATGCATCAGGAGGTCAGAGCACTTTAACCAGAATAATTTATAAAAGGCATTAAAGAATTGTCCTAGGAGACATACAAGAAACATAATCCCAGGACGAAGGAGAAGAAAAATGAACAGAGTTCATTCATGCTACATCTGGCCTAGATTTCTCCAACATTATTTCTTTGCCTATCCTGATTATTTTCTCATGCTTAGAAAAGGCCAAATAAGGAATATTTTTAAATGGTTTTGATTTTTCTATAGCTTTTATTCTACACATTTAAGTTGTTTATAATTGGAACTTCAATAGGGACTACCTCAACTTTAACAGCTTCTTGGCTTGGTATTTTCCATTATATTGATTATTGTGATAAAAAAATGTTTCTCTTCCTGATTTTCTTGCTTTATCTGTAAAGCTGCAGCTGTGTGGGAAATAGATCTGTAAGAACAAAGCATCTATTAAATCACAGAACATAGTATGAAGGGGCCTGAGAAATCTACCCTTCTTATAGATGGTTACTATGATTTTTTTTTTTTTTTTTAAGTAAGACTTCTGCTCTCCTTGCATCTTTTCCTCTTCTTCCTCTCCCTCTCACTTTAATGACAAGACTGTGGCTACTAACCTCTTTGCTTCATTCCATCCCTTACTCTCAAGATGAACACTCCCTGGCCTTTCTGCCCTTCCCACTGATTCTATTTACCTTCAGTGGCCTTGACACAGGCCAATGACACTTTTACCTCTCAACAGAGGCCAGTAATGCTAGAGAAGAACTCGAGGTTCATATACCCATGACATAGTTTACTCCATCCCAAAAGAGCCTTGTTAATAGTACGGTAAATCACACAGACTGTGGCTATGCTTTTAGCAATTGAAAAGCAGTAAAATAGATGTTCACAATGAAGCAAACTTCTTTTTTATGTGGTCACCTAAATCCCCCAGATAGCAATGGACAACAAGATTTTCCTACATGTGGAATAGACCATGGTTCTAGTCTTCCATAACAGGGAACATATCCTGGAATAGGAAGAATTCCAGGATATGGATAAGATGCTTCTGAAAGTTACAGCTGTCGATAGGGCAATCAGTTCATCATTTTCCAGCCTCTTGGCACTGACAGACTGGTTTTGCCTTATATCACATGCATCAGTGAGCTATGCGCTCTCCTTCCTGAAATAAAACACCAACCTCTCCCTCTTTAAAATAAGTGCAGAGATCATATCTATAACAAAAGTAAAACTAGATACTGAACCTTAATGAAGCACAATTTGGCAGAAATAATCTATTTTTGAATCATTTGCATAAATAAAAACATCACAGTGTTACTAACACAACCACTATTTAAATTTAGCGTCGGTTGAACTACAGTAAATGTAATCATATTCATTATATCTTTCTATTACCTTATTATGCCAATGCTTGAAACTGCAGTATCTGTTAAAGCACACCTCATTAAAAAAATAGCTTCCAGCCACAGAAGTTTACATTTGCATTATTCCCAAAATTGCATTCCACCATAATGACATCTGAAGTGAATTCAGAAAGAACTGCTGTTATCTGGATGAATTATCTCCTCTGATAAAGCGAAGATTGCCACAAGCATAATTAATATGAAAGTACATCAAACAGTATTTCTGGTACTTACTTGTAGTATTAATGAGATTTGCTGTAGAGGAAAGTGGTAAAATTGGCAATAGCAGGTTCACAAAGCCTTGCCTTCTTGTGTTCCAGAAGATTTCAACAGACTGAACACAAACAATCTCCAGAATACAACTATGCAAAAACTTAATCATTTTCAAATAGTTTAAGTTAACTCTGTATTAAGTGTGCTCCCCAGTCCAAGAAGCTGGATTTGTAATGAAAGTTTTGTTTTGATATTAATATTTCTATTTATTTAAGGATAAGAAGTAGAATTATTAAGCACAGCATTATCAGACACTGGGCAATTGCTTTTAAAATGGGTGTGGTGTTGTCTGAGAAAAAAAGCAAGCAAGCTTTCTAGTCACTTCAGGAACATAAGATAGTACTGTTGCAGTTTCCTGGCACTGATGTATTAGTGACTCAAAAGGCTAAGTATTCTTCTAGTATCTAATAAACCAGAAGAAAAGCAATGGTGATGGGGGGAGTTCCACGTGTATGTTTTTAAACGTACAGAAAAATAACAAAACACGGTGGATCTTTTTCAGTTCAAGGGTTACTGACTTAGCCCTGCCACAGTTCAGTGGAGCTCCCAGATATAGAAAAATATTTTATATAAAAAAAAAAAAGAAAAAAAAGAAAAAGTGCTAATAATACAATCACAGAAAATATTCCTGAAAACAGATCTTGAGAAGTCATTTATGTCTTCATCTCCATTTCAAGGAATATATGGGTTATATCCAAGTCCTTCCTAAGTAACATTTATCAATTCAGTCTTTAAAAACTCTGAGAATGAGGACTCAACAACTTATTTCAGTACTATACCTGCATCTGCCTTGCTCTAATTTAAGCTAATTAACTTTTGTTCTGTTGTCCATCACACACAGAGAACAGATTATATCTTTCTGCTAAACAATCCCAAGTCTTTCAAACCTTACGCTGTCATGCTTTTTAGATTTCTTTTCTGTTGCTTTCCCCTTACCCCTCTTCCAATGGTTCATGTTTTTCCTGAAATACACTAAGCTAGACATAACTGTGGCCTTATTAACTCTACACAAAGGCGTTATTTTACGAATCTCTAAGCTACAGTCATTTTCAAATACAATCCAGCATGTCTTCTGTCCTTCTTGCAATAATTTAAAATTGTAGAGTCAATTAAATTTACAAACCACTCTAGCACCCAAATCCTTTTCTGAAGATCTGTTACCTTACTATTTATTTTTCCATCCTTCATCCTGCTGAATGTTGCATATGCTATCAAAACTAATGCTCATTTTAAGATTACTATGTACTTCATAACGGTTATTTTTATATTTAGATTGTGTTCTCCTGCGTATCTGTATACCTCTCAAAATCCATAATGAAATTTTATTTCAAACAAAATTCCATAATAGTGCAAGTAAAATAATATGAAATAGAGTAGTTTTGGACTTACAGAGGAACGGGTCTAGAGAAATGGGCCCAGGATTAGATATCAGATTTCAGTTCTTCCTTCCTCCAACTGTCAGACATTCAGCAAGCAATGACAAACATTCATTTCACAAATACTCAGTGCCATCTGTAAAAATAGAGATAAATAATATATGTTTATTTTCAGATACCTTTCTGATATATACAGGTTTGCATTTATATATTTATAAATGATACATCACACAATTATTATATTTAAATAATAAAAGACAGGAAAATTATTTTAGTATCATCTGAATTGAGCCAAGAAAAAAAAAAGAAAAGAAAAAAGAACTGATGGAAGTAGACTGAGATTTTAAACTTGTTCCAAAGAATTCAGGCTAGAGATTCTGATGCAAGATTTGGATCACAAACCACACGGCTGCCAGTTATCCTCACTGCACACTTTGAAAGTTTTTTAAATCCATCTCTGTGCAGCTGAGTATAGAGTATCAGTGTGACTACCAGACTTAAATCTTTTTCTGAACGGGTATGATTTGGAGTGGTTTCCTTAACAAAGATCCATATAAATAAAGCAGGAAAAAAACCAAGACACAATCATCCTCCTGGTGCCTTAAGAACCAGAGAATTAAAAAATGATTATCTGCCAACTGCTGAAAATACAAAGACAGCTCAGTTAGTTTTTCTTCACAGTATGACATGACCTAATGATACTCCAGTGCTTTTTCTTTATGCTATTCTTTTTCCAATGAATAAAGTGAACTTGTTTCTAAGTAATCACTTACAACAATTTAGTTGGAATGATGTGTTGGCATTGTTTCTCTAGTTCCTCTACAGGGGATGTGCTGGAACATCTTTATCTGAACGACTCACTCACATGGATATGATCTAAAATGTCCAAAGGAATAAAACAATGCTAGAAGCAGGGCACAAGAGCCTTCCAATTGTGTGTAGCATCTTTTCCGACAGGGAAGTTCTGGAAACTCATACATCAAATATGATGGCAACAACTGGCAATGATAGGGACATTTGGACACTTTTAGAAGAGAAAAGGAAAAAGTCCAGCCAATGAAAATAGCCCAAACACTTATTAAAAGCTTTATTACATTTTTAATATCCATGCACTGCACATATGATTCAGTCTTCAAGATCTTATCCAAAAGCTGCTCACAGAACACAGTACACTCATCCAGAAGTCAGTCAAACCATGTAACACACATCCTTCTGAAAGACAGCTCACAGAACGAGTCCACTGGCTTGAAAATGTTAGTTACAAGTAACAGGTAGGAAAGAACTGGACTTCATGAGTCAAGACTTGTTTTACCAAGCAGTGAAGATAAAGCATAAATACTACTAATCAAAACAAATTGTAAAACTATAGGAATAGAAATGGAGATTGGGGCTAAAGGAAGACTAAATTATGTTATTGATTGGGAGAAGCATGAACTGTATTGTTTCTGTTGCCTCCCCTAAAATGTTTTATACATTTGAAATACGTTGCTAAAACTAAAGAAAATTGTTAGTGTTCAGAATACAACAGAAATCGGCACAAAGGGCTACAGGCTACTAGTGCACAAGTAACAGTACACACATCTTTCTGCATCCTATTATAAAATTAATAGAAATAAAATACTTTTCTCACCAATAGAAAAAGAAATAGGAATCCCATCAGCTGAAGAATAGTTAAATCAGGAAAGAACTTCCTTCTGCAACTACCTTGTTAAAAACACTCTTAGTACTCCCATAACACTCAGGCTTACTTCAACCTTTTAATAAAAATTTGGGAGACCAGAGAGAATTAATTATTGCAGGTGTTCAGAACATGTGATACCTAATCCATTACTTAATTATCTACAGGTGAGGACATCACTAAACAACAATTTTTTAAAGACAGCTAGTTGCCTTCCTTCTGTTGTGTTTCGTTTTCACTTGTGAAACCACATAGGGCAATGAGATAATCTTAAAATAGATTACCATTGTGGTAAATTCTGTAAGTTCTATAAACACAGCTTGCTAAAATAATACATAATGAGGTTCTCTTGTCTTGTGCAGCATTGGATAATTGGGAACACCAGCAAAAAGAAGATTCATATATGTTTACATCTGATGAATATCTGTAAATCATTAATATTATTGAGTTTGCAACTACTGTCTTCTTTTGGAGAGAGGGAAGAGCTTACTTGATATCCCTGGCTTCCTGCATAGGTAAATTTAGCAGGATAGTTAAGCATAGGATGTTTTTCTGGTCTTAGCATGAAGGTCTACATGTTACTGTGAGACCATGCTAGTTGCATAACTGCCACGTACAGCTGAATTTGCTAAGAAATTTCATTTAAGAATAGACTATCGTGTTCCTTTTTTGGAATACTGAGGTATAAAAGAAACTTGATTGAGCTAGAACTTTACACATAATGAAAAAAACATGAATTTTGATAACAACATTAACTAGAAGTGTTCTTTATAGTGATAAAGTTGATATAGACAACTCTTTAAGAACTTTGAACAGAAATCTTCTTTTCCCTCAAAATCTTTACTAATTTCTTTACCTTGTCTACAATTACAATAGTGAGTTTAGAGAAAGTAAACCAGATCCTGAATATATCAGGAAAAGAAGAGAGAAATGGAGAAAGCTGCCAGCAACTACAAAATAGAACTGTGGCTCACTAGGTTTCCTCTTGCACAATGAATGTAAGCTATTACACTAGAAAAGAGGCTCCAGCTGGAAATGTGAACTTTGAAAGTTTGAATTAGCAAAATACTCGTATCTTCAGGGAAGACTAATACTATTTTTATTAAAAAAGCTTGAAAAATAAAACTTGAGAGAGTCTAATGATATGCATTTAGAAATCAGTCCAGCAAGAGAACGTACACAAATCTTTTAAAATTAACACCTAAGAACACTTCTTCTGACTGGACAAAAGACCTAGTCTTTAGATAAGCATGTATATAGTTATGAAGGAACAATATTTGCTTTTTCTTACCCTTTCCCACCCTTCAAGGACAAGCAAACAAAAATGATATTATCAATTTGGCAGGAAATCCCTCCATCTTTTCTCTTCTGGATCTGCATTTACATAGACTTTTACAAAGTCTAACAAAGTCTAAAAGAGAGTATTTTCTCTTATTCAAAGATTTATTTTCTCATACATATTACATATGTATGAAAAAGTAGAACAATTTCATATTTATCATCCAAATTTTTAACTGAGTGAAAACCAATAAGAACAGATCACTTTCTGTTGATGTCAGTCCACTGGGACTAGAAAAATTTAATTTCGCACATTGCTGGAAAGCAAGTTTTATTTCCTTAGGTCTTATCATGCCCATAGGGTATACACTTACGTTGAGGCAAAGCAAAGTTTTACTATCTAAGTAGCATTACAGAGCTAATCTCTTCCCTAGTTATTTTTTGGGTGTATTTTGGCCTGCGGTGACAGCAAAGGAGTCATTTAACAAGAAATACCCAGAATAATTCAGGAGAAATTGTATCAGGTTTTTGTACCTTAAGAAATGCAATGGTTAGAAAGTTAGGTACTCAGGTGAAGAACTGATAATAACATACTGCTAATAAGAATTTTTAATAACTTATAGAGCCAGTAAAATACAACGCATGAGAGGTATTCCAAAAAGGCTCTTTTTAGTGCTTTGCAGCTAGCCCTATGCTCTTCCTTTAGTCAAAGGGGAGAGAGGGAGACCATAGACAGAAACTCAAAGCATCTAAGTTAGTCTTCTGCCCTTTCAAGAAACCTCTCTTAATTGCCTTAAGAAGCTGGGGAAACCAGCCACTCAGGATGTAAGGCAGCTCCTGTAAACTTCTGCTCTTGCATGCACAAAATGTAATAATATAGTAATAACTTACAAATATCTCACAGTGGGCATTCTTGAAATAGATCTAAATGGGATAGCTTTAGCAGTTTGCCTATATATATGCTAGTATATATATATATGCTATATACCAGGAAGTATAATAAGTAGTTAGTAAGCTCCTTCTACTATAATGAAGAAAAGATGTTATTCCAGTTACATCAAACTTCTAGCTGCATTCTAGAGAAGCATCTGAAACCTTACACTAATACTACACTACTATTCACAGGAAAATACAGGAAGTATTTGCTAGAAATAAACAGCATGTTAAGATTGGTAGGACCCCTGGATAAACCCAACAGAGAGAGTAAGGCAAAAAAAAGCAGGAAACAAATTGCCTGGCATAGATGACATCCAGAAGGAGATACACGGAGGTAAACAAACTTACTTGGTCCATCTCACTTCACATCAAATATACATAATACTGTGATATAGAAGAAGGGAATGACAGTGTAAGACAGAAATGTATTTAACTTCTTAAAAGAAATTCCAGTGCTTTGTATACACCTAAAAACTCAAAAGCTTAAAGCAACCTGGAAAAACATCATCCCTTTGCCATGGTATTTTCCCCAGAGTCACTACAGAACTGTTTCCAGAAAGGGAAAGGTCTGAAAGACTAATAAGTTTATAGATCCACAAGCTTAAAGTTCTTAAATAACAGATAGACAAGGGCATTGTTAGATGAATGTATTTTCCCTGTCAATTTAGGAAACTAAGAACTCACATAAACCTCTTTTCTTTTTTTTTTTTTTTTTTTTTTTTTTAATTTGGGCTCTTCTAGAAAAATACATAAACTGTATAGATAATAATACATATTGAAAAAAGGCTGAACTGTAATCTGAAAGGTGTAAGTACCTACAGTAATATTAGAGCAAAACTCAAGACTGAACTGGAAGGATTTTGCTCCATCAGCATACACACATGAATATATATGAAGTGAACAGATATGATACTATAGGTGACAAAAATTCTGTGGTAGAATCATTCTAGCAATGATTTTTCCTTTTATATGCATATGTACCTTTTTTCAAGAACTTTTAATATTATATTTTAAAATTCAACCTCTGTTCACCAGTCTAATGACAAGGGATAACTAGGCAAAATCTCAGCCCATACGCAGTTTATTCTGCAGTTTTTCCTGCCTTAGCAGGACAGCTAAAATTCACATAAAGCTGTCAGGAGCAGCATGCTCCTGCAAGAATGTATGGTTTGAATACACTGAGCTTAATAACCTACAGCCATCAGAAAAATAACCTTGTGACTTCTCTAACTCTGCAAACACCAAAGCACAGGAAACTGTTTTGAAATCATGTTGTCTCCCATCAATCCCAGTGAGTTCCTTTATCAATTAAATCTTTTGTATCTCAACCCCCATCCCAGCAAGAAATCCAAGTCCAGGACATACCTCATCCACCTACATGCACATGTGGCTTCACGTTCCTGTATCAGAGCTTTGACATCTGAAAAAGCAACCTCTTGTCTTAAAGGGGCCCTTAACTCTCAGAGCTATTTCTGCTCTGCTTTTATTAGTGAATTATTTTTGTTAAGCAATTGATTTTGGCCACTCTCAGGAGACAAGTTTCTCTCTTTTGGAGGCTAAGCTGGAGAATCAATTCCCCTATAGCCTAAGTAGAAAAGTAGGAGCAGGAAGAGAAATGGGATTCAGTATAATCTTTTCAAACCTGCTGTGACTGCTGCAGCCTGACTCTTAAAGTGAATTATGGCACAGAGCTTGAGCACCAGGGATTTTAGTCACTTCCAGTCTACTGGATGCTGAAGTTCAGATGTGCTGCAAGAATCTAAACTTCCACAGGGCTTGCTCTCTTGATGCAAGTCATTTCTACTGAGGTCTAGAGGCATTACTCAAATCCTCTGAGCAGGGGGAAAAGTTGAGAGTCAGTCAAAGGGGATTCAGCTTTCTACACAGCTCAGTTACAGCCTATTCTAGGAGAAAAGATCAGCACCCAACTCGCGTTCTAACCAGTGAGTGGCATTGTCAAAAAATCAATTAAAAAATCAAAAAGAGGAAAATTCAGTAAGAGGCAATGAGACAGGAAACAAGGCCCAAGAAGAACAATGAGGCTAATTAAACACATTGAAAAATTAGAAGCATGGAAAAGCAGCAGAGCGACAGAGCAAGGATTTATGCATTCCCATTCTCTACCAACCTCACTGATCTTCTATTTGAAAGAATCATTGAATTCAAGGCAACAGTTACAGACATCTCTAAAGTGTAAGAGTACATAAGAAAAGGTAAGACCTTACTTTGAAACAAGCAGGAACTGATGACTGAAATAAGCAAATTTTATCTCAGTATTATTTCGCTGGGTAACTCAATTTTCATTTCTTTCTAACAGTAGCAGCTTTTAATTAACAGATAAACAGTGCTCATACACACACACAGACAAATGGACCACAGGCAGCTTTATCTGGACCCTTTCTTTGGTAGCAGCCGATGTTATTTCAGACTAGTTAGTACGTTTTCTGCCTATTAACTTTGGTTATTCTGATTTTGTTCACACACCAGGGATGTTGCCATTAATATTAATAAAGGCACTGGGGCAGCTGAAGTTCAAGTCCTATTCAGAAAAGAGTGACAAGGGGGCAGTGTCACACAAAAGTGCTACTAAATTTAAAAATGTAATGAAAAGTATTACTTAAGCAAACTCTAGAGCACAAAATCCAGACCTTTACAAAAATACACTAAAAATGCACAATCTGTTCTTCCTCTCACACCTCAAAAAAAAAAAAAAAAAAAAAAAAAAAAAGAAGAGCAATGTCTTTTTGTGCCATAACATAGTATCATCTCTGCTGCTCTCCTTCAAACTCCTTTACCACCAACTACATCTGTGCCAATTTCACTGAGCCTGAAATCTGAGGTACAACTTCATTGTACCTATGAAGGGAAAGAAGCAAACCCATTTCTTGAGCCTGTGCAAGACTAAAATGCTTTCTCACAACACCACTGCAGCTATGGCACTACTGTACATTGATTTCTGTGTGGACTTATATTGCCAAAAGTCTGTAATTGTGAGCTGTATGGAATTAATTTGATTTACTTTGCACAGGCTAATTCTGAACTCTAGAACAGTGGAAAGTGTTCAAGTAACTGACCAAGCACTTTGTTTTCTCTGAACTCCGTGAAATAGAAAGCCAGAAATTCCCTCCCACCATCACTTTTCCTGGCAGCCCATCTTCTTTCTGTGTTATCTCTTTCAGTGTTCTTTGAGGAAGTCTTCTGTAAAAGATGTGCTTCAGTTAAAGGTTTGCTGTCACTGCAGGACTATCTAAAAGAAATGCACTACTGGAACCACTATAGAGACCAGAAATATTAGTGTAACAGTCCATGTTTGAGGGCTTTTTTGTTTGTGTCAGTGTGGGCAGACATTTTTTATATCCAGACTTTTTCTTTTTTCTTAATTCAGACTAGCTTGATAAATATATTTTCATCCTGCACTGACCAATTATACCAAATGAATATACATCCGTAACTGCAGCAAGCAGGTCTGGCTTGCAACAATAACTGCTTTATTTAATAGACTCCCAATAGACTTGGTATTTCATTTTTTTCTCTCTTATTTGAAATAAAACATTTAGCTCTGAGTCTTCATTACTCTGAAACTTAATGTTGTGCACATAGGTCAGTTTATACTGCAGTCTAATGTTTCTAACTTTATAGTACAGTGCATGCAATACATAGTAATAGAGCAGTTAGGCCTCTACTTTCAAAGCTAAAGGTACTGTAGATACCTCTAACATTGCCCAAAGTTAAGCTGACATTTCAGTACGCAGTAGACTATACTAGTGTTACCATGAACGGTCATTTGACCCTGAAAAGACCTTTCCACATGATCAGAATTTGTGATGTATGGCCAGGGTGTGGGGTACTGTTTTCATACTTGCTCGTCTTAGAAACCGAAGGCAAGGTAAGAAACACATGGTTTTCTGCCTTGTTTGTTCTGCTCCATGTGAAAGGCCACATGGTTGGGGATTTTTCTTTTAATTATTTCTAACAGGATACTTCTAAGAAATGTACATATTTCTTAAGATGGGCATTTCTTCATTCCTTCTTCCACCACCCAATTTACTGAAGTAGTCAGATGTATGCCTGAAGTCATTTGGGGAAGAGCAGAAATCTGGAACCTTTAACAAAGACTTCTGTTTTCTTACTGCTTCTTATCTGAATTAAATACCAGCTAAAGCCAAACAATAATTATTTGAAGTGATGACTAAAAATCTTCCTGATTCAATCTGATTTCAGTGACAACACTTCATTGATACTTTAATCACATCATTTCTTTTGATACTGATGGCTCCCATAAAAAGCTGGGTAGGCAGGACCTATATTTCTAACATTAAGCATCATGTATTACTGACAGGAAACCCTTCAGTTGTAACAGTCCTTTTATATATTAGAAAGGAACAAAAAGTACGACTTAAAATTAATGAATCATAAAGAAGCAAAGAGAGAAAAACATTTCTTTTTCTCTTTGTGGATTTTTTAAAGAGAGTGTAATTAAGATCCCAGTGAGCTGCAGACAGAGATTCTCTTATATTCAGCATGGATCCTTAAAATTACCACAGAACTTTTCAGGATTTCCTTAGTCCTTTAAGGTATGTTCTGAGATATTCCATCTACAGTAACATTCTGCAATCTCCTCCTCCTCCACTCCAACAGCCAACTTCAGTTATAAAACCTGCTGAGATAAGGTCTCCGTTTCACAAGAACAATGAACGCTGGAAATTATATACTGAATTAACAGCTGTTGAACACAGAATAGCTATCTGGTAGGTAATTTGATCACACCTTATACCTTGGAATTTGTTGTCAAAACGCAATAGTTAGAAAGGGAAACATATTGGTAAGATAGAAGTACTAACTCTCTAAAAACTGAAAGCTATCTTATAAGAATTGATTTGACCTGAACTAGTCACTTAAACAGAGGCTTTGTTTGCAGTAGTTTACTCAAAAGTAAAAATTCTATGAAAGAAAGATATAATTATGGATTTTTTTTTCAAATTAGGATACAAGAGGCCTGCCACTCTATTCTGCTAGCCTACTGTTATTTTGATCAAGTCAAACACTTTTAGATTCTGTTTTCCCATGATAATTCAAAAAAAACCTGAATCTCACTTGAGAATCTATCAAGAATCAATGTGTTTCTCAGTCAGCCATGATTTTCTTAATATATTATGCCAAGAGAATATTTACACAGTTTTAACATGAACTAAATAAAATAATCATAGAATCAGTTCTGTATACAATGTTGTAAAATATGAAACTATGAAGCGCAACTGCAAGTTAATTGACAATTTGCTAGGAAATAATTATGTCTGAAGAAATGACTCTGAACTGTGGATTGAGATTCAGCTTACATTTATATATAAGTATATTGGGATGAAGTACACATTGGTTTTTTAGTAAGTTATTGCCAAAATAAAACTGTGTTGTAGAAGCAGAGTACCTCAAAATAAAATGGACATAATTAACATTGATGGGAAATGTCCTGTTTAATGTTCTGGTGGCAAGAATAGCAAAGTGCTGTTAAGCATACAGATAATACAGGAGGAAATACTGAGCATATAAGATGGACAGATGGATAGATGGACTGGAAGAATCATTTCAAGTAGCAATTTTGGAATTACATTTTAAACTGTAAACTTTGCAGTTTCTACATTTCCCTTAACTCTGCTTGAGCAACAAATACTATCTCATCCAAGATAATTGCTAGACGACAGTAAAGGAGATTCAGATTCAACTGCTGAACTTCTCTTGTCACCTTAGGTCAAACCACTTGATCTCCCTGGCTACAAACCTCAAGAGACACTAGTCGAAATTGCTTATTAACTTTTTCTGCTAATAAAACTGTGTGAACTGAGTACTAACTCTCATAAGCCTCCCATAACCTTTTAAAAACCTCTGCCCCTCAAGTCTTGATCTCTTGGTCTTCTTTTTCTCTGCTCTCCTTCTGCCAGAGCTCCTAAAAATGAAAGGAGGAATCTGGTAAATCCAGATCTTCTGCTGACTGAATCGCAGGAGGAAAGCAGTGGCCTCTTAAAAAATACCAAAATTATTCCATTTTGATCTGAAGAGGGCCCTAGCAGGCCAATATGTGATCATGTGTCCTGTTTCAGCATGCAAGCTTCTTCATAGCTGGCTAAATATAACTGAGCCACCTTCTCTGTGAAGCACCTAATGTTGTCTCTATTGCTACTACAAATGACAACAAGAGACCTGGGGTACTAAGCTTGCAACTGAAACAAATGGATTTCTAAATCCTGAATTTCAGTTTTTGGTAACTCCCTCAACAAATGATCTAAATGTTCCCGAAATTAACTTTGAAATAGGAGTAAAACCTTTCTTCTTCTTCAGGCATCTTGGTAAGAGCTGGTAGAAATCTCAGCTCACCTGTGAGAAACTGATTTTGATTTTTTTCATTGATTTTTTTTTAACTCATGGGATTGTAGTAACCAATTAGTTAAAAAGTGCATACTCTTGGTAGAGGCTGTGTGAGACTGCCTTCGTTGTATACAACTCTGCTAAAGTACCATCCCTGGAAAATGTACAACCAGAACCCAGTACAGCTGCCCTACAAGTCTTTGCAATAGAAACAGTTCTCAAAAATACTACACAGGAAGCACTAGAGCCTTTTCTCACCCCAGCGAAATGTGTTTGACTCATACGTGGATGGATAGTATGCTTCTTTAGTGATACAATAACAGGTAAAAGGGTCCTCAGAAATCACTGCATTATACAGTCAAGTAGTGTTTCCCCAAAACTTTAACACGATGTTTGAGACACTCCTCAAGGAAGGAACTTCCCACAAAATGAGTCATATGGACTCATTTTCACTGCAGAAGAGGCACAGTCTGGCTAAAATCTGTTGGTCTGTGTGGAACAACACAATGATGGTATCAGTCATCACTTGGATAGGATTCCTTCCGGTGTAAGAGGGGAATTTCCCACAGGCGTTTTCAGCTGCTTGTGCACCTAAGACAGTTGTATGGGGGTAAGGGGGGAAATACTAAATACCCTGGGCAATGAACTCACTGAAACGAGTCTCTGTTTGTCCTTAAGATATAGGCTGATAAATGGTATGACTCCAAACAGGACTCTCTCACACATTCAGCAAGCCAGCTTACTCTATAATCAATCCCAAATTTTATCTGGAACAGACATGTACTGTAACTATTTAGTGCATACACAGAGTAGGAATGTATTTGCCCATACATTTCACCTGGTATGATCGAGAAACCTGGAGAAACTTGAGTGCATATAGGTGATGCCCCAGAATCGCTAGGCAACTCATGCACAGCAGTAAAGGAGACTTAGATATCTATATCATGAATGTGCATAATCCAAGTGCTAAGCCAGAAACTTTTATATGCACATTTATTTCAATATTTTCTGAAGTCTCTTTTCAGTAGTTTTGATTTCTCAGTCCCTATTCTTTTTGGCTATTTCTAACCAAAATATAACCAAGAAGCAGAGTACACTGCAAATAGCTACTGACTGCCCTTCCTCTGCAAGAGGATTTCTTATTTTACGTATTGTTCACAAATCACTGTAATCATACCAAGTCAAAACACAACGTTATCACAGTGCAAGAGAAATAGACTAGTTGTTGATTAGAAGTTAGATATAGACACCACTTTCACTGCACTGGATTAATAACAGAAAAGTCACACATCCAAATGTAAGGAGATTACTGAACACTTTCAGCATCCATTTGAATCTAAGTAATTCAAAGGTACAAAGCACATTTCTGAACTGGATCACACAGGGAAAGCAGTGAAGAATTGCATAGGTATCAAGAGACACTTACTGATTTAACTGATTTAATTTTTGTACAAGATGCTACGTGCTCAGAAACCTTAATACCTTGGAAATCACAAATGACTGAAACAAAATGTGAATTTCAAAGTAGTAATTGCTATTACTGTATTCAACTGCTGCTAGGAGAGGTTTCCTCACTGGGTATACCCATCTAAATAGTTTCACTTTGTGTCACCATTACAGATCCCAGTTTTGCCAGTACAAATTCTCCAAGATTATTAACTATAGAAGAGAAAGTAATTTTAAAAGATAGTTTTATTAAATTTAAAGGGAATTTTATGATGTTTTAGAGGCATCTAGAAAACTGTTTTCTATTTGCCAAAGTATTAGAAATGTTTTTCTCACACATGCAAATTTTAACTTTTGTTCTTTCCAATAATACAGACTGATGTAAAGATAGTTACACTGTCTATACCACAGAACATTCTTTAAGAAACAACATAGTTTAATTCCAGTGTGAAACAGCTTACGGTGACCTGAAATATTTTTCTAATAAAGTAAAGCATTTCATTGCAACACACCTTGACTTACAAGCTGAGGAAAAACAGAAGCAGTACAGGTGGAAGAAATGGAAGAAAAGAGTATCTAACCGATGCAGTGACAGAACTTCGAGTAGGCAGCTAACCCTGCCAGAATACCTTCTTTTCAACTTCTTGTCCTTTGCTGGAAAAAAAAAAAAATACAAAATCATCTAGGAAGTATTTCTGCTCGTTCCAAACTAGCACTTCAGTTCATGTGGTATTTTGAAGGGAGGGTCAAAATATGTGTTATGGTATGTGGGAATAAGTCAGAAAATTATGGTCAGATTGTACTCGTGAGCCACGCTTACACTAACGGAAGGTCTTCACCAAAATCAGAGGAGTAACAGAGTCACAAGATACTGACAGAATAAAGGCAAGAGAAATGCAAAATAACTGATAAGCAACTAGATGAACAAGTCTTCCAAACTGTTCTTTTTAGCATGTTTATATGGACATCTATACAATATTAGGCAAACAATTTCACTGAAACGTACACATTACAGCGCTATATCTTAGTTACCAGCATGAGAATTTGTAAGCAGGCTGTCTTGCCTACATAAGGAATGTGGTTTTCACTCATCAATAAAGACAAAATCTGTAACTGATCTGTAACTGAAATTCACTGCAGTATTCATCTTCTTAAATCTTCTAAATAAAATTGCTTTTTTGTATTGAAAAAAATGAGACTTTGGATTATGAAGTAGTGGCTGTACCATTACTGTAACACACCCACTTGTTATGAATGCATTATTTGTAATAAATCATAAGCTTATAACACAGAAGTGGCATTGCAAACAAAAAACAAAAGCAATTGGTACAATTTACTTAACATATACTTTATTATTCAGAAAATTATAGAATTTAGGAATATTGTATTAAAATATAAATGAATATCCTTAAAATAATTACTGATCTGTAAGAACACGTTTTTTAAAAAAATAATTTAACAAATGCTGCATCACATTAAACGAACAGCTCAATAAGTAAAGGTAGAATCATTAACAAGTTCCTCTCTTTACCGAATTCTATCTGGATGTCATTCTTTATCTCTAAAAACACTACTACCAAAAAAAAAAAATCCCCCAAAAAAGGGAAACTGAAGACAAAACTTAATTCATTACATCCCCAGAATTTCATCCATATGATCAACATTACTCACACAGTAGAAAGATCATGGCAGGAATCACTGTCACCTTTTGCAAGCTAATTTACGTTTCATGCTTGGATCTTTTCCCATTCATCCCTACTTCTGCCACGTTAAACATTTAGACTGCAATTATGAGAAACTGTTCCATGTTACAGACAGAGTAGGAAATAATATATTGTAGCTCGAAGGGACTGAAGTGAGACAATACGGGGCATTCCCACACAATTAACGTATAAAACCTTCACATGAAAGAAGTAAGAATATAACGGTACAAAGATCTAGACAGATAAATATTAAAGAGAATACATTTCAGTAGAACATGTTTATAGCAATTCTGGTTCATTTAAAGACACCATATATTTTTAATGGGTAGTGAACAGGAATCACAGACTGTAGAGCCCTTAAAGACGGGCAATTTGACTTGAATATGAATTTTTCATGGGAACTTTGCCATCCTTCGAACTGATTCAGTATGCTCTTCCATCTATTTTATGGGCAGATTGAATTCTAGCAGCCTAAGTAGGATAAATGTAGTCATGACTACACTTCCCTTGAAATATCCTTACAGTGGAAATAGCAGTGTATTTTTTTTAAGTATGCTGGTCCAGATATTTTGCTTACAATCACACAGTACTTACCCAAAAATACTTCGGTTTACAAAAATATTAAGTCTAGACTAATGCAGAAATTGTCCTTCTAGGTTCTAGAAGCATTGAAAGGAATGCACAACTGTATAGTCATTTGATATTTTTGACTTCTCCAAAGAAAATCAATCCCCTCTCATTAAAAATACACAGGGAAAAATTTTTAACTAAATCTCCTTTTTATATTTATTTAGTATTTTCTTTGTTTTAATGTACTTTCAATTTCTCAAGGTCTTAAAATATATATTTTTAAAGTATTTCAAATTATTTGTCCCTGCTTTTTCATTAGTCATTGAATACCGTATCTGCCATCATTCACTGTTTTTCCCCATAATCAATTTCCCTTTTCATTTTTCACCCTTACTTTTCAAAACTTTTTAAATCTAAGGGAAGTGAAAGTATAGAAGAATCAATGTTTCATATTTAATCACTAACATTTCTGAATTGTTGGTATTCAGAAAAGCTAAAATGGAAAAGAAGAAAAAAACTGACACTCCACTAGATACTCAGTTTATCGTATTCCTAAGAACAATGAAATACAGCACGAAAAAGAGAAAAGTAAATCTCTGAGTTTTTCTAGGTGAAGAAATCAGAACTTTTGAAAAAAAAAGATTTACATTTCATTAATGATTCTAATCTAAACTTTATCTCAAATTTGCTTTTCCATTTGTGGCCGCTGCTTTATCTTTTCTATTGTGATTTTTCTACTTCTCTCGTAGAAGGAGCACGAAACAGTTCTGACGGTGCCTACCCGCAGCCTGGCAGTGTGATCAACGTGCAGGGCGTCTGACTTGAACAGCCACACTATTTTTCTGGAGGAGAGATCAGGAATGTTCTGGCAGATGGGGTTCCCAAGAGGACTGCAATAATTTTCTCTCATCGTATTCTCCAAAAATAGTACATATGTATGGCCTCCATAAAAATGGCTAAGAGAGTAATAAAAAGCTGCTTATATTAGTCTTTACCAACAGAAGAATCTGTATATACAGAAAATTATCAGCTGGTCAGTTCTGCCAGCTTCAGATCTTTGGGTGACCACAAGAGCTCAAAAATTACTTACTGAGTGTCATCAACTGTCTATTATGTTCTCTAAGACAGAAATTAATTGTCCTAATGGACAATGTCCTTCAAATCCGTTTATATACATCAGTTTACTCATGTGAATAATCGTGTTTAAAAATATGTAAGCATATCTCCACAAATATGTAAGAACTGTCCTTCATACAGAATTTAGGTCCTGCTTTGACAGATACTAAACTTCACCCAAAATCAATGCTAGAAGAATATCAATGTGACAAAGTCAATCATGCAACAGCCAGCCAGGCCTAGCATAACACCTGTCTGTGTTTACGTACTAAAATTCTGTTTTGATTACATTTCCCACTGAATCACTAATTCCATTTGCAGATGTATTATTCTCATTAAGCAAGCAGCCATTAAGTATTTTGAGTACTTTTTTAAACTAATAAACAATCCTGTAATTTAATACACACTGTTCAAACTTTGATGATAAAATTATTCATTCCCTTCTGGCATTTTATATGACACTTTTCACAAACACTAACGTAGTTTCAGAGAGCTACTACATGGTAAGGAGACAGTATTTTGCAAATGACACATGCAAAACTTATGGCCAAAAATGTCTTTTAATTTGTGGACCAAACATGCCCCTCACTGCATTTTTTGGAATAACTCTCATTATATAAAACATTATTTTGAATATTCAAGCCACAGTCCCCTTGCTTCTGTTGCTGCTAGGAATACTTAGCACTTTGCAGGTCATACCTCTAGATCTCAAAGAACAGAGTTAGCAATCATCAGTAATATGAAGTTGTAATTTCTTTGTTAACAGTATTTTGTGAACTATCAAAAATGTACATAATTTTAACATAATTTTGTACACTCTGAAATGCATATACCTCAAGCAAGGAGTTGCCAAATTCTAGATCCTTGAGTCATCTGCTTCAAATCAGATGGGTTCCACCTCTGTGATGGCACTCCTAGCAGGAGTGGAGGCAGCAGAGATCTCCTTGTCCTCAGTTCTCACTATCTGGGAGGACTGAGGAAAACTCCTGCTCAGGTTCTGCAACTCTGGCCTGGACCATCTAGTATGGATGAAAAAACTTCAAAGACGTAAGTTGCCAAACTAACAAACCTTTACTGCACATGTGCAAACAGGAATTTAAAAAGTTTTCTAAGTTGGCCAGTTTGGGTTATTTTCAGCAAATGTCACATTCCTGATTTCATGTCAAATTTCAAACTCTGCTCCAAATTATGAAAGTATCAAATTTCTCAACAAATCGTTATAAAGGATTTTTTTAACATGCATCAAGGAGGTTTTTTGCTCAGTCTTATTCTGAAAAAATACTTCAGTCATTTTATCTGAAAATTTCTATGATATTCCTGAGACAACATCTTAGGAAAGGGAAAAAGGGGAAAGATCTGCTAGAACAATTAAAGTCTGACAAAGCTATATGCATAAAGTTAGCTTAACCATAGGCATCACCAGCAGTTCCATCTATAATGGAACTGTCATATAAATGAACAATGCAGAGAAAGACCTAAACAGGGTCTTCAACAGATGACCCAAATGAACTAGGACATAGCGTTGTATGGGTTATAAGATCAATACTGCAGAGCTGCTGTGGGTTGCTCATCTGTTTCCAATTTGTTTTGATAAAGCTAATTGTACAGCTTTTTTGGTCCAACCTCCTCTTTTCCAGGCCAGCTCATTTCAGTTTTATGACATGGCATAAGTGGTTCATTATTTTTCTATATTGACACTGTATCTTCCAACCCAGCACTGTTATGAAGGTAATCAGAAACCAGACTAGTTTCCAAGCTCACTTCTGCTTGCATCAGAGGAAGCTTAAAAGAGCCCTACCAACTGAATAAAATAATAAATATTCCTTGTAAAAAAATAGTTCATCTGCATGTACTAATATTAAATACTTTATGATTGACATTATAGCTACATGATACAGTCTAATGTGCTGCAGATATGCTTAAAGTATTGATTATAATCGCTAACATCATATTTTAATGAGAACAGAAATAAGAGTCATTTTGATTTAGCCACAGCCCAGTGATGCTCACAAGGTCAGCAGCGCTTGTATGGCTTAAAGTAAGTGATCTCAAGAACACTGCTAAGTGATCCAACTTCATTTCTCTCCTGTTCCTAAATATGCATTAGGAACTGCACACACAGAGCTAAAAAAGGGGGGTGGGGCTTTTGTCCTTTTCCTTGAATTACAAAGATCAGCACATGAAAGATATTGCAAAATATTCACTCCTTGAATACCACCACACTGCTCAGCGGAGCAGTTACAAAGATACTACTCTTGCCCCTTTAGGCTCCCAGTTCAAACTAACCAAAGGTGGTATAATACCAGACAATATGCCCCCTTCAGTAACTTAATATGGCCTGCACTACATACACAGCACTTGCTGTTGTTTGATCAAGATATTTTTCTACGCTTATTACTCAGACGTCCATTGTTTTCTCCTGCCTAGAGTTCACAGATATCATTTCTATGGAGAAAGGCACATCATCATTATGAGAATCTAATGTTATGATTCCATCCACAGAGCATAATTTTCATTAGAAATTGCTTAAACCGGGGGGGGGGGGGGGCAGGAGGGGGAGATTTGAGCAATCCTGAATGTCACACCAGTATACAACTCTATTTGTAACTGGATCAGAAAGTTGTTACTCACCGATTACCCAAGCAAGATGTATATTAGAATTAAGCCAAAAGCAAAGCAGAAAGTTGAAACGTAGTTGTAACAAATATAGTTTAAGCATTGCTGGGCACAGCTTAAATAGAAGAAATTAATTATACTGCCATGACAAAATACACACCTACAGCATCTGGGTAAGATTGCAAGAGATTTTCCACAGCAAGTTGGTGTTTGTTTTGTTTTACCGAGCGGGTTAACGGAGCTGCTCCAGTAGATGAGCTAGTTGAAAGCTCTGGAGCATGTTCGCATGTTCATTCATTTCAATGTCACATTAATGGCTCGCTGCATGTGGTAGTTGACCAACAAAACCACCATTCTCTGCAAATAACATGATAATCATGAGGTTGGAATACATCTGCTTGAAGTGATTGAGAAATGTTTTTTATTGGATGATACTGCCAAAATTACATGATACAAGCAAAAATGTTCCTGCTCTAACAAGTATTGTCGTGCACAGAACAAATAAACAAGATGTCATCTCAAAGCTTACGCCTGTCTGACATCAAAACTAACAGCAATACTGCCCTCACAGCCTCTGTTTGTCTAAAAACAAATCTCTCCTTCTGTGCTTAGGGCTATTCTTCAGAGCCAAAGACTTGTTCATGCAACACATAAGGACATTGTTAAGGTGAGAATTTACGACTGGCTTGAACAGAATGAAAGCTTGCTTACCTAATGTCGGCAGCATTATCTGACTACCCAGGCACTGGTGAGACAGTAAGAGAACAAAGTTCACGTTCTACACACAGCTCTAATAGAATAGACTTGTGTACCTTTGCTGAGGCAAGTTTTAAGGGTAAATCAGACTGACCACAGTAATCTACTTCTTCTCAACATGATCAGCGAATGGAAGATGTTAGCAGAGTTACAAACCCTTAAAATCCAGTCAGTAAATTCTCTCTTATTTCTAAAGATAATGAAGGACAAGAAAGATACATGTTTAAGTACACAGTAAGAATTCAGAATGGAGAAGAAAGACATAAAAATAGAAAATCTGATGTCCATCACGTTGCTCTTAGAATAGCAAACACTTAAAATACTATCTTTAAGGACTCTAAGTGTTTGCTACTTCAACTTTCTCTAAGAAGCAGCACTGCTCACACTGAGAATGCTTTTAAACCACAGAATTGCTGTTAGAAGATGTAATTTTGCCAAAAGTTTCACAAAACTATATGGCAAATTCAGTTCAGGCTATTCAGATATGATGTTACAGAGCAATCCTTTCTATGGAAAAGGAAACTTGCTACAATAATGCTCAATTTTTTAATTTTTTAGTCTAATTTGTCTACACATGGCATAAGTAAATACACACATATAGTACACTTCACTCTGCATTAGCCCTATTCGTTCTTTTCAATTAAACATTAATTCACAACAGGTAGGTTACCACAGACAGGTTATATTTTTAAACGAGGAAGAGTACAGATTTGTTAGATGCTTAGAAAAAAAAATGGTTAAAAATCAAAAAATCAACTGGCTGCTGGGTGTAAATTATATCCATCACATTAAATAGTTTCTTACAGTAAGATGCTACTACATTTGAAAACAAAAAAAAAGACAGTAAAATACAAATAAATCAGTCTGCTGAACAGCATTCAAGCATTCACAGAACCTAGAATTTCAGCACATTTTAGCCTGAAGGAAACCGTGAACACTAATGCTGCAGAAATATTTCACATTTCTAAGTATTCAGGACAATTAGTTACGAGACAACGTGTTGCTCTCTGTTTAATTAGGTTCAATCACATATTGGCTTTTTTTGATCTCTGAAAGTCTAAGTTATAACTTATTATGAGATCATCTATTTTCAGGATATGCTGTTATCTTCATGAGTAGTCAACAGCTATCCAGTTACTCACAAGCTCTTTTTTTCAATTCGGGATTTAACGCAGCCTCTAAGTAAGTCACAGAACTGCGCTGTAAACATCACTGAAGGGTACGCCAGAATGACCAGAACTGACTAAGGACTGGTACGACACTGTCTGTTCCCACTTCTTCTTGTCCTAGAACATTCACATTCATCACAGATGGATAAAAGCATTACACTATTACTATCTGTATTTTATGTACTTTGGTGTAAAGTACCTCTAGGATGCCTCTAGCTCAAAAAAAAAGAAAAAAGTATGAAGCCAACTGGGTAAAATTAGATATTAACTACCTTCCCATTCGATGTATCTCAGAAGGAAAAGAATATTGTTAACACAAACTGGTTGAAATACAAATCTAGAACTCCTTCCTTCTTAATTTGGATTATTGGATTCCAAATATTAATGGATGTCTGGAAATTTATAATTAGTCAGTTTGCATATGCGTGATACACAGGAGTTTAAAATTCTTCTCCATGTTAATTATCATTACATTTACATGATGTTATAAGTAAGGAATGTGAGTGTACATTTTTATAGATCAAAAATACAGTCAACAGACATTATTTTTGATATTCAGAATGAACTAAAACAGTAAACTAAAGCTTAACAGAACAGTGAAAGTAGTGGGATATTCTGAAACAGAATTCTATATAAAACATAATTTTACATTTTCTAATTGAGAGATGATTATATAACAATCTTTTCTATCCATCTCTTGAAAAATTAAGAAACAGGGATATTTTAGGAAACTCTAGAATATATGACTACCAGCACTGCTTGAAGCACCAGTGCTGCAAATTGAAATATGTACATGATGCAACGCCCTGTATAGCCAATAATCCAAAAAGCACTTTTTCAGAGACCATAAATTTTGACTTTGAAATTTATCTTACAGTTATCTAACAATAACAGTTTTAAATTGTTTTGATGCTGCTACAAAATATTGCACTTTTTGAAGCCTTGTTCCCCAAACTGCTTCTGATGACTGTGATGGCATTTGTGGATCACCACCTGTCACAGTCATATGGTGATGTGAGGCTAATAATAAACATTATGTCTTCTGCACTGTTTGTTGAAATTGGTTATGTTTTATGACTTCCTGTTCTAGAATATTAAATTTAGCATTTAAAAAAAGTTATTGGTATTTGAGTTGGAAGATTATTTTAATTACAGCCTGATGTTCCCTTTCCTCAGTAGAGAAGTTGAATTCTGCTCAGAAGAAATGCACATTCTTCACAAAAGGAAAAGGTCAGGCAACAATGGCAAAGAATCACTCTATTCTAACACTGAACAAAGAAGTACGAGAATTAGAAAACATGTATATTATTCCTGGAGCTATTCTGCTTTTCACTTGCATGCTCTTTAACTCTAGTTCAAAACAGCTGTTTTTAAATAGAAATTTTCCTGCTCTCTACTAAATAGCTTCACAGAATTTAAGCATAAAACCTTAAGTAAGCCACAAAGCACAGGTAGCCAACTGATTCATAACTAATAATTTACAATGGGTACAACCAGCAATGCCCCCCTTAAAAGTCATATATACAGGATTATGCTATATTACTAAATATAACTGATAGATACGATTGTTTCAGGAATGGACATACAGTCTTTTAAAACAAGTAATGAAATATGCAGATGTTTCACAATGTTATTGTTGCATGTGCAAATTAAACCTGAAACACAGCTATTCATAGATGAGAGTCAAGGAATAGCAATTCATCACTCTGCTCATCCACAAAGACCTGTAAAAGATTTTCTCTCCTTGGGGAAATAGAATATTCTATATTTGAAATTGAAAGGAATATGAAATTTATCAAAAATAAGGTAAGCATAATTATTATGTTTCATAATCCTTCTTTACCTTTAAAAACTGAATTTAGTTATATTAACTAATACAAAATTAGATGGGCCACATAAGCTTTACAGAGGTACATGAAAGATCAAATGGGATAAAACACCAAGGCTTTTCCATTGTCAATATTCACAAAGAACACAAAATTAAAACTGCTCTTTAAATCATGGAAATATTCTGAATCACCTTTCAAGGAACACCACATGCTCACCACAGCTGCCAGTTTTTCATTATTAATAGTCCAAATTTAAAGTAAGTATAGGATTCAAACTTATACACGTAATGAGAATTTGACTTCTAAATTTTCCAAATTGCTTTTGTCAGTTTAAAATCATTGTTTCTTTTTTTGTCATTATGATTGTGATAAAAATACTTTTTCTGTTGCAGATACCTTTCATTCATTTAGAACTTAACTGAAATCTCCTTCTGAGTCTTTCTTCTCTGTCAGTTCCTATCCTTAATCTGCTGTTAGAACTACCCAGAAGCTTCACTGACTTAAGTCTGCTTGAATTTCTCAGTGTCTCAATCTACAGAGCACTGCCTTTCAAAGGAAGGGACACAACTTTGCTATAGCATAGAGCTATAAATCTAACCTTTAATCTAATCTAACCTTTAAAATACCTTCTCACAGGATCCCAGCTCATGCAGAACTTCAAGGTGAATCTATCTAAAATTTTTCCACACAGTCAGATAGTAGACAAAGCCTCAAACTTAAAAAAAAGCCAGTTTTGTTAAAATAAAAAACTAGAAATACAGTTTTCAATAGCAAAAACTCAAGAGTGACTAGAGAATGCAGAGCAGAAATGAAAAGATTTAGCTACAGCCGTCACCTGCCCACTGCATCCCTGCTACTGGCTCCTCACATCCAGCCAACACAAGCACCATCAGAGTAACACAACCACCTAGGTTTCCACATTTCCTAGCAGTTTATTTCCTCCAAGACCTGCTTGGCTTCTCCCTGGCCCTCTCTGTAGTTTCTAAGGCTCAGCAACACCTGAGGAAAGAGGGCCACATTGTGCCTTTTCCCCAGCCATGTCCCACTGCCTGCAACTATAGGCCTCACCTCCATCCCTGGAAAGGTGATGGAACAGCTCATTCTGGATGTCATCTCTAAGCACGTGCTAGAAAAGAAGTTAATCAGGAGTAGTCAGCATGGATTCACCAAGGGGAAATCCTGCTTAACCAACCTGATAGCCTTCTGGTATGGAATGACTGGCTGGGTAGATGAGGGGAGAGCAGCAGACGTCGTGTACCTTGACATCACCAAGGCTTTTGACACTGTCTCCCATAACATCCTCCTAGGTAAGCTCAGGAAGCGTGGGTTAGACGAGTGCATGGTGAGGTGGATTGAGAACTGGCTGAAAGGCAGAGCTCAGAGGGTCGTCATCACTGGCATGGAGTCCAGTTGGAGGCCTGTGGCTAGTGGCGTCCCCCAGGGCTCAGTACTGGGTCCCATCCTGTTCAACTTTTTCATTAATGACCTGGAGGAGGGGACAGAGTGCCTCCTCAGCAAGTTTGCTGATGATACCAAGCTGGGAGGAGTGGCTGATACACCTGAGGGCTGTGCTGCCATTCAGAGAGACCTGGACAGGCTGGAGAGTTGGGCGGAGAGGAACCTCATGAGGTTCAACAAGGGCAAGTGCAGGGTCCTGCACTTAGGGATGAATAACCCCAGGCACCAGTACAGGCTGGGGTCTGACCTGCTGGAGAGCACCTCTGCAGAGAAGGACCTGGGAGTGCTGGTGGATGACAAGTTGACCATGACCCAGCAATGTGCCCTTTTGGCCAGGAAGGCCAGTGATATCCTGGGGTGCATTAGGAAGAATGATGCCAGCAGGTCAAGGGAAGTGATCCTGCCCCTCTGCTCAGCTCTGTGGAGGCCTCATCTTGAGTACTGTGTCCAGTTGTGGGCACAGTACAAGAGAGACCTGGAAAGGCTGCGAGAGCTGGGCCTCTTCAGCCTGGGGAAGAGAAGAACTGAGGGGGATCTTATCAATGTGTATAGGTACCTGAAGGGAGGGTGTCAAGGGGATGGGGACAAACTCTTTTCAGTTGTCCCATGCGACAGGACAAGAGGCAGTGGGCAGAAATTGAAGCACAGGAAGTTCTGCCTGAACGTGAGGGGGAACTTCTTCCCTGTGAGAGTGACGGAGCCCTGGACCAGGTTGCCCAGGGAGGTTGTGCAGTCTCCTCCTCTGGAGATCTTCAAGGCCCGCCTGGATGCAACCCTGCCTAACATGCTCTAGGTGACCCTGCTGAGCAAGGAGGTTGGACTAGATGATCTCCAGAGGTCCCTTCCAACCTTACTGATTCTATGATTCTGTGATTCTATGATTCTAAGATATTCAAAAGGTCTACGAAAGTATAGAGCTAAACTATGAGGAGAGGAAAGTGGCAGGAACTTCTTTGACAGTGGTAACTTTTACAAAAAGGTACCATCATAATTATTTTGCCTGGCTACCTATATGATTTAAGCACCAGAATATCATATAATAATCTGTGTACTGGAGGAATTTTCTATCTTACATCAGTGAGCATTGTCAAACACCATCTGTGCTGCACTACAATGTCTCGTTTAGAAAGCTCCTAACTCTTTCTGAAAACTTCTAAATAATAGCAATAAATTTATGACTTGTTTTATTTTACAACACATTATTCTCATGTTACACCTATATGGAAGTTTTTTTCACTTTTGAACCACTCTGCGAACATCTTTTTCAATCCAAATTATAAGTTTGCAATTTTGATGGTCATGCACAATGAATATATGGATTAAATAATGCAAAAGGGAATTGTTATGGCCATCCCAGACACACAAAAATAAGTGAGAAGCAATGATATGGAAAGAAATCATTAGCAAGATGGAAAACAGTGGCTGGGAAGTCTCATTTTTAGAATCAATAAAACACATGGCTATTCAAGGTAACAGATCCATGATTCAACCCTGACCGTCTCCAAGAGCTGGAAGAAAATACTGAACATGTTGCTATAGAGGGTGTGACAAATCCTGCCAGCCTAAATTTATCAAAATAAGGAACTCAGAGGAAGGACCTCAGAGGACAAAGCTGAGAAGAAGAAAGATTGCTAAATGGTTGCTTCTCTTACCCTGAGCATTTCATGCATAGTCAACAACAAGCACATGAAACTCTCCATAAGATGCATCCCCACAGTGAAAAAAGAGGAAAGTCTGGAACCACTGAATTACAGCCGAACATCTTCTGGGAAATGAAAAACACTTTCTCTTTTTATGAATACTCTGTATGTATATGACTATTTCTATATCCACATGGACTACTTAGAAAATTGTATGTAAAAATCAAATTTTCATTCATGTGTATGATTAAGAATAGTAGACCAAAGTCATAATGATCTATGTCATTCTAGGAAACAGCGTCGAAAATGCCAAGCAATAGACATGATAAATTATCACTTTCGAAAGACATAAAATTCTAACTTGGTTATAAATGAGCCTGAAAGAAAATATAGCACTCTTTTCACAATTTTATTTAGAAGAAATGTTTTGCATCTTTAACATACACTGAGTGTCAGACCCTTTGGATTCAGAAATACTCTCCCCATCTGCATTCCACTGTCATCCTCTGTGCACCAGCATTTTTGCATTTTGTATCTGTAGCTCACCCCATGGCTGACATCGCATGGTAAGTTCCTACAGCTACGTTTTCTTATCTGTAGTATCAAAGATGACTATTACAGTCATTCAAGGCCTCTGCTCTGAGTAACTTGCTCCTTAGAATGAATAAATTACATTCTCCAATTGTCATCAAATAGCATTTCAATTCATGTCCATTGTTTAAAAAACTAAATTCAATTCATATCATGTTTGGATTGCAAACTATACAAACAAAATAGCCCTACCACACTAAGAGCACTTTGACAAAATTTAACAAGAAATTGTTCTCAATATTTATTTTTAAAAAGTAGATACTGGCTCAGCAGAAGACCTTCCAAAGTTGCCTTCAGTATATACACTCCTTATTATAAATCAGTACGAAATTATTTGGCTCAGAGTTGTGTATCACACATACTAAGAAAACAGCTTCATATCAAGCGGTTTGTCTGCTTTCTGTAGCATATGTTATTAAGCATAGATCCTTATGAGCCCATGCTTAAGTTTCATAAATATGGGGGTGTTATGGATAAGCACCTGCTAAATTTAAAGAACTTTATGTTTAACAATGTAATTAAAAAATGCAAGGCATTCAATGCCTAAGTTAATGTATCACTTATGTCAAGATATTAAGAAAAAAGATACTACCAGCACAGACTGGTCTACTCCTGACTAATTTGTGTAAATGGGTAGCTATGAAATACTAGGAAAAAATATTCAAACACCTTATTCACCAGTGATGGAATTCTCTGGAAGAACTTATCCAATGAATAATTAATCAGATACGAAGAGTATTTATCAGTTTGATTAATATGTGTTAGCATTACTGAAGGTAAAAATTAAAAAAATAAGAAACGATATCTCCTTCTGCATTTCTGGATGAGATTCATCTGACCAACTGAAGACATCTACAATATAAATATCTACATCTATACATCTAAGCTAGTCAGCTTGATTTCCATTTATAGGCAGTGGAAAGTAACGAGCACTTTTAAGATAAAATTAACAGTATCCTCAGAACGTCTCCTCTTTCATTATCTTCAAAAGGAGCTTAAGGTAAGTAGCTGAGGCACAGACATCAGACACATATATTAAACAGGAGACATCAAAAGTCAGGTGAGGGAAAATAACAGACAGAGATCCTATTCCAGAATTTATACCGGCAAGGTGGACCGGATTTCCACCTTGTCTGAATCTTTAAAAAGGACTGTTATGTTATAAAATTGAAATATTGTACTGATTAGGTTTGGCAGCAGACACCTGGTCACCAGCTCCCATGACTCTGATGTAAGCGGACCTCCAAAACTGGCAAAATTGACAAACTGTGAACCTGAATTCTACATATTTTTCCCCTTTAAGATGAAAAAAAAAAACTTTGAAAAAATGTCATCTTCTAAATGCTTATGTTGCAACCAACAACTGAATAATGTCCAACTACAGAAAAACAATTTCTTCCACACTCCTATATTTGATGTGCCTCAGGGCATCCACAAATCAAGTTCCTCATCATAGCAAAGTCACGTTGTGTCCCAGTAAAGTTTGTGTGCTATCAATAACTATCAAGACACACATAACTCCTACCCAGGAGTCATCTGAATTGTCAGATAAAACAGTAGTATAGCTACTATTTCTAAAGCTTTATCCTATCCCTTTTACAATCTCTCTTTCCCTCATCAGTAGCTTTAGCTATTTACTGTAGCAGCATAAAAGGCATCCCTATTGTTACCCAATGAAATTTTTCTATCCTTTGCACACAAAAGTAGAATAGTATCAGCCATTTCTTCCTATTCTAAGGCTCGGTTTGAACTGCATTCTTTCCTCATATTTTAACTGCTGTTCTCCAACAGTGTATCACTGTTACCAGGCCAGAGGAAAGAAACACTGTTCTTCTTACAGAATCACAGAATGGGTAAGGTTGGAAGGGACCTCTGGAGATCATCTAGTCCAACCTCCCTGCTCAAGCACAGTCACCTAGAGCATGCTAGACAGGACTGCATTCAGGCAGGTTTTACATTCATCTGTTCTACTTACTTCAATGTTTGTAAGTAGCAGAAATAAACCAGCTGTGAAAAGCTTATCAACAAGCTTATCATATATTTTCTTGAATAGACACAATAAATAATATCACTTCTGCCTTATCTCTTGACAGTCTGAAAGTACTTGGGGAAGCAATGAAACTCTTCGAGTATTTTTAAGTCTGCTTTTTTTTCATTTTACAAGTCTGTCAATTAATTTCTGTCTCATTTTAACTACTAATTTAATAGTAGGTTTAGCTATTCTTATTATAAGCCTGAGTTAAAACATGCTCTTGGCACTGGAGTGCCAAGGGACAGCATCCTATGCATGAATCAATGTATGCCTGTCTGATCATCCTATATCACACTTACATTCTGCCTGAAAAGTTGTCAGATGTATTATGTTGTGTCCAGTAAGTGCTTTATAAACTCCTTTTTATTTTAACAAGAACAATCTTCTGCTGGGTGTCTGGGTAAGATGATATATTTCAGTGAATAAAATTGTTGATTGAAAGATTATTCCCATATCTGCTTTGTTTTCCTTATGATATTATTTCTTGAATGGTAGAAGTCTTTACTTTGTGTATCTACATTACTTCCACTCTACTAACCATCTAGAGAAAATTCAATTCAAACCTCTTACTCCTATCCTGAAATTAATTTTTTCAAGGTATTTTCACTCTTTTTCATTTAAATACATTGAGACAACTTTGCTTTTCACCTGGATAAGAAGTTTGCTTTTGCCTCAGTGCTGAGTTGAAGCCTATAACACATTCTTGTTATAAATTCTTGTCATAAAGACAGTATAAGTGTGGCTTTCATTTCAACATGTCAGTCAAAACATTTTCCACTGGTTTCAATTCATACAGGCAACATTAAAATACAGTATAGCTTCCCCAAATTGGGATTTAAAGCATATAATATTTTTACTTGCATAGCTGCATACCTATTACCTGGTAAAAATTCACTTTAACTTTAAACCATGTTTGTGCCAACGCTCGCAAATTTTTAGTAATTTTTTTGAGAAACCTGGACTAAGCTCTGGGCTTACAGAGGAAGCCTGCAAGTTGCCACTTATATCTAGCTTCAGATTTCAAAAATAATCAGTGAAATATACACCTTAAATCCCATTTTCTGGTTTTAAACAGGATATTGCTGTAAGCACCCCATTTGTAGTACCCAGCTAATTAGGAGCATTCAAATTAAACAGGAACCACCTGAAACAGGGACAGTATTGAAGTGAGCACGAAAATCTCTACGTACCTTAGCACATGTACCTCTTTTTAAAATATTCACTGCTTTAAAACTCATTCATGAAGCCAAGATAAATTGATATCTACTGTTGAAAATTATTTCACCGAGGAACTGAAGTAATATGACCACTAATGGAAAGATTAAAATAACACACGATATAATATGCATGTTCTACGCCGATTTAATGCCACAAGATACAGTTAAAACACAACTGAGGCACAGTCTGACAACAGTTCCAAAAAGCTCAGCTCAAACTGGGAGGGTAAATGCTACTCCGTGTCCCTGATCATGTAGAGAGCACATACAGAACTGGCTCTCTTCTATCAGGCAAGGTTCCTAGGTGTCAGATAGGATGGTATTACATCTTTCTTCTGCATTTTGCAAATGGTACCTATCTGACCGGGGATACATCTTGCAAATTAAAAATTTTCACTTGGAACTGATTCAATTTTTTTTTCCTATTTTTTGGCAATACTCATTGCAAATTCCAAATTTGCCAATGAATTGCATTTCTGATGGATAAATGGTTTACCAAAATGTTTGTATTTTATTGTCCAACTTTGTTATTATGCTTTTTCTATGCTGCTAAAAACTAGCAGTCTGCAACAGAACTCATGTTTTGGACCAGCAGTTTAATCAGTAACAGATAGGTACTCTTAGTTCCTAGGGGCAAGAGAACTGCCTTAAAGAGAGCCATTGTAGCTCAGAGAGGGAAAAAAATTCAAGGGAAGAGGATAGAATCAGTATCTGTGTTTATTCGTACAAATGTTTCTCCAAAGAAGTATGATTTTTTATTTCCTTGTGGCACACTCACACTCTAGCCAACCACTAAAATACGACAGAAATACTGCTTCCTTAGTGTTTCAAACTCATCAAGGGGTTTGACTCCTTTAGGCACTAAAAATGCCAGTGGAAAACAATAGAAAAAATAAAAACAGACAAACACAAACAACTGAAACACCAGTACCAGACACTGCTGTGCATACTGTATTGCTAATGAACTGTATGCGTATGTAAATCAGTGGGAGATGACCATATTGCTACAGTGATATAACCGAAGTCTTAATGGTCTCAAAAAGGGATTGGATAAATTTATGGAAAGAGATTTAGTCCCTCAGTGGCTATTAACAATAATTGTTCAGATAAGGCCACTAAACTGCTAACTGGCAGAAGCTGAAAGGGTATATATTAAACACAAAACAAAACACAGCCCTTCTTTAGCTCCCTGCTATTGGCCACTGTTTGACACAGGACACTAAGCACAAAGGACTTTGGGGTCATTCTTTTCTTCAGATTTAGTCTTGCTCTGGCAAACATGTTTATTCCATCTACAGTCTTCTGCTTAAATTTATATCTTCATAATGTAATACATCATGTTGTGCTTTGTCTTAATTTTCCATAGTAGCTCCATAAATAAATATTGTCACTATTATGAAGTAACACTTCTAAAAAATATTTAGCAGTATATCTGAATATGTAAGTTAGTACGGTAAAAGGACTGAGTTCATCAAAATCTGAAACCTTACTTCTATTCAATTTTCATACAAGCTTGGCACCTAATCTTTACTGAAATGCTTGTACAGCATCAATTCACCTGTAAGCATACCTTTCTAGCTTTGTAAATCTGGCCCACATCAACAGCCAGTAAAAACTGAGTTATACATGGTCTGTGCATTCGTATTTCAAAAAACCCACAAACTATTCTGATTCAAAATACTTCGGACACATTACAGAAACAATGAAAACAATGTTTTCAAATACTGATACACAAAGCAATACAGCACATCATATGTGCTAGTTGTTCTTAAACTGTTCTTCGGACTAAATGTAATTTTCCTAAAATGGCAACAGCACAAACTATTCCCTAAACAATAGCTATTATTTATATACTAGAAGTGTATTATTGCAACAATACAGCATTTGTCATTCCCAAACACCTCTACAGGGAGAAAGAAAGAAAACTGAAATTTAAGAGGATTTCCCTTTCTATTTGCTACTTCCATTATAGCTGAATTCAACAAATGATTTGGCTTCTCAAGCAGTAAATTTCCTATTGCCAATGTATAATTCCTATTGCTGATTTCTGTATAGATAACAGTGAGGTGAACTGTTCACATTTGCACCAAAACAACTGGGCATTTTTCAGGAAAAGCCATGTGATTCAAATTCTTGTTTTGTAATCTGATTCACAGTGCAGTTTTCTGCAGAAAAGCCTTAAGAAAATCTTTGTTTATCCAGGAGATTTCTTAGCTCCTGATACTATTTGCAAATTAACATCCATTTTACAGCCTCACTGCTAATTGTTATTTGCAAAAAGATTAGTGTTCTATGCCAGCAGTTGCTTTAGTTACCCTATGAATATTCAGTAGGATTTCATACATAGTACCCTCCATATTTTCAGCTTTATTTCTTTAGTTTGTGGCTTTGTTTTCCTGTTTTCTCCGTCTGTACAACTAACATTACCACAACCATACAACTATTTTTATTTTAATCAAAAGATCTGTTTGTCCCTATTTGCACACAATCTTCTAGAGATGCCAATATAAATTATATTCTTCATAGCTTCTCCTAAGTTTTATCCAAAGACAGGTCACGAAGTACTTCTGGTGATCTCAATGATGCATGAGTAATTTTGTAACAATGAAAACCCAACTGTTTCCATGCAGTTTTAACATAACTATCGGCAGTACTCCCAACACTAAAACAGATCGGACACCCGGAGGCACTGGTATCAAAACTGCAAACGCCAGGAAGCACAAGACAGCCAGTCACATTCAATGTGAACAGCACCTTTATCAGGAGTGATCAGGTTCTCAGTGACACCAAATAAGACACCAAAATTAAATTTATAGATAAGAATGTTTCCAACCTCATTCTGTAACAGCAGAAGTATATTTACTTATACATAAGTTTTACTGTCAGTAAACACACCTTGACAGCAGTGGAAACCCACATCTAGATTAGGTATCATTGCTTAATGATACTGTGATCCTTGATTTGGCAAATGTATTATTAATACATTAACAGACTTCTCAAATCATACAGTTATTTCAAATTTGATCCCAATCCACTCCTTATTTTCAAATATTCTTTCTTGAAACTACTCTTAATCTTTTATAAATTGCTTATTTTCTATGATAAACGTTTATGGTTTTGTATGTTTTCTTTAGCCACTTCCTTATTTGCTTCTTATTTATAAATCTTCACATCCACAACACATCTCCTCTGTTAGTCGCATGTTTCTCAGTAATCGCAGCAATCTGTTTTCTTATATTTTATTATTGCTCTGTCCTCAAACCTCTGCTCAAAAACCTCTCTGAAAGCCTAAGTCATTAATATAAATATTACTGATAACTATTTCACATTGTTATCCTTCTTATCACAAATAAACAATAAGCAAAGCAGTTGGGCAAAGCTGAGTACATCCAATAACAGCACACCATGATATAAAAGTTATCCGTACAAATTCCTGACATATTTATAGCATATGGTACTATATATTGATGAAGAAGTCAACCATTCAAGCCTATACCTACCCAAACCTGTCTGGGCTGAAACACACTAAACAATATACTACTGCAGATCATGCTGCACAATATATTAATTCTGCTCAATCACCAAATACTACCAAAGACACAGTAAGTTTTTGATGTAGCTTTATGGCAAATGGATGTATTTTTACATAATAAAATCCCAAAACACTATTTCTGCATGATTTTAACTAGTCAAAAGAAATTGTAGGTGATGGGTACATAGTTGATTTCAACAAGCTACCCAAATAAAAACCATCGCTACCTTGACATAATGATAACTAACTCAGTTTAAAAAGACCAAAAGTAAGTAATGGTAGCAACAAAGCAAATCTCACTATATATTTTCTGCTTTGTAAACCAAAAACTTTTCCTTATCTGCATATATTATAGCCCATTATATTTACAGAGCAATATTTTAAATGCAAATATGTATCCAGTTTTCCTACTGCCTTTTGCTGCAGCCCCAAGCTATTCATGCATGCTACAGTAGTCACCAAAATGCAAATAGAAAGTGATGTAAGTTAGTCACTCAGTTCTAGTTTACTCCATACATTCTGCTACTGAATACTGCTAAGCACAACCGCTTTAAGCACATACAGAGTATTATATTGTACAGAGTGAAAGAAAGTAACAGGTAATATGAATACCCTTGTTAAAATCATAATGCACGCTATCACTGTGATAGCAAAGCCAGAGGAGCTCCAGCCTGTTTTAATGGTAGTTTCATTGACTTTTGGAGTGTTTGTATGCAGATTCTGTTATACTGTACTGTAATAACAACTGAAGGATTTATGCAAGATGATTTGCATCATCTAATCATCCAGTGAACTTATAAGTTGCCATGGCATCACTCAGAACATGTACCTTCCTTGAAATGGTCGTAAGCAGCCCCAAAGAATCACCAAAAAAATGAGATAGAGAATTCCAGCAGAGCACCCTGAGGGATATTAAACCAATTTAACACATATTTCAAATTACCAAAATCTTAGCTTTAGATAAGCTGACTCACAATGTGAGGCATTGTGTCTTACATATTTGAAGAACATGCAAATTAAACACAAATGAGTTAGGGCATTTTTAAACTACAGTCTGCTTATAAAAATAAGAAAAATTTTATAACCACTGAAAATATTTTTCTATAAAAATTTAACCAAGATAGAATTCTAGAAATTATTATATTTGTCCAGGGTTTTTCTTTAAATGTTCAGATATTTATGACACAAGAGTGTGGAAAAAGGCATTATTCAAATAGTTACAACTTACAGATATGAAGTCTCTAAGAAAAAGTAATCACAGAATTATAGAATAATTTAGGTTGGAAAGGATGTCTGGAAGTCACCTGCCCCAAACTCCTAATCAAAGCACGGCCAACTTAGGTTGCTCAGGGACTTGTCCAGTCAAGTTCTGAGTATCTCCAAGGATGGAGATTTCACAACCACTCCTGGTAATCTGTTCTTGTATTTGACCAGCAATACGGTGAAATTTCTTTTCCTAATATCTAGCTGGCACTTTCCTTCTTGCCACTTGTGTCTCTGGCTTCTTGTCCTACCACTACAGACCTCCAGGAAGAGTCTAGATCTGTATTTACTTTATCTTCCCTTTAGGTAGTTATAGATAGCAGTAACATCTTCTTTTTTAGTCTTTTCTTCCTTAGACTGAACAAACCCAGTTCTCTCAGCCTCTCCTCATGTCACATGCTCCATCCCCCCCCCTATATTATCTTGATGGGTCTCCTCTGGACTCTCAGCGGTCTGTGAGGTCAGTATCTTTCTTGCACTGGGGAGCCTGAAACTGGCCATAGTATTCCAAATGTGGTTTCACAAGTGCCAAATAGAGGGGAAGAATCATGTCCCTTGACCTACTGGCTATGCTCTTGCTCATACAGCTCAGGATGCCGTTGGCCTGCTTCACTGCACATTGCTACCACATGGTCAACTTGTCCATCAGGACTTCCAGGCTCCTTTTCTGCAAAGCTGCTCTCTAAACAGCATGTGCCTAGCTGGTATTGCTGTAACTGGGATACTGCATCCCACATGCAGGACTTTGCCTTTGTTTAACCTCACGAGATGATGAAGACTCCATCAGTTCATTCCTCCAGTCTTAACAAGCTCCCTCTGAACAGAGTATCCTATACTCTCCAGCAAATCATCTACTTCCTCAAGTTGGTATCGTCTGCAAGCTTCTTGAAAATGAGTCTGACATTCACTTTTTCCCAGTCATGAAAAACCTGTCATAACCTTTCGAAGAGGGTGATGAATGGCCTCTCAGTAATATTAGCTCATGTCCTCAGCAACTTCCAACGCTTCCCATCCAGTCCAATTGTACATATCCCATTTGTTCATAACTTAATCTTCCTTTAGTGTGAGTAACATTTCATTCCTCCAAAATCTGCCACTAGGCTTAACGACTGGAAAGGCCTACAGGTAGACCATACTTTTATCTAGAGGCTGAAAAATACAGTCACTTTCATGGAGTCCTGATTTTCAGAGGTTCTGAACAGCTGTATCTCAAGAGATACAGTGATCATTCCACAGGCATAGAAATCAAAAGTATATGTTAACCTTAAGGTAACTTATCACCTCAAGGAACCTCAAGCTCATTTTCTCATCCACATCACCTTCTGATGATCAGAAAGGACTTTGACACATCCAAGTCCTCTACATTGTATCTCTGTACCTCTTCAAAGCACAGCACTAAGATGTTCTCATGGAACACTTGATAAAAGAATCCTGAAAAGATACTTTTCAGGATGATCAATTTGCATAAGTAGTAGGGAAAGGAGACAGTATGCAGAAGGAAAGAAAATCAGAATTCAGGATATAAAACTGTGGTATTACTACTCTTAGTCCTTTGTTGTAAAAGCCTGAAGCACATACATGAATTCCAAATGTAGTAATAACAAGATCCACAAAAAGTACAAGCAAGGAGTTGAGAGAGGAATGGATCTGATATCTAACCTTCAGCAGAATTTCCACATATTGGTTAATGTTTATCTTCTCTCTGAACTATCTCCTCCATTTCTTGTATTTCTTTTTGAAAAAGTGCTTATTCACAGGTGTAAATACTATCTTGTTTTCTTGACCAAAATTTCCCAAACAGAAGCATGCAACTGTGTCATTAGCTAGCACTCCAATTTCTCAACAGTAAGCAATGTTTTTCTTCCTCCCTCTTTTCTTCTTCACCACTTCTGTTTTTTGTTCAGCCAAAAGAATCTGAGAACAACAAATTCTTAGGAATAAGGATGTGACTTTATATTATCAGCAATTTTTGTGATTCAATCCAATCATAAAAATAATTTTACACACAGCCTCTTGAAACAAGCAGTCACCTGGCTTTATTATTTTTAGTCACATGAAAAGAGAAATACTGAAATACTAATAAGGCTTCTTAAAGAACAGTAATCTCTTTTGCAGAATACAATCTAGATTGTGACGGTTTGAGAGAAGTTAGAGTATGCTACTTAAAGCTCACGTTTGTTATTTCTTCCTGCATTGAGAAGTAAAAATTTAAGGGATAACTGTATGATGATGCATCTATTTGTATACAAAAATTCAACATCACCATTTACAGTACAGTAAAAAGCATTAAGCTTTTCTTAATGTATTGTTACTTGAGAAAGTGGACCTTCCAATATCTAACAGGAGCTTACGAAACAGAGGGAACACAAGGATGAAACAATGGACATTTATTGAAACACGACAGGTTCAGCGTGGATAGAGCAGCAGAAGTGCTCACCGTAAGGACAGTCAAGCAGTGGAACAGGCTGCTTGGAGATACTGCGCAATCTTCATCCTTGACGGTTTTCAAGGTGTGGTCAGACAAAGCCATGAGTATGCCATGGTCTCATAGCTGATCCTGTCCTGAGTGAGAGGTTAGAGACCTCCTCAGGTTCATTCAAACTTGAATTATTCTATGATTTTATGATTTTTCTTGCTTCCACATCCTTTGTCAGGTGTAGTGGGCAGCTGGTATCTCAGTCCAAAAGAGATTTTATTCTTGCCTATGTTTAAGTGTGCATAGTGTGTTAATCTAGTCTTAGTTTCCAGTTATCCTGGAAAAGCCTTTCAATTCTTAGCAGAATGAGTTATGAAAGTTACAGTAGTACAGCATAAACAGGTTTTGATACTATTCTTGATGTGGCAAAAACTCCCAGCATTTTTATTTCTATTCAGTATGTAGCCAGCAATGTCTGTCTGAAAATCTGGATACCTGCTCCCTGCCTGCACACATCATGAACTAACATTCTTTTCATCTTGTAGCTGCAGCTGTTGGTGGTTTTGAGCAGCCACGATCAAATGTAAGATGAATAAAACTAATTTCTAACTTCTACAACGTACAGAGGATATAACGAATCTGCTTGAAACTTCTGAAGTTACTTTCAAAGCTGTATGAGCAATATTGATGACATCTCATTTCTTACACCACCCAAAAGAATAGTTTTTGATGTATTTTTCCTATATGTTTTAAAGTGGATCATGATTACAACAACAGGTCTGTTTTCCCTTCTTTAGCTGACAGCCCATAGCTTCAGGAGTGGAAACTGACAGCACCAAGAATAGCTGGTGCTTCTGGGTATTATTGATCTGCTAATCACAGCTTTAGAGATTCACCCCTACTATGCTCTATTATCCTTTAAAAAATGAAGCTGCAGAAAATGCACAGAATACCTGAGAAAACTATAACACATAACCCAAGCCATTTTAGATTTTCTTAACAAATTTTCTTTGTAAATGCAAGACTTCTTATTACAACAAATATATCATCTAGTTAGTAGTGAATATAAATACAAGCTACATTTTCCAGTCCTCTAATACCATTTTGTGTGCAAAAAATGATAAAAATTAAATGAATACATATTCTTTATTTGCTATAATCTAGCATTTCATCTTATGATGAAATTTTAGATATTGAGAAAGTGGACCTTCCAATATCTAACAGGAGCTTACGAAACAGAGGGACACAAGGATGAAACAATGGACATTTATTGAAACACGACAGGTTCAGCGTGGATAGAGCAGCAGAAGTGCTCACCGTAAGGACAGTCAAGCAGTGGAACAGGCTGCTTGGAGATACTGCGCAATCTTCATCCTTGACGGTTTTCAAGGTGCGGTCAGACAAAGCCACAAGTATGCCATGCAATACAGCAATTTCATCAAATTGCTAGATATTTTATTCTACTTCACCATTCAGGATAAACTATGTGTAAAAAGACAATATATATTTAAATGTGTTATATAAGAATGGAAAGGCACAATTTTTCAGCCTAGCCAATTGTTCTTTTGCTATTCACCTCATTTCAATGCCAGAGTAAACTGTCATAGCAAAGGACGACTCATCGCAGAGGTAACATAGAGGAAGGGAACTGAGTTAATACTGGGAAGTACATGAGACCATTTTACAAGACAAGGTGGATAGAATCGATCAGTCATAGGATATGTTGAGACACAGACCTTCCTCAAATATTGCTGTCATCCTGTTCTGGTGACCATTTTAGGCACTTTCTATCTGACTTAAGAAGCAAAATGTTGTTGAGAATTAACGCTACAGGAAGATATGGCAAAAGAGCACAAGCACTTTGAGAAAGGTTCAGGAATGAAATCTTGACAAAGAAGTTTTTTGGACTGAGAGAGCAAAGTGACTGGAGGCTGTGACAACAGTGGTGTCTCCTGTTTGATTCCTTTTGATTTCAGTGAAAGAATTTGGTCATTTTTTTGTGAATAAAGAGGTTCACATCAAAAACCCACCAGAATCAACCACTTATTTCTAAGCCAGACTAGAAGAGGACCACAAACATTTGCTTAGTTCAAAAACAGAACAGGAAAAATATTATCAGATGGAAGAATTTATTTCAGCATAAAAAATGTAGAAACTTACTGAAATATCAGTAAATTAAAAGAAAAAAAAGCTTCAGTTTCTCTCATGTGTCTTCCTTTAGGCTTTACGAAACTTCTGAATCATATTTCCAACTCTTCTCTGTAATCAATTAAGTGTGAAAGGGTAATTCTTTTTGAAAATGAAAGCTGAGAGTTTTACACAGTCAAATACCTCCAGCAAGTGGAAATATACTGCAAGACTCAAAAAAAAGTCCTTAAAAAGTCATTTTATATGGAATCAGAAAGGATTCCAGCCTTCTATAAATTCAATTCACAGAACTGAATTCTGTCAAAAGCCACAGTTTTCTGGAGGGGAATTATTTCAAAAGATAAAGAAGTAGCAGCCTCACTGCTGTCTTCCAGACTGAACTAATTACCATATGGTACTCATTTTATGTACATAGTAACACATCAGAATGCATCTTCACTGATGTTAGAATCTGAAACAATCTTTTAGCAGTACTGAAGAACAGAAAAAAGTGACGGAGTTTGCTTATTCATCTGTGTTACACCAAGACATCATAAAAACTGAAAAGGACAAAATCTGACAAGTAGCTAGGTTCTTTTGCTTATGTATTTCCTGAATTTTCTACTGAGAAGATACCCAGAAACACAATAGGGAAGAAAGATTCGGAAAGCAGTGGGCTTCAGAAAAATAAACTTAGAAGAGTGTATAGACAGTGTAACCTAAAAAGCAATGTGGCAGGACAACAAAAATAAAGAAAGTACACCTCTGGACCGCTCCAAGAGTGGCGTGAGACGCCTCATCAGTCTGCTTCTATAATGTGCTCTATATGAGTCTACTGGAACCGGAGCCTCGCTATTGAGCTCAGTAGCTATTAAAAACATACTACAGACAAATGAAGAAAGATTAAAAAAGAACAGCAAGAAAAGATCTAACACAGAACGATTAAGGTGACTGAGCATTAATCTACATAGAAATATTAGGACAAATACTAACCAAGCAACAACTGAAGCAAGTGTGGACATAACTGTCCAGAAATATTTTACAAGCTAAGCACTTAGGAAGAAGAGGAATTCTTCAGTGTGCTACCTAGGGCTGTAACAGCAAACAACAGGTTGAAATTAGGAAGGAAGATTTAGGTCAGATATCAGGAAAACATCTCAGCAGCGTTATTGTACTGTGAAATAATCTCCCAAGGGATGCAGCTGAAACCCCATTGTATGAGAAATTGAAAACTAGCTCCAATTAGAGCTAAAAACTTCAATGCGGCAAACAATACTGCCCCAGTAGAATGATCGTCTGGATTGACTTAATATTTTTTTTCCCAATTTCTATTATATTCCTTGGATAATCCACAAGGCAAGACAGCTTCAGAGGAAGAATGTTTCTCTCAACAAAAGATATTCTTTTACCTAAGTATGCTTAACAATTTAGACATCTACCACTCCACCAGGTCATTACTATAGCATCTGAACATGCCATATGGATAAGGGTATTTAAGTGACTCTGGCCTTCATAATTCTGTTTGATCTCCCATTGTAATGACTGAATGAGATCAAGTTGAAAAGCTAGCTGAAGAGATGATTAGGAACATTCATAATATAGCAGCACATCAAATATAGAACAGTATTACTGCCAGTTTAAGAAATTGATATAGTATTCCTCACACAAACCTAAAGAAAAGTTTGGATTAGAAAGCTGGTAAACTAGTTGTAGTTATCCTATAGAGAATAAATTTTTCAAATTTGCATGTGCTCATTTTGTACAAAACATCTTGCATTTTCTTTCTATTTTCTTTCCCATCATGTATTTAGTTTGGTCTGCAAGGCCTTGCTTTGTATCTATGCAGAGCTCCTTGTGTGACCTGACAAGTGATAAAGACATGTAGAAAACATTCCAAGGAGCACTATCCTTCAGCAGGACATCCACACATCACTGGTATGACTGTTGGAAACAATATGATGTATTTTTTCTCCACAACATAAAATATTTCACTAAGTATGAAATCAGAAGCAGCAAGAGGATTTGGTACTGTCAAAATTTTTTCCTATACACATAGATGTCTTTGATAATAGAATTTTCTACTGCTGTTTACATTTTCTTTCTCTTAGTTCAGTGTTTTCCGCAATGTCTCTGGTCAGACCTTGATGTCACTGAAACATGGAGATTACAGGCAAATTTCAAAAATGACTTATTATTTTATAGTATGCATGAGCAATTGATAGAATTAGAAACTACAGAAGATACAGCAATTTCAAAATTATACAGTATCACTTATGTATCAGCATGAACTGTATCATTTCCCTTTGTTTATGGATCAAAGGACTCTCCATTTAATCTATTGATTCTGAAGATGATTACAGTTGCAAAACTAGGGAACTAAACTAAATCTCCCTGAGAGGAGAAAGTGGTCTAGTATCTTGACAGCTGGCCATATTCAATAACTGGTATGGTTATAAGAGGCATCACAGGAAAGCCGAGTTGGATTAAGAATTTTTGTAATAGATAATTGAATTAAGCTATAGAAATAGTCCCTCAATACACAATACATAAGAGAATTAGGTTGCATATTTCAAATTAAAATTCAGCATTAAATAAAGCTAGAATAATTTCCTCTAGTTTCTATTGATTTTCACCTGCTTATACCACATATATATTATGTTCCAAACAACATCAAATGATAACCAAAGACTAATCTATCTGAGGTTCTGAATCTGTTTTTTTTCTGTTTGGGCAATGGCTGCAGCAGGCTGTTGCATGTGCGCAAAAATGAATTGCTCCACCGAAACAACACAGTATTAACCTGTTTCTGAATGGCTTGAGAAGGCTAAAATAACAACTGGTCAAATACTTTCCAGATTTCAACATCTTTCAGGAGATGCAGTACGTTCCGAAATTTTACATTTCGGGTATGATTTAATAGCTCTCTCATGACCTTCAGGCCATGACATAGGAAGGATCTGTTATAACGCCAGAGAGTATTTTACATGTGTGGCCTCCATTCAGTCTGGAACGGCATTGGAAACGACACCATATTATAACAGTATTGAGACCTCAGCTCCCATTAGTCGCTCGTTGAAAAGCAACAGAAGATGCATGAACTTGCATCTTCAGTTTCCAAGGTAACTTTTCTGTGTCACCCTGGCTGTTCCAAGGTACCTTAGAACTATGCAGCTGCATAAAGCTTTTTTGCGCTGTTCCGCTGTGACTGGTGCTGTCAGTCTCCCAGGATTCCTCCTTGTGTATGTGTAAACATTAGCGATTTCACAGGGCTTGTTCATGATGTTCATCCCAAGTAGTTACTGCAAGAACTATTATGAAATGTATTTAAACTACCCATGACAAATAACTGACATAAATGATTGGTAAAAGGCTAGTTAATACTCATTTCTTGAAATAAATCAGTCAGGAAAATCTTACAGTTCTCTCTAGCTAAAGGCAAGTTTTCACTTTCTACAGAAGTTACAATCTGAGTATCCACAGAGACCTGACAGCAGCTTTGTAATACAGAAAGATGATTACATTCTGCTTGGCTTTTAGAAAGTGAATCCCATCATCTTCTCAGAAACAGAGAAGAAACTCCACGCAACTGCTGACCTTCCTAAGGTTTTATAGAAGTTGTTTGTTTTCTGTTTTAAATAGAAAAACACACAGAAAGTTTGAACCTAGCAGGTAAGCAATCATCTTCCAGAGTAATTATGCTTTTGCATTTACTTAGCAGCTTTCACCTAAAGAGAGCCTAAATTAACAATAAGGCAAACAAAAGAAGAAGGATGTCTACTGATCAAGCACTGTTTCTTATAAATTGAGTTACAGTAACTGTTTAGCACTCTGTGATGAAGACACACAATAATTCAGAACAGGCAAATAATTCAACATTGAACTTACAAAACAACAGGCAATATACATGTAATGACCCTGCCCGATCACAAAGCTTAAGATTTACAAAGCCACTAGAAGTAGACTTCTAATTGTATAAGGAAGAACTGCCAAAAAATTTGTAATGACACAAGCAGGAAGAATTTCAGTTTCATGGAACATCCAAAACTTAGGAATTCTAATGTCAGAGTACTCTAACACCATGTTCAAAAGGCAACTTTACAGATGAAGGCTTCTTGTAGGCAGGTGTTTTTGACTATTATTTCCAACCATTATTCAAGCCTAACCCTCCTTAATAGAATTTGCAAAGAAAAATAGGACTATCCATTTTAAGTAAGAGTTATTTAACTTAGTAAGATTTAAGAAGTAACCCAGATCACTTTCAGTATCCATAAAGATAATTGATGAAGATGGCTGGGACCTCTGGAGATTGTCTAGTCCAGTCCCTTGCTCAGAGAAGGGCCAGATGCAGCAGGCTGCTCAGGGCCACATCCAGTTAGGTTTTGAGTATCTCAGACAATGGAGACTCCACACCTCCCTGGGCAGTCTATGCCAGTGTTCAACCATCCTCAAAGCAAAAAAAAAGGTTTTTCTTACATTTAAATGTCATTTTCTGTATTTCTATTTGTGTCCATTGCCTAGTATACTTTCACTGGACACCGAGAAGAATCTGGCTCTGTCTTCTTTATTTCACCCCATCAGGTGTTTCTACACAACGATGAGCTCCCCTTGAGCTGCTCTTCTCCAGACTAAACAATCTCACCTCTCTAAGACTCTCCTCATATGTCAGATGCTGAATCCCTAAATCATCTTCATGGCCTTTCACTGGACTCACACCAGCAGGTCGATGTCTCTCTTGTCCTGAGGAGCCCATCACCAGACCCAGCCCTCCAGGTGTGGCCTCACCAGTGCTGAGCAGAGGGGAAGGATCATGTTCCTTGACCTGCCGGCAACACACTGCCTACTGCAGCCCAAGAGGCTGCTGGCACATTGCTGGCTCATGGTCAACTTGTACTACAGTTTTCCAGTCAGTTAGCCCCAGCCTGCACTGGTGCAGGGGTTATTCCTCCCAAGGGGCAGGATTCTGCATTTCCCTTTCCTGAACTTCACTGGGCTCCTCTCTGCCCATTTCTCCAGACTGTAAAGGTCCCTCTGAATGGCAGCACAATCATCTGATGTACCAGCCACTCCTCCCAGTTTTGCATTGTCCACAAACTTGCTGAGCAGAAGCTGTGGCTTGTAAGTTTTTTCTTTTTTTTTCCTGCAAGTAAAGCGTGTCTCAATGATCAGGGACTGCTCTTGGAACAAACAGTCAGATCCAGATTTAATTTCCTACTGAGCAGTGGGAGTATACTAGAAGCATACAGTATTAAAGGGAATCATTTATTCTTGCATTTGTGGAAATGTTGGTTGGTAAGTGATGTTATTATAGGTCAAAAGACATAGAACAAAAGCTGGCGGGGCATTTTTTAATATTAATAGCAGTACTATAGTTCAAAGTCACATCTTGAAGCTAATAGCTTATTTTCTGGAAAGTCTCCTTTGGTTGCTTCTGTGCTGAGAGCAGCCCAGAGACTCATTATTCAAGCCTTTCTCCTGGAGAACTGACTGCAAACAAACTTCCACTATACATATTTTTTCAGGCTGATTTATTATCCATTGTAGTATATTTCCTAAAAATTTTAAACTGTTCAGTGGCCAGAACAGTCACTACTTTGGAGTGGTCTGAGAGTCACCAGGTGTACATATAATTGTTTCACTGTCCTGAAATGAGCACATGAGACCTGAGAGATCCATTACCCCATTTTAGCACATGACCATTCTCAATCTAACCAGACAGACAGTTTAACAGGTTCCTAGTCTGGATTAAACCTGCATTTAACTGTTCTGCCTCAAGCTTCCTATGCAATTCTGGATAGGGCCCATGCAGTCTAAATTTAATTCTTAAAGGCAAAAAAGTCTGTGGCTTTCAGTGGGAGCAAATGCAAGAGCTACAAAATACGCAAGCACCTAAACTCAGCTAAAACTGTATGGTAGGAGCCTAATTCCAGAAACGCAATGTAAGAAATCCTCCTCTAACCACACTAATACATGAAGGTCCATAGTTTTGGTCAGTAAGATCATTAAGGCTCTTAACATTTTGCTCTTGTTCTTGCACCGAGGCAACACCACCTTGTATACAGCAATTTAAAGCCATCACATCAAGTGTGCACACATTTAAGTTTTTCAAAAGTTTGATCTATTAGGCAATGCATAAAGAATGACAGTAGAGTGGCAAAAGTTAACAGGAAGGATCAAGAACAAAACATCTCTCAACCTCCCCTCTAACTTAGCATTTAAAATAGAGTTCGTAAGTTTGAACCCATCAAATCTTCAGTATTCCAATTCCTGCCAATTGCTATAGCAGCTACCAAAATATACACAATTAGGCATCAGCACTTCCATCAAAATCTTGTCACATCTACAGTTTCAGAGAAAAGTGTCAGATAATCGCCTTGCCTAATGGACGAGCAAGGGGATCAATTCCAGGAGGCAATTTCAAAGCCTGCACAGAATTTCAATTGTTACCTAAATCAGGGCTACCAGGAGGCATCTAAGAGTGGTGAGATTTCAGATTTTCTAATTACAGCATTTTCTAATGCTATGCTGGCAAATTCTCCAATCAGCCCATTCTTTGTCCTGAGTCCCATTCCTGGTTATGAAATTCTCCTTGCTGTGTTTCATAGGAATGGCTAACTTGCATGTGTGGGTTTTACTCACAGGAATACGTATATAAAAGCTAGGTGTGGCTGTGCTGAGTGTCATTCTGATAAACGTCTTTAAACAGTCTGAATTTCAAAGTCTGTTATATCTTCAAAAACTGCCATGGTTCCCATTTTCATATGTGATTTAGATAATTACATTTTCTGTATTATTGACTTTCTCAGAAACTTTCAATAGAGCTGTGCAAATAATTGATTTTTTTACAGTTTGGTTCCTAGATGCTCAATTCTTGTGTGAGGGTAACCTAAGACAACACACTGGGAAAGGGTAGGAAGGCTGACAAAAACTTGTATTGAATGAAATATTCAATCTGAAGTATTCTTGCTTCACGTTGGAGCAGTTTAACTTTTTTTCAAAAAAAAAAAAGAAACAACAACTGTAAGTGAAATCAAGAGAACAAAAAGCCACGTTCACAAAGGACTTCGATGTTAGCAACAAAATGGTATCTATGAAAGCTTCCCTAGCCTACAACTTAGTGGCTAACACCACTCTTATTTGCTTTGTGTCTCCCTCTCCCCAGTTACAGCTCTGGAAGCTCAGTTCTACGCAGTACGGCACGGTGTCTTTGTTTCAATTCCCCAACTCCGAGAGTGAGATGCCGCAACTCAAAAAGAAACTACAAAAGTGCACAACAGACAGAGTATAAACCTTCCTGACATGAAGGAGTTCAGTTCACCCATTCAGAATGAGCTGTTTATACTGCTAGTCTCATTAGTCTCAAACTATTGGGAGTTTTTTTTTTTTTTTTTGGCAAATTCAACTTAAGCCACTTGTGAATATGAAACTGTGTCCCCTTAAAAAAAAAAAAAAAAAAGTCATTCTTAATCCTTTTATTCCTCGGTTCTTGTCTTTAACATGGAGATAACAGGACTCTTCCATACCTGACAAGTATGTAATGAAAAAGAACTAAGTGCTCAGAATGTAACATAAGAAAAACCAGACAATCTTAGCAAAACAGTACAGTTTGCACTCATTTATCCAAACTGAACATTGTTTTTACTATTGCTTCAGGAGAACTTCTCAAAATACAGCAGTAAGAGTAATGTTCTACAATTATTTAAATACACCTCTGTATATATGAATCTGCATTCCAATCTGGAATCGAAGACTGTTAATTACATCAGCACAAATACTCTTAGCACTGACCCTTTTGTTAGTTACCTTTGACATACCCAGCTACAGAGATATTTGGTATCAGAAAGAAGAAGGCAACTTGTGAGAGAATAGCGTCACAAAGTGATTGATAGGAAGTGTTATCCAAATGTTTGCTGTAACTATATGGAAATCCCTATTAAACTTCTCCAAACATACAGGGGAATTTCAGAATAGTTTGCACCGATTGGACTGTGCAGTCCTCTACGACATTTCTAGGAGTCATGTTGATAAACCTCAATGCACTGTTCCAAGAGTTCCTCTCCACATTGGAGGCAAGAGTCAAAGTTACAAGAGTTCTCCTAATGAGCCCTGCTCCCTTTGATGTTTCCATTACATAGCATTTCTGGCACCAAATGAATATTTTACATGACTTATACAAAAGTCAAATGGTTTTCACCTTTGATAATCATACATCTTACTTTAAAAGCCTGTATTTCTAAACACTGTGAATGGAAGGTGATTCTTCTATGTCCTTTTTGCTATTGAGAAGTAATGCTTTTGCTATAAAATTACTGAAGTTTCACATTTTGTAATCATGGTACTAAGGTTAGAAATCAACATATAAAGTTAAGCAGTGTTAATGTAGTGCATAATTCATTTCTCAACTAAAAGTGCTTTAAAATTAAGCATATTCACTTTCATGTAGTAATTTGCAAAAGCCTCTAGAGAAAATATGCTGAATTTTTAGGAGATTCACCTGAGATTTTGCTAAGCCAAACTTCTCAATGTGTAGTTCAATTGGCATGTCTGATTTTAGTATCCTGAAGTACAGTATTTGCAGTTTATAGTGAATAGTAAAATTGGTAAAGAGATAACATTAGCATTATCGAAAGTCAGTGCCTCAGTACCATTTATGAGGATGCACTTCCTAAGATCAGAGCAGAAAAATATTCTTCCTCTTTTGTGCAATCAGAGAGGCATCAGAAATTCATAGCAAGGGGGAAAGGTTGCATATATGTAAATTTAAATGGTCAAAAGAACAGGAAAATTTATTTCCTCTATTGCTGGCTTTTGCCCCGTATTTGCAAACCTTCCTCTACTTTAGGAAAGAATAGGAACAATAAGAATAGCCCCCAAGGTTCTGAGATGATCATGTAAAATTCACTGGTAATAAATGGTTTATGCCTTTGTTCATTCAAGAAAGTTCAAAACTTCAGTAATCAGGTGATCTTTCATTATATCAGAGTCAGCTTCAGAAAAATCCTAAGCAGGTTATACGTACATTCCAGTGGGAAAGCAAAATCAAGGAAGACAGAAAACATACAATGGAGCATATTTCTGGAAGATTTTCAGTTTGTTTTTTCAAGTACAAAAAGCTGATGCAGCACTCTGATCATCTAGTTCGGAGGGCAAATCTCCTTGCCTGACTAAAAACTCATAGCCTCTAGAGATAGAGCCATACAAATACAAAAGTCAGAACATTGTAACAGGAAATTCCTGGCTTCTGTCCAGATATCTGCATAAGTAAATCACATCCGTGCATTTCTCTTAATTCTGAGTCCTAATCATGAAACTCAACCACTAATCTAATAAAGCTGCGATCCAACACAACATGCAGGATCTGAGCTTGTATTTTACAGTGGGACCTCTTGCAGCCTATATCCAAATCTCTGGAGCTACGATAGAGACTGCATCAGAGCTACAGAAACTGGAACACTTCATTATCATTTCTTTGTATTTTGGATTCTGCTCCGGAAATGGGGTAGAGTTCTTAAAGAGGCATATTTTGTTTACCTCTCACAGACAGGCATAAAGATCATTTTGCTATCGCATTCAGAAGAGTTTTTCCAGTCTCACATAAATATCTCACGTGACAAGGCTTCCACAACTACAACTAAACACAAGAAAATCTACACCTAAAAGCTCTACGCATGGTTTGTCATTTTAAAGCAATCAGTATCTAAGCTTTACTAGCCTCATCTCTCCAGCTCCCCGATAAAGGCTACTGGTATGGAACTGAAGTTCACAAGCCTCCTAAAAGATCGCGTGCAATCACAGTAGTGTAAACGGTTGCACTGAATTAATATCATTATCCAAGCCGGGGTTTTACAAGGACATTAGAGACCCAAATGAAATAGTCTTCAAAAAAAATTCTAGTATCTCTATCATCTGACATCCAAACCAAGAAATTTACAGCACTGCAATACCAGTGCAGTAATATTATGAGGCTAAAGCCTCAATCACAGTGTTTCTGCAAGTAGTGCATTACTGTTTCTGCAGTAACAAACACTGTCAAACAACAATAAATAAATTTAGGAGGGAAAAGACGTTCCCTGCAAAATATCAGGACCATATCCTTGCATTTTACCATATTTCAAAACATTAGAAATCAATGAAAAGAAATTTAAACAACCCTCTTTCACTAGTCCTCCTCTAGAGTCAAATGCACATATTTAAGCACAATTCCTTGATGAGAGAATTAGAATGAACAGGCTTTGAGTAAGAGTAAGTGTACATGTCAGTATCACAGTATTTGTACCATCGAAGTCTTCCAACACTTAATGACCATTCAGTATTTTATCAAAAGTCTTGCCTTTCCTAAATATGCTCTATGTAAAATACACACAAAAACTAAAAAGAACATAAAGTTGGCACAGCTTTGAAATGAAAGAGCTATAAAATTAAAAACAGCTATGAAATATAAAAACTGGGATTTTCAATGTACATGAAAAACTGTGATTGTCATTGTACACTTTATTTGCCATTCCTTCCCTTCTTATTAGCCATTCAGTCTGATAGTCTGTAAATACTTGCTATTTTTCCCCAAAATTTTGATTTGTTCAATACAGCAACACCTGCCAAAGAAAAATTCTGCCTCAGCTGTTAACATCTGGCAACATTTTACACAACTGACAATGCAGCTAAGCTCAAAATAGCAGCAGAAATCCAGTTAATTTTTTTTTTGTAATTAATATTGAAGAAGAAATTAAGCTTTGAAAAGTAGTCTAAGCCAAATCTGCATATGCAGCAGGTAATCTACATGAAGTAGTGTTGCTTATCATAATAAGGAAGATACATTTTCTACTAAAAACAACATCATTTATTAAGGTGAATAGTATCATCACAAAAAATGCAAGGTTAGGATCTAAAAAACTACAGTAAACAAACTGAAATTTTTCTTATTTGCAATCTCTAATCATGCCAACCTAGGGGCATACAACCACGGGAAGAGTTCTCAATAAAGTTAAAATATCTCTCTTTACAGTTTCAATAGCTTGTTTTATCAGCCTTTGCCTTGTTATGTTGATAGAACATAAATGATTTTATTCATCCTTACCCTTTGCATGAGTTCATCAGGAAACAATGCAGTGAAATATTATGTAAAACCAGCTCCAGAGGCTGCTCTGGGATCCTGAGCCTCTTATTTTTTTAAACCAGTGCTAATTTCCTTTCCTGCATCCGTCACTTGGGGGGAAAAAAAGGAATCATGTGGAGCAAATATTTAAGGTCCAGGTCTCCCTTCTATTGTCTTGTTTTGTCCACACACAACCTTGTGGCTCCTCTCAACGTTTAAGAATATTCAGACAATAATCTGGATTTCTACAGTCCTAACCCAGTGTTACAAAGTGGGCTTAAAACCCCAAGCTGCTATGCTGTCATAGCAATATCCTCCTCGAAAGAGAGCAGGGGGCTGGATTAGAGCATCTCCAGAGGTGCCTTCCCACCTCAGCCATTCGGTCGTTCTGTGAAATAGTACGGTCTGTTTTGTAAACCACACTAAGAGACCTTCTTAAAGACCCCGAGAGGTTCATTTTTGAACTGGCTAATGTCAGTCAAATGTTCTCCACTTAAAATCTCTTGGAACGCTTCATATGTTTAAGCTCCGGGACAAGCTTTTAAGAATAGATAAGGAAAAAAAGCTATGCCTCTATATCCACCTTTTTCATGCTCACTTCTTTACACTCACTCTATAGCGGGACATTTATTAGAAAAGATATGTTTTCAGCTAAATCAATCTTTAAAAATGCAGTTTAGTTATGAAACATTTTGATTCTCTTTAAAAGCATTTTCAGGAGCAGTGCTATCCAGTCTAATTTGGAAATAGAAGATCTGGAGCACGGTTAATAATTTAAATTATCTTCTTTCAAATATCAGGACTTGGTAATTATTTTAGTATTTTCCAGAGGTGTTTTGCTTCATTAAAATTTGGAGGTACAAATTAAACCGACAAGAGCTTAACTAATTTAAAAAAATAATCTATGGATACTTAATCAAAGGCTGAATAATAAGAACCCATAATTTCTGTAACTATTAAAAAGGTATCTATTGAATTTACTAACTGACGAACTCCCCCAACAAATGATTATAAATTTATGCAGTCAGAACTTTTTCACATTAAAAAAGCCACCCAACATTAACAACCAATATCCCTCCAACATCAAGACGTTATTAGATTTGCTGATACTGAGGACCTTGGAAAGTTTTGGAGACTGACCATCAACTTAGATGTTACCCCATTCAATAACAACTACTGTTAAGAAAGGAGAACTATTTTGTGATCTCTGTGTAGTGCCAAACTGGCCACAGTGCTGAAGGCACTAATTTAGTTTTCAAAAATGTTACGTTCCTACAACCTCTACTAAAGCATACAGAAATCATTCAGGTGTCCAGCAGTGAAACCTGAATGGAAGGGAAGCTCTGAAGTGACTTCGCACCTTTGACAGACCTCAACTACACTTCCACTATGTGCTGTCTGGATTAGGACTGTCAAAACGGACAGAGACGTGCATATGCCAAGTAGTACCTTGTAGCCTGTTAACCCTGCTATACCTCCCAAACAGAGGACTGAACCAGAGTTGTTCCTTCAACATTAAGAACCACCACTTGGAAAACTGCCAAACAGTATTACTAAATCTGTGATTAAAAAGAAGCTGTTCTCTGTAACCTACCTTGCTACAGATAAGGATAAGGTCACACATTTTACTCCTTAAATAAATCTTGGGTTTTGGGTACTCTGACATGGAGGTTATCAGACCGGATTTGAATTACAGCCTAGCTAATCTCTGCTGCACAAGAGCATCAAATTCTTCCTCCCCCATCTACCTCATAAATCCCCACAGCAAAAAATTACCCCAGCAGATAGCATAGTGTCTAATTGACACGTTGACGATTAGGACACTGCCTGAACAGTGCTATCAGCAGAGGTAAAGTGGAAAGATCTTCAAATCAATGAAAAATGTTACATTCATAGTAGGAACTGTGATGGCTGTGATTTTGTCCAGAGAATTTCAACTAAAAATTTGGACATCTCTGTTTTTAAATGCAAAGAGAATAAGTCAAAAAAACTGACCCCAGTGGGGAAAAGTACAGGGAAAGGAAATCACACATATGAAGGCTGTAATTAGCACAAAGGTCTAGCTAACAAAGCAATGTCAGAGTTATTCAGCAAATTCTCAGTACACTTATACATGGCAATTTTGGTACACATGAGTATATGCTTCTCTTAATACAGCATGTCATGATATAACCTTCAAAGGGAGTATTTTAGGTCTTGAGACAGTGTATTCCAGGGTTCAGAGCTCTGAGGGAGACCTCCATGGATTTTCTCTTAGTCACACTGACTAAGAAAGCCTTGTATTTCATATAAGAGACAAAAAAAGTTTCTGGAAACCTACTCCAGGAAAAGAGATAGATGAGAAAGCTTTGAAGATTAATACTAGCAGGACAGTACTACTGTCTCTTAATGATGTCAACTGAATAACAGGAGAGTATAATACTAAATTTTTTATTTTTGTTATTAGTATACATGTCCAGTTGAGGTATCCCAGAAAGTTCTTCTTCAATATGTCTGTCCCAGAATATTTTCCCTGTAAGAAAGGGAAATCAATTCTTTGTCTCAGTCTGGCACTCAATGAAGAATTGCAGAATTTTGCCAGATAATGGAGAAGGAAACTGAAATTAAAACAATCCCTCTAATAAGCCAAGTGAAAAAAAAAATTATCATATTTTTCTCTAACACAGCTTGGTCTCAGTATTTTCCTATGCCACTTTAAATTGAGAATATTTTTGGTGTTTAATTTATCTGAAGAACAGATTTGAGGATAAGGCATGAATCCGCAGGGCAGTATCAGTTGCTCACTCTTTATGTTTCTGACAGTTTTATTTCACTTACGGCTAGAGCTCCTTAGAAAGCTGTAGACAGGATGTAATTATCACTTCTACTGGCTCTCACATCTTCAGTTTTCTTCCAGACCAACACTGTATTTTGGGACAACACATACCAGCTCAACTTTCATTCCAAGGAGGAAGCTCTAATACTACAGATTGCATTCTATAGATACTAATTTAAGTATTCCATTTTTGGTAATGTGCATGATCATCACCTGCACCAATTTCAACCAAACACAAAGGCATCCACAGCACCTAGTGCAGCTCATGATGTAGGATAGAAATGACATAGCCCAGGTTCTCTACTCCTAAGACAAGAGGTAGGACACAAGTATCTCAGTGTAATATAGAAGTGGTAATTAGTTGTTATTTTAATAATAAGACTGTTTTCCTGCCTGTGAGAAGAATGAACTTGCACAAAATGTAACAATTTCCTATTCTAAACCTGATTAAAAAAGCATACCTTACAATTCCTGCAGTGATTGATCACTGAGCTACAGCGCCTTTAACAAATTATGTAATGATTAAAACTAGAAGAAAATCACTTTTCCATTTCCAGAGGCTTCTGGAAATTTCAGGTATTTTCCTATCATCACTAAGATGAAAGCACCAAAAAAAATCATCCTTTTATAAACAAAAATGACATTTTCATGTGGATGTGAGTGACCTCATTCAAGTCCTCACTCTGCCATTTTCCTACATCACAGGTAAAATGCCTTAGGTGTCAGATTATATGTTATTTTAAGGAGCACCTTTTTCTTCTATTTTGCCAGTTTGATCTTTAAACTCAAAATCTGATCCAGAAGTATCTTTTTTGAGGATTTTTTTTCAAAGCTGGAGCATTCCCAAGAAAAGGTCTGGTTTCGATAATTCAAGCATTTATGACAACAGAAGTGTCACAGAAAATAATGATTTCTGAGTAGTTTAGTAATGTGTGATGTAGAAATATTTAAATAGACTGAAAAATTAATTACAGAATCTCATCAGGAAAACTGTTTTCTTTATCATATACATGACTGTAAAACACAAGGGACTGCAAGAAGAACTTCAACTGTAATGAACAGGGAGTTTACAGGCACACAGAATATCAAAGGTATAGATTTGAAACAGAATCAAAACACATGTGAAAGGAAAAATTAAACAGTGATGCCTTTAAAAGATTCTATTTGAATTTGTTTCTAAAAACGGACAAGATCATGCAAAAACAAAAGGATTTCTTAAGTCACTAGGTAAAGACGATTGATTCAGATTAGCCTGTGGTATAAAGAGTGTATCAAAATAGGTCACAATTTGTACATAACATCAGTAATCACTGCAGTATGTAAAATTGTATCTTTCAGCTCATTTTTAAATGCTCCCTCAGGATCTTTCTGGAATCTGGCATTCTCCCCAGGACCTCATTATAATGTCAGAGAATTACCTGACTAGCACCGGCCACAGGAAGATGCTTCTTCCAGAAAAAACACCTGGTAATACAAGGTCTCCAAAACAGTCTCAGTTACTCTTTGGCTACATTTGTACTAGTAAATTAAAAATGTTATGAACTGGCCCTCTCTGGCCCTGGGGCCAACCCACATGAAATGGTCCATATGCAAATTAGTAAGTCTCCAGCACTGAGTTGTCCACACCTAATAAATACGCCTGTTGGGAACTCTAGCTCATGTTAACTTTTGATCTATGCCTAGGATTTGTCTGGGAGGGTGAAGTCAAGGCTGTATTGGGAATCAATAGAACTGTTTAACAGTATAGACAATTAAGTTCCTGTATATGCGCCTACAACCTGCCACTGTTTAGTTTTAAAAAATAGACACTATATGGACAGCTTTTCAATATTCTTAGCTGAAGTAATACAAGAATGATTCAGAGCCACAGTTTTATGGATCACATATATATGTGAACAGAATATTTTCCAGCTTTACAGCTTTCTCTGGTTCAGCCTTATTGCTAGATTAAAATTTAAATTAATACATTTCTTCAAAGACACAGATCTGCAAAAATAGAACAAAATTTCAGTAGAACCAATATATTATTAAAATTGCATTTCACATCAGATTGTCTCAACTCTTTCAGCATCTCAAATACCTCCTAAAGTAAGATAAATATCATCTACAACATACCTCTGCATATTCTGGGAGTTAAATACTGTCTAATTCTATTGTTAAAGATCCCCTAGAATGACCTATAATATCCTTACGCAACGAAATATTGAGCAGTCTGTGGTTCCTAGGTATGTGCCCAAATCCCCCGTGAACAGCACCTCTTCTTCTACAAAGAGAGAAGACAAAAACAAGAGAGATGATAGGAAGAAACTTTTCAGCCTTTTACATGATATATTTAACTATGCTAGTGGGGTAGAATTAGGAAACTTCTGGTGTTGATGCTCTGCCAGTTACATTAGAGAGCCTGGACCTGCTCTTATATAACTTGTCTTGAAACTTCTGCCCAGATCTTTCCACTCCTTGCCTCAGATTATTTTTATATACGCTCTGAACTGCAGGAAAACTAAATTCCTTTTCCCAGATATATCATGAGCACTGCAGAGTTATTTATTTTGCAGAATTTGTTAACTGTTTGTTTAGTCTAGGAGGAGGAAGATCTTTATAACTTTTTAGTTTAAAAAAAGGTTCCAGGAGCATGATTCCTTATTATGATAGTAGCTATATGGTAATTTATTGTATTTCTTATCATCTCCTTTGATAAAAGAAAATAGTTTATTGCAGAATAAGCTTTCTGTGGCTTGAATAGAATGCATAATCCCTGCATCAGGGTTTGTACAGATTCTAGTGATCAGTAGATATATTATACATTGTCACAGACTGATATTAATGCAGCATTTTAGTGGAGAATTTCAAAGTCCAAAAGACAAGAGACACTCTTCAATTCCCTTGGGAGAGGATGGTTACCTACTGGTGTTTACATTGCTTTTTTTGTCAGACTTGTTCAGAATAGAAGCAATCACAACGAGTATATCAAAACCTTTGCCTGGAGCTGCACTTTCTGATGTGAGAGGAACAAACTGCCACAATACTAGCTTCTTCTCCATTCAAAACTGATTCAAATCTTGCCCTACCTCCATTTAACATCTAGGACTATGGAAGAGCCTAACTGGTGTCTTCCAACTAATTGAGAATTGTTCTTAGTGCAGGATTTACTGAGTCCATGTACAATAACAAACCCCAGTGTCAGGAAAAAATGAAGGAAAATAGGTTCTCTGCAGGAAAGAAATTCACATCTGTGAGGATTACCGCACCCCTGCTGCTTTAATAACAGCCAGAGCTGACTTCACTACTTTTCCCAGCCTAGAAAAGGAAAATTTTCATTACCTGTGTTAAAGTCATACTCTTAACAGAAACCAATTACTCAGGATGTACTGGGATAGCAGAATTTGTTCCTAGTGGAGAAGACAGTATGTTTAAACGTCATATACATACATATATATATATATATGTTCTATCCATCTGCCTTCTTGTAATCATTAAAAAAAAAAAAGCAATGCCAGCATCTCCATTGTTAGTCTTTTCTGATCTGGGGAAAGATTTTATAATTGTAAGAAAGCCACCAGTGGTTAAATTAAAAAAAAAAAAAAAAAAAAGTGCATAGTTCTCACAGTTGCAGATTTAACTCTCATGGTTCTTTAAGAATTCTACACTAAATTTATTTGTTTAAATGTAAAGATAACTTATCAGAAATATACATACAATTTCATTGCCTGATTGCCTGAATGTTGGAATACAAAGTAAACAATAGCATGTCATAATCACAGCAAGTAAAACCCAACACTGTTTTGAGAAAAAAGGGCATTGATGTTTATCGAATTCCAAAATCACTTTTATTCATTTTTACTTGTAATCATATCAGAAACATCTTAATCTAACTTTGAAAGCCAGGAAGCTTTACTTACATGAGGGCAAATCTATTTAAGGGTTGTATTTTTCCTCAGAAGAAAATGGAAACAAATAATATTGGTTCAAACCAATTTAGAATGCACAACAGATGTGAATATTGGAATTCCTTGCATCACTCCCTGTGAGTTACACAGACTTTTTAGTAAATTAAATTGTGTTCAGCACAGCATCAGATTGTGAATTATAAACAATATACCAAAAGCCTCCTGCTATCAGGCTCATAATAGGAAATATAATTTGCAGTAGATTACCTTTGTCTAAAATTATATTATTTTTCACCAAAGAATGTTTCATTTTCCTTACTTCATAAAGTATGGCAAAAGTCAAATAAATGCTTCACTGAGCAAATGAAATATAGATAAAAGGGCACCAGGTAATCAGCTGCAACAATGTATTAGAGAAACAATGCATTTGCTATTTTTGACATTTCCTGCTGTATGCAAAATGTCTCAATACTTAACTGCCACATGTCAGCAACAGTCACTGACCAGCTACTTGTTAAACAGCTCCCTCAGAGTGTAACTGTTGTTCTTCCTTATAGACTGCCAGACTAGAATAACATTTACATTTTTTGAAACAGAGCTTACAAAACAAGATTAATTTTTACATGAAGTAGGGAGAGCAAAACTTTTAAAAGATTGAGAAGTCCTGTTCTACATCTGATCTTCAAAATTAGGAATCAGACACCCAAGAAAGGTAACTATTTTTACACCACAGTTTAAGCACAAGAGATTGAAAACTGCTGAATATATTTACTTCTGTGTTTAGAAATAAATATAAAAGAAAAAATTTGCTAGTGAGAAGAGTGACAGCATTTTTAACATCCAAAGAAAGCTATTATCTTCAATCACAAAATATTTCCCACAAAGCTCAGTGTTTCTTTTATAAATATAAGTAATGAAGATCAAGGAAAAAAGAAAAACAAGGATTACAGTTTAGAACTACTGTTCTGACTTAGACTGGTATGATATTTGAAGTGGACTTGAGACATCTTCAATACTTGTTTTGGGGTGTGATTGACAAGTTTATTTGATGCACTTCGTAGTTATTAGAATAGCAACAATGCAACTGAAGGAAGTAAGACTGACATTGTATGGTAGAGTTGCCTTGGCAACAAAACAGACAAAGTTAAGGCATGAAATACTGAAGGACTGGATAAAGAGAATGAATTCCTTCTTGTTACAAGAGGCTGAAAAGTTAACAACAGAAGTCAAATTGTAGCAGTACAATATACCACTTGCCTATGAGACTGGACATAGTATCTGTAATGTATGTTTTTAAATATCCAACATTTGAATTATGAATTTGTCAGCACTGAAAGATAATCTGTAAATCATGGCATTCACTAAAAAACAAAAACAGAAAAAAGAAGAAGCTAACAGCCTAAATGAATAGGATAAATCAGGGCATCAGGGCATCAGTATTTTTGTCTTCTTACAGCTGCAAGAATGAAATCCAGATTTAAAAAAAATCACCTTTTTCTATTATACCAATTGCACTAGACTACAGGCCCTGAGAAAGGTGACGTTATCAAACTGCCCATTTGCTGCCAGATCGCAGTATATTTTTCCTGTGGTTAAGACAGACCAATACATTTCTTGATGCCTTCTTTCCAAAATAAGTAATATTTTTAAGACAGATGAAACAATTTGTTTTCATTACTGTTACAACTAAAGGAAATTGCCAGAAAAACATACTGTACTTAAGTAAATAGATCTTCATAATAATATTTTTAGGGCTCACTAAAAGTATATTCTTATAGAAGGCATTTCCTTTGTTACTGGAAAAGAAATGATAACCAGAAACACTAAGTTTTGCATGTTAATGACTGAGAAATAATTGTGAAATTTAAGGACTCAGACAACCTCATGGGAATTCTGAAATCCTCCCAAGTTTTATTAGTTTGACTTTTTCTGCAATGTCACACTGCTGCACAGTGGATAGTCAAACTTTCTAGGAGTGCACATCACAGTCAGGCTTCCAGAGACATGCTATAAACCAAGACACAGTGACACTGAGCAGAGGAAGAAATGACAAAATCTTACGGGAGAAAAAAACACTGACCTTTTCTAGTCTCCAGTGCTGTTCCACAGTAAGCCTGGATGTCAGCAGAGGATAAGAAGGGATGTCACGTTAGGTGATAGCCAACTGATGTTGTTCTTCGTGGGCCAGATGAGAAAGAGAGCAACAAGTTTGTAATTCAGTCCTCCTTTTTGAGTTTCATTATTTCTCATTGCAACTGCAAGGAAGAAATCTACAATGTGATCATTTGCAAAGAATGACTGTTTGCTTTTATTGTTTATTTCTTCTTAGATTTGAAATTCATAGCTTATACCCAGTATAAAGGAAACAACTAAAACTATTATTTTATAATGTAATCATTTGCGCTGTGAAATTTGTATAAAACATCTTCCCTATTTTAAAGCCCAAACATATTGGCCTTATGTGATTTATTTGGACCGCTCTGGACTATTTAGCTTTTGTACTAATAAAATTTAACATATCTTTTGTTCACTTTGCACAGGACATTACAATGAGTAATAACATCACAATTAACATTTTCTCCATAGGTCTTTTGCCACGAGTGAGGTGAATCAATAGTGTAAGCTTCAGCCTGCTGCATGCTGCAATTAAATGAGTACAACAGGCTACATTAACCATTACATGGTCAAACTGATAGCACTAGGCATCCTTGAAATGCCTCTCGATATTCAGATACTTCTATTTTGGATGGGTTTGAGTGATAGGTCACTCTATAGCAATCATGACAGAAAGTGTCTTTGCTCAGACTCCACTGAGCCCAATGACTCCCTAAATTCCAGTAACTCTATAAACTATACTCTATTAACATTTTACACTTACAAAACAGTTTTCATTCAGGGATTCTGATACCTTTATGACATTGTATAAGCTAAGCAACTATCATTTAACATGACCAATTTTACCTTTTTCTGGAAGTGAAAAGCTTAGGCAGAGCATGCTGAAAGGTCCTTCCCCAAAAATCAGTTAAGTTATATACTAAAAGTTTTAATTTTGGGGGGTTTGTTTTTAAGTTTTACACATGTAAATCATACCTGGGCTAAATATCCATATTCACTGGCAGAATCAAACACAGAACCTTAGTATCCAAATGCCCTACCTCAAAGATTGAACAATTTCATCCAATGGGTACTTAAGCACAATAGAGTGGCAAACAGCCAAAAAAGTAATGTTTTGGAAATCAAAACAATTCTTGGCCATGATCAGCAGTACAGTGTCAGTTTGCAACAACATTTTCTTGCTATGTTTGGTATTCATATGGTTAATAGGAGTAAGGTAATAGGTTGTAGCAAATTCTACAGTTAGGTAGAAATCATGGGATCCTCTAAACCACATTTCACTTGCTTTAAAATTAATTATTAGCATTACAGAACTATAATCTTAAAAGCATATCAATTATGTAAACAAATATCCTAAATAAAATTAAAAGTTAAAATATATGCTATTTAAACGTACTAATCACTAAGGAAATTAACTATTTTCCAGTGAATTCAAATAGAGAACCCATAATATACTACTAGTACTCAGAAACTGACTTGATAAAATGACTTAAAATATAAACAGCACAAATCTCCAGCTGAAGAGATTTCTGCTTATTTTACTTTAAGATTTGAAATCTCAATCAGGTTGTTATGCTCTACAAAATCTTTACATTTCTAGATCCATTTTCTTAACTGTTCTAACACAATTTCTTAATAAAGTCCACTTAGAATTCAACTTCTTTTGATGACCACTTGTCAAAAAGTACTTTGCACTTCTGTGTCATCCAGTGACTCTTTTTTTCCTTTCTGTTTTGATTAAAAGCATGAAGAAATGATAGAAGCATATATACTTGCACTGGAAATTCAGCCCCTGCTTAAAATTAATTTTGAAATTATGGAAGCCTATGTAAAGGCCTCAATGTATCAAATTTCTTAATAAGTATTTTTATCATAAGTAATTTAAAAAAATTGAAGGTGCCACTTTCTAAGTATAAGCAAAACATCAAGGCGGATATCAATTCTTATGTCAACATAAGCATTATATGTATTACAATATTGCATATTATATTAATAATGATGCATATTGGTTTTGCTGTTCACAATTAAAACAAATATTAAATTATCATTTTGTCAACTGTCAGTAATTCAGTTTTTGTTTTTTAGAAAAACCTTCCTTTGATTATGTTTGGTTTCAGTTTAGAAAACAAGAGCTCAGGAATTCACTGGGAATTGTAAAAGCAGAAGAAATTATTTTTTCTTTCTAATCTATGCTACAAACTAGCACATGTATTATTTTTAAATCTTTGGGCATCTTGTCAGATTTAAGGATAATTACAGATCTAAAATCAGAATTGACTGCCAAAGCACCTGTCTCTTACTTTTCAAAATGTGAGGGGCAACTTACCTGTAAAAGTAGCTTACTGTCTTTAAATAATATGGCACACCCTGATAGTAATCAGCAATAGTTCATTCACTAACTTTGGTGCAATTTATTTATTCATTGAATCTAGTTTAAGTAAAAAAGTAAGTTTGAAAAGAAAAAAAGATTACATATACAGCACATTTAAATATTTCTTTTTAATTAAAGGAATAGCATTTACTTACTGTGTCCCTGCCCATCAAGTTCAATATTTATATGAAGCCATTGGGCTGGACTGCTACCCAACTACACAGACAAAATAGAAAAAGCATCTTTTTCTTTTTGCAATGTAGCAAACATGGGAGAGTAATTATTTTTTCTCTCTCATTTAATTTTGACTGAAGTGTTTTCATGAGCCCATCACATTCCTGGCTCTGTGACATTATCTCGTTATTACCATGCTTTGGCTGCAGAGACGTAGGAAGAAGATTATTCCTTTGAAAAGATCTGATTCTTTCCTGGAAAGGGGGAGGAAGGAGGGCAGGGGATAGATGGACATCATGTGACACCTTGGAAAATCTTGTTTTATAGAAAGCTTAAATTGGAGCAAACTGATACTGAAAGCATCCCTTTACCATTCCCATTTTTAGAAAAGTATGCTACCTCTCAGAAACAAGACCTGAAGCATAAAGAGAAATGAACTGAATCTGCCAACATAAACCTGCAGCATTGTGTTTCTGCTCTATGGGGGCCAGCCTTACCATGTGAGCTCCGCCAAAAAGAGAGATGAGTGCACCAGTAGAGTTGCTGGATAGCAGAGGCATCTCGTCACCATTCACCATCTCTCCTTCAAATGCCAACAAGAGGCATAATTGGCATTTGAGTTGAAGCATACACAACTTCCTTTTGTATCAACCACTTGCTTAGCTTGAAAATTAAACACAGTCATTCACTGCAATTTATATGCACCACGATAACAGAGAGGAATCTACGCTTGCTAAACAATAAGTAATAATTCACTGCTCTGTGACAGTTTAACAGAATATAATCAAAAAAAATAGAAAATAAGATTGGGAAAGCGTATAAGAGTGCTTCTCTCTGCTCTTCTCACTGAGTTTCTATTTACAAGCTTTCCAACAAAACCTGTGTATTAGGAATAGAATTTCAGAGTGCCTAAGATATTTAGGGTAGCTGCAACTTCTGGACACAGATGTGTGCATTAAAAACAAATCTCTCTGCTGTGACAGCTAATCCAAATTCTATATGTAAATCTAACATCCTTCTCATTTCTATAGTAGAGATACTATTGTTTTGATAGAAACTGCATACACTCAGATGAATAAAAATCTACCTTTCGCAGAATAGATTTCACCTCTCTTGTCTAACAATGTCTAATAATTACGAATAAAAAGCCTTTCATACATATTTTTTTCTGCAGAATGTCCATACCAAGAACTAAATATACATTTCTAAGTCATCAGCACTCTGAAACTTCATTAATTTGGAAAGGAGGTTCCCTTTCTTCAAATATGATTTGAAAACATTTCTTGTCCATTTATCTTATCTTTTCAGCTATAAATCAATTTAAGCAGCTTGGGAGAAACATGGATACTTGGAGCAAAGATGAAGGGGTTGGCATAAGGCTGAAAAAATATACTAGAGAGCCAAGTAACTGAAGAAAGAGAGGGAAAGGAGGGAGATCAAAAGCAAAAGGGAAAAAGACAGACAGATGGATGCATCCACCACACAAACAACTCAGTTAAAGTTAGAACAAGTTCTGCAGCATTTTGTGCTAAGCGGTAATAGGACAAGACCTATTCAGAACAAATGCACTGTTAATCCCCCAAACCTCAGACATTTGAAAGGCACAGTGCACTTCTGCTGCGCTGCAACAATACAACAGTGTCTTTTCAGTTCTGTGCATTTCATACAGTGTGAACAAACTCATCTAAATTGCTGGTTCTCTCCCTCACCAACTACCTCACGCACTCTATTTATTGTGTTTAAATCATATCATTCTCAGATGGCAAATTAAGGCTGAAAAGATTTCTCACATTTGACTCAAATTCATTTCATTTTCCTGCTCAATTCTTAAAAGCAAGAGGGAGACAGGACATTTTACCTACTATCTCTTATTTATTTCTTTTGAAATGACAGGCAAAACAGGCAAAATACAGCCACCGTTATTGCTCAGAAGAGAATGCTTTGGCCACCACTGCCTGGATCAAGAAAGAAAATATCATCAGCAAATATACTCTTACCTGAGTTTTACTATTACCCAGATGCTACCTCCAGTCAGTAACTAATTTCAGTGAAATAAACTGTATTTTTCCACAACCTTGAGAGAGAAGAAATATTAGAGGATAGAGATCTTATCTTTGTGGATTCTTTGTACTCTTACAACAAATAGTCACCATACTCTTTGCTTCACGTAAGACAAAATTTTACCAGGCCACTATCCCCTGCCTTTTTTTCAGACTTTCCTCACACAGTAATTCCTTTACCTACTGTGATTGCAACTGGTACCATGAAACAGCATACCAAAGAATTTATACAAAGGAAATTTATTGCCAAGGGCAACAACAATAGATACTTACCAATATCACAAATGAAACTAATCACATGAACCCTTCTAATTACTATTGACACTGAGTACAGCTGTGAGCTAAACTGACCACACAGGGGTGCCTCCAATGGCGCTAGCACAACTGGCCACATGCAGAGTTCATGAAGCCAGGGACATTTTAGTGGGGAAGTTATTTTGAATCCAAGTTAGGATAAAATATTATCTCTTAAGTAATGTTTATATAAATGGAAAGAAAAGTAAATCCTCAACCAAAACCCTGAGCGCTCCAGATCTGCTAGGTAAAGGAAGACTCTGCCCAGCCTGGCTCAGCAGGGTCCGTTAACAGATTCTTTTTTTGGATCTTATCCAAAAACATCTGTGCAACATAGAGGTCTACGTTTCATAACTTTCAACACAAGTTCTTCCTGTACATACACTATCTTCAGCCTAGACTCAGTGGAATAAGATACATCTCTCCAGCAGTTATTCTTTTCTGCAATCTAGATAATGATTTGTAAAATAGTTTGTGGTAATCATTTTCCGCAGCCTAAAGTTTCTCAGAAAGATTATCAGAGCACAAATTGGACTTAGAGAGTGCACCCCATCAGCATTTGATTTGGATGAGGAGCACACACTTGAAACAAATCTCCTGATCAGCTCCACTCTCAGGGCTTTGGGTTGCTTTAAAAAGCAGTTCCAAAGCTCAAGATCTGAATTCCTATAAATGAAACTAAACTGGAAAGTGCCCTCTAACAACTAATGGGCATTCACACTGCAGCTAGTCTGAAGTAAAGCCACCAAAAAACACACAGTGCAGATGCTGGATCTTTAATACCATTTCACTCTACGTATCTGCTCCTATGGAGCTACAGTACTTCTCTCTTTAACAAAGTTTCTGGATCCAGAAAAGCATTCCTACACCTAACTCTCTTTAATTTTATGCAGCACCAGACTGTTTTGACATTGGCGATTCCTGCCTCCTCAATAACTAAGAATCCACTGGAATTTTTAACTTGTTCACCACAGCCTTAGTTTTCAATAGGCATAGGCACTGACAATTAATTTCTTGTTTTAACACAAACATGAACCCAAAAGGTCAAAGAGCTGTTCATTAAATAGTATGAAAAAGTAGGCTGCACTGCAGTCTACATTACATTTATGCTGAGACTAACAGAAGATTTTCACCATCAGAAGTATCAGGATAGCAAATTTCAGAAGAACTCCAGTCTGATGACAGAGTAAAATTCCAGGCTTCTCAGCTCATAAAACTGTATAGCACACACATTTTTAGTCAAGAAATTTTTAATGCATTTTTTTTGCACTCCTAATAATCCCAAACTACCCCACATACGAAACTAGGAACTATTACCCTTCCGGGGTGGTGGTATATAATTGTCATTATTGTCTTTTGCATATTTTCATTTAAGTAAACTCAGAAATACTCACTAAAAAATCACAGGCGATAATATTGGAAAATAAACCACATAATATATTCACTTGAAGGAAAGGTCCTCTGCAGGTCAGTATTCAAAGGAATTTTGTTTCATTTTAGAATTTCTTTACAGGGCTATCAGAAGTGCACAGATAGGCAGAAGCATGAACAATGATGGTACAGAGTCTGCAGAATCAATTATAATCTTCTTACAATCTTGGAAAAGCAGGTAATAACAATAATTTAAGCACACTATAATATATATCCTTGTTAGATATTTGAAATGCTCATTTATCAAGGCAAGCTGCTAATTTAACTGAAATTTTGTAGAAATCTTAATTTTATCAACATGTTGGGATAAAGAATCCATACAAAACTTAGTACTGGTAAGTGCTAACTATCAGTTTTGTATTCCTTGTCATAAAGTATTTACAAGGATGACAATTTTCAGTTTTTCTAATTATTCCCACGTCATTCCAGATGTCTGGAACTGGAGACACAGACCTTTTATCTTTTTATAGATGGTGTAAAGAAGAAAAACTAAAAAAATGTTGTTGGCACAGAAGCAGATTATCAGTCACAAGCTAAGGCGGCAAAGAGGACATTCAGGAACTGACAGAAAGATGAGATAAAGCATAAGATACTTTGAACAAGAATGGAAGAACATGAACATACTTTTCCAGGGAAGAAAGGGTTTATTTTCAGACTCGCTTTTGCAGTGCTGAAAGTTTCCATGATAGAGAGGAAAACAACATTGTAACAGAAAATGATCCTGACCTCCTCAGAGAACCTGACCTTAGCTAGAGAATGTGCCAGTGTGATGAGGAAAATGAAGCATCTTAATGAGGTAAGAAGAAACCCGGTCATCCTAATTCAGTGGACTCCTCCCAAGAGATCAGTAAACTAGAAAAGAGAATTCACTGTGTTTTGGAAGTGCATCTTAATTCATTCTGTTTATCTTCGAAAGAAAAAGGAAGAATGCTCAGAAATTGAAATAATCTTTTTGTAGACTTCTCTTTTCTCAGATTTATCTCATATCCTTTGAAAAATTAAACTGTATACGCAAATCCTCACAGTTGTAGTACAACTCTGGGGAAAAGAGGTCTGAGGAGACTCTGCAAAATGCTTGGGACAGAGAGGTGGGCTGACAGTGGGCCGCTCATTCCAAAATAAAATTGTCTTCCTCAAATCTATTTTTCATACATATATATATATATATATATACACACACACACACACACACACTAATTCCCAGCAATCAGGTGGCTCTTTTTCCTAATAACCTGGAGAATTTGGCTAGACCGTGGTACAACAGTATGTTCCAGTTTTTCCATGCATCTTGTACCATGCAGATCCAAATGTAAGGGCTGTGCCTATAGGCTTGCTCTCTGCCTCTGAGGACTAATAGCTCAGCATATTCTGCATCCACGAAGCTATGTTGTTCTCCCCAAAACAGGTCTGACCCATCCTACCTACTGGGAACTTCCCTCAGCATCCACACAATCCCCCAAAACATGTGCAGGCACTGACAGGCAGTTGCATGGGTCTGAACACTGCCAAAGAGCATAAAACCATCTCTAATATGAGATGACCATGCATGAGTTCTCAAATCTGTTCTCTAACCCTGAACTTTGTATGAGAAGTTGCATAGCTCTGCAGTATTTCAATGTGCAAAAAGCGAAGAACAAGAAAAAACCTACTGGAAAATACCGAATATAGCGCATGGACTTTACCTTGATCTCTGTTATCACGGTAACAAAGAGAAAGAGGCACTTTCACAGCACAAGCCACCGCTGCTGACAGAATGGCCTATGCAGAAGTGCTGCAGCCAGGCACAAATTCAACTCATCCCGATCGCTTTCCAAATTGCGCAGAGGTTAAAAGAAGCATCAGCCCATCACCAGATCACAACGGGAAAGAGGAGAGAGAACGCAGCTCCTGGCACAGGGAACAATTCCACCTTTATTTGAACTTCTTTTTGTAGCTTCAGCAAATTTAGTGGTATGCCCTCCTGCTAAATAATATTTTGACCTCAATAAATCACAGTTAATAAAACCAAGTATATCTTGCCCTTTTACAAAATCTGATTTCAATCTAAGAGTCTAACAGTGTATATGTTACTCAAAGAATATATTCATTTCATGCAAACACATCTATCCTGACTTAATCTAGATACACAAGTAATTTTAAAAGATATAAGGAAGGACCTTAGCAGTGGTTTACATTAGTAATATAATGTGCAAAATGTTTCTTTTTGGAGCAAGTTTTCATACGTGCAGTATGTGGTCCAGGGAGCTATGAGTGGTTTCCCTCTAGGGGGAACCAAGATGGAACGAACAATAAGTAACATGAACAAACGTAAAATGGTGTGGTAGATCACACCTTTTAAAGTCAATTTACCAGATAAAATACACACCAGGATCCCCTTCAGCCTTAACTGACAATCCACTTGGAGTATGAACTCCACAACTCAGATTTTAAAAATATATGACGTCAAAAGTTAGATTAAATCAATCACATATGCACTATGTATGATGATGGCTTCAGTTTATAAAGTTTTTATAACTTTTTATCTTCTTCCACAAGAAGAGTGGCCAGCAGTGAAATTCCCAATCTTCTCTTCTTTTGAAAACTAATGATCTGCCTCCTCTTTGTAAGTCAAAAATTGCTTAAGTAAAGACTATAAATATTAAATATCTAAGTGCAATATGTAGTGCCAAATCCATTTTTTCTAACTTAAGGTGTCAAAGTGTTTCAGCTTTTTAGTTTTGTTGAAGAATAAGAAGCATAGACAGAGAATAGTGTGAAAACGTGGGGTGAATTCAGGACCTTATACACTTAAGAAGACTTAAAAAAAAAGAAAAAGAAATGAAAGAAAGAAAAAAAAAAGAAAAGAAAAAACTAACTCATTTACTTCCAGGCTTCTCCCAGTTTGACTTCAACAGGCCCCCCCACCACAGGGAATCTGCAGTCATCACAGAATACAATATAAACCTTCAGTGTTATAAAGACACTGCGCTTACAACACATTTGCAGAGAAAGGTCACAGTATTTTTGCAAATCAAAGAGTCAAAATTTTTAGGCAGACACTTAATATTCCTCAAAATCTCAGGGCCAGTCATCTCCCCTCTGACCAACAAAAGGAAAAAAATTCTTCTCTCTGCAAGGTCTTTCTCAATTACAGCCCTAACATGATTAGCCTAGTGAACTTTGAGCAATGAAAATAACATTTTTTCATGATTTTTACTCTTCTCAGCTCTGTAGAGACACAAACAATTCTGGGAAAAAGTAGTGGAGCTTTATACCTCATCAACAGAATTTGCTACCCAAGTTCCAATTACAGGACCAAATATCTACCCGCCTATCTATAGCTGCTGTCACATTAAATATGACGATAATTGGATTGAACAGATGTGTAAATTGGGGCAGAATCTGGTCTGTCTCTTCGCTATTATTAGTGATGTTATTCACTGCAGAAAACTCAGTTTGACTTTCAGATTCCAGCAGACATTTGAATTTCTGCCCATTAAAGAAATAAAGTCTTTTTACGTTACAGAATAAAATCTGATTTGGAATTAATAAGGAACAAACACATAGCCCCTAAGTTCTCATTTTTTTTGCCAGTAAATACAGCCACACAAATAGCAAATCTAGAAGGAGAAGAAAAAAATATAACCAAATCTAAGCAAACAATATGAAAAAGTTGTCAAAAAAAACCCTTCAGCAGTCTTTATGCCAGCTGTTATTCAAAAATTGCATTAACATACAAAAATGAGAAATTACTATTTTGTATATTAAGGTTTTATTCACAATATCTAGACGGTGTACTAAAACATGTTGACTATTCTTCCTAAAATTAACAATTTCAAATAACTGTTAGAAGCTCAGAAATGTTTATCATACAATGTAAATGCCTTTAAAACCATCTGTGCCGCTGAACAATTGTGTAACAACTTCTGACAAACAGCCAACGATCTCAGGGCCTGTCTGCTGTGTATTTGCCACTACGTAAATTCGGCAGGATTGGGACCTCAGACACCGAAGCTGAAGAGGAACACAGAGCTAGCTCGTACTTTTTTTTCCCCCACTCAACATGAGTCTACTGCAATTGCTGTTAATGTCAATCCCATCTAGATCAGTTATTTGCATAACCGAAACAACATCAGGGACTAAAACCATGATCTATGTCTCCTGCATATACAGTCAAAACTCCACCATTCCATTTTAATTCCACTCATTAAATTCTCACATGGGATCAAGGACACAAAATTTAAAAATCAAGAAAATATTTGGTGAAAAACTGCAGACCACAAAATTTGAAGGAAATCTGCTCATAGGAAATTTTCAAATATTAAATACAGAGATTCCCCAAATTCAGATTTTGATAACTGTGGGTAGAGAGCAAAATCAAAATCATCATATCATCAGCTACAGAAAGTTAATCTTCTATATAGAAGTCTCCGCTCTGGCTAAATAACTGAATTTTATCTGAAAAGCCCTTGCCTAAAATATTTCTCTATGATTATTTGTAGCAATACCTCTGTACTGTTATCAGGCTAGACTGTCTAACAACAAAGCATGTAAATCAAAGCTTACAAGATAATGGACTGAATCATGAAGTCCTCCCTTACACTGATTTTATGCGAGTTGCTGTTCCATGTTAATTACAATGAAATTGGTCATTTTTAGCTTCATGTTTCCTCTTCCCTCTCTTTAAATGTCTATTTACTGTAGTAAATTGGAAAGACAGAAAGCATCTCAAAGACTAAAAATCAAATTCAGATGAATTCATCCATTTGTTGTTGTGTTCTAACAATTCAAACTAATCACAATGAAACCATAGAGTTAGGGACACGTGAGCTGGAAAAGCTCTACTGAATTATCTACTATAGCCTCAAATCCTTAATTGTCAAGAAATACTCAGCTGTATTACAATTTACCTCTTCATGCTACCCTTGTTTTACTTTTTACAATCTTGTTTCTTCACTTGCTGCAGATTTTACTTATTTTGTGAAACACACATTTTCTTGTAGACCCTCAAATATGGGGGGTTTTTTAGCACTGAAGAGGCACAGCAAGACTGGAGGTCTGCATTTCACTTGCTGCAGTCCAGGAACTATATTCTGCTTGTGAAGTGCTTAATTTACTTTTTTTCATTTTAAGCAATAACTGTTTAAATTATTAATGGTATTTTTCTTTGCTGCTTAAATGAAACTACTTCTGTTCTAGACCACTGTGTAGAAATTGGTGGATTCACTTAGTAAATAAAAGAAACTTGCCTTTTAGTTCTCCAAAGTTTCAATAATTCCAGAGGTGAATTACAAATCATCATTTTAATGGATGTCCTCAGTAGTTCATTTTAGACATAGTTGTTACTGCAGGCAAAGCAACTAGGTAAGACCAGAAAATCAGTTCTTCAGTCACCTGCAAGGGAATTAAAAATGCTTCATTTAGGCTGTGATATTTATGAATTTGCTTACTTTCTGAGGTTGACTGGCCAGCATTCCCTTAGATTTTGTTTTTATTTTAATAATTTACATATTTCCAAGAACACTGAAAATATCAGAGCTTGTGATAAAGTTAAATCATGTCAAGTTCAATAAATTATGACTCAGAATTCTTGCCAATTCCTGAAATATCTTTAATTTGCAATTTAAGGCTAACATCCAAAGAAAAGGGACTACTGAAAAGCAGTGCTAAGGGTATGTAGCCCCTTAAGACAGAGATTTATTAATGTAACTTATAACTATTTTAAAACAAATCTTCAAAGCTAGATATGCAAGTGATTCACAGAAATGTAGGTTTCTGGAAGAGAAAAATAACTTTTAAAGCCAAGTAGAAATACACAGGTGTTGCCATAATGCACACATCTGTCTGTGCAACAGTAGCAGATTAAATAATATATATTGAAACTGAGAAAATGCACTTTTATTACTGGTATTTCAAAGCAGGCTTCTCTCTTATGATTGAGATCAACTGTCACTACATGTTAACATAATATTTTATAGAATGTTTTCAAAAGGATATTTAAAGTGGACATTCAGTGTTTTTTGTGGTAGCACAGACAAATAAATCAATCCCCCCTTTTTACGATGATATTTTAGGGGGTGAATGTAAAGCAAGTAAAACAGAGGGTTCTTTCGTGATATTCCCATCAATATGCAGTGACTATCTCTACTTCAATTATATAAATACAATTAGATTCCTCTCTAAAGGGAGCTACGTTAAAAATTCTATTTAAAATTTCAGAATTCACAGAAAGTCATACTGCACTTATTCACATAGTATGGTAGTATATTATTTCATTTTTCCTAGATATAAATTAATCACTTTAGACAGCAGAGCTAGGCGCTTCCTTTATTTTGAAAACACTCCCAAACAGTCAATGTCGCCATTCACTTAAGATGAAATCTCGTTCAGTTAGCGATTCATTTTTAATTAGAAAAACATCTAGTTAAGACAGTGCAGTTACAGAGGAATAAAGACGGAGTAAACGAAATCAAACAGAGCAAGCCTCTCAAGTGTCTTCATCTTCTTAAACTGCAAAAGAATTCATACAAAAAAGATTATTTCATGAAAAATATACTTCTTTCTGCTTGTAGGAAGTATTAATTTTAGGAGATCTTCTCTCCCGTCTTCTTTCAAAGCTTTTAAAAATATGAACAGAAGTGGAGATCTGAGGGAGTTAGCTAAGCAATTCAGATCACAAAAGAGTATCAGCTGGCTTATTCCCGATCATGTAATATCAGACTCCGTTATTTTCACGTTAGTGTACACATCTGTACTTCTTGACAAAGATCACTTAAAATGAATACGTATACGTATCATACATCCTTCCTGAAAAGCTGTTAGCTTGTGCTGCCAGTTGAAGGCAAAGGATAAAAATTCTACACATAGCTTCCAGTTTAAGCAAATAGTTGCAACTTTATTCCACATTCAGCTATCTAGAAATTCCAGCATCCCTTATCTTCAATAATCTTAATGCAGTCAATTTTCCAAATCTTAAGTGTCAAAGCAGAAAAGGACGCAGGGTACCTCAGAGGATAAAGCTCTGAAGAAAGATTCCCACAACTAACCTCCTCCCTGAGTGAAACTGCAAAAGTGAATGAGAGCTCCTTTAATTAGCACTCAAGCTAAAATATTTTTCCTTAATAGCATGGAAAAGAATTCTTGCTGACCCCAAATTGTGAAGCAACTCTAACACAGCATACACACAAAATATGGACACCTAATGTAAACCATTAAGCCACTTCTACAGTCACAGCCAAAAAGACAAGTAGCTGGAAAAATGATTTCCTGTCCAGAAGCAGCAGGAATACTTCCCTTGTCTTTGACAAGGTGGGAGAGTAGCACTAATCAAGTTGCTGGCAGGCAGTAGATGCTGTGTAGATCTTTTCAAAAAGAAAAAAAAATTGTGTAAACAATTAATGCGTCTGTAGCAACGTCTCAAGTAAATGGGTTGGTCTGCAGCGTGGTACTTAATTAGTACACTCTGTTCAGTACACAGCGTGGCCTCAGTAAGCAGCGTCTCCAAAACAAATTAAAAGGACGATAATAAATCTTGCTTTCTCACCAAACATACAAATCTTTTCTCTCTCCCTCCTCTTTCTGCCCCACCTCCTAATAGATGACAAAAATAAAGTTGCTAGAAGAAAACAGATCAGCAGCCATCGTGCTCAGTTCGTATCTCTCCGAGCAGTTAGCTTTGTAGCCCTGTAGAACTGATGACAGCCTGCACAAGGACAGAGCTTGGCGAATAATTCAGATCAGTAATTTTTAGATAGATCTCACAAATTTATCATTTTGCAGATCAGTTAAACATATTTTTACTTCTGAGAAAAAAGCAGCAAAGTCAACCGATGTAGAAGTTTGAACACATATTCATGAACAAAAGGTATGCAGCAATTTTTTTCTCATACCAGTAATTTTGTAATAATCATGACACATTGAACAACCAGACCTGAATCTTCTATCTAATAGCTTCTTTTTTTTCTTCAGTTTGACTTGAGTTGGAGCAGGCTGTAACCCCTGAGTGTTCTCACAAATCATCAATGAAATACGCGGAGGTTTAGGATGCTCAGCCTTAGTATCCAGTGCTTTTCAAAATGGCTGCATTGCAAAAGACTGCTCACACAGCAGAGGAGAAAAATGTCACTGTGTTAAGACAGAATAGTTTACAAAACCAGTGAGAGACCAAAAGCAATACACAGCTTGTGTTTATAAAAATTCATAAGCATTTCATGTGCACTCCTAAAGGAATTACGTAGCTGCTACAACAAATTATTATATAACATAATTAAACACAAAAATCTGCAATAGTAAAATAGTATTAAAAGATAGATTATCACTTCTGCAGTAGTGGCAGGTTGCAAGCAAAGATCCCATTAGATGTAATGGGAGCTAAAGTTCTAATCCACTGTGCACACTGTTGAAAATAATATCCCTGTGGCTTTGACTTAAACTAGCAGAGTTAAGGCAGCAACCTTATTTCTCATTCTCTCCAGTGTGTACAGACAGCAATGCTCTCACAATGCCTTTATTCCCCTCCTCCCTCTCAAATGTATTTTCAAGAAATCCTCAACACTTGAGTAACAGAGGGAGGCAGGAACAGGCATGATACATAATTGTGCATTTCCTCTGTTTTTATTACTTTAACTCAAGCTGTTAATTTCATTTAGGATAGTTAATGGTTAGAGCAAAGGACAGCAATTGAAACTCTGATGTTTTTCACTTTATAACCATGAGCATTACCTCTGGAAGGGGAGCAGACAGGTAGTTAGCGAGGGAAAGTAAGCTGTTCTCCCTCACTAAAAAAATCACCTTTCACCTGTGACAGCAACAAATTGCATCAGATGGTGTCTAATACAAACCATCTGGGATTCCAGAATGCTGCACTTGTCCTATTCTTCCTGCTTTCTGTTAAAGCAGTATTACTCAGATGAATGGGTCACTTTGTATCCCCCCAAACTATTGCTTCATGTTGTAACAGGTTTAACTTTAATCAGTTTAACTTTAATCAGTTAAGCTCTTTTAGAGGATGGTCAACAGACTGGATGCAAAAATGCGAACTTCAGAACATCACTCCTTTCCAAACTACCAGGCTGGTGCTATCTCCCACCCCTAAATTAGACCTGCCAACTCCAAAGTGCTGGAATAAAGACATTGTGCACAAGCAGAATCATAGAATCATAGAATTGGTAAGGTTGGAAGGGACCTCTGGAGATCATCTAGCCCAACCCTCAAAGAAGTGGGCCAGACGGGGATCGAACCCGTAACCTTGGCATTATTAGCACCACGCTCTAACCAACTGAGCATAATGTAAAAATACATACAAGATATTACTAATTTCCTAGCCTTTAAGGGCTTGGGTAATGAAACTGTTTACTTTGCTGCTGGAAAAGAACCTTAATCATGCTGAGGGAGGAGGAGGGGTTTCATATCCACACGTGGTTAATGGGATGGACTTGGCAAATTTGCAAATGGCACCAAACTGGATGGAGCTGGAGAACAAGGCTGCCATTCAGAGGGATCTCAGCAAGCTGGAGGTTAAAGCATCAAAAATCTCATTAAGTCTGTAAAAGACGTATGCAAAGCCCTGAACACGGGATGGACCAAGCCTGTGTATCCCTATAGGATGGCGACTGACTAGCTAGGAAGCAGCTCTGCAGAAAATAACCTGGGAGCCCTGTTGAACATCAACTAGAGCATAAGCCAGCAGCATGACACTGCAGTATGAGAGCTTAAAACATATTGGCTGCAGCAGCAGAAGTGTAGCTAGCAGACTGAAATTATCATCCTCTCCACAGGGCATGTGTGGCTACACCTGGAATACTGCTTCCACTACCGAGAGGCGGTTATAGACTCTTCTCAGAAGTGCACAGCGAAAGGACAAGAAGAGGTAACGGTCACAAGCTGCAGAAAGGAAAATTCCAACTGGACATAAAAAAATTCTGCAGAGTGAAATGGTTAAGCACAGAAACAGGTGCCTAGAGAGGCTGTGGAAATTGCATTTTCAAAACTCAGTTTGATAAGGCCCTGAACAACCTGATCTAACTGTGAAGTTAGCATGGCTTTGAGCAAGAGGTGGTAGATGACTTCTGGTTTGGAACCTCCCAACCTAAACTTCTGTATCATTCTACGTTCCAAAAGCTCTCAACAAATTCATCTTATGTCTATATTGCCTACTATTTGCCTTTCCTCCCCATCCAAACATGGCAGGGAATTACTCTCATTTTACATCAAGGAAAATGAACACACACAGCAATAATGAACACCCATAAACTTGTGTCTGACTCAGCAGTAGCTCAATTTGCACTAACTATCCAGTCATCACTGGTAAAATCAGAATTAGAAAACAGGATTTACTGGCTCCCAGTTCTATACGCAATTCATTAAACCACAACGATTTTAGGTGTAAACCTGTCTTCGCCAGGGATTACTTTCTTGATACATTTTAACAACACTAAGCACAACAGCTTTCAGTCCATGACTGATAATTCTTGGCACACTGTTGATTACGAAAATTATTAATAATGTGCTGGTGTTTGAAAAAATTATATGGAATATATGAAATTATTCTGGTGCAGATCATTGAGCTCTAACAGAACAGAAAAAAGACCTTAGGGAAGAGCATACGTAATAATGTAATAATTACCATACAAGTGATAAATACTTGTATTTACATATCAGGGACAGAAAGGTTTTGGGGAAAGGACTGTTTTTTATGCATGTTTAAAAAGTACTCAGCATTGATCCCTTTGACTCCAAAAAGGGGACAGTCAAAAGGTGAGGAGAATTCATAAAGTAGGGGAAAAGGTTTGCTACACTTACATCTCTTCTTCCTTTTTAATCATCTCAGTTGCAAAATTTAGTAACGGGGTAATTACAATTAAAATTTTTGAACCAGTGTTCAAAAAAAATAAACTCTGTTTTCAATGCAAGGCATTTTTCAATGTGCCACATTGCATTCAAGTCACTTTTAAGACTATCTATCATAAACTAATTGCAAACGGAAAGCAAATACCAGCTGAATTTGACTGGGACAGTAAAAGGTTTTTAAGGTATTACTCTGGCCTCAATCATTCTGTCATTTAAAAATGTCATACTCCTTCTTGCTTAGCAGATTCAAAAGCTCACTTGAAAAGCAGATTTATATGATCTGGACTCATTTCCCAGGGATAATATTAGAAATACACCAAACTTCTTAATTCTTTATAGTTAAAGGGTCAAGTACAAAGTCATATTTTACTTGAAGTTTGCTCCTTCTTGGAAAAAAAGTTTCCAGGTGAACAGAAAAAAGGATGAAGAAAATAGTATCATGTGCAATAAGTCAGTGGCAAAGTCCAGTCTATAAATATCACCAGGAAAGCATGAAACATTCCTCTGATCATTTTCAACACATTTGGGATGATTATTCCATCTTCTGCATTGCTTCTGCCACTAACTGTTAATTGTTTGGTTGTTCCCTAGTCGCCTCTTGAAGGATCTTTTATTACAGTTATGCTTTATATTTTAACACACAAATATAAATTACAATTTATACTTTGTATTCTGCAATTACAAGTAAATCAGTAACAAGAAGAGTTGACGGCACAGGCTGGACAAAAATGTTTTTATAAATAATATTTAATACCATTCTAAAACTCCACGGTGTGAATCCTCTCCCTAGTAAATGGCAGAACTACTCTGACTTGAGTAAGGCCTTTCATCCTACTTTTAAAAACTATTTCAATTATTGGTTAAAAGTTGGAAACTAAAAACATCCACAGTCAAAATGAGCAAAACATAAGAACAAGCTTCTTGGTACAGGTCCATCAGCACACCTCAGAAATGAACCAGAAAGTAGGTAACACAACAGTATAAACCTTGTGATTCTTTGGATGTCTAGGTGGCACCAGTTAAAACAGGTGCCAATAATTACTGGATACTGTGGCCTATGATTGCGTGACAACAAGGATGACTCACAATTCATTTCACACGGACTACTGAAAAGGAAATAATTTTCAGCTCTTTACTCTTATTTTAAGCATTTCTAAAGCATTCTTCAACCATATGATCAGTGAAGAAGCTGTATTCTAAAAGTGAAAGTCTTTATAGACTACCATTAATGCCTTGGGTCACTTATACGCATGACAACATTTATCATATATCATTTAGGATATCTAAATAGTACAGCTTCCATTCTCTAGATTCAAATGTAGCTCCTACTACTTGACAGTGAAGTGTATGCCTAGAAAGAGTATTAATCTCTTAGGTCTTTAAAATGAAGGATATTTGTCTAACAATGACTTCAAATAACTGAAGTCATAGAAACATACTGATCTTTGGTTTAAGTAATCAATTTTGGCATTGAACAAATTTATTGTTTCAGCTTTCTGTGAATTCCATGGAGACCTGTTTTAGTAATAATAATTAAATATCTGTATTACACAGAAGAAACCCATATAAACAGTACAATTCAATAAAGTCTTAACAATTGTACATCTAGAGTTAACAGTCTTGTAATAGTACATTCTTTATCAACTTTATGCTTTAAAAAACACTAATTTCACTCATTTTTAAAGAATTTACTATTTTAGAGAAATCCAGAGTTAAGTAGATAAGAATTCTGTGCCTTGGAATTTTTAGTGACCCATAATATTAAATGCCTTGAAACAAACACACATCTGAAAGTAAGTAACAGATTATCTTCGAATAGAAGCTAAGTATGTATCTGATTCTCATAGGCTGTATTTTAGAACACAGTACTACAGTTACTACAGTTAGTAGTAAGATGTTATAGTCCTACTCCGATATCAAAGCCAAGTTGTGCTAGACACTGCACAAATACAGACTCTTAAGAGCTGACAATCTGAGCGGATAAGTAAGACAGCAAAAAGCAAATGGAAATGGATATTAAGTCATTTGTCTCATGTTTCACTTACAAAGCTTGAACTAGACCTCTTGATCTGCAGACAAGCACTCTATTTAACAGGCTACATGCTTCCCAAAGAGGACTGAGCACCATTCATAGAATCATAGAATCAGTAAGGTGGGAAGGGACCTCTGGAGATCATCTAGTCCAACCTCCCTGCTCAAGCAGGGTCACCTACAGCATGTCAGACAGGGTTGCATCCAGGCAGGCCTTGAACATCTCCAGAGAAGGAGACTCCACAACCTCTCGGGGCAACCTGGTCCAGGGCTCCGTCACTCTCACAGGGAAGAAATTCCCCTTCACGGTCAGGCGGAACTTCCTGTGCTTCAGTTTCTGCCCATTGCCTCTTGTCCTGTCTCATGGGAGAACTGAAAAGAGTTTGTCCCTGTCCCCCTGACACCCTCCCTTCAGGTACTTATACACATTGATAAGATCCCCCTCAGTCTTCTCTTCCCTAGGCTGAAGAGGCCCAGCTCTCGCAGCTGTTCTTCATAGGGCAGATGCTCCAGCCCTCTGATCATCTTTGCAGCCCTACGCTGGACTCTCTCCAGTAGCTCCATGTCTCTCTTGTACTGTGGAGCCCAAAACTGGACACAGGACTCGAGATGAGGCCTCACCAGGGCTGAGTAGAGAGGCAGGATCACGTCCCTTGACCTGCTGGCAACACTCTTCCCAATGCACCCCAGGAGACCATTGGCCTTCTTGGCCACAAGGGCACATCGCTGACTCATAGTCAACTTGTAATCCACCAGCACTCCCAGGTCCTTCTCTGCAGAGCTGCTCTCCAGCAGGTCAGACCCCAGCTTGGACTGGTGCATGGAGTTATTCATCCCTAAGTGCAGGACCCTGCACTTGCCCCTGTTGAACCTCATGAGGTTCCTCTCCATCCAGCTCCCCAGCCTGTCCAGGTCTCTCTGAAAGGCAGCACAGCCCTCAGGTGTGTCAGCCACTCCTCCCGGCTTGGTATCATCAGCAAACTTGCTGAGGAGGCACTCTGTCCCCTCCTCCAGGTCATTAATGAAAAAGTTGAACAGGATGGGACCCAGTACTGACCCCTGGGGGATGCCACTAGCCACAGGCCTCCAACTCGACTCCACGCCACTGATGACGACCCTCTGAGCTCTGCCTTTCAGCCAGTTCTCAATCCACCTCACTGTGCACTCCTCTAACCCACACTTCCTGAGCTTACCTAGGAGGATGTTATGGGAGACAGTGTCAAAAGCCTTGGTGACGTCAAGGTACACAACATCCACTGCTCTCCCCTCATCTACCCAGCCAGTCATTCCATACCAGAAGGCTATCAGCTTGGTTAAGCAGGTATCCCCTTGGTGAATCCATGCTGACTACTCCTGATCACCTTCTTTTCCTCCATATGTCTGGAGATGACATCCAGAATGAGCTGTTCTATCACCTTTCCAGGGATGGAGGACTACATGCTGGACTTCTACTACCGTAATGTAATTGATCTGTGACACTGGCACTAATTCATAAAACAAAGTACATCAGAAGTTCTATTCCCCAAAATGGCAACCACTTGAATGGCATAAGTATCTATGTAGTAGCAGCTGCTGTGCATATAGCAAAAAAAAAAAAAAACTTTGTTTGGTAAACCTCCATGCAGAAAGGTTCACACTTATGATTTATTAGCATTTCTGCTATTACAGAACAAAAAAATTCTGAGGGTTATGTGCCCTACTTCACTAGAGTTCAGGCTAACAAAAATAAACCTGATTGTAATAACCAATGTATTTCTCATACAGCCCAGTAGCCACCATCTGTATTTTGTTCTTTTAAAAGTATCAAGAGGCAGAGGAAAAGATGAGAGTATCAGTAAAGCTCATTGCTCTTTGTATCACCAAAAGCAAAGGGAGAGAGGCACAATAAATATTAAATCAAACAGCAGAGATTCATTCTCCACACTCAGAAGAGCCTCTTCTAAAAATGAAACTGTCAGCACTGACTATAAATGTTTGTTTATTATTGATCTTTTAGGACTCGCTGTTCTTATAAAGTACTAGAGATTGCAAACTGCGCTTGGAATTCAGGCATTGAGCATTCTCATAGCAAAAGACCAAGGAAATAATTCATCTTTTTTTTTTTTTTTTTTTAAGCATATCCTTATTTATCACTCTCTTTTCATCAGAGCTTCCAATTCAAGCTTTTAGCCTCACTTGTATTGAAAAGAGTTCTGATTCTCCAAGAAACACTCTCAGTGGGAGATAACTTATAAATTAATACATAAAATTGAGTACACCTCTTACAGTGTAAGAGTGTAATCTAGAAATAATTTATGGAAACCCAGATTAAAGCAGGTCAGAGATACATACATACATACCATAATACATTCTCAAAACCGGAGACTGAGTTAAACATTAGAACAAGAAATATTGGTTAAGATGCTTGTAATCATGCACAACTCTGATTATAGCCTCAAGCCCACAGAAAAGGTAACCAAGCCAGCTTGCAAACCTTTCACTCATCTAAAAGAAAATAACTTGTTTAAAGTAAACATCAATAGGTCTTCTAGTACAGAGTTTCAAGTTTCTGTTGTAACATTTCATCTAATCCCATTCATATCCCTAAATCACAGGATTAAGTCTTTTAGTTATGTCTTGTCAGTTGGGAAGAGAGACAACCATACCACTTTGGGTATATCTGACTGCATCAGAGGCCCACATTGTTGACATTGGATGTCCTAGTTAGGAGACAACCTGGCTACCATGCTGTGCAGAGTTATTTGTTCCAAAGCATAAACTGGACTTCTTGAAGTCATTGACATACTACAGTGACTTTACTGTCAGGTGTCACATATGAAAGCTGGAATGGAAAATGATGTGGGTGCACAACTTCACGTGGTCCAGCACAACTAACAAACCTTACTGAGCTGAGATGAAGTAAATTTTTCAAGCTTCTTAGTACCTGAAAGTTCTCCAGAGAAAGACTAACTTTGGTAAGGAGAGTCCAGGATAGCTATGTTAAACTGAAATGAAACTGTAGTGAGATTAGATGAGGTTATTCTCCATGTTTACCACAGTCTTGCACCAAGAATCTGAGACACTCCCTGTGCAAGGGATGAGTCATAACATAAAGCATGCATCCTAACGGCTGAAAACTGAAAACTGATCTTCCACCACAACAACAGACTAGCAGACCCATCCTGAAAATAAGCTGGTAAATAAAGATACACAACCTCCTTAAATCCACACTGACCCTCAAAGAATGCACATGGAGTGGCCTCTGATCCTAATGAGTCTGTAGAAATGCTTTTAAAAAGGAAGTCACATGAAGGAAAGTTGCAGCTTCTCAACGCTTTGACCGAATTTCAACCCCTCCCCTTATAGATGGGCTCACTATACCAGATTTGTAAGGACTGTGTGACCCCTGAGGTCACAGTCCAGGAAAACACACAAAAGGCATCTGTGGTCCACACCACAGTGGCTGTAATACTCCTTGGGATGTCAATTAGAGCTCAGTTCTGAACAGGGAAAAATGACCCATGCTTGAAGGAAAGGAGGCTCTTAGATGACAACGGTTGCATTCTGCATTTTGACATGTATTATTTCCATTCAGCTGAAACAACAGTTTGTATGCAGGCTATAGTAGGGGGAATGAGAGAGAATTAGCATACGGCAAGAACTTAGTCTCTTTCAGATTTTTTAAATATTTCACTGTAGATTTATATGCAGTGTTTTTCAGATAGGAAGTGGTAGATGATGCTGTTTCATTCTTTTCTTTTGGTTCTTGAAAATCAGCATTAGGTTGCATTCTGATTTAGTAACCTGATGTACTGTGAAATGACTATGGATTCCAGCTTTGCCAGGCAATAAGCCAATTAACTATATCATGAAAAGTATGGATCTGGACTTTGCTCTTGAAAATTTAATAAATTTTAACAGTTGGTTTGATGAAAAACAGATTAAGTTGATGAAATACATCTACATCAGATCAAAATAGAGCAATATTAGGTTTCTACCATACTTTGTGCTGCTGAATTTAATTGTCTCAGTTGTTCCTATTTGCAGTAAAACAAGACAAACAGCTCCTAACATTAATAATACTCAAAGTAAGGTAACAGTTTCAAATTGCGTCTAGCAACATCTTGGGAGTCAGCACAATCACTAAAAACTAATTGCAATGTATATTGAGCAACACAGAAATAGACACATATACTGGTTCTAACAAAGATTTCAGGCCATCATTAAATATAGTATTCCCAGGCAGGAGAGAAGTAAAACCCTGCTCTCACAAATGGTAACTGTGGCAAAATTGGACTAAGAAATCTAAAATAACCCTACAGTAAAATACATATGACAAAATAGTCAGGGCTGCTGCACAGATTTAGAGGTTCACAAGCATCTTACAATAAAGCAGAGTACCAAGCTTCAAATACTGATTCAAATTGCTGTATTTGAAGGATTATTTCCATCATGCCTTCCTATTATTTTGAAAAAGCAAGATTACTTCCTTTGTACCTTCAGCAGCTCTCTCTCACCTAACCTCTGTCTGAAGCAGCAGATCAAGGACACCATCCAGCTCCAAAGGACAGGCAGAGCTGTCTCCCATCCACATGTTTAAGAAGCACACAGCTCACACTGTTTCTTCATCTTTCATTTAATGTTTTCAAACACAGAAGCTAGTGTATTTTGCTATGTACTGGGTATTTCCAGAAAGAAAAACACAGCAATAACTACGTAGATTTTTTTCTCCCCAAAAGACTTCAGCATTAAAACCATTACATTCTTTTGTATAAAAAGCAGCAAGTTTAATAAACAATATGTGCTTCCTTGTATAAGGACCAATTGTAACTACTAAAATAGCCAGCCAGTATGCTTTAATCTTCATAATAACTATAAATTTTAAGTATTACATTAATTGTATATTCAAGCACCATTAGCTATTGCATTTTTATCTAGGATTATTCAATTACTAATTCAATTTTCATAGCCACCTTAAAAAGATGTTTCTAACATGAAGCTTATGGTAATTTTAACCTACAAATGACAAAGAAAGTTTGGATGAATAATTACAAACAAGGAAAATTTGTGACTGCAGCATATATTTATTAAATGTAGCAGCATTATTAAGGCAAGAGTTACTGGAGTATAGTATCACATGAAATTCACATACATTGACAAAAATCGTATTGAAATAAATGGATTAGCAATTAGCAAAATATTACAAGCTTTTTAAAGCAGGTGTATTTTAACTTCATATTTTTCCTGATGTTGAAACCAAAAAATATACTGTGGTACTGCAAAATAATCAAATAGTGTCAATAAACAGTTTTGAAGATGAATGAAATTTAAAAGGAAAGCAGTATCTTGTATGGTAAAAAACATGCTGATTTCTGAAATCAATCAGTATTAAACTGATTTATTAACTGATTAAATTGATTAAGTTAAACTACCTTGAATATCTTTTTAAAAATTGATTTTATCAGGCATTTCACCTTAAATGAAGTTTTTATACTATTTTCCAGGAGCTATTTACCTAGAAAAAGTTAATTTAAGAACAAGATTTATTTTAAAAGAGGGCAGTTACATAAAGAAGATAATGCATTTATCTTTCTGTAGCTCTTTCCAATCCCTTCCCAGTAAAAATGGTTATGTAGTAAATCAATGTTCATGGTATGATCAGTAGTTTAACATCAATTCTTTAACAGCAATTACTTATCCTTTCCTTTCAGGAAAATCCCACTATCAGTATTTAGTGCATCAATCCCTATATATACAAAAGCTGGAGTGAGGTCTGGCTAGCTGTGCAGAATAACAATTCCCAACAAATTAATTTGTGCTAATCTAGAGAGAGATGTTCCATTGTTTCCACAAGTATGTGGAGCAGCAAGAAGGGGCAGAACAGCCCCTTCCTTCTTAAAGAGCCTTTAAAGGTTAGACTCCTAAGGGAAACTCCATAACTGACATTTGCAAAGCCAACTGCCTACTACAAAGCCAACATTTCCCATTAATTTTAACGATAATTTGCTATCCAAGTATTTTTGTTACTTCTACATATCTAGAATTCTAAACTCGTAAAACTGCTCCTTTCAAGCTTGGAAATAAGACTTTCTTTCCTTTCCTTTGTTGCAAATTTATCAAGGGCCTCTTTGTTCTTACATTGTATGGTTCATTAAAAAAAGCAAAACTTCAGCTTTCCCAATAATGGTAGTTGTGCCCTCAGAAACTATACAATACATATCCTTGAAACAACCCTATGTGGAATCTGTTGATACCAGATACATATTTCCCACAGAAGCACTCTCACAGTGAATGAAAAATAGCTTTTCATAACGGAAAATAAAAGAACTTGAAAAGTAATACAAAACATAATGAAAGAATTTATTTCTAGCAGTGACATTTCTGAAGTATCCTTTTGGAGATATGTCACAGTTTCCTAAAGGGTTTGTATTAAAAAAAGACTTTAAAAATGCATAGCATGTTTCTTTAGGGATTCTATGAAAATTCATTTCCAACTGATTCTCCACAAGTGCATATTTTAGCAGAAAAATCTCTTTACAGTAAACATTAATGTCAGATAATAGACTAGATCTTCCACTCCACCACTCTATTCATGGTGCAACTGAAGAGTATTCAGTGGGAAAAACAGCTTGGCTCAACTGTTAGACAAATTAATCTCTGCTCTCAGAGACTCCACTCACCTCGATCATTATCGAATGAGCTGTGTGTAAAATCTGTATTTCAGTGACGTATTTTTAAGGTGCTAGTGCTGCACATGCTTGCTTAAACACAGTGCCTCTATTTACATTCAGTATCTTAAAATTGGAATCTTTCCATTTTCCCATTTTTACTGTTCAATAACCACTTCCATTTCGTAAGTTTCTCATACTTCTTGTGAACCCCCTCACCAAAGAAACAAGCTGGTGTACCAGGCTATGCTAATAAGGGTAATTTTTACCCTGGTTAATCAACATCTGTTTTATTAATCATCATCAGACCACTGTAATATTCCTCTGTAACATTTATAACTAATTAATTTCCATATTTATGTGCCAAACTTTATTCTATAACTAGTCAGTCTCCAGTAACATCTCTGTCTCTCTGGACTTCTAGTATGTATCCACTCCTTTTCAGCATGTCAAAGTTTCTGCCATCCAAAATAGCAGCTAGTACTTAAAACACATTCCTTTTAATGATTACAAGACAATTTAAACTCCTCAGCCCTACTTTCAAGTTTGTGAGCATCTTTTCTACCTATCATTCAGTTTCCTGCCCCAAAAATTCCACCATTTTGTCCTCTTTAATAACCAGTCTGTTCCTTATTGCAGCAACCACCCCCTATAATGCTTTCCCAATACTGTACACTAGACTTACTCAAATTCCATCCTGTTCCTTATTCAAATTCCATCCTGCTCAGACCACTTCTCAAATTCCACCTCATCACTGCAAATCTTACTTCAACATTAGTAAGGGTAAAATATAAAATATATTACCTATTTGTCACCCCTATTTAGATTCCTTCACTATTTCAGCTTAGAATATGAACTACAGAATAGGATCTAAAATGGCATGTGAGTGATTTCACGATTACACCAAATAAAATTTTCTCTAAGCTTTAAAAAGAGATTTTTTTGCTAATTATTCAAGCCTTGTCACATTCCTCATGATTTGTAAAAAAGACATTCTTCACCAGTAAAATCAAATTAGGTATTTCTCAAATTGTCTTTGCTGCAGTGCATCATTCCATTATTATTTTTTAAACTTGGAACTGAAACAGATTTTGATGAGATCTATGCATACTCATTCTTGGATCGCATTAATTCAATATATTTCTAGTCTTCTATGTGCAAAGCCGCATTGCTGCACAATGCAGAACAGAATTTCAGTTAATTGGGAACCAGCTAGAATGAGGTACTTAACAGCTGTATGACCTACACAGGGACCTTAAATCACAGTTAAGATTATCAACTCTGATGCTATGCAATATTCAAGAGAGACATCTGCTGGCAATAAAAGGAAAGAACAACTACCACAAAAGCACCACACCTTTAGTTAGGCAGACATACCCATTAAAATGAACTATTCAGGACTAATTAGAAATAACCAATCTGCTTTCAAATCATACATTTATTTTCATTACACCATTTTCCAGATGCATCCTGTTTCATTTATGATGCATATCATCTGTTTATGTTGGATATGATTTATTACACTGCTTTACAAACGTTTTCACATAGCTCCATGTAAGAGGCATTTACAAGAAGGATTCTACAGCTGTTCTAAGGTATGAATATGTGATCTAAGTGCAGGATATTGGATGAGTCCTATAATTTTACTAGATCAATGACAGGATGCCATGAAACAACTAGTATGAATCATTTAATCGTATCAATGTATCAATTAATAGTAAATAATCAAGTTTTGATATTATCTTGACTGATGTCATTTCCAGCTATTTCACTGAAGCAAGAGGAAATATGGCCACTTGCACATCAGCAGAGACGAGAATCTAGCCAACATTCTGTGCTGAAGCTAGTTTACTACAATTTAGTCAAAGATTATTTTTAAATGACTTTCATGTGGCCTATTAAGAAAAAAAAAACTCTTTAAAGCTAATATCTGGAAATGGTAACAAGCCACAGGCTTGTTAGGTTGATTTGTTTTAGGTTGCATTTTAGCATTCTTAATTTGAACTCTGTCAGGAGCAAAGGAGGAAAATATGCCTCAGGTGTCATAAATTTATGACCATCCAATAGAGGACATTTCAAAGAAACAGTGAAGCACAAAATTAGCTGTTCCTAATTCAGTGTTGCTGATGCAGGTGCCTCATATTGTATTCTGTTTCATTTTTAAAATTTTCAGCTTTATTTTTGCTACCAGAAAGCAATTTTTTTTCAAACTTGTTCGTGAAACAGCCCATTATAAGACAGAATAAGATATGTGACAGCTGTATCATTCCCTCTCTAGATCCTGCTTATTTATTCCTGGGCCATAGGAGAATGCTTCTGAATAGGCATGCCATTTTCCTTTGGAAAATACCAAACTGCACAAAATAACCTATTTAACAAAGCACTTTCTGAGTATTATGTTATGCTCCTGACAGGACTTCTATTCATACGCTTTCTCCTCCTTGTCACTCTCCAGAACTCACTCCTTCCTACACGTCATTTCCATAGACAGTTGCATTCCTTGATGTATTTGTGAGCGGATGGCAACAGTCAGCAACTCTTCACTATATTTGCCCCCTCATTCCTAAAAGCATGCCTGAAGTGGGTGCCCGTTTTGCATTCTTGCCACAATTCAATCTTGAATGTAAGAAGACATTAGAGGTGTCTCAGAATTAATGGAAAGCATCTCAGAACTAACTGAAAGGCCTCGTCTTTCACTGCATATGAGCGTTTGAAAGAGAGTGTTAACTGAAGATGGAGAGAGGGCAAAAGAAGTGTTTTTTCAAGGTGCAGCAGAAGACACATGGAGACAGAACTGTCTGAGTAAGTGTTGAGAGGCCCTAAAAAGAATGCTTACACTTCAGGAAAACTCATTTTATCCAAAAATAAAAGCAAGGAAAAAGAATCCCCCACCAAGCTCCTTTAGGAGCGTTAACCTGTTTTTAAATCAAGTTTTGAAATTTTCACATAGATAACAACAAGTCATTTCCATGTAACCTTCTAGGTTTCCTTTCTTATTCGGTCGTCTTACTCTGAAAAAACTATTCCTACCTCTCTTCAACTTTTGCTCAGTTTCCATGATGGTCCAGCTCCTTCCAGCTGTCTTCGCCCTACAGATTTCCGGTCACTGCACTGTGGAGCACTTTGATCCACTGGAGCTATGCTTTACTCCAGTTCTCTCCACCCACCATAAGCACATCATCGTAACGACTACAGACAGCAAGCCGGCCTAAAAGCTGTTTGTCCGAAGTTATCATTGTACATGACAACAGGACAGCCTTTTCACGGGAACTAGTACTTCCAAGAGAGATACTTAACACTCTACATGAGCTGCATTTTTGAAAGTGATGATGCCTTTGCTAGAAATACAGGTACTGTCTGAAACACTAAATGAATAGATTATGTCTGCCCAGTACTGCCAGACTAACATTTCAATCAAGTCAGTAGGTATTTCTCAGGGAAATAAATGATTAGGCTCAGCATCTGCTCCTACAGAGAGTAGTGCTTGGAGATCTGGTTAATCTTTTCCAATCTCTTCCGTTTATTATTTTAATCTATCATGTGGTGATAGATGGGCACTCCTACCTAACTAATTCCTAGCTAATTTTAAAAATAAAAAATTGAGATATTTTATTAGTGACTTAATACGCTCTCTCAACTCTTTCAGATTTTTTACACTCAGGATTAACCCCTCTGCTGGATTATTTGCTTGTTCATGATAAACTGCAGAAGGAAGTATAGGAGAAGAACTGCCAAAAGCTTCTTTGCTGCAACTAGCTAGCCATTAAAGTTATCTTCCAGTAGAGGTAAAGAGGTCATCACAGCTGAAGACAGAATCCATTTAAAGCACGATACACTATCAACGCAATCGGCAAGCCTTTCAAATACTTGAATGGATGCATCTTATATAGAGAAAAAGAAATAAATTCAAAGACAGATCATGATCTTCCCCAAAACCTAATGACAAAGCTAACACATACGGTCATATTTTTTCTCAAAGGCAAATAATGGCGTAATTAAGATTTATCCAGTTCAAGCTATTTAAAATAAAAGAGGAAAGTTAAATAATCAGTCAACATATGCCAACTGCTATTCCTGTTCATAAAATATGGATTTTGCTTGTACACTTAAAGAATCAGCCTCATACTGCTTCAGAGAAAACACTACCGTTACCACAATTTCTATTCAGCAATGTGTGGCACTAGTAATGGTGAGGAATGGCATGCTGGATTGGAATAGCTGAATGACATCTTTGCTCTGAATCAGCCAAGCTGTACGATGAAAATGCCTCTTAGTGAAACTCAATGTACCATTATAGTACAGTTCCATTGCAATCATTGTACTTTTACGTTTGGCATGAACCAGTCTCCAGTATTCTAAGTAGTTAATGTAAGTAGAGCAAGATTGTACTTGCCGATCTGATTTCACATTTCCTTCATATGATAAGGCTGCAGCTCTGAAGAAAATTATTAGTGAGTCAGCGACATTCACATCTCAAGGTTACTATAATTAGAAACCATCTACATTCCCAAGCTGCTGCAATCTTGATCGTGAGGATAACTGGAGCCTGTCTTTCACTTTAACAGTAACTATGGGTAAGAACGAATAAAAACCTCTTTTATGCCAAAAATATTTATATAGTTCTACAAATGTATCTCACGCAAGTCTAACCCTTAACAAAACAAGTTTTTAGTACAGTGCACAGCCCCTCAGTTCAGAGCATATGCATGTTTGCAGTAAAATGTATCTGAATTTGAGAGGTTTCACACAAATCCTCTCTAATAAATTCTGAGCTCTACAGACTGCATCATCATCTCAGTATATAGAGATTTATGATGGTGTCAATTCCCAACACGTGAAGAAAAATTCTGAGTGATGTATAGATTTTCTTTCAACCTCTCCCATGATGGACAAGAGAGCAAAATTTGCAACATAGACATTATCTGGCTGCACAATTCATTAATTTTTTTTTTTTAATTACATCCTTCCGTGCTGGAAATCTTAATATGACTGGTTGCTGATAAACAAAAACAAGTCAAGTCAAAGAAACCTTGAGTTTCTATACCAACTCCCTCTCTGTTTATAGACCCCTAGTAGGTTATCTTGCCTCTGGAGAAACGTTCAGCCCTCTCACAGAATGGGTTAACATTTCTTTGGCGTTCTATGTTAAACTATGCTAACTCCTCTAGGTGGTTAATAGGAATGCCATCACCATTAGAAAAAACAGCAGTAGGAAGCAGGGCTAATAATAAAGGAGATAGAAAAAGGGTTCAGCAAAGGGAACAAAGCAACAGAAGCAAGCAGTGCGGTAAAAACAGAAGTAAAAAAGGAAAAAACAGAAGTGGGAGGTCTTAGCACAAGCCATAGGTGCATATCTCAAAGAGACGAGGCTTGTGGTTGACATGAAGTGAGTATGAAAATGCCCGTGCTGCATGGTCCTCTACTTAGAACTAGAAACATTTCAAGGTGTCAAGGTTTCATTTGAGTTCTCAATGAGCTCTGGAGGCCTCTACAGTATGTATCTACATGCTTAACACATAACGGAGGACTTCTTTGTGCTGTAGTCTGTTCATTCATTCAGATGCTATCTTCATCATTAGGGGCTGAAGTACATTTGGTGTACACCGGAGTTGGTCTTCCAGTTTAATTTCCCCTAGAAGGGATGTATTTTGCATGGACAGAAACATTTTATATTCCAAACCAACATACACGAACGTGAGATGATCATGGGATTTGCTTAAAAAATCCTCCGAACAAAATACTAAGGTCACGCTATATTCACTTTTACAGAATATGATCTCATAGGTGTGTTCCAGGCCAGGGTACACTACAGGGTACTACTACTACAGGTAGTAGACAAAACCATGGTGTGCCACTTCATAGAATCAACATGGTTCACTATGTTGCACTACAAATAGCTTCATTTGTGAAGCTTTTCACATCAGCTGCTAACACATGGTAATTTCACCAAGGACTGCACCCAATAAACCAAAGTTCAAATAGAAATAAATAATGGCAAGGTCTATTAAGTAGCATATTTGTATGATTCAGTAATCAGGGGACAAGTTAGCCTGTGGCTTTCATAAAGTGTACATTTGCAAATGAAACATTCATGGACTAATTTGTGTTCATGATGCATAAATACATGGACCTCACAAAGAAAAAACTTCCTTTCATCCAGAACATACTTTCCCAGGTTTTCTCCTTCAATGTCAATCTGACATCTCTAGAAGATAAAGCAAACAAAACAGTTCACCCAATACGAAAATGTATCAGAAGTTGTATAAAATCTGCTTCCATCTGAGTTATCTACGAAAACATTCACATGTCCATTTTAAATGCTGCTTAAATTTTATCTGAATTAAATAGCTACTACAATTATTTTAAGTAATTCTTATCTGTATTCATCCAATTGTATAATCTATTTTCACATTTAGGTAATAAATTTTGCTACAATACATTTACTACTAAATAATCTTCATTATTGTGAAACCTAATATTGTTTATTGAGCCCAGATGAAATGGCTGTGCAGTAGGAATTTAAAATGGAGCTTGGAATACAGCACAACAGCCAGGAGCAAGGTGCAAGGCTGCCCTCAGGATTATTCATGAGTTCCATTATTGCAAAGCTGGAATCAAATGGACCCTCTTTAATTTTCTATGTGGTGAACTCTGCCTTCAGTGCAACCTTGTCTACTGTGACACACTTTTTTCTCGTATGTGTAACTAGCACTGAAACCTCTATCCTAATACTCAGCAGAATTCAGCTTTCCCAATCCATGGAAGGTCTCCTTGCTTCCTTTAGATTGTAAGGTATATTCCTAAGAGAACATGATTTCCAGAAAAGAGACAGATTATCAACAGCAACATTTCAACAATAAGACCGTCGTAGAGACCTACATGGTGGCAAACAGTGTTTGACAAAGATTCCTGTTTAAAGTAAAAGTAATTCACAAGCCAACATAGGTAAGCAAAATATTTATTTGTTGAATTAACATACAGCTCTCTGCTGTATCAATCTCCTTCTCTCTCCTTTATCTTCCACATACTTATATGTAAGACACAATGCATAGAAACAACAACTTACCTGCCTTACCTAAAGAGAAAATTAAAGATTAGTTTCTAAAACAGCTAGTGTTTTCTGCATTCCTGCTAATCAGTCCAAATTTCTATTTTAGGCACTCTGTCTCTGGCTAATTTTTTATTTCAATTGAAAACTCATCTCTTAAAAACTTTTTAATTAACACTTCTTTCAAGTTGTGTAATTGTTGACTAGTTCCTCACTGTTAATTTTAAGTTTGCTAGCATAGTGTTTTAAGACTTTATAAATAGTCCTCTGTGTATCGGCTTGTATTGTTGAAACGTGGTATATCTAGTAGAGGAGACAGACATTCAACAGGAAAGAGAGAGTGGCATATTTCTGAAATCAATATTCTTAACAAATCCATCAGATTATAAACTGAAACTATTATACGCTCAGTAAAAAGTTACATGGATAGCAAATAATATAGGTTAACTTATTCAAATTATTACAATTCCTATTAACATACTATGGTAGTATCCATTTGTCTAAATTAGGATTGGGTCTAACAGTTGGGTCCCGCTTTTCAAATACAGAAGCAGAGAGTCCTCCTGGAAAGGATTATAAAGAAACAGAAAGCAAGTGATGGCGCAGTACAATAGTTTGTGAACACAGTGGCAGTCCTCTATTCTTATTAAGGAACAGCATGACAAAGAGCATGAGCGCAGGTGCAGGTGCTAATATGCCTAAGGAAGGAAAAACAAACAATGGAGCAGAACACCCACAGCTCACTGCCTGCAAACATATGGATTTTTAAGGAGAGTACTGGAGTTCCTGCATAGATTTTTAAAAGTTTCTACCCAGAAAGGAGGAAGAAGAGGAGAAAACCTAGTAACTTTTGTCAGATAACTTGAACAACAGGCAATAAAGGCTGGGAATTTGGGTAGTGAAGGTGGAAAGTAGATATAAAATACAGCATTAGTCCAGCTAGGAATGCCAACATGATGAGATCAGTTAAATATGGCAAGACTAAACTGTGAAAAGCTGTAAAGGAAAAGGGTCTGATGCAGAAGTGAAAGGAATGATCATGGGGACAATATGGCCAAAGCAGTGAGAAAAGAAAACAATTCTGGTATTACTCTGAACTGATTTCAAGAAGACAAACTGATGATGAGAAACTTTAAAAGGCTGCACATTAAAAATATTTTATAGAAAGACACCTAACTATGATACATCCGTTACAGAAATGAGGAGCTAGAAAAATTGAGCATGTTAATGAGGAAGAAAGAAGAAAGCAGAGCTTAGAAAAGACAGAACAGAAATCAAGCTTTGATCCTCAATTAATGGAAAATGCTATCAGCAAGAGATGTCAGAATACCCATGCTAGATGACAGACAGAAGTTATAACTGAGAGAAAAACTGTGATTTATTAACATATGTTTTAAACAACACACTAGATGTTAAATCTAATGTTTCAAGACATAACTTTTCAGGGTATCTCAGAACGATGAAAATGTGCTTTTTAATGCAATATTAAATCCAAAGTAAAGTGGCACAGCTGTGCCTTCTATGGCCTCTACAAACTCTCAGAGCAATCTGTGTATGTACATTCATATACACACACTCAAGAATTCTGAGCATCTCTATTTAAACTGTGTATGTTGTCAGCAGCTGCAATTTTTAAAACGTATAAAACAAGCCACAGGAAGACATTCTCCTAGGTAGCACTTACTGTAAGAGTATTACAAGTGAATGGGCATACAAGATGCATGATTAAAAAAAAGTCAGTATAGATTAGATGGTGATGCAGACAGTTAAAAGCATAGTTTACCATTTCCAATATTTACTTGAAAATTTCATATTATTACTGACACTAGAGACTACATCTGCTGCTATTGTCTCATGTAAACATATACTAGCTGCTCTCAAACTTTACATCTTTAGTTGATTATCCTTACTTTCTCTCAACAGAAAAGTCTTTCAAAAGTTTTTCTTCAGAGTTTTTTCGAGGATAGAAGAGGAGTCATATTTGGAATACTGTCACTATTGTCTTTGTGGGATAGATAAGTGAAAGACCTGCTTTTCTGAAATTAACATTTTTATGAGCATTTAATTTCTAATACTTCAAACATCAATATATAAATACATAGAGATGAATGTGGTAAATCTATATCACACTGTCATGTGCATGTGTATTACTCCCTCTATTGGATCAAATCTGTATAGTTATTATCTGTACTGTAACTGCTAACCTACCAAGTACACATGTACTGCTTTTGTCTCAAAAATCTGATCTTCGTATCATTTATGGCCCATTAGGCTACATAAAATTTCTGTCTACATGATGCAATCATTTGTATCATCTGAGACTAAAGGATCCCATCTCTGAAAACAAATTTTGAATGTCAAAGACAAACAAACATGTCTGACCAATGCCTATGAATAGGGCAAATCAACGCCTCTTTCTTGAAAGCTCACAATTTTTTCCACATCTCACAACTTTTACGTTAAAGCAAAACAGCTATTTTTCCTCTATTTAGTTCTCTTGTACATAGAAGTCTTCACATGTCCAAATACTTTTAAAGGCTTTTTTAGATCTAAGATTTTTAGCAACAGATCTCCTTGTTTGTTTGTATGATATGGATCTCTTCTAATAGTTCCAAAACTACAGTCAATTGTTTTAGTACAGTGAAACACATAGATGGTTAAAAATATAATGATTAAAATATTGAGTAGGAGCCCTGGCTGAACTAGGATTCTCACTGTTGATATCATAAGTAGAACAAGTTTTAGCTAGGTATTTGAGGAGTTTTGCTAGAATATGCTTCTACAAGAAAAGTATGAAATGCTAAAATGTACAGCATAAAACACATATACTTAATAATCAAAATAATAGTTTGCAATATTTGATGGTAGTTTATAGAGGAAGGCACAATATTACTGCAGCCATTTCACAGATACTAGAAAACACAGAGATGGCAGTAAGGAGTATAAAAATCTTAAGATTCACAAGCATGTGCTCTCACCACGGGACTATGCTACTCCTACAAAATAAAAGCTTAGCTAACAAATGGGTGCAGGTTCAGTGGGTCTTCCCACCACTACCATGCTCCTAATACTAATACCATCTCTTTGAGATTGATTTTATTCCAACAGAGGCAGGTACAAAATGGTATTGCCAACTCACTAATTCCTCCAGCGATTACTATACTCTTTAACAAGCTTAACAAGTAAAAGTTAAATTGTGACTTCAATTTGGAGAATTAAGTAATGCAATCTGGAAATACAGCCATGGAATGGCAATCTGGAAATGCTTGACGGAGGCCCTACGCGCAGACATGTGAAAAAGACCTTACTCCCCAGGCCTAAGTTGAAAATTACACTTTCTAACTCTGAGATGCAAAACCAGCACTTTCTCCCATGGGACAATCCCATTTGCTGTATATAATTGATTCTTTTATCATGAAGACATCCAAACAAAAATGTATTTAAGTTTTGAATGTTCTTCTATAAAACATACATAAACCCTTTTGCTATCTAACAGGATAATGCAGCTTACACAGCCACGTATTAGTTCAAGATATACAACTGTAAAAATATAATTATATAAAAAAGTATGAAAAGTACAATTATAAAAATTAAATCCAAAATATTTTGATTACATTCCCTCAGAAAAGTTAGGCAATAACTTTGGAATGCCATTATCTTCGTTTCAATATTCCATGACATTATTTGCTTTTCAATGAAGAAGTTACCATTAACTATATATCAATGAAATTTTGTAAGAGTTACGAGAATTAGAAATCTCTGAAATCCACATTATAAAGACATGAATTATATTCCGACGCACTCTCACTGCTACCGCCTTTGCATACTCAGTATTTCATCTGATCTCTGTACGTCTAACCTCTAATTCTTGCTCCTGCCTAATGAGTAATGCAATCAGAAAGAAAAAAGAGCACTTGTAGCATTATAAAGCTGTAAAACCACCACCAGATGGCACTTAGAGATAGCATGACCCACACCTTAACATTAGCAGCACACATTTGCTGAAAGCACGAAATAAAGAACTTTATGGTTCATAATACTAGCATCCAGCAAATAAAATCCTGTATCACAATGATCTGCTAGTCCACATATGTTAGAAACACTGTATCTGACTGTTATCAGTAACTACAGAACTACAGCACCTGTGTTATGCTCTCTCCTCTAATATTTTCCTCTTCAGTGCACACAAGTACCTTCCTCATTCAGCTGAAAATCTCCCTCCTTTGTGTTCCGAAATTTCTCTTTTCACTACTTCATCAAGTATGTGTTCCATTCATAAAATATGTAACTGGCACTTGGCTGTAAAATTTTAAATAATTAATAATGTAAGCACATTGCATATATCACAATCTGTTTTGACTCTTCTCTTGAAATTGGGTGCATTCCCTAAACGGTGCACATGAAAATAAAACACCGAACTCTTGCCATTATCTCTCAGCTTCTACCACTTTTAATAGCACTGTCAATCTTCTGATAGTTAATGTCTGTAGATCTGCTAAATTTAAAAAGAAGCATTCACATCAATACTGGCTCACAGGACAGAACACTACATCTAAGTGGAAGCCTGTATCTAGAAATAGGTTATACCAAATTTATCATTTTATTCATGGGAAAATTTTAAAAATAGAATTCTTTTCTAGAGCACAAACGATCCCTTAAGAGCTGTGTGGAGCTGAAGTCTGCTCAAGCCTACATTAATCCTGCACTGGGCTTTTCACCTTACTTTAAATGAAATAAATGAGGGTTCATGACTGCAGGGGTTATTAGGGTTGCCTGGAACACCTCAAAACCCCTCAAATCCACCACAGATGTCCTCTCTCAGCAAGCCCAAGAGGGTTTTTTTGGCCTGACCTGAGCTGCACGGAAGTTACCACCAGCACTGCTAGTTACTGCCTTGGACTGCAGGGGTTTTGTAGTGCCTGCTAGAAACATGCCTAGAACTGCAGAACGGCCGACTGCAAACTATCAGCTTGCCACACAGGGCTAATGATAGCTCTGACTGTCAAATCCAATTGAAGCCACAGAAGCTTTTCATGGAAGAATAATTAAAAAAGCCCTGAACAGCAGGTGTGCAGAATGTATATATGAATAAGCCACCTTGAAAATAAAATTCTGTTTAACTCATTACCAACCTCTTCGCATCCTCAAGATGTGGCTCCCCTATTCATGTTTAGCCTGAGGATAAACTGCTGAAATACAATTATTAGAACACCTTGGTCAATTCCTTTTAAATTTGATACTTGCAGAGTCTAATGCACCCCTGAAATACCACATCACAGATGGAGAAATTAAACTGTGAGATATAGTACCTGTCTCCTGGCAGGAAAATTCTCAGTAGTTCCAGAAACTTCAGCTCAACTTGTGCAGCGTACGTTCAAATCAGCCATTTTAAACGAGGAGTTTAAAGCCTCAGGACTCTGGTATTCATTCTGAAGGAGAAGGGAGAGAGCGACAGAGATATCGCTTTGAGGGGAGTGTTTCGCCCAAGCAAGGCCCTTCGCGGCGGCGCCATCACCTCGCAGGGCCGCCACGACCGCCGCGCCTCGCCCGCGCGGCCCCGCGAGGAAATGGCGGCGCCGCCCAAGCGGCCGCGCCCGCGCTGCCTCCTCCGTCGCGGGCGCCCCCAGACCGGGCGGCGCCTCGCCCGGCGCGGCCTCGCCGGGGCCGCAGCCCGCCGCCGCCGGCCGCTCTCCCCGGGCCGGGGCGCCCGCGCCGCGCCGTCGCCACGACAACCGCCGTTGGCGGCCGGGCCGGCGACGCCATGAGCGAGCAGCGCCCGCCGCCGCCGCTCTACTTCCCCCCCTTCCACGACCGCGCCGAGCCCGCCGCCCCCGCGGCCGACCGCGGCCGCCCGCGGAAGCTCTTCACGCCGTCGGGCGGGCTGCGGGCGCCGCCGTCGGGCGGCGCGGCCGGGGCGCCGCGCTGGCCCGCGGGACTGGCGCCCATCGCCTACGAGCCGCTGCGCTTCTTCTGCCCCGCGGCGGAGGGCGGCGGCGGGGGAGCGGCGCGGCGGCCCGCGGAGCAGCCGCAGCTGGACGGCGAGATCTGCGAGCTGGGCATCCGCCTCAAGGAGCTGGAGCTGCTGGCGCTCATCGGCGACGGCTTCGACCCCCACCAGTGTGCGTGGGCCGCCGCGCCGCCCCGCGCCGCGCCGCGCCGGGCAGGCTGTGGCGCGGGTGCCTCGGGGCCAACCGCGCCGCCGCGGGCGCGTCCGCGCTGCTCCGAGGCCGGCGGTGACCCCAGGCCGCTGGAGGCTTGCAGTAAATACTGCAAGTTCGGCAATTTAATTTCAAAACTCACTGGGCGTGAAGGAAACGCAGAAAATAAAGTAGTGCAGCAGATCATAAAAAAGCGCAGCTTTCCCGAAAAGAGGCGAGGAGGCTGCGGGCCTTTCCTCGGAGGCCGGGGCTGCGCGTCGGGGGTGGTGGAGGTGGCGGAGCGCAGAGGTTACGCGAGCACGGAGCAAAGCGGCAGCAGGTGAACATCGCTTCGAGGAAGCTCTCGAACCCCGATACGCAGTTCGCACCCATCGCTTTCCATTAAGAGGAAATCAAGATTTTTTTTTTTCCTTTGTCATAGTAATATCTATTTTACCATTTTAGTATTACTTTCAATGCTCGTGAGAAATTCTAGTTCAAATATTTTCTAGGCAGGAAATTACAGCTTGGTTAGTTTAACATAATATGAGGGGGTTTCTTTTGGTAAAGCATTAATGACAGAATTAATGACAATTTATGTTTCATTCCTGTTTAGACAAACTTTTGAAGGCACTGACAGAAGAAAAGATACAAGGCATAAAAACAAGGCAGAAGCTAAAGAAACAGCAACCAACATGATGAGGATTATTTTGGCTGGATATTCTGTCAGTATATCACTATAGAGTATTTTAATGGATCTTCCATATTATTTTTCTACTTAACCACATGCAATTCTGTAATACAGTATATTTTCATGTTGACCTTTTTGTGTGTTATTTCTTCAGCACTAGGTATTTCAAACCCAGATGGGTCTTAACATTTCTTCTCCAGCTACTATAGACAAACAGGGTAGACACTGTTTTCATCAGAAATGCTAGAAATTAACATTGCTAATGTCAGGATTCCTTCCAGTCCTGTAGTGAGGTTCAAGGTACATGTAGCAAAAAAAACCAGTAATTCCAGTGTTGCTCCAATACAGTATTTAGTTTTTGTTCCAAATACAGTAAATGCAACTGAGAGTAAATAGATACAGTTAATAAAACCACTATGGCTGAGAAATAAGTTTTAGAAAACTACTTTCATATTACCAAAAAACACATTACAAACTATCATAGTGCAGTAGTTTTTCTACTGTGCAACTGTACCACCAAATTAAAGGAGTTATGGCTTGAGTTAATTTTTAACAAAACAGTTGTAAAACATCAACTTAGACTAAAATCTGTGGCAGCTTCTGGAGAGACAGAATCCTTATGTTTGGAAGGAATCTCACTAAAAAAATAGACAGAGTTAATGTCAGGTTAAAGATCTGGAGAGCATTTGCCATTAACAGAAATGTCTTTTATGACATCTAGAATATAATGAAGAAGAGAAGTAAACCGATAGAATTTTTGCAGAATTGCTTTTTCTTGTTCCAATTCAAAACACTAGGTGGCAGTATGACATAATAGTGTAAAGGTGTAAAACAACCCTAAAGGTACCGTATTTTTTGCAAACAGCTGTTCAAAAAAAATTAATCTGTTTAAAATTGTGTTAAAGATGCTCAACTGTGAAGCATTTTAGCACGATACCAAAATTTTATTTCCTCCTACTGATTATTACAGCATTCACTCTTAATGTATTATTCTTTCCAGCTAGATTTTAATCAATCCTACAGAGAATTTATATTAAAAAAAAAAAAAAAAAGTTTATAACTCCCACTTTTCAACTACCAAACTGTAATAATTGCATTTTATCAGAAAGGCTAGGAAATCTTAAACAGAATCTTACCACCCACAGTTGCCACTCTGATTCTGATGCCAATACAGGAACTCACAATTTTAATCTGCTAATGATTATGCTTTTTAAAAAACAAAACAATAAATATCAAACCAGTCTTTATTTATGCAGGGACTGCATCAAATGCAAGCTCTCTTTCAAGCAGTGCTGGAAGACTGTTGAGGCTAGATCTATAGACAGATAATCTAATGCTTAATTACTATGAAAATGGGAGACATTAATATTTAAAGACAACAGGACAAACTTGGACAGGACAAATAGGATGGACATACAGTGGTCTTCAAAGGTGTTACTCATTAGTAAGAGCTTTTAAATCAAATTAAGTAGTTTAGGAACTTCATTTTCTGAAATCTTCAGAATAACTTTACTCCTAAGCCAGTCTTTAGTTTCCCATAATTATAGAAAAATTCCTAAAGGAAGGATTTCCATTTCATATCATTGATCCCTATTACTTCACCTCATCTTTTATCAACTCTTGCATTTTGCATATAGCCATAATCAGCCATTATTCACACGAGTTTTCTTGGCTTAAATGGAGCTACATGGGAATTTTATGAAGTATCACTGCCTGAAATAAAATATTTCTTTATTTCTTTATTTTGAATTTGAAATATTAATGTGTTTGTGTATATGAAGTTGGCAAGAAAGTAATAAGCTTGTATTCCTAACCTGGGCAAACAACCAGTTAAAAATAATGAGGCATATGTTAATTGTGATTTGGACATGAACATTTTCTTTATTTTTCTTCTCTATATTCACCTCACCTTGTTACATCCAGCAATTTCCTCTCATCTCTGCAGGCACTGTGGTTTTTTTCCTTTGAGGTAAGTGCATCTAGAAACCAGATTTGTTTATTGTTTCATTTAAAAAATTAAACATTAACCAAAATAGAACACTAGCTTACTGCATAGTTTTTATTTATAGAGCATACTTCATCCATTTTTCAATTGATTTTGTTTTTTAGACTGTTCAGGGAAGGTTAGACATTTAGACACTGGTGCAGCTCAGATCTCTTTTACAAATGTTTAGCCCCTTGTGACTCAACTAATCTATTCCTATTGTATTCACAAAAGAAATAGTTGGGTAATATTTTGACTCATGGGCAAAGTTTTCAAAATGTTAGTAAGTTCTTTCATCTCCAAATACTTAACAAAGGCGGCTGCTCAGAAAGCAGATTGTGACATCTTTTCAGTGAACACGAGGGCTGAGCAGTGATACCTCTCTCTCTGAAAGCGCAGTGTCCATCTGGAGGGATGTGCCTGTGTTCCCCCATGGAAGGCTCTCAGGTCTTTTCCTTCTAAAACTTGAAGTGGCCTTGGCTGCTCTATGATGGGAGAAATTAGGAAGAAATTAGGGAGAATTTTCAAACACATTTGAAAAAAAGAACACATTTAAGCTTTATTTTAAAGTATTGTCTACCGAACAGTTGGTTCCATCAAATTTCAGACTGCTTCTTTATTTTAGATCTTAAAATTCTCCAAATAGATACTTATTACAATGGATCATTAGAACATAAATTAACCTTAAAGCACGGTTACCTTAACTAGCTCTGGGACAGATTACAGAGGAAATCCCAAAACTATCAAAAAATGACTTTTCTGTTTTCAATAGTGAATGCTGCTTGTTAGATTTGCCTGCTCTGAAACTTCAGAGGTCATATCTGTACATAAAAGTAAGGAAATCAAGAGCAACATTCTAGGAAACCTGGCCTCTCTTGGTTGGTTGTTTGGTTTTCTTAAGGTTACTGTCATCTGATACTGAGTGGAATACTAATAAGCAGTGCTAATCAAGAAAGGTTTCTAGCAGTTGGTAAGTGCAACATTTGGACTCTCTAGGGAAACATATAATTATTAATAAACACTATTCAGTTGTTTAATGTTACACATTGAAGTATACACTTGCAAAATAGGCTGAGATTTTTGGTATATCTAGAAAAGAACCACAACAATCCCTTGTGCAAACTTGAGCATAGACAGTCACAACTTGATATATAACAGCTTCTCAAGGATGATCATCTGTCTAGAATCAGTAATGGTATGTAGACTAGGAACTTAATTTCTGTGTCTATTTCAGGGAAATCTCTTCCTCTCTCCATTTTTTTTTCTCTGAGACAACAAACAGGGAGGAAGGGATAGAGGTATTGCTTGCAGTAAAACGAATTTTTGTTCCAAATGTCTTGTAATACAAATTATACAAAAGCAGGACTGTCAAAAACACATACCTGCGTATTTCTTTTCACTTAATTTATGACTGAAAACAGAAAATATAAGTCTGAGTAAATACTAATAAAAAGAACAGTAACTGACTTCTTCGAGAAGATTAACAGGGGAAGGCATGGAGGAAATGAAGATAAGAATAAAAATTCACACAGGAAACACAGAATCACAAGATGTGCTCAAAATCCATGTGCTTGCTGATTATTCTCCTACTCATCTCCGTAGGGTAGGCAACCACCTCTCTTTAGACAGACCACCACAGCTGAAACGCACGGTTTTAACTTGTGGAGCTCTTAAAACCCCTTTCCTGTCCTTTCTCCTGCTCTTCCTTGAGAGCACAAGCAGCAGGACCCCTACCAAGCTCGGAAGCCTGGCAGTTCCTAGAGAAAGGCATGCTCGCACTTCCAAACAGCCGATTTACCAAAAACGACACATCAGGAACAGTCAGTAAGTAGCAACATATATTTTAAGATATATTTTATTTAATGTGCAAAATTGCCAAGAAAGAACATGTAGAACTTCAGCTAAGCTATATCAAATAACATGAAAAAAACTATGCTATGTACCCATAAGCTTCATTTCTATAATGACCCTACAGTTCAGAGTAAAAACATAGCCATTTGATAATGACTCAGAACATCTTAAATGTCTCCTTTTCAATGATATGTGAAATTCTACCATTGGTATTTACCATGATTTTAACTGCAAAAGGAACCAGTTCTTAGAGATTTCGTTTCTGATTGCATAGTATAAGATTTTAATTATTTTTCTCCTCTTTCAGTTTAGCCCCTAGACTTGACTTTACAAATCACTCTGTTTTCTAAATGGCTTCAGAAAACTCAAATTTGTCCATATTCTACAGAAACACACTTAACGGTTTGTGAGCAATTTTCACAGACGCAGCCATTACAGTTCAGCTGAATCAAGCTGTAGATAATCAAGATAAAAGTTATTTGCAATCATACATAGCTCGTCCTTTCTATATTTCAAAGGCATAAAAGAAAAAAAGAGGAAAGTTCTTTTAATCAAGAAATGAAATGTGTTGCACAGGAAGCCTTTTCCGTCTGTAAAAAGTGTAGAATCTATTACTGGAGAGGCTTCCTAGAACAACAGAAATAATACCAGGAAGTGTGTGTGTGTGGTTTTTTTAATTCACATATATTTTAGTGCTACCACAGGATATGCTACCTTGAAGAGTCCTGAACAATTGCCAAGCTCCATGAAATAATGAATAAGGCTTTGTACCAAGGTATTGGCTTCTGCTCCAGGTTTTTTAGGTTTTGAAAACCAGTGTTAGTTAACCCTCTCCCCAGCTGTGTGAGGATAGGTGTTTCTTCATGCCAGCCTTGGACATGGGGACACTGAGGCATACTTAGATCAAACACTTTGCCTAGGGCCAGTCAGAAACTCCGAGGAAGGGACAACTGGCCTCTGATCTCCTAACTACTTCCAGCTACCCATAACCAAGTCTCATCCCTCCTCTCTGCGCAGAGAGAAGATGCCTGTGACAGTTAATTCACCGGCAGAGTACTGCCTCAGTGTATTCTCCTAGGAGTGAGATGATGTTTTGGCAGTAACTTCAATAGAAGATATTACCTACATTCGTGTCGCGTTAACACTAAGATAACATCAGTAAGTATCGCAAACCAAAATGCTGGCCAAAGACATGCCATGCCATAGCTAATTAAAAACCTGTATCAGGGACATTACTGCTACCGTTGCACAAGCTGTTTATCTGTGATTTAAAGAGAGCAGCTTTTGGGGTACACTGCTATAAAAGTCAAGATGCAAAATGCATAGCTACAGTAAGAAACAAATGAAAAAAAATCAAAGAATGTAAGACTATCTGTGCTATACACATTTTTTTCTAATGGGATCCAAAGAACTCCCTAGAAAATCTTTGTCAGGTCTGAGCTATTATTGCCAGGTTGCTATATCCTAAATAAATATTCAGGCCTCAATAAAGTAGGTGCCATCTTATTTTCTAAATATTTTGGCTTCATTATATTTTTTTCTATCAAATATGTGGCCTTGAATACAGTTTGAAATCTCTTTTACCAATATGAAGAAAACCCTCTCAGGTTCTCTATTGCAGAAAGCAGTATCATAATTAATTTTGTGGAGAGGAAAATGTTTTTTTTTTCTGCTTGCAGAGTTGAATGTAGGTATAGACAAGGACAAAGAATAAACTTCAAGTTTACTTTACTCAAATCTCCCATAAAACTCGTAAATAGAGCAAGCTGTTAATGTCGCTATTTTTGTAGTATTTTAACAAATAAGGAAAGCAAAAGCTAAGAAAATACATAAAATTGATTCTAAGCAATTAACTTTAACTCTCAGTCCTGCCATAGCGGTAGGTCCAAAATTACTTGGTGTCCACCCACTGCTAGAGTAGAAGGTTTGCCACTTGCTCTGCGACAACAGTCCTTTGGCTTTTTGGATCCTGGCAAATTCCAGGCATAGGCTGCTGTATTCTGCTGCGCCGCATGACAAAATATCTATTGCTTTTAACATGTAAGTTTGCTGGTAATGCAGGGCCTAAAAGGCACAGATTCCTTGTAAAAAGTTAGATTAAGGACACAAGCCTATTTGTTTTCCTTTAATAAGAGTTTAATTTCTAATTTTATTAGTTTTTGAATTAATCATGTACACAGTGATCCCACTGCAGCCTGCAAAAGTCAGTGCTTCTCACCAGATATATGAGATTTTAAAAGATGCCACTGTGTATTTTGGTGTTTAGGCACTAGCTTATAAAGCATAGAAAGAAACTGAGATGCAGTGAAGTGGAATATGCTTTGGAAGAAAAATTCATTTCCTTTCTAAATATCATACTCAGTGGAATCAATTTTTTGTAATGTTTACAATCCTTTGGAGCCATTATTGTCTAGTATGTAAATGTTTGTTTATATAATCACAAAATTATTTACAGATTTTAGTAGTTTCAAGCTGCTCTTTGGGAATGACTACTATTGAGCATGAAAATTCAGGCACTTCTTAAAACAAGAATTATTTTGACAAAATGCAAAACTTAAATTACTAAAACATCTCTTCATGATATTTGTAATTATTTTCAAGACATCTGTTATGCATCTGACTGTCTATTTAACAGAAATTTCTCATCTTCCATGAGATTTAGAGTGGTATAACCCTGGGAACTAACTCCTCATTAGTGTCTTCGTGCATCTTAAGGTATCTTAAATGGATAGGGACAAAGATGGATCTAAGAATCAATTTTCAAAAGATATTTTTGTATTAAATATATATACATATACATATATTTTAAAAAGGATTTTCAATAGGCATATGGAGTCAAGGTGATTTTGAAAACATGAAGTATTATTTGATTCCGTATGTAGTATTTGATTTTTTTGGCCATCTCAACAGTTGTAATACAGTTGTAAAAATCTGGGCTTAAACCACATTTCTGCCACGCTGCTTTGGATGGCTGTAGTTCTTGATCTGCCCATGTCAAGGGCCACCCAAAGGGCAAGTGTGTTCCATGGTGCAGTCTCATCCACTTCAGAGGCCCGTGTAAAACCCCTGTCCCATCTCCTACATCCTGTATACTGCCCTAGCAAAAATTTTGCTGGACAACAGGACTCCTCAGGCATACAGTTTTCTGAGTGCTTTTTACACTTTGGGCTCTGCAGAACACTTTTGACTGGGCACTCGGGATAGGACCAATACTTTTGATAAAATGACCATCAGTGTGCAATGCAATTAACTTCTCAATATTCTGCACTATCAGTTAGGTTTGCTTTTATGACTTGACCATTTTGCAAATTTCTTTTTAAATAGCAAGTGGGTACCCAGTTCATTTTCTGACCTATAAAATCTCACATCCACAGGTCAAGTTTTGCATTATTTGTTTATGAGAGAAAAGCAGGAGTTCAGAAAAGCCTTCTAAATGAGCAATCTCATTCTCATTTTGCATGCCTAGGCTTTGAAATGGAAAAATATAACCTTAAAGTATTTTGATGAGGAAAAAAATCTCACCAAGACCTGGAGTCCTGAAAAGAAAGTTCAGCATAGAGAGTATAAGTTATTATTAGACATATTTATTACATATAGCACTGTTATAAAATCTACAAAGTGCTATGTACAAATAACATTGTAGAAAACAAGCTGATTCACTTCTTTTTGAACACACGCTGCTTTGAAAAAACTGCTCAACAGGCCAGTAATGCATCTTGAGCAACCACAGAGAACTAAGTAAAAGTTATTTACTCCATATACTTATTTTCAAAATTAGTTACTACTTACTCGAAAAAGTTGTACGTTTGTACCGTTTCATGAAGGACAGGTAAGTGGAGATAGGAGAGATTTGATCCAGCAGACATAATAATAAAAGGCGGCTGTTCCCCTGCACAGATGCTGACAAGCGAGCGGTCCTCCTGGGCTCAGCACAGCAAACTCCCTTGCCTTGTGTTTTCCCAGCTTTTTACAAAGAGGCTAATGGCCTGAAGGCTAATAAACTAACACTCTGTACAATGCCATTTTTCCCCCTTAATGCTTTACTAAAATATATGTAAGGTGACATATAGCTTGGTATTGTATGAAACAGACTCTTTCTTAAAAGAGTTGTATGCATCTTACCAAGCACACTCGGAGAAACGGGCAACCATGCAGAGGCACTGGAAACACATTAATTATGCCACTCAAGTGGAGCTACACAGACACTACACCTGCCTTATGTAAAGGAGTGGAAGCATTAATTGATGTGCTTTCTTGTGATGGCACTGAGTGTTGTTTTACACACAGTGGTCACCTGCACTGAGAACGTACCTTTCCAAGGAAGTTTGCTTTAACACAACAATTTTCTAGCAGGTATGAATTACCATGGAGCGAAAGATCTATGGCTTCCACACTGCTAACAGTGCTAACGCTGACCTGTTAATATTCTTCATACTATCCCACGCTTGATCTCCGCCTAACCAATTTCATGTCAATGAGCTATGTGAAGCTACTGAGAATTGTCTACGTAAAAGGAATGCAAGGTCGAGACTGTAACTAATTTGCAGTGTCCTTGGACACAGTACTCAGAACCACTCAAATGTGTCCAGGATGTACAGGGTCAGCCAAACGAAATGAATTCTTGTGCTAGCTCAAAATACTGTCACTGCTTTCAAGCTCCCTTAGACTTTTAGAAGCAGGCATTTAGATCTTTCACATTTACATCGCAGGACAAAAAATATATTAAAATCTAATTCATTCTTTAGTGTCAGACATCTTAAAATCTAACGTAAAGCTGTTCATTAAGTTAATTTTGTACGTATCTCCCCTTAAACAAGACAGAGGCCTCATTTGAGTTCTGCCATTGAATGCAATGCTACTTTTTCTACACACTTTTTGTTTTTATCTCACATTTTCTGTCCTCTTCAAAGTTAGTCTGAAAAAGAAATGATCATTATGTAGGATAATTTCTCCATTTCTATATAGGATTTGCATGCACTTCTATCAAGTTCTATCCATAATATTATTAGATACAAATATTATTCATATTTCTACACTGAATGTTAAGGCTTCTCACATATCCAGATAATACATTTTTCTCAAAAAATGACTGTCAGAGAGTGCCCTCTTAACCAAGTTATTCTTCTACTAATGTCAATAAAACATCAAACATAGTGTACCTACTGAGAATGGTCATTACACATATACTGAGAAGTAATTTCATGTGAGCTTCATTTGCAGATGTTGCTACTAATGATTTACAAATCTGAAGACAAACATTGACCAAAACATCAACAACTTTTGTACACAGAAAATAGTATTTTCACATTAACATTTCACAACATTTGAAAGAAAACTGGGGAATTTATTAGAAAATCCCTTTGTGACTAAGTCATTATCAGTAAAAATGGCATAAATACATTTTGCTGATGTCATAACTTTAACCAGGTATATTTTCTTCTTTGAAATCAATATTGAAAAACTGTATTGTAATTGTAGCCATACAAAATTTTATTATATTACAAATTTTTTGTACACTATATTATCATTTTATCATTGCTTTGTGCTCAGACAGTATAAATATTACAGCATGATTTCTTTCCCAGGAATGTCCTTACCGTCTTGATATAAACTTGCTTTGTACGTCAAAAGAAATTATAGAAACGTATCACAAACAAGATAAAAAGCCATTATGAATGAAGAATGTAAAATATCTTTGTGAATAAAGTGCACCACAATGGTTTCATAGTGATGTGTCAAGGAATATTCAATAGACTGCACATATTCAATACAATAACGAACAAAATTCATTTTGAAAGCCTAACAGGTCTTACTCAGTTGTATGCAGAGTATATTGTTTAACTATACTGAAATGCTTTGTCTTTCTAAAAGGCTATTTAAATGTTTTAATTTTGTTGTTTTTTTCTTTGTTCATTTTGTTTGTATGTAGGTATTCAACCCCTGTACATATATCTAATACCTAAATTTTTTAATTTGCAGTATGGCAAGACATATGCTTGGCTTTGCCCCCACGTTTCTCAATAGAACTACTAATTCACTTAAATTTAACAATGGGTACAGATTTACAAGCAGAAATATGGTATTTAAGTCTGGTATGTCATACCTCCTGTCACTCATTAGGGAATGCATCATAACATTACTCTTCCCAGCTATATTGCTTCAGCACTTCCATCCATGTCTGCTGCTTCCACACTTGCAGCTTTAGGATAATTCTGCAAAACTGGAGTCTAAGATTCAGAAATTTATTTCACAGGACATTTCATTCCCATTGCATTGAAGGGCTTACGTACATGCAAAATTTCACTGGATTAACCAGATGAAGGATTCAAAAACGGAGGTAATAAAGCAGATGCAAAATGTGGCTGACAAAAATTAACATAAATTTCACTTACCAAGTTAGCTTAAGTTGGTTTTGAAGCAGATTAGGCTAAATAAAAATAAATCGCTCTTAAATTATGTCTGCACTTCTGTTACGGTAATCTAAATACACTGATTAAAAAATAAGCAAATTAATGTTCAAATGATTTTAGTGAAACTTGCACATATAGGCAAAACCTAACAGAGAAATTCAGCCTTGATTTCAGGGAGTTAAGTTCCCTCTGAAGCCAAACAGAATTATTCTATTTAGAGCAAGCAGAGTTTGGCTCGGTACTTATAAGTCATTCTTTTTAACTGTGATATTTTTAGGCAGCTTTTAATTCAACACAAAAACACATTTGGATGTATTGTATTACACTAATAGATTAGTATTAGTTAGATGATAGGTAACTGAGACAGCAACCTGTCTTTAGTAGACTTATATTCATACGAAAGGTTGAATTTCTTTGGTTGTTTATCATCCAAGTCACCCAAATGTATATTTGTGTACTTCGCGCATGTTAATATTGATCCATAAAATTACTAGCATTTTTTTTGCACTTGGTTTATGGAAATTTTTTGACTACAGCAGACACTTATATAAATATACAGCATATATATACACAGAGATTACAAAAATACATTTTATTTATATCTGATTTTTAAATAATAAAAATGAAATTTCACATTTGTTTAAAGATCAACTAGAATTCCAAAAGCTTTTGCAATGTTTAAGGTTTTGGAGCAGAAGATACCTGTATATTCTAGGATAACTATTCATCACAATGTCAAACAGGGTTTATAATATATTTTTGGGGAAAAAATAGTTCTGTTTTAGAAGTTTGTGCTTCATCAATTTCTTCTTTTCTCCCCTATTCTAGTCTTTTCCATCCTTTTCCTCTCATTTTTCTGATGACCAAAAAGCTAAACCAAGTTCCCTCTCTCATCTCAGTAAAGACCAAACTCAGGAAAATGAAATGATCGGCCCAAATAGCATAAGCAATGGATGCTAATTAAATAACTTAATAATACTAATAACTTACTAAGATGAAGGACATTACCTTTAACTCCAGTTGACATCAAACATGCCCAACACAAAGTATTTTATAACAACTTCAGTTCCCAAAACTAATTGCTGAAGGAACTGAAAACAAGTTTTCATGATCTCTGACTATTTTGTTTAACTTGAAAAGATAAATTATTGTCCCATTCAACTGCTTAGATTTTCTTTTTGGATTGGATTCATACAACAGTGCAGTTTAACAGTTAGCGACCTTCATCTTGCTTAGCGTAAAGTCAACACAGTTTCAGGAAATACTCTCTTTCTCACAGAACATCAGTAGTTTCATTAACCCATGTAACTATTCACTTATTTACATGTTAGTATAATAATGATGTCCCCTACATTCAGAACTTCCTGCAAGGACTGAGGAATCCAGAGGTGCGTATTCAATGTTCTGGTGCAATCAAACTCAACTGCAGCTTCATGTAGCACTTTCTAGCATCACTTTACTAGATATCATCATTTAAGAAAGAGAAAAAAGCATTGTGTTAGACAGAAGTTTTCTTGTATGAGCAGGTGCACTCATTATCCCATGCTGGAAAGACTCGCTCAAAGGTCTCAAGTTTACCAGCTTTGCATGCATTCAGAATGAAAAGACCGAATATAGGGCAAACACAAATAACCATTTTTCTTTTCTCTTAGAAGCTTTTAGCACCAGTTTCCTTTGTTACTTCTTCATTGTGTTACTTCATGCATTGTGTTCTCTTGTGCTGAAAATATCTTCTCCGTAACTCGTTAGTGGCATTTACGGACAAGGTAGCCGCCAGTTATTGAAATATCATTAACCTTCTTCACAATCTTCTCTTCTTTCACTTCTTTGTACTGTTAATAGGATGAGGAGAATTGGGGATATTTACAGGACATTTATTAATATTATTTCCTCATCTCAAATTCTTTTGGTTTGAATATGATCTCTAGAATGAAAAGGATGAATGAATCTGCATTGCTGAAATCAGCATTTCTTATACAATGATGTCCCGCAGCAAACAATATCATCACTACCACACCTACTGTGGCCTTTAGCTTACCTGCTACTACTGTATTTTCTTCTTTAATCACAGAAACAAAGCTTTGACATGCAGAAGCTGTTTTCAGCAGTTCTACTTTTGTGCCTGCAAATAAAATATTGTGTGGTGCAGACATATTCAGCAGCATCTCAAATGATGATAGGTCACAGCACAAGAGCTTAGTGACAAACAACTGCATATGATCAATTTTATCGGTACTAAACAGCTTCCTGGCAGCACTTCTATGGCTGGCAAGCAGAACATACACCTTCAGAGTCCCAGTGCTCTACTTTAATCCACTTCATAGTATTGACTTTTCAGAAGGAGAAAAATGCCATCTCTTTGGCACAAGTCACAATAAATTTGTAACTGAAAATTAAAGGACTCGCTTTCTTGGCTACTATAAGTTACATGATACAAACACTGTCACAAAGATATTAGACCTGGAACTCAAACATATCTGTTTGCTTTTTGGCCAGTTTAGCAACTTCCTCTCTTATTGCCTTTACTAGAGCAGCTGTAGAAATGTTGGTGAGAGGAGCATCAGAAGGGTCATTTTCCGTTAAGCTCTGCTGAGAAGCTGCAGTAGACGGCAAAGGAGCTTGTTCCAGGCTAGGGTGCATGCTGGCTGACTGGCTGTACTGGCGAGGCAGACGTGAAGGTGAATTATGCTGGTAGCGGGGCCTTGGATAAGCCTCTATGTATCCAGGAAGTGGAACCTGTAGAGCATTGTAATTATACAAAACAATTGATGCTTAATGCCACCTGCTAGTTGATATAAAGCTTCATTCAGTAGAATAAGATGCAACAGATAAGGCTATATGAAGAGAAAGTAAACTTCAAATTCCTGAGTATGTGTTTGCAAATGTATATTTCTGTATGTGCTATTTGTGCACGTATGACAATGAGCCAAGCACTCAACTACCCAAATTGCATTAGCAAAAGTAACTTGCCCAGAAAATACGGCCTGTCCTAATGTATCATCGTTGCAAAAAGTCAAAGGGGTGAGGCTTTTCTGAAAGTGTGTCCTTCACTTACTATCCTTCATAAACATTTCTCTTTTAATAGCCAGTGCTACTACATTTCAGGACATGGAAAAGCCTAGAATAAAAAAGAAGAGTTTGCTGATCTGCAGAGCCATTTTCTAATCCAAATTAGTCAAGTTTCTGAACTTAACAGCCCTAACAGAAACTCTCTAGGATCTAGACAATGGGGATAATAAACTCAAGAATGCAAACTGGGAAAGTTAACACTGAAAAGGATGTTTGACTTCTTAGAAGTATCAGGATTCCAGGCCAAATTTAACAGAACTACCCAGGAGGGGTTCTGCTCTGTTTTAACTTCATTGATTTCAGTCACGTTACATTGGCTAAAGCCAAAACAATAATGTAGGCTGTTAGTCACCGTGAGATACTGAATCCATGAACTATGACACCAGTCTTTACATTCCTATCAAAATGGAAAGTTTTGTAATTTTTTTTAATGCACCAAATGAAAACAGTTTCAGTTATCTTTTGCAAAAGTCTAGAAACTGCATATCTACAGTCCTTCATTTTGAACCATGCTTTATATTATTACAGTAGGCAACCTAAAACATATTACTAGGACAAGATAATTTCTCCTTGCAAAAGGGCTTACTAATATCAACTACTTATCCTAATTCATTCCAGTTAAAACTAAGGAAAGTTCAATGTTATTTTTTTATGAATTACCTGAGTTAAAATACTATATGAGTCAACAGGTAAGCTACCACAATATTTAAACACTAAAACATTAACTTTATAATCCCATTTTTACTTTAAATAGGGAAAATAGATTTTAAACTTTCCAAATACATTTAGCTCCTATATAAGCGGTAACACAGGTGACCAGACAGATGTTTCACCTAAGCTTTGGATTTCAGACTGAGGTTTAAGACGCTTGACCAACCAAAGCTGAGACTTTGTTGGGTATTCCAGTAGCAGAATTTCAGAATTTGAGGTGTCTTCAAACAGACTCAAATGTCAAGACGTGAGACATCTGCAAATTTAAATACCTTCAGGAGAATACGGGACTTCAGCACAGATTTCAGAATGACAAGTTTGGAATAAGGTACCTACATTTTGCTTAAATCCTATTTGGGTTCTGGCCCTATGAAAGCTCAACAATTCTTCAGGTGCTTTTGAAAATCTTGCTACTTCAGGCATCTAAGAATCTATGAAAATCTGACCACTAGGACTTACTTACGACCTGTACGATATTGAATATTTATCCAGTGACACACAGAATGCCAAATACATTCAATAATGCATACATACGACATAGTCATGATATGCCAGTGATAACTAAATGCAGTCACTGCTATTCAGTTTGTATTTGGTTATTCCAAAGAAACATTTTAGTAGTACCAACATGTGAACAAACCACTAGAGGCCATCAGGTTATTACTTCTACTGAACAGCATCTAGTGATTTCGAAAGTAAAAAAGCTTTGGCTGACACATTTCCTCTTCTTCCACAAAACAGTGCTTCAACACTTACCTTTTAAATAAGAAAATAATACGTCACAGTAAATTTAGCTTACAAGATAACTCTTTGTTCCCAGATCTCCTGTTTCATGTATTTATTTGGTGTTTTACTTACAGTCCAGTTAATGGAAACATATAAAAAGTAAAGAATCTCAGTTTTCATCTTCTAGAAATTCTCTATTTTTATTAATTGCCTAGAAAATCTTGGACACATGATCCAGCTATAATCTAATGGCTGAGAAATCAGAAAGCCAGTAAAAACCCAAATTTGCTAAATCATAGCAGGGCTGAGAGCCTGGGTAACAAGAAGCTGTGATTTAAAGCTCAGTAAAGAATAAATGGAATCTTTTGTTTCTTTTGACTTCTGCATTGTCATAGTTATCTTTCAGAAACATTTCTTCCCCTCTCCATTCCTGCATGTGCAAAACACAAAGGCCTGGGCTACTGGCACTACCTGCTCTTGCCACCTCTTTTCCAGGAAGACCAGGCTTACATTCTCCCCCTTCTGAAGGAAGGAGTGAACTGGAGCTTAGAGACCTGCTTTCCAGCTTTGCTCGCTGTTAGCCTCCAGTTTTGACAAGTGATATCTGGCTCTTACTTCATGGAACTGCAGCCAAGGAGTACAGATACAAAAGGGAAAAGGAACAGAAGACAAACAAAATACTTTCGCTATTACTTTTAAATGTCTTTTTCTTAATAAAAAAGTTTAAAATGATACAATCGGCCTCCTGGGATTAAAATGTCTATAAGGTTAAAGATAAAACAAAACCAAGAAATAAGTTTATCATGTTTTAAAGGCAGTTCTGTTCTGGGAAGTGAATCTGTAAAACATCACAAACCTCCATAAGTCAGGGGCATTATCAGCAAATGTGCTCAATTTACATATGAAAATACTTTTTTTTACTGATAGTTCACCCTACAAATTCAGACTTACATGTAAGAGTCAGACTGAATCTTCTACCTCTCAGACATCAGGACTAATTACAAAGACTGGGAAACAAAAAGTTGTTCCCAGGAACATCTACACGACCTTGTTATCTCTCACTGAGCTGCTCAAAGCCAACTATAAAACGAGAACAGCAATTCACCACAATATTCTGTTGATAATATGCACAAAGAAATAGAATCTGTCTTCCAATTTACACAAAGAAATGGAATCCATCTCCCAATTTGCTTAGCTGAATTGGTTCTGCACAAATATCAGATTGAGCTCAAGCAACATAATAGATTTTTTTTCTCCTTAACAGCATTAAAGGTATGCGGAAAAGTAAGTTCTAAATTTTAGAAATTATTTCAGACACAATAAGCTACTGCAATTCATGTTAGGGTTCCAGTTTTATTTCCTTGAGATGTAGATGCATTCCAGGTTAAAACTTAGAACCAATTAAAAATTGACTAGGATAGTGCGATTAACTACTTAATTTATAATCTGTCTGGCAGGAAGACTTGACAACACGGTGCAGAAGGGCTACAGCAGAGCTGAGTGGTGCCATCCTGAGAAAAGGCTCCACATGCTCCCAGCTCCTATTAAATTCCAAATAGCACAGTGCCACCCTGCAAGGCAGCATCACTCCTGCAAAGTAACTATCTAAATACTCAGCCTCTGATTTGGGAAAGAAAAATATCTGACCCGCCAACATTAACAGTTGCCAACCCCTGCCCTAGCGAATGGTTTGACTCTGTAACAGCTTGCTTGCAGCTCATGAGATGGACAGCCAGGGCAGCTGTGCCCTCTCGTGCAGCTTTTCATTAAGAGAGAGGATTCCTATTCCTAGGAAGAACCATCCTGCTCAGATTTGCCGATTATTTAGCATCACTTAAGACCCCCTTTGTACAAATCACACAAAATATACGTAGTTAGAAAAGCAAAGATACTTACCGAGTCTGCCCATTGCCCTTGTAACTCATTCTCTCCAGCATAGGGCATCCAGGCTTGGTTCCTGTATGCAGTGGGTGGTGTTGGGATAAAATAGCCTGTGAAGCCAGGTCGGTTTGCTGCTGGGATGGCAAATACTGCTGGTACTGTATTTCCTATGAAGAGATAGAGTAGATATTAATAGCTATTATTTCCAGTTGTAAATTAGAAGGCTATTACATAATGAACATGAAGTAACCGGCCTAAAGGTTTTGTTTTTGTTTTTTGTCAAAGTGTGATCACCATCAATTGTAGGTAAGAAGACTCCTATCACCCGTCTAAAACTCCTCTATAACGATAGCAAATACTGGAGAAGGCAAGATCTGCAGTTGTTTATACAATCATGCACAAGCCTTAGACAAAGGTATGAGGACTTAGTTCTTAGTATTCTATCATTTTGTTAACTGATCTCCATCAAAGGTTGGAATCATTAGAAAAAAAAATCTCTTATATTTGCTCCTTTATATTCAATTGTATTCAATTAGCTGTTGTTACCACAGGTTTCAGAGTACAGCACCTTCCATTTCAACCGCAGGTTACAGAGCATTCAGTTTACACAGTAAAGCTAACTTAGTATCTCTAGGCACAAAACCTACAAAAATGAAGTGTGTGATATACCTAAAAATGCTGTAATCTCAACAACCCCATCATAAACCTTCAGTGCTTCCATAAAAAGTATCAAGGCTCTAACTGCTCAATTCCTTTCTCAGGAACAGTCTACGACTTCAATAAATTATGTAGCTATGACTCAAATAAACATTTCTAAGGAAAGGTGACATTAAATCTGCTTTACCATGGCTTTATCAAGATGTATATTACAGGGATGTCCAGTAAGTCTTCTCTTAAAATTCTGCTATCATACCTGAAGAAGAGTGGGAGAAACTAACCTTCATAGATAGGAGGTTCAGCCAAATCCTTGGATATGGTTATAGCTGCTGTTTCAGATAGGGTTTCTTCCTGGAGCTCACAGAGATGCAATGTGGTTCTTTCAATAATTATTCAGATTATCTACTTGATATAACTATAACTAGCCTGTTTGGAAGACCACCATGATGTATACCATTGCAGGTAGCCACAAAGTATCTCATAAGCCCTCTATCCCAGCTTCTCTACACTGTTTTTTTGGAAGGAGGTGGGCCAAGTGAAGAGCAGTGAGCAAGCTTGGTTCTTCCCAGGTCATAGATAGCCCAAGGGTTGCTATTTTAAGTGAGTTATCAAGACTGGGAATATGATTTCTTCAGACATATACAGAGAAGAATTGGCTGCTTCTTTAGATAACATTTGGCTTTTACATTAAACACTCATGTAATGTAATCACAGCAAAATGAGCTACTAGTCAAAATGAACAATTAGCTGATGTAATACCTTATTCCTATTCTTATTACAACATCATGATCTTAAAGGTGGTGCTTCTGCAGCAGGAGCAATGCAGCTAACATTACATCTAAGAAGGGAGCAAATATTTGTATATCCCCTTCAGATGCCCCAGAAAGAAACACATAATACAGTCTTCTCCAAATAATCATCTGTATTTGCTCTACCCCATACATTTACTCATATATAATACAAATTGTGAGCTTCCCAAAGCTGCAAGTCAGCCCTGTAATATTTTGTCACCTGAGTGAAAAGCTGGCTGATCAAGTGGACCAACAGACACTGGAGCTCTTGAACCAGGGGCAAAAGATGCCTGATCATGATGCTGGGCCTGATCTACCCCACTGGGTTCAGGTATTCTCATTTTGCTGCCAATATCCGATGTAGACCTATAGAAAAAAAAAAAAAAAGAAATTTTTGTCATTCTGACTAATAGATGAGATTTGTAGCCACCTATGTGACTGTGTGATATCGGCTACAGTATTACAAGCTGGGAAGGAACCAGCTACTTCTGCTCTGGCAGGACAGAATTTTGGAAAATGTCAGCGAACAACTTCTTCAGCTTTGCCACTACTTTGTTGAAGTGTGTTATTACAGTTTCACAGGACCTTTGTATAACGCTTTAAACAAATGCCTACGACATGCAACACAAAAACCAGAGCTTTATGATAGTCCATCAACACAAGACCACAGACATTACCATATTAGTACAGTACACATGACCTGGCATCATAAAGTAGAAGAACTCTATGGTGAGTAATGTTAACTGCATTTGAGAAGTACTCCTATTCTTTGAACAGTGTGCCACGGTTGCTTTAGAGCTAAAGTGTAATAAATAACCAAGGGTATATCAACAGTGTCCATACCCTGAATATTTGGACAGAGTTATGTTATTATTAGCAGCCACTCAGAGAAGTTTCATTTAGTTTCAGTACTCCACAGTAGCTCTCAGCAGGCCTGCAGTCTCTTAGAGTTACAGCTGGTACCTGCCAGGACAAAATTGCACAATACTGAAGGCTAAATGAGCTCATCCAACCAAGAAGGGCGAAAATTGCTTGAAATGCATTTTATAGATTGCCTTATTGTGAGGAGGTGCAAAATGTATACACTGAGGCAAGGCAATCAGTCTTTTGCACGTATTTGGCTTTGGAAAAACAAGCATGAAATATCTGAAAGCTAGGCAGAAATCCCCGGACCCACAGTTCTGAAAAATGTAATTCACCTCTACCATGTTGTGAGTCCTTCAAATACAGAAAAACAGGGGGATTGAGAGTGTGAATTATCTACTACACAGTTGCAATATGATATGCCATCATGCATTGTCAGAGTTGAGGCAAAGCATGATTTAAAAGAAATTGAAGCTTGGATTTCTGAATTTTATCAAAACTGACTAGCTAATTGGAGAAACAATTTGTTTTTATTTCTTTCCTCTTCATGTTAAAATGAAATAAAAATATTCTGTTCCTAATTTCATGAATGTCTCCTTATTATGAAGGACACGTCTGGTAGGTGCCACTTCAGATCTTGCCACAGGTACAGGAATTCTTTTTTGAAAAGTAGTTTTTACAGTTCAAACCTAAAATAAAACAACAGATAAATACCTCCTGAGAGAGGCAACAGCCACAGGACCTGTTCTGGGAGGGACAGGGGGTGGAGGAGAACCCATTACCATCTCAGGAAGCTGAGAAAATCTGTAAGCCTGTAAAAGAGAAAAATGAGCATTTTCTGAAACACCAATAGATGTCATTCAAATTAAAAACCAAGACAACCTCAGAAATGCAATACCTGCTCTTTGTGCTGGCCAACAGGAAGTTAACTTTTGGTGGCATCAATAGTAATAACATTTTGAAAATTTACAAAGCCTCAGTCATTTTAGAATGTGGAAGAAAGCATGAACAAATGAGTTCACAGAGCCAAGACAAAGTCCAATTAAAGCATAACATATTAAACACTGTCTCTACGATATTAGCAACCCAGCTGGCAAAGTGGATCTTTTATGGTTTATGAGACAACAGCTGCCTTGGACCCATAGGAGAAAAGATCTCATCATTTTCACTTCTTCCAAAAGCATAATGTTTTAGAGATTCAGTACATTGGAAAAGATCCTCAGAGCACTATCATCTAGTGGAATGAAACTGTCTGTGAGCAATTTGTATTTCAACTTCTTTCTTTCAATCTTGAAGACATGAAAAGAAAATTCTTGACAAAAACACTAAGCTCTGTAACTTTCTAAAGGAATAATGAAAGTCTCAAATAATTCTGAAAATGTAGAATTATTCAGAGGAACACAGGATCAGATCACTAAGTCACAAAGTCAAATATCTTGCCTGCAGCAATTCTGGATTTTTTCACTAACAATAAAGTAACAAGGACAAGTATCTGCGTGTGAAACCTGTGGCATGCCAGAAATTATCTGTAGCACAAAATTTCTCTTCTAAATTCTTTGTACTGCTATAAATTACAGATCATAATTTTGGTAAAATTGCTTGAAGATGAGGGATGATACCTATCTTTCTTACAGTTCATTGACATACTTGCTTAACACACTATACTTTAACTCCACAGACAAGCCTAAGTATTTACTAGGTTCAGAGCAACATGCAGGATTAAAGATAAGCTTAGAATGATAGCAAATAACAAAGTTTGGGGAAGCTGTCCAGTATCAAGAGACACATACATTCTGATAAAAGCTAGAGCTTATTCTAAAGAAGCCCTCTCTATGGTGCACAGAGAAAGCTAAACCCGTATTAGCAGGGATCAGTCACCTGCTGAAAGTGCCTTCCTATCTCCTGCCTTCGGAAAGAGCCTACAGGGTTTACACAATTAGCTCAGCCATAACATCTACATTTAGATACAAATTTGGCAAGATAAATCCCACTCTAAATACATAAAACTACTATCTTAATCAAATTTAGAAGTTCCACCTTTAGACACAGTTCTATTATTTGCTTTCTCAAATAGTTGCAAAACTGGTTTAACACCCAGGAAAGGTAATTTCAAATGCTTACTTTTGATTTCAGCGTCTCTAAGGAGAAAGCATTACAGACATGCATCTCTATCCTGCCCTTCCACTCCCCCCCTACCCTTCAAAAGCACAGTAAGGCCCTGAAGGGCATATCTGTGAAAATCATTTTTACTTTCATGCCATCTATAAAGTCTCTATTTACTTCCACTATGCTACAATGATATTTAAAATATTTTCTAGATAGAAAAATCAAAAAATACTACAGTTCATTTCCCAGCCAGGGGTGGAAAATACTGATTTTTAATGAAACAACTATATGGAAAAATTATTGCTACTCACATCAAAGAAAACCTCAGTTTGATTTCTCCTAAAAGCACTGACTTGAAATGGTCCATAATGCCACCTCTGCACCTGAAAAGCTGGCAACGTGCTGACAGAGCTAACTGAACCCTTCCTTCTGGCTCCATAATCCTTTTAGGCTGCCACATCCTGCTCCTTACTTTCAGCATGCATTTGTACAAAGTGGGAAATTCTTTCCTTTCCTCTTTTATACACATAGCACATGAGCTAACATTTTAGTGTGATCAGTGACTCCAGATCTATTTGAGTATAACAGGGTAGACAGAGATGGAGGCGAACTTGGTTCTTCTCTTTTTTTTTGTTAGCATAGGTGCTTTGAAATATGAACATCAAAGAAGGCATTTTAAGGAGTCACATAGAGCGGTCCACTAACTTAATCCAACTTTCACTGCAACCTTACTCCAGTTCCCACAGCAGCAACCAATGAACAGGTATTCAGCAGTCTCCATATCCCTGGGATCTAACCCTTATGCTTATAAGCAGACATTGGAGGAGTGGGGTCCTTGCTTGTACAAAAAAAACCCCAGATAAACGATCTGGTATTATGGCTCACACTGACTTTCAGTGTGACTCTGAAAGTCACTCTGACTTTTCCAGGCTAGTATTATTTTTAAAATATCTAATTCAAATCCGATTCTATAAAGCTATACAGCCATAAGTAAGCCTCCCATACGATTTGTCCTCAGACTTTGAAGGGAGACATAGTAAAACACCGAATAATAACTGTAGGTTAGCACAGAAACTTCAGCCTGGGTCTAGGAGACTTACAACACAGCCTTTGCTCCATTTCTTGTACAACCAGAAAAAAGTCTGAGATGTCGCCTACTAGGAAGCAGGAAAGAAAAATTTGATCAGTATACAATAACTGAAGTCCAAAGGAGAAACTTTGCAGTTGGCCTTAAAACTACCTTTCACTGATCTCAATATCAAAATATTTTACCATCTCCAAAGTGCAGATTTATTTTTCTTCAATATTGCTTTCTGATTAAAGAAACACCTATCTCTCTACAACTTAACATAGGAATTAAAAGGGCAGTGCCATTGTTTACTTACTGAATGATTTAACTAATTTGATTATTAAATTCCAATCCAGCAATAATATTAGCTTATTTATTTCAGCTGGATTTGGTTTTGTTTTTGTTAGCTGCCCATGGGTTTAGATTTAGTATAGTAACTGTTACTAAGAGCAGCTGAACTTTGGTAATATTCTCACTTTCAGTAAATGAACAGAAGCTTTGAAAGCTTGGATTCATTACCATTCACTCAACCTGTAAGTCTGCCCAGTCAATGCATATTGTATCATGATAGTTCTCACCTAAGAAACAAGAATTCTGTTATTCTCACTTCTCTTTCCAGAGGCCTGAGGGACAAAGATGGGAACTGGCCCGTCCTTACGATAAAGAGGCTTTCTTTCCCAGACTATGGTTCTCAGCTTGATTCAGTCGGCTGTGAGAATTTCTAAAGCAGCAATGTGATCTGCCTAGGTACAACTCAAGCAGTCTGCCTTCTGTTTTAAGATCTATTTTACAACCCAATCCTCCAATACGCAGTAAACTAGCTGGATGACAACGACCTAGCCAAGTATTGCTCAACCTGTTTTCTGAAGTTCCAAAACAAAACTAAGAGTTTGCATTTTACTAACTTTTCTCTGCCACAGAGAAACAAGAAATGACAAGGAATGAGAGCTTCCAGTGAAGGAATTTTGTTATTACAGGCTACCTATAAGCAGTTTGACAGAAAGGCATTCCCTCACAAGACCTACAGAAAATTTAGTCAATGCTAGCATGTAAAAACACAGAAGGACTCAAAAAGGAAAAACAAAAAGGAAAAAGAAAAAAGATGCATGTTCTGGAGAGATACATGAATGTTTGATTGTAGAACAAGCCAATAAGCTGACTGCAGAAAACACAGATCCATAACTTGGAAGAGACCTGAAGAAATGCAGCCCTAAAGAGTGGTTGTGGTCCTCAGAAAACATATGGCTCAAATACTTAGGAATGGAGAGGAACACTGAGATGGAGATTTGCATGCAGATTTTCACTGTTTTGCTTCTATCTGCTTACAGTTTGCACTGTCTAAAGATTGAGATGGTCTGTGTTAGAAATCTTAGGCAGTACTTGTATCAACTATGAAGTCTTTTTGCAATAATAAAATCTCAGTCTTGCCTCTGAAAAGGGTGCACTCAAGCTAATGGAAAGTTTGTGAGATCTTGTAAATATTTTAGAATCCAGCTGGATTGCAAAGTTCTAGATCGCAGAAGAAAGTGATGCAGTACAGATCTTTGGCTTGCATTCTATCTATAGAGACAAAGGTAAAGCCAGTGTCTGCATTTGTTCCACCTCAGCAAGCAAAAAGCTCTTGAATCCAGATTTCAAATTATACTAGCATTGCTAATTTTGCCTTTTAATTGCCACTAATAATTGAATTTTAAGAAAGGGCAAAAATAAATAATTCTTGGCATGCAGAGGTAATACCCTCCCCCATATAACTAACACCTCAGTGCTCCTGTACCTCTCATCCCCAGGCCAGCCTGTGGCTCCTCACTCATCTCTCAATTCTCTGAGCTTCGACCCTCAAGAGACAGGAACCCCTTGCTTTTCTCACCTTCGCTATGTTTTAGCCAACCCACTGGTGTCACATCATCTGCCCTGCTTGTAGCCTGGCCCAATCCAGTCCCTAGCGCTTCCCTTTCCCGCATCTCTGCCAGATTTCCTGAACAAAGATCGAGACCTGAAGGGATCCTAGGCAGGCAAACAGGTGATAAGAGGCTGACAGCAGTAATTCTTGCATATGCTACTTTGCTTCCTTCTCACAGGTCACTTTTTGTACACTTTGCAGCTGCTTATTTTTCAGTTCCGAGCCTACTTACCCATTTGAGAATAAATCAATAACCAGCCTAGTTAATTTTAAATTCAGTTCATGTTTGTGAAATCAGAAAGCATATTTTATAGCTTTCTGATTAGCAGAAAGCTATAAAATAACAGTCCTAATCCAAACTCCAGTAGCCTATGACAATCCTAGTCTGTGGTGGTCAGTTAAGATATTAATTATTACTATTTAAAATTATCTTCAAAACCCCAGAAAGGTAAACAAATGGTTAATGGTCCTAAAATACATGGCTGATTGAGAAGAGTAGTAAGTTTTAAAATGAAACAGTAAAGTATTCACCGTGGAATTGAAAGGAGCCACACAGTTAAACTCTACATTCAAATCAGAAAAATAAAAATGGAATTTTAGTGTTGCTTGAATAGTCTACAGTTCCAACACTTTCTTCCAGATACAGCAGATAGGTGAAAAAGTCTGTCATAAAATCTTACCTAAATTCATGTTTTTAAAAAATATCACTTGCCATGATGTGGAAAACAATATGAATATTAAAAATCTGTAGCTGTATATCTTTCATTTTATTCTAAAAAGATTTCTCCAACTGTCAAAGTAATGCGACTAGCCATTAGCTGTCTCATAACCTTCTAATTGAATTCTAACCATAAAATACGATTATATGCTGTATAAAGTTTAAGAGAAAAACTTCAAAGTGCCAGAAATAACCTATAGCATTATTTAAATAGCACCAATCTGAATCTTTGCATGCAGTGTCACTGGCTTTCAGGTATGTTCGCAATAGTTTAGAAGCAGCAGCCCTTATTTCATTTTCTTATTGTCCTAGAAAGAAGTCATAGTAATAGTTATTTTGAAACAAGGACATTTTTCTGCATTATTGTCTTACTCTAGTAGGAATTAGCAACTCAATATGAAATGCATTCTCTAAAAAAATATTCATTGCTGACAAAAGTGAGCCTTAAAGTGAAAAACTTCAAAATTTTCAAGGCCTGTTTTTCACATTGATATTGCCAGGTTGGCTATTTCTCATCTGGCAGAAATCAGCCTGGTTTAGATTTGCATCTGGTGAGTATTACCACACAGTAACTGGGAATTCATGGGAAGTATAACCTGTCAGGAGAATGTATAGTACTACTGCTATTGCTGTCTATGTACTTACAAAATTCCAACACCAAATTCCATCCATGGACTTCAGTTTTTAGTATCTTTATTACTTTTGTGAAATAAGGAAATGTTAGCCACAGTTTGAGGCTAGATAATGAGACATGAAGAGTGACTTATATGTGGTCATCTGAGAAACCTGTGGAACTAAACTGTCTTTTGAGTCTTAAGTCAATGGCTATAGCTGCAAGTCTGTCAGTATTAGACCATATTTCGGGTCACTCTGATTATTACAGCTGGTCCCCTCTGTTGCTACAGACTTCATGCATAAATGATGAATGATTCGTAGCCAGCTGTGTATATATCCTTTTTTACAAAAACAAATCGTAACCTAGCATGCATTTGAGGAACAGGAGAAGACAATTAAACAAGTTCTTGATCTGTTGATCAGTCTGGAGGTTTGCACAACCTTTTCCTTTCCCAAGGAAAATTTACACAAAAAAGCATTGCTGCTAAAATAGATACTAGGAGTCTTCAGACAAGAGATGAGTATGGGTAAGAATACACACAAACACACAACTGTATTTATTTACTGTAAACATGGTTTTACATAAGCTCTTAAGTATGCAAATGGACCTCCATCTCTAAAATACGTCTCTCAGAGTAGAAATATCTTTTTGATAATACAGTACATTAAAGAGAATTTTCACTTACTGGTCTTGGTAAACTGTACTGATACATTTCTGGTCTGTATGTTGGTACCCACTGTACACCTCCTCTAGGTCGGGTCATGGTACCAGGAGCACTTGTCACCACCTCCGAGTATGGTAAGTGCGCTGTTGAACTGTAAGCGTCTTGTCTGTTCTGCCCTCCATGGCCGGCAGAGGCCAGACTGAAAGCCTCTTCTAAGAGCATATGCATCTGTTGTCGAACTTCATCTATTGAAGGCTGAGAACTTAAAGTAGAGGTCTCTGAGTGGCCTTTAGCTTGACGGGACCTGATATAACCTCGAGGCTCATTGATACGGTCAACATTTGTTTCTTCTATAATTTCAGGCTCAGTCTGTAGAATGGAATAAAAGCATACACACACACAGAAGCTTTATAAGACAGTATTTGTGCTGCTTCACAGAAAATATATTCTCAAATGCAGATGATAAACTGGGCACAAAATCAAACTTGTTACAATATAGATGCTTGACAAATATTTGAAAGGAGTTACATGATGCAGGTGATTATAATAGCCAAGGACTCAATCAATGACTTTTTTATATTCTTAATTGTTTGCTGCAAAAATGGCAGGCATAATTTGTAGCAGATGGAATTGTTAAAGATTCACCTAAAAACAATTAGCAATAACATATAAAGTCTTTTCTTGCTTGTTCGGATTAATGGGAATACAATTGTACCAGGAAGACTATAGCTCCCTAAATACTACTACCACTTGTTACAGATGAGCATAAACTGAAATTCTTTTGTTCATTCTCACAAATTATGATTTCAAACGGATTATAGTTTATGAGTTTATCTGAACATAACTGCTTTTATTTGAACATTGTGGAACTCAGTCAGGAGTATCAACAATAATGTCACTAGATCCTGGCCCTTGCAGAAAACTCAGCTTAGTTATGTTAACTGGTTGAACACTAGTCACACAGACATTTACTCACAACTTATTCAGGAAGAGTGAAAGAAGCATATAATTTTAATGAGCAGATAATACTAGTACATCTTAACTTGAAGATTAATACTCCCACAGTAATTCCTTCTATACACATAAGTAAAAACAGAAGCTTGAAATTGTAATCTTCATGAAAGATTTTTTTCTCTTGATTGTGTACAGTGCAATGAGGTTTCTGTAACAGAATGACACTAATAAATTCACTAACAATGATTCATCTGTGTTGTATCGTGAGATATTGTGTGTCTTGAGAATTAGTTAGGCCAAGTTTTGAAGAGTGTATTGCTGTAACTCACTCAAATTGCAGTGGTTAACTAGCAAACACAACTGAAAATCAAGTTGGAAAAAAAAGCTAGAAAACGATTGGCATTCCTGCCCTCTGCCAGAAGTTTCTGCCATTTCACGTGGAACACAACACTTACTTATATGTAGCTCTGGAAACCTTTTCAGGCAAGCTAGTTTCCACCAAAAGAGAGCACTTCTATTCTGTTGGCTGCTGAACACGAACGGTGCATCCTTTACCAAATGATGCCAGAAATACTCTTCCCAGGGTCTTGCCCAAGGATCAGTCCATCCTACTCTTACAGAATGCAGGTGAATTTGAGTACAGTTTCTCATCATTTAAGATACAGACCTCCTTTATAAGCAGCAACTGTTCCCTACGATATTGCCATTAGTAACACTACAATAGTTACTCAAGGACCTCTATACTTGAGGAACAATTTTTGTATTACTCCCTCTTTTTGATTCAAAGTTACTTTGATTCAAAGTTACAGAACACATGGAGACAAGTGAACTGAGAAGCACCAGTGGGCAGTGGACTGAGACTGAATTAAAAGATATGTTGGACGTAAGTATCAAAATGACTGATAAAAATCCATCATTCATCCTCAAATCAGTTAGGACAATACAGACTTCATGAACATAACTGTTTTATCCCAACTTGATACTCTATGCTATGGATCAATGAATATTGGAGAATGCCTTTCGATGTAGTCACAAAACAGTACCGACATATTTCCTTCACAGTTAACTTGGAGGAGGAGATTGCATTTCCATTCCCCATGGATGATACCAACCTAAAGGAAAGAAGCTGATATCCGCAAAGCTGCTGCCAACTTCCAGAGGTTAGAAATCACATTCTGAAATGCTATAATCACACACCTCACAGCTTGGTCTACTTAGATGCCAATGTGATCATAGAATAAAACGGAAATAATGTAACAGAAATTCCAAAGTCTTACAGGCTGCAAACCTCAGGACCAGATCGGAAATCTGCAAGTGAAAGGCAGATGTGGTTGATGACACACCTGAGGGCTGTGCTGCCTTTCAGAGAGACCTGGACAGGCTGGGGAGCTGGATGGAGAGGAACCTCATGAGGTTCAACAAGGGCAAGTGCAGGGTCCTACACTTAGGGAGAAATAACCCCAGGCACCAGTACAAGCTGGGGGCTGACCTGCTGGAGAGCAGCTCTGCAGAGAAGGACCTAGGAGTGCTGGTGGATAACAGGTTGACTTACAGGCTGCAATGTGCCCTTGTGGCCAAGAAGGCCAATGGTATCCTGGGGTGCATTGGGAAGACAGTTGCCAGCAGGTCAAGGGACGTGATCCTGCCCCTCTACTCAGCCCTGGTGAGGCCTCATCTTGAGTACTGTGACCAGTTCTGGGCTCCCCAGTACAAGAGAGGCATGGAGCTACTGGAGAGAGTTCAGGTACGAAGGGCTACGAGGATGATCAGAAGGCTGGAGCACCTGCCCTATGAGGAACGGCTGCAAGAGCTGGGCCTGTTTGGCCTGGGGAAGAGAAGACTGAGGGGGGATCTTATCAATGTGTATAAGTATCTGAAGGGAGGGTGTCAGGGGGACAGAGACAAACTCTTCAGTTGTCCCATGAGACAGGACAAGAGGCAATGGGCAGAAATTGAAGCACAGGAAGTTCTGCCTGACCGTGAGGGGGAATTTCTTCACTGTGAGAGTGACAGAGCCCTGGACCAGGTTGCCCAGAGAGGTTGTGGAGTCTCCTTCTCTGGAAATCTTCAAGGCCCGCCTGGATGCAACCCTGTCTGACATGCTCTAGGTGAGCCTGCTTGAGCAGGGAGGTTGGAGGGGGGTTGGACTAGATGATCTCCAGAGGTCCCTCCAACCTTACCTATTCTGTGATTCTGTGAAAAAGGACAAAGTATAATATTTAGAAATGGACAGCTCTTCCTGGTTTCGCATGTCACTATGCGATAAAGAAACATCAGATACACTTATTCCTGAGGACAGGCTGGTATTTTTGAATATCCATAATACACTTTCTTCCTTTTCAGCCCCTCAAAAAGCTGATCTGAACTGAAGAATTACAGCGCTCTAAAGATAAGACTTTATCTCTATGCCACAAATTCTACAATGTCATAAAAAATTTGCAGTATCAACAGTTGCCGTCTGAGCCAGGATAGCAGTTGTGTCAGCTCAGAGGACTGATAAGGAAGAATATCCCATCTTATGTCCATATTCAACGCTATTTCACTAGGGTAACACATGCTGACCAGCATTTTATGTCCCAGTCCTCTGTACCCCATGTCCAAAGTAAGGCATGAACATTTCTCCTGCTTTTTTTCTCCAAAAGAAGTAAATTGTACAGCCTCTGAAGAGCTGAGGAGTACAAGAGCTTTTGAAAAGATTTTCCTGCTATACACTAGACATGACTTACTCCTGTAACCTCATCAGCAGGGAAATTCAGAGTATTTTGTCTAGAAGGAGGAAAAAAGCAAGCTATAACTGTACCATTAATATGATAATACATGCTAATGAGCATAACAGGATCCATAGAAAGCAGATGGGCCCAGAATCCTCCCCCAAAAGCATATTTCAGCCTTTACTGGGCTCTGGAATATGGAATAAGCTGATGAAGGTACTGTGTCAAACCATCCCACGGTTCCCGACACCGACCCAATCCAAGGATATGAAACAGTAATGGGAAGAGAGCCAATGAGCCCTGCTAATGTAGGTGTGAAAATGCCTCCCCTGAACATACCATGACAGGCATTAAGTGGCAGATCTGTGTAGAGCAAAGAATGTTATTCTGTAGAATAAGCATTTGTCAAATCTTTTTTAAAATGCTACTGCAAAATGTTTAAAAATCAACAACTATAAAAAAAATTCAATACCTAGAGCACTATTTCTAGAAGACTGTTAAGCTTACTTTTCATTGTTTAGTGCCCATAAAGTAACTTACACTTCAAAAAGTAGGTAAAAAGTAGGTTCTAGCTTGGACTTCACCCTCCCAACACATTTATCATTATTACTAGTTACATTGGGCAAGATCTAAAGCTGTGGGAAAACAAGTGCTATGCTTTTGAAAGTAAGCAACTAATATTTAGTAACGGTTATTTAATGTAATGATGGCCAGCAAGCGTGCAGAAAATTAAAATACTGTTTTCAACTCTTTCTGCGCGTCAAAATTTGTCTCTAAAACCAAGAGAGAAAAATTCAGTCATAAGATTTTAAGAACTTGAAGGTAAAATACGTAACTTCATCGATCTTCTTTAAGACTAGTTTTACAGAACATAGTTTTTCAAAATTCATTTTAAACAGGTAACCTTGAAAAAGGTTAATTATTTACAATTACTTAAAGATCAGTAAAATTGATTTAATCTCATACGATAACTGGAAGCATAGATACAGTATATGCATTTCCTTCTATATAGTATCTATTCATCAATGGCATTTAAAATAGTCACAAATAAAAGAATATGGCAGGATACTCTTATTAAAAATTCCAGTATTGCCCTGACAATTTACTTGAGTGCTCTGTAGCTTTTGATATGGCACACATTTTTTTTCATGCAACAGTGCAGTAACGTTCTGTATACCCGGCTAGATCAGACACTGTGCCACAATCTTTCGCAAGCTGTGTATCATTGATCATACATACTATAGGACAACCACAGTGTTTCTTCATCTATAGAGAAAAATATCTAACCAACTTTCTTTTTCCATTTTCAACTATTCAGAGAAGAGTTACATACTTAGTCTGAGAACTGACAATAAACTTTAAATAAAAGATCATAATTTGTTTTCTCTCTTAGCTGTTAAAATACAGCTACATTTTGTCCTTAATGAAAAATATAGCAGTAAAAACTAGGTCAATAATTAGCCATTTATATATTAGAATTTAACATGAGTAGTGTTAAGAAAAGACTATACAAACATAACTGCTTAGTGAAAAAAAAAAGTTAAGGTCAAATATTGGCGGACGTTTCTTAAAAATCTGCTGTTAAACTAAGAGTAGCGACGGATTCTGACCTTTATCCAACCACTAGATTTACTTATGTGTAAATCAAATGTGTAAGATCAGTTATTGCGCTTGCTTAAACGTGCATTAGTGCTTTCTGGGATGTACAGTGAATAGTTAGCACATCTGAGAGCTCTAACAGTCCCTAAGTGCCAGCGAGGAATCCTGTGGCAGAACGGTGCTCAGTAAAGCGCTTTGCAGCTTTGCAGTCAGTCATGAGGAAACAAGCCAAAGGCAAATGAACTGGGAAAATGTGTGATTAGATTACCGTCAGCGAAATCATGGTAACGCACACTGCCAGAGGATTTCGATTCAGATCTTTAGGTGCAGGTAAAGCGTGCTCAGGGTACTAAACAGGTGATATTCTGTCAGTTTGCTACTAACCTCAGTGATACCATCTGATTTAGTCTGTGGAGCTACTAACAGAGACCAGGCTTTTTACAAATAAATATTATTCCTTTATAATATTAATAGTAATACCCCAGCAGCTTTTTAAAGATACTTTATGCCTATCTTATATGTTTCATCCATATTGCCCTTTCATTATAATATCATCTAGTTTTAGATGGTGATTAAATTTCATTTGAAGTAATACACCATTGCATTTATTTTTTTACATTAGTAGGATACTCATATGTGTGAAAATGATACTTGGGCTCCCTATTTAAACTGCATTTCTGCTTCTCCAGAGACTAAGAGCCAGATTTCAAAAGGAGCTCAGTTCCCCATTCACACTGAGAACTGTCACCACCATTGAAAACTGATCATTTTAAAAAATCTCACTACTTCAATTAGTTACTAAAATGAGGTCTGATCCCTTTTTCTGCCTATGTCTGGATATGAAGCTGCCTCTCACTAAGCCAGAAACAAGAAAATGTTCAAAGTAGTCAAAGTAGTCAAAGTAGTCAAGCCACATAAAGCTTTTAAAATTTGGAATCAGAGAAAATAGGAACAAATAATTGAAATGACAGGACCCAACTGTCTCAAGGAGATCCAAGCTTCCTTTCCATTTTCTCATAACTGCGCTCCAAAATCAGAAAAAAAAAGAAAGAGAAGGAAAGAAAAGAAAACTACAGAAAGTCAAAAACTCCAAAAGCAAATAAAATCTGAGTCTGTTTTAACTATTTAAAGTTACTGGCATTGTAATAGAAATTGCTGTACACTCTATATAAATAAAAATTACATAAATTTTAGACATGATGATAAAATACAAAGTGATTTCTACGTATAAGTGCAACTAAAGAGCTTCAGCAATCATACTATCCCAATCCGAAAATTAATAATTGTAGCTCTTCTATTTCCTTATGACTGTAAAAATATCAGTGAATGGAATCTCACAAGAAATCTATTAATATCCAATGAAGTAAATCAGGTTCTCTACTACAGTCTCTTAGTGAAGTCATTACACTGCTGTATCTTTTGATCCTATCCTATAAAAGAAAAAAATGTCTAAAATATTTCATATAAAGAATTTTTAATAGCTGTCGAAATTAAGTCAGCTTTGATTTATCAATATCAAAGTTAGCATGAAGATTTTGGAAGAGACTAGAGGCAGAGATACACCTACTCAAGTTTTAAAATTTATTTCATCTTATCACCTAATCTATGCTATTTGCTTTCATACCAACTAAGGTATGAATCCTTCACACCTCAGGATTGTAAGTAGATGCCAATAGACATTAATGTCGCCATCATAAAAATTCAGCTATTGTTCATACATAGTTACTGTACAATACAAGGAATTAGAATTACACAAGAAAACAGAAGAAAGCCATGTGCTGAGAGACAAAGAGGTTATACATTTTTGGCTTGTCATATATTGGCAAAATTCTGCTGCTGCAACTATATCAGTAAAATTCTTCATGCGAACATTAGTAATTCAGAAGTTTTTGAGGAGCTGCATCAATGTAACTGCATTAATAAAATGTTACCAGTAAATTTTTCCGTATATTGATCTGTAGACAAATATAACGAGGTCATTTGCATGCTTTTATATCAAAATGGCCTACATTTTCTCTGCCCTAGTGTAAAGCTCATTAGTAGCTCAAAGGTTCTAAACGTTTTCATTATAGCATTTGCTCTAGTCAAAATTGTCTGTGAACTTGCTGGAAGTAATAAATGTGTTAGTACTTTCTCCTTAATCTACTTATTAGGTGAAGGTTACCACACTAAACCTTGGTGGGGTTACTTAAAATTCAAAGATAGGTAATGCTCATTAACAATCCATTTATAAAAAGATGTTTAGTAGAATGCACACTCCAGAACAATATGGAAAGTTACATATTCTATGAGAACAGATATATAAATGTAGATCCTCAGATCTTGATAGGGAAAAAAAATTTTGATAATTATCCCAGTCACATGGCACAGTATTATTTCATGTAATCTGATGGGAAGTTTTCAAATGCAGGAAGTCATTTAAGAAATCTGGCACATAAAATATTCCCTGAAGAATTCTTTAAAAGATTTAAACTTTCCTGAATATATTCCTTGACCTTGTTTAAATCTTTTCACCTTGTTAAATACACTATCCTGACAGTCACAGAGTTAATGATTAATTCTCACACAAAATGCTTATTGTCTTCAGAGTTCACAGGACGCCTGGCAACCAGATAACTTCCTTATTTTCCAAAAATATTTAGCCCTTTTCTAGGAACTGATCTTCACGGCTGGATGAGCTACAGCCAGTTGTATACATGACAATGAACTGAAAAATTCCGTATTACCTTAATATATAAATTATTTTTATCCTCATTCTGGGTGCATGCACTGTCAGCTTGTACTCGGTGTATGTTCAGACTGCACAAGACAGCCTGTGTTCACCACGTGAGTTCCTTGGACCATAAACCAGAACAGATCTCCTCTGGCTGTTTTTGCTCTTTACCTCTTCAAAACACTCCCAATTTTGAAGTAGTAAGAAGAGAACAGAAATGTGGCCAATATCTGTAAATAGGTGATTTTGCTCAAAGTACTGACATCCGTAAATAAATGAAATCCCCAGAAGGCTGTTGTCCAATCTTCTGAATCAAGACAGCAGCATAAGGGGAACAGAACAAGTAGAGGATTTTAACTGCAGACAAGGAAAAAAGCTTAATATCTTGTGTCTGCATACTCAGAAGAACTATCTACATCTAGAAATAAATATTTTGGCTAATAATGAGTTTCAAGGAGAAAGCTCTGTTAACATTTCAGAGCATAAAACAATGTGCAGCTACAAAGCACATGAAAGAGCCCATGTTCTATATCCTGAGTCTTTCTCAGGAGGCTAAGTGCATATAATGTACTGCAATGTTAAGTTTCCAGTGGCACTCTGGCTTGTAACTTATCACTCTATCTTTAGGAATAAATTAAGACTTTGCTGAACAAATTTCACTGAATTTATTTGATAAACTTACATCATATCCACTGTTACGGATTCCACGTCTAGGTCTTTCTCGGGTGACCAGAAGATCCATTTCGGTTTCTCCTGGGCTAGGGCTGTTCAAAGACTGCCTGCTTCTGTACACAGAGTTCTTCATCTGTTGCCTAGAAAATATCAAACAAGAAAAAACTAGAATGAAAACAAAAAGAAAATTACACACGGTAGTTTTCCATACTAATTTTTATTCTAAAATGATGAGTTTCATAAAAATGCCATTTTATAACAGGATATCCATTCTCTGCATACAGAACTGCTGGAAATCAGTAGCATTATGGAGGAGATAATAGATTTTGTTTACTGTTAATGAACATGGACCTCATATGTGGGGGCTTATCAGATGAAATGTGTTCCAGGAAGATTTCAGAACCCTTTTAGCATTAGCTGTTGTGATTTATGTTAATAAAAAATAAAAAGGTGCTATTAAAACAAAGTTATCAATTCAATGGATGCTACAGATTATAAGACCTTTATTTAGATGCCAAACTATGGATATTTGCATCCAGCTTTAAGCATCCAAATATGATAAAACTGATATTAACCAAGTCTTACAAGTTACACAGCATATCAGAATCAAAACTAAAACTAAAATTCAAGATATGAAAATTGTTAGTTAAAGATGCTGTAACAGACCTGGCTTTTCATGGGTGATAGAAATCTCCATGCAAAGTTAAAGTAGTATAGCTACTTCCATGGTCTGAAACTGAGATCCTCCCTCCATCCTCTTCTAGTTGTCCAAGTGGACAGTTTAATCATTCAGCAAGGAAAGATTTGGCAGCATGACCCAAGAGAAAGTAGCATGATCAAAGCACTGCTGCGCCTAGCACATACTCCTGCCAGCGGAGCTGTTGAGGTGCTGTCATCAAACGATATGACAGAGTCGTCCCTGGGCAGCTCTACAGGAGTGCTGCCAAGAAGTCTCAGTTTTGAAGACGGGCTCAAGAGCACCAGAAGGGAAGTGTGGCAAGAGAGAGGAAGAAATGCCCTCACACACTCAGCTGAGGAGCAATGATTTTCATCTCTGATCCTGAGCAATGGAGAGGGAAGGGAAAACTCCACTGAAACAGACACTCAGCAAAGCTGTGGGTAAAAAAGACAGCAGTGGCAAGGAATTGCTTGCAAGACGCAGGTTTGAAATAGCCGGGTCGGTAATCGGCCACAGCTTTATCAGAGAGCTGTAATCCCTTAGATTAAACTGCTTCCAGCATAGCTCTGAGTGGCACTAAGGCAAAGACATCCCTGTGCATTGAGCTCTCAGCACCCTGACCTCCAGGAGCAAGGGAAAATAAAGGTGCTAGAAAAAAAAAAAAAAAACCCAAAACTCAATACTCAAAATATTCTGTAATCTCTCTGACACAACTAGTTGTAGTTGTAGTTGTGTCAGAAAGATGTAAGATGGAGAACATATTTGTATACAAATTCTTCAAGACTGGTTGTGATACAGGAACTTAATGCTTCAAACTGCATCTTTTAGGAAGGCCACATGTAAACCAATAAAGTTTAGGGGATGCTGTTGTCATGCTTTATCTGGCCATTAGCCACTTTCTTACATGTATCACAGAAGTCCTCGTCCCGTTGTAGATCAACCACTGATCAAATAATGATGTGCCAGCTTCATTTACTAACACAGTTACTACTTTGTTAGTGTCTAATATGGAGTTCCCTTTACCTGAAGTTATCTTTACCTGATTGTGCTCTTTTTTCTGCTCTGTGTAATTACTGTGTTCAAAATATTAAAAGCAGACCACATAATCTAACATGTCTCTGTGTTGCTCATTTTGTACAGTGGACCTCACGCTGTTTATAGTGAAGTGACAGAACTTGTACTGCTATGTACTGCTATGACTACACTTCCAAATCTCCATTTGCAAGGTAAGATTTATACCAATTTCCTCAAGACACCAACAGAAGAATGTTTATGCTGCAACGCTTGCATTGTGCTACCAGGAATGCGTGTCTCCACCAGGAATTGGGCCCCACAGGACCAGCCCTGGTGCCCACTCTATACAGATAATGATAAGAGATAAGCAAAGGTGTAACGACACAGATTTTGAAGTCATGGGCTTCCTCTTCAGTGTCTACAGATGGACAGCTCTCCACACCTTTTGGGAGATGCTGTTCCTTTTTCTGACACTTGAAGCTGCCAGTTACCAACTAACCCTAACAGACTGACCAGAAATGTAAACTAATTTTGGGGTTTCCCAAGGATGTTCTGGGAGTAAGTACCCCAAAAGTGTGTCCATGACATTACCGTGCCTAGTTTACACCTACATTCTTATACGAAGAATGTAAAAACATTCTTAGTATATCATGTTCATCTAAGTACATTTTTGCTTTAGACAAGATCAAAAATGAATAAAGTAAATTTGTTCTAGCAAGGCAAAAGATTGCATTTCTTATTACAAAACTAGGACATTTCTAGGTTTGACAGTGATGACACCTAATTTCTTTTTCTCACTTGTGTGTCTTCAGACCTGTCTTTCTGGGCTTTGCTCATCCTATTATTCAACAGGAAGGTGGCTTCAGAAACACAGATCTCTTCAAGAAGAGCAACCACAATGACTCATACTTTTCCCTATCTTCCAAAATTGGAATTTTTCCACGCCCTTTCCTATCTCTCTCTCCCTATGTCCTGCAGTTTTCCTTATTACGAATCTGCTGTATCCTTTAGGTACTCAAATAGCTTTCTTGCTGGTCATAACATTTTCAAGATTGTAAAAAGTCTTTACAATCCAGATATATCAAGAGCCAGCCACTGTTTAAACATCCTGTCAATCTTAGAAGTTTCTTTCAGGTGAGACCACACACAGTAGACTAAGAATATAGCAGTTAGATCTGAGATGAGACCATTGGCCAATCAATTCCTCACCAGCTACTTCCTTCAGCAGTTTTGGGGATGCTGTGGTAAGGTGTCCAGCATAGTGGTGGGATGGTTTTGAGGCTACAGTAAGAGAGAATAACAAAGGCAGGAAACATCAGAGCATCACAGCTTTTAAGTCGTGACTGATAAATTTGTGGAAATCAGAGAAGAGTTGAAAGCAGGGATTTAAAAGGGAGCTCTGTGTCATTTGGTCATCGCAGAGACCTCATAGTTTAACCTTTCATTCTTGAAACCACCAATGAAATGGAAAGACAATGTAATTCAGATTAATTCACTAATAAAAATAAATAATTGTTTACATACTACATATTTAGTTAATAGAACTTGTTGCCGTACCCAATTAGAGTAGCAGAAACTGGTTTGCAGAATTCCAAAATTGCAGACATTTACTTGAACAGAAAGGAAAAAAGGTAGGACAAGAACCATCATTGACCAACTTTCATATTTCTGATTAAACGAACTACTCAAGCATGTATTTAATTTCAAAGAGGTTTTCAAGAACCTTTACTCACAAGTTCTCATGAACATGTTTGAAAGTCCCGAAGGCACTGCCAAATCAGAACACAAGTAGGAAGTTTGGAATAAATTATAAATTTCCCCTATAAATATGATACTGAATAACTAAAGCACTTTATTTGAAAGCTATGTGAGCACATAAAGGACACAGTGGATCTGTAATCAGAAAAATAAGGTGGGAGATGGGGGGAGGGAGATGAGAAAGGGCATGAGAAGACCTAAAGTGCAATAAACCTTGTTTCTTCCAAAGACTATAGCACTAATATTACCAGAAAAGATGGGGAGCCTGCTCTAACTACACCTGACAATATTTATGTTATGTTTAATATTTAAAATATTAAATTTATGTTTTACAATAGGTCTATGAATCTTAGCTGATGCAGTTGTGATATTTTCTAAGGGATTCAAGTATGCAGCTCTTTAATACATGCAGATTCTTGACCTGATTACAAACTATTAAGGAAAAACCCAGAATAGTGCCTATCATCAGTAGGCTTTTTAAATTTGCTTTGAGGTTGCCAATTAGCTCATTTAAGGAAGTTTTCCTAATGAGAAAGGAGATACGAACACGAACAACTGGCATTCAAATGGGTTAGCAAGTGTCTGCTGGGAATACAACTGGAACATTTTAAAACATGAATTTTACGGTACAGAAGACTCAAAGAAACTAAGAGCACAAAGCCAACGGTTCTTAACAAATCAAATTATTTACTGCTGATATTTTGTAAATAACTTTTAAAATACCACTAAAAAAAGCTTGAATACATGAAGGTGACTGTGAATACTGTAGTTAACTGCATCTTTGTTTTCTGATGCATTTTGAAAATTCTATAATAGTGTGATTTAAGTTGGTAGACTATAGACAGAATAAAAAAGAGTGAAACAGGTCTTCTCGCTAGAAATCTTGAAATCTTTTAGTTGCTCCTAAATGTTATTATTAAAAAATTAATAGAAAGCATTTTAAAGTACAAGATTTTAATTGCTTTAATTATAATGCTATAGATGATGATATAAAGCAGAAGATGCTACAGAACAAATCTTTTCAATTTCATGCCATCCTCGGTTGCTTTAAAACCGATTTTATTTCATTGTGAAAACAAAATTATACTGATTCATTTACCCATAACCAAAAACTGTATTACTTTACAATATTATTCAAGACTTTCCTCCACCAGTATGTCATTTTACCCATCTTACTGCTACTTACAAAATTAAGACAATAATGCTGTCAGCCATGCTGCAACATATCAGGTTAGGCTGCAGGTCTTAGTGTAGCGATTACAGCATGGACTATAGAACTAGTTTGTCTGCAAGAAGTTCTGAAAACGCTCTGCATCTTTCTAGAAGGCATATCAGACATGGTTCTTCTCCTTTCCTACAGATAGGATAGGGATACAGACTATACAGCAAGTAAACCTGCGTTCAGCCTTTTGTAGTTCAGCCACATAATGGGATCATTCCCTTACAGCAATATGCCGGCCTTGAAGCAGTTTATATTATGACAGTGATTAGTATCTTAAATAGACTGTGACAGGTTTACACAACACATCAAAAAGCACACAGGAGAAATATATTCCAGGATCTTTCAGCACACTGGCACATGAACAAACAAGCATTAGTATATTTAACAAAAAGCAGATGGTTAGTATTAAAGCTTCATGTGTAATATCTTAAGCATTTCCTACATGACATATGATGCACAATAAACATCCGAAGTAAGGCTTCAGCCCTTCACTGTATACAAAGTTTCTCCTTGCTTAATTTATACTCCCTGGACAGACTGTGCAGATAGGACTACTGCACATTAAGGTTCAATATCTTAATTTTTCAGTGCTTTTGGAGTAATACAATTCTCCCTTGCTGGAAGCCAGCACAAGGAAATGATGCCCTAGACCCTCCACTACGAACATGACATAAAGTTCTGACAGAATTTTTTTCTTCACTGACCAGTGCACAACACTGCTTCAGCATTCCCATTACAGTCTTTTTCATCTGCATGCACTGAGGTAACTGCTAACGTTGTATTGCATGCAAAAACTGTGTGATCGTTGATGCTGCGATTGCAGTCACAGTCTAAGCTCACAAGAAAACTTTGGTCTGAACTTTCCAGAAAATGAGAAGAAACACCATCTCAATGCATGAGGAATTTCCAGGAGAAATGTATTTAAATATTCCTTTCCTCTCCTGGATCAGCTTCTGGTCCCTTATTGCCACAAAAAGCAGAGCCCTTGTGGTGGGAGGTGTAATGGCAAACACACTCTCCAGTAATTTTCCTCTCTTTGCACCTCCACCACTCCTAAGAAAGAGGAATATGCATACTGTGCCACTCCTCCTTTAGGCTGTGCTGGGGTAAGACTGGTGTGATCTCCTCTTTTTATCAAGTCTGTTTGCGTTTCAGAGAGCACCAGCAGCCAACCCATCTACAGTAGGCTCAGATAGAATCAGCAGGTATCTTGTACTCTCCCCTCTCTTTTTTTTCTAAAATAGAGGGATGAACACTTGGTATGCCAACTTCAAGAGACCATAAGGTTAATCAAGCATTAGTATTGCTATACAATACACCTGCTGCACATCATAGATGAGCAAATTATGACTCTCTGTCAGAGACCCTGAAACATCACCAATAAAAGGTACATACACATCCTGACAGACATCACTGCAGGATTTACTGAAACCACTGAACTCTGGAAAAGAACGAAATCAGATGCTGACTTCCTGGTCACTTTCATTACCAAAAAATTACTAGCACATTTTCTATTTAGACTACTTTGAAAATGACTCACAAGAACTTGCAATAGTCCCTTCACTGTTCTTTTGCCTTTCCATTTATTCCGTTTTACTCACATTGCAGTTTTATCAAATGACATACTTTCACAAATAATCACAGGTTGTATCAATTTTCTTCATAAAGTAAGAGAGACCAACTAATCAAAATGAACAAACATTCTCCTCATTAAGAATGAATCTTTTGATTCCGTGCAAGCCCTGGACAGTAACTTTCCTCTTAGATGACTAACTTTGCATATAAAAAGTCTCACCTGCTTTTGGGTTCAGCAAATGGAGATGATATATCTGTATCTGGATCCAAAATGTGGTCCATTTCTTTTGGGGGTTTTTCATACATCCTTTTTCTCTCTGTCAGCCCCTTGTTGTTATCACCCTGGGGGAAATCATAGTATCCCTTCCTCTTGGCTTTCAAGCGCAGCTTGTTGCGGTAATGTTCTATATCAGACTTCTGCTTCAAAGCTTTGTTCACCTAAAAGGCAAAAACATGTCTAAATGATGGTGCCGGGATGATTACTTTGAAACGGTATTGTTAAAGTGTTTGATGCACTGCATGTGTCGTTTTACAGAGCGTTTTTTCTACCACACTATGCCATCTGTAAGCAGTAAGGAACTGCAAGTGAACAGAGTTGCTGTATTTTTATGATTTGGCAGATGGTTAAATAATTTTAGCCTAAAAACTATGTACCATCACAACAGTGACTCAGTTCACACCCACTGAAGAAAAACACTGATGATGTTAGCCAACCACCGTGACCCAATGCCATGCTTGCTTCTGGGCGCAAAGGGGAGAATTCACCACTGGGAAATCCAGTAGGGTCCAGGAAGTACCGACACCACCTCTAACTACATAAACCCTTGAACAGTTAGTCCTGGATGGCTGGGAAAGTATTCTGGTGAAATATCCTCCTGTGTTCCTCTTATTCATTTTCTTCCTTGAAAGTCTGTTATGGGCCACTGTCAAGGACAGGATCCTGAAATAAATGGGTGTTTGGTCTGACCTGCTACAGGCCAGGTTCCTTTGGGTGCTTCTAAGGGATAGGAGTCTACATGAAAATTTCACTCATGCTTCAAATTGTCATTTGTGTGAAAATGAGTAATTTACTTGGAATCTCTGCTTCAAGAGATAAATTCTACAATCTTCTCACAAATTCCAAGATATGTATGTAGAGCAGAACACAGCATTAGGAATGTCTTCCAGATAACTGACTCTTAACAGAAATTAGGTGCTGAATTCTAAATGAGCCTTTGCTCGAAGTTTAGGAAGTCTGTGGCACATCAGGGCTTAAAATATATGTACAGAATGAAACATGAGAGACTGCTCTAATCGAGGCCCAGATGGGAAGCCTGACAACACCGTCTTTTACTTTGTTTCTAATGGCAACTCTCAGTGTTGGTTCTAAACCATAAAACAGGATGATTCTGGCTGATCCTTAAACGACTTTTGCAGTACGAGTTTGCAAATTGGACACCCCTTTTGCTTGTCGCCATCATGCTTAACAACTATATAAATTCCCCAGTCCCTTGCAAAACAGACCATTCTTGATGAAATGTACATTAAAAAGTATGAATAATCATGTAAGTCTTTGAATTAAAGCACAATCTTTGGTCAGCACTTGAATCCAACATACTTTGTTCTCAGTAAACAACCCTCTGTGCACAGGCTGAAGTGCAGACTGAGCAAAGCCATGGTCCTGTTCTACCTTGCTTGGAATGAGAAATATTGCTCAATAAAGAAAGAAGAGTTTGGGACTTGGATGGTATTTCCAAGCTCAGCCACATAATTCACAAATTCTATTCTCTGCCTTTATTCCTGTTTTCTTAAAATGAATATTATAGAAGAGAAGGATATTAAGAACGTATGAATATCAAATATAGCCTCTTCTAAGGTGGCATGCATTCATAAGTGCATTATGGAAGTGCAGAACTTAAATTCTCAGACCTCAGAGTCTACAATGCTAATGCAAATTTATATAGCACCAGGGTGAAGTGCTCCAACTGTTCCTCCACCATCACAGGCTCGATTCTGCTACTTTTGGACATAGCCAAGGAAACAGCGGACACGTTTCTGAGCCATCCTTACCTCTCCATTAATGATGGCAGATTCCTGGCTTCTGTCTGATGCAGCATGAACAGCAGGTAGTGCCACAGGTTTGATAGCTATCAGCTGTACAGATCCAGAAGAGGTGTCGAAGCGATCAATAGCAGATTTGGCAATGTTATCAAAGAGAATACCTCCTTCCTCCTCATCACTTACGGGCACTAAAGCACATCAAACTTATTCAGTATAAAGACATAGGTATTTTTACTGCATGTTAAAGATGAAATTCAACAAGCACATGCTTTAGATTAATAATGTGCTCAGTACACTCAAGGAGCAGATCCGGTAGACTTTAACACTGGAAAAATCCTGTTAGATTACAGATAATATTATATATCCAAAGGATTGTCTGGCATTCTCCAGAAGAAGGTTGATTTCCAATCTGTGCTAGTAAGATGAAAAAGAGTAAAAGAATGACAGACAAAAAGCAGGAAAATTACAATGAAAGGCAAAGTCTATCTTTCTCTAAGTTTTGCATGGAAAAGATGTCATACACACACACATACATTGAAGTTTCCAGCAGCTGCATCTGATCTGATCTACACAGTGTTTCTTTCTTTCTCTCTCTCTCGCTCTCTTTTTTTTTTTTATACTGTAAGAGTTTGGGCTTTCTCAAAATTTGAAAATTAATCTACTGATTTTAGCAAAAGTTACTATTACTAAAAATGCCATCTGTTAAACTGAAAGCACTGTGACACTATTAGACTAGTAAGAAAGGAGAAGGCTTTTGAAATTCTTTAAAATTAAATAGCATGGTTAAGCATCTTTATTTTTAGATTTCTACATAAATGGAAATTTCAAATCCAGTTAGGCTTTTTCTCCTCCAAATTTAGTTTATAAACTCTGCTAAAGAATGAAGTGGTCTGCTCTAAACTTATTTCCTCTGTTTTAATATTTAACCTTCCTATTTTGTTTTAATATTTAACCTTCAAGCAAATTAAAATGGACTTGTATAAACTCAGCAGTTCAGACCTCTATGACTCTGGTAAGAAAATATTTGATAGTTATAAAATATGAACCCACTAAGCTTATTATCTTTCTGTCTATATTCACTGTAGACTGGAGTTGACATTACTTGAGCTTTTGAGAAATATAAAGGTTAAATCATTCTGACGTTAAATATTGTCCCTCTGGATTCAGGGAACTGTCCAAATACGACAGACAGTTTTTAGTCTGTCTGGAATGCTCTGGTCTTACTGGGGCTGTTCAAACTCTGTGAATTTTGTAGGCTTACAGTAATGAACAGAAGATCAGAAGCCTGGCCCATTAAAATTATCGGCCAAATTCCCAGTGACTACCATGGAGCCCTGACTTCACACAAGCAAAATTAGATGAATGACAAAGATACCTACATATCACCGATTGCCCTTGAACAGAAAAGCATTTACATTACAATGATTACACAGTGAGGCATGTATATTCTTCTCCCTAGGTATTTTTACTCAGTTTAACTCTTACGAAAGTTACCAGATGCGATTTTTGGAGTCTTTTCTGTAATTCAGATACAACCTAAATTTCTTTTAAAACTTGTACACTGAATCAACACAATAAAGGCTACTGGAGTGCTAATTTCTTCTGTGCTACACTAAGAAGGTGCCTCATTTGTGACAGGACTGTCTCGAGTAAAGAGAAAGATTATGACATAATTGTATTTTGTATAGACAAGATGTTCTTGCCTGATGATCACAACTTGGATGAGCTTGTGCAGTAACTAAGCAGCAGCCAAGAAATTGTGGGGTCACATCTCCTTGACTACCTGTCTCAGTGTTTGCCTGAACTGGACATGCCTGAAAACCCCTGGAGGGGGGCTAGGCAGCAGACCGTTAAAGAAGATTTTTTTCAACCCTCTTCTACGTATTCTGCTTCAAGTAGAAGGAGTATAGAAGTACAGCTGTGTTTCCATCCCAAAATGTTTCAGAAGAACTGCGCACTTGCTGAGGCCTCAGACTTGCAGTGCTCTCCAGGCACCCACAGACAGCAGCAGGACTAGCTACAGATGCATGGGTTGTCTTCTCCAAGCTCGCTGCTTGGAGATCAGATCAGATCAGGATCAGAAACCGGGAGTCCTGCTTAGCTGCACAGAATTCCTCTGGTTGTAAGACTCATTAAATAAAAAGAAAAATTAAAGGTAAAGAGAATCAGTAATCACATCAGCTACTTTTGCTATGGTTAACTAATACATAAGAGCACACTCATTATCAGCCCATTTTTGTGAGCACATCTCCTTATCTAGTGTAGTGCTATTCACGTGGATATAATAGCCAAGCAGGACTAGAAATTGGAAGTTTATTCCACCTTAGGTCATCATTTATTCATTAAATGGCATTTACAATATAAAAGTAGTTTTTTACATTGCCCTTTTCCCACTGATGAGTGACAAAAGGCGAGTGTGATCTGTAGTTACTGGCAAACTGCTACAGTTTAGATTGGCAGCGAACCATATGCAAGTACTGTAGGAATTTTGATATTTGTTCCTATCTGCCTTTTTCCTAGAGAAGTCACAAAAAGTGTTCACAACATGCTGGAACTCCCCTTACTACTAAACCTCTAAAATTAACAACCCAACCAAAGGGAGTTCACAGAGAAATAGGGGTCCTTGAGCATTGTTTCTGCCATATATTCCTGCCACACAAGTCAGTAAATAAATCTGAAAGTTTCAGCCGGGCAAATGATTGTGAATCACAGGAAACTTTAGAAAACTGTCCAGATGTTCCTTTACAGATACTGCCAATAAAGACACCTGCTTACTATAATTAGCAACAGATATTTAAAGCAACGTTTTCAATTTCAGTTTGCAAGAGATGAATTCCAACATTTTTATGCCTTCATTGTTCCTCCATTCTTGCTTGCACTGTGTGCACGCACAAATAAGAAAGGCTTAAAATCTTTTTTTTTAGGGGGGGGGAAGGGCAAAATTCATCTATTTAACAGTAATTTTCTTTCTCTGAAGTGTCTTCTGTTAGATATCTCATGCCACGTGATCCACTGAGACTGAACTACTTATCCTAATCTTTCCGTGACCGAAGTATATGCAGATATCTCCAAATCAATCATTTACTCCGACTGTCAGTTCTAAGGAAGATCAGTATGGCTCCGGATTTTTGGAGACCAGGACCACCACTGAAGGTTTACCTCCACATCATTGCAGCTATTAGTAGACAAGATAAGATAGACTAAAATTGCTTAAGGCATACTACAAGCTCCAGTTTCTCTGTGGACCTACACTACTTTCACAACATAATGCCAGCAGGTGGTGCTAACCACTCATGTCACCAGTTCTCCGGCCAACAGAAAGGATGCTAAGAAATTATAGTTCTGAATATTTAAGAAAAAAATGGCCATGTGGAATATTCTGCTCTTGTCTATTTACTATTCATACAAAAAAAAATCACTACACTTTTGTCAATCTAACATCCCAATGTGAAGGACCCACAAGACTTTCTTGTCTTTCGTTTCTCCTGCTCTCCATCTTGTTTTTTCTCACCTTGTCCTCCTGAAAATTACAGTATGTTGGAAAAGAGAAAAGGAAGATTGAAATACTTACCTGTAAAAAACAGTAAGGAAATTCAAAAATCAAGAAAATAGTTCTTACACTATGCAAGTTCTTCTATTGTGCTTGTGAATACAGCAACCAAATATGGCCCCAGTCACACATCATGGAAAACTCAGATGTGTTGTTGGTTCTCTCATCCTCTCTTTCAGCAGAGAGACAGGTGCACTGCTTGCTTTTGCTTTTGTAAGACTGTGAAGGGGCTCAGACATGTCCACAGAAGTTCACAGAAAACATTGTAACACCTGGCTGCCTCTTGCAAATCAAAAACAAGTGGAGAAAGCAGTGGAAAATGGAACTGGTTCCATCTGAAGACACAAAAAGTTCATTGTCACTAGCAGGATGCTAGCAGGGTCCCAGCACTCTATATTCCACAAAGCCAGGAGAAGGAACAGAAAAGGTTTTGGAAATGTTAGGCTATGTCACACAAGCTGAAATCTATGGGTAGAGGAGAATCAACACATAAAACCCTTCAGGAGGCCCAACAGGAAGAGTTGGTGCCAATATAAGGGATTTCACCTGAACAAGTGAGTTTTGTTAAATCATTTTAGATTTTTGGGGGTATGGCTAGGTATCAGGAAATGCCCTTGGAAAAGCCTAGGATAGGATAACGAGAAAGAGATCCCAAAACAGACCAGCTAGCACCCTTTCTGGGGCAAATTAAGCAATGATACTTCATGATGAGGGAATGAAGGACGAAAAGAACAGACTCCTCTCTCTACACCATAGACCCTTCTTAGCACTCTCATTTGCCAGCCTTTTGGAGACACAAACGTTATGAAAGGAAATCATCTCACTTAAAATTTGTGCATAGGCTCTGATGTAGTCATCTAGGCTCCTTCCATATTGAAAAGAGAAAGATGAGTACCTTCAAAGCAGATACATTTATCCCCATTAGCTATCTCTCTCTGAAGTAACTGGAGACCCTACCTGGTTAGATCAGATATCCAACTTTAAAAGACCAAAACCTGGCAAGATGAAACCCATTCTATCCTAACCTGTAGTTCACCCTAACTAACACAGAAAAGGCAGATGAAGAACCCTAGATGTTTTCTAGAATATGTCACATTCTCAAGCTAATTCTCTATAAAAGCAGGCTGCTACATTGTTGCTACTAGATTCAGTTACTGTTGCCGTGTTTTTAATCTGGAGCACTGAGTCACTACAGACAACCATTCTGAAATTCTGAAGAGCTCGCTCTGATGACAAACTACCACATTAGACAGTTTAAAAACTGTGGGCCACATTTCTGTATCACAGCTTGGTTAAGTTACATACAAAAATCTCTTTGATTTTGGTTAAGCCAATAATACAGCCAAGTTTTCCTCCCCAGCACATTGTTCCTGCAGACACTTGATTTTCAGAGATCTTCTTTCCAACCAGAACTACAAAGAACAGAAGGAAAAAAAAATTTATATGATAGCATCTGCCTGGACTGAGGGAAAGGACAGTCTTAGAGGAGCCTTCTGATATTTAAAAAGGAGTGGGGCCATTGACTGGTAACTTCTAAAAAGTTGCATCTGTTTTAAAAGACAACATCTGAATGCTTGGAAAATGAGAATAAATTTTCCAGCTAGGATTCCTAGGGGATAGAAAGAAAGGTTTCTTACACAAGTAAATTTGACTCTTTCAGCATGTAGCTTGTGAATATTCATGAGTGATTTGTATCCTTTTATGCTGATGAGATTCTAGTACAAAACTGAACTTAACTATATGAGTTTTCAGCCCAAAACATATGGGCTTTTAAAGACCACTCAAACTCTTCTGTAACATTTGCCAGAAAGCACTCCTAAAGAAACAGTCAAGGTGGCTTTCACTTTTATCTATGACTAGACTTTTCTGTTGATTCACACAGGTAATGATAACCAAATGTTATATGCTGTCATATACTTCATTAAGATCTGCTAGCAACTGAAAGGTTTCTACATTAACTACTACATCTGTTTTCTATTATTTGCTTTTCTCAACCCAAACAAGCAAGCAGAGCCTCCCAAAAATGCTAATGCAAAAGATACTGCAAGATCAGGTACCCAGGCCGTGAGGGAAAAAAACCCAACCTAGACTACTATCACCAGCTTCATTTTGTGAGGAGCTGGTGAAAGTTAAGATTTTGATGTAGCTATAGCTCTTTGAGTACTCGCTGGTTCTGCCATTTCCTTCTCCGTGAATGGTGTTAGGCCCCGATGAAACAGCCCCTTGCTGTCTTCCACACGTGCCCGCAAACCTTGTCTGGCAATTGCCAGTGCCTCTGTTGGCGGCTTCGCTTATTTCACAGCTAACATGTGCATCTAGGTACTTTGAAGAAAAGATTTAAATTGTTTTTGTAAGTGTCCAAATATAAGCACAACTAATCAACTTTAAAAAGGAGCCTTCCTATTAAAGCATGAGCTTTGCAAAGAAAATCAAAAGGAAAACATGCAACCACCTTATAAAAGACTATCAGTATTGCAATACAAATAGAGATTTTATTTTTTTTTCATCAGAAATAAGGCTCAGCTAAAGAATTTTCCTGACTCTCCAAAACATAAGGTCTTAAGTCAAGTCTGTCAGTCTACGATGGTTTTTATACCATTCACTTTCAGGGCTGACATACTTCATTTGGAGTCCATTTTGATAAAAGCCATATAGAGTTTATCTATTGAGTTAACATCCAGTGCTATCATTTTTCTGTGTAACTAAATGTCAGTGAGGAATAGAATCTAAAATTGGTCGGTAACTATGGCAACTAATGAGCCGTTCTAACTTGGAGTCCCCAAATCAGACATGTGACCATCAAGGGATTCATTCCAATTTTAAGATGCTGCTTTTCAGAGAAGAAAATATGCTGTTTCTTTTGCTGACATGCGTATTTGAGGTGTTAGCCTACAATCATGCTGGAGGGCTGGAGCAGATTCAGACAAACAAGGAAGAGAAAAACAGCATCTTTCTTACACTGGAAGGACAACTGGCCCAAATATTTGACTGATGTTAATCACTCAGGATAAAGACAAAGCCCTGAAAAAAACGGAAAAATCAGAGATGACAACAGTGTTTGGTATCGTAGCACTGGCAAACAAGACATAAGTTCAGTGATAAAACTTACGAGTACCGTGATTTTCATCTTTTAATTTCAACTTTTTAAGCTTCTAGGATCATGTAACTCAGGAGAATCATTTTAGGATACAGTCACGTTCTCATGATAAGTTTCAGTCAAAAACATATCTTCACATGCATACAAGAATAAAAATGAGGCCAAATCCAAAATTCTGGTAGGTGGGAAGCCCTATTTATTTCTTATGACAGTAACTCCCTTCTTCAAAGCTGTCCTAAAAAGGCCATGCCATGAAACTCTCTTAAACAGATCTCACAAAGACATGCTTACCTGTCAATCACAACCTTTTTACCAGGGGATAGTTATTATTTTGCTTCCTATTTGTTCCTGGAACAAATAGGTGTCCGTTGTAGGGTCATAGAAATGGAGTGAAGGAAGCGCCACTAGAAGTAGCTAAAGTCTCTCTCTGCCAGAAGGAGGGCTCTACAGAAAAGTTGTTTCATACACAAGTCCCTTTACAGCCTAAATAATCAGACAGCAACACCCTATCTTTTTCACAATTTGTATATATGCTGTACTACTACTTTTTTAATGGGTAAATTCTGTTCTTCTGTTTCTGTTTTAAGAGCTCTGGATCTCGATACTAGCAGGTAGTAGGAACAAATGACAAGAATCCATAGTATGAACAGTATATATACTGGAGATATTTTTCTTACAGCACTAGAAATAGATTTCATTTAGCTCCTTTGCTGCTCCAAAAAAGAAACACCTTGGCCAGATCATTTTAAGTATCATTGCTATTCAGACTTTCTGCAGAAGAAAAAAAAAGAAAAGGTCAAATAAACGAGTAAAGTCCAGATTAGAAGACAGGATGTTAGGTGTTAGTCAGATTTTCAGCAAGAAACTGGAAGTTTTCTTTTCTTTGAAGATTTTAAACCTGTTTATTAAACAAAGAAAAAATACCTTCACTAAAATATTTTGCCTGTGTGCGCAAACATTACCTCAAACTTACTTTGAATATTGGCTTCCTTGGGTAAGGAAAAATAAGATAGCATTAAAAAAATTTTTAACTCTAGAAACCATAATTGTCTTTGCCTTCTAAGTGAGACACATTCAAAACTGTAAAAAATAATTATGACTCTTAAATATTAGAACAATGGAAGATTATGAAAAAAAGACATCACAGAGAAAAAATGAACATAAACTCACAGCTTTGTCTGAAGAAAACAATAGAAGTAATATAAACACATAACAAAAGGAAACTATCAGCTTTTTTATGTGTATCTGTAAATATGCATAAGTCTCAGAGAAGCTTATTTAAAAACAGAACACTGCAGTAAATCTATGGAAAAAACAAAGGATGTTCAACAATGCAGTATGATTCTGCTGTACCAAACAAAGGCTATCTATGGGACTATGTACTTGTCTTTACATCTCATCAGATTTTTTTTTTAAGCAGTTAAGCCTTTGCATGACATATTAGTATTAGATATAATGATCACCAAGAGATGACATGGAGTTATACCAAGCTTGCCATCAGAATGCTCCACAGACCACACACAGGCGATTTATTGGAGAAAGAATAGACCTACACTAAGAACTTTTATCTAAATCTTTACTACCAAACTACAGTATTTTTAACAAAGAAGAATTAAAGACTTTTCTTCATGATGGAATCTGATGAGGCCACATACAGCTTAATTCCATTCAAACAGAAGTAATCTTCTGGTTCAACTAGAGTGTTTCCTATTCGTAAGGAAAATCTGGCCATTGAAGCAAAGCTCTAACTCAGGAGAAATAAGCAGGGAGGCAGAAAACTGAAAAGCAAGGAAGAAAGGGAAGAGAACCACTATCTCCTCAGATGTTCCTGATACATCCCAAGTGACAAGGTCACCATCATCAACAAAGGATTTGTAAGCAACATCAAGTGCAACATCCTATGTGCAGCAGGAAAAGCTATCACTAAAAGTGTTAGTAATAAAAGGCATGAGAAGACAGAAAAGAGAGGAAAGAAATCTCACACCTCTTCAAATTATTTTTTACCTAATTAATTCATGTTCATCAGATTTGGGCCAGCTCAGCAACAGGAATAATGGAAATGAATATCCTAGGGCTCTAAATAGAAAAAACTGTAAACCCAGTCCACCTACTAAGCAGCATCATGTCTTCATTACTTTACTGCTAAAAAAAAAGAAATCAGTAAAAACTTGCAAAGGCCCCCACACAAACAGTAAATATCATACTGTGATGTTGAGGAATAGATATAGCAGTATAGAGAAAAAGAACAGCTATGAATAAAAAATGCCTGAAAGACTGTTAAAGGCATAGGAAGATGGTTTCAACACAGCTAGTGCCTGTGTGGGTACTGCTAAAGGAGCAGCTGCAAGCAGCTTTCATCAGGAAATACTTCTCACCATTTCTTTTTCTTCCATCATCTTTTGTCACTTTTTGCTGTGCCATTACTTTCTGCGGGGAGCTTCGTCCAGAGCTGGGCTTTCCCGATTCGGTGGTGATGACGGAGCCGTTCTGGCTAGGTGACCTGCTGCAAGTAACCATGGCAACAAGGGAGAGTGTAAGTTCTCTATAAACCTCATTTCAAGGTTATTTCATTTACACCGTTTGCATCACTGAGTTTTCAAGCCTGATTTTGCACCAAAAGGAGATAGAAAATAAACTGCACAACAGAAACACAGTAGAAGCAGGAACACAGCGACAGTACTATGCAAATGTTACTTTTCAATTGGTTCAGGGCAGATAAACATCTTAGTGACAGCAGAACCGTTTGCTTCTCTTACACAACCCCACAACAACAGCAGAAACATTGCAAAGGACAAAAAATATTAATTCGGCATCATATATACAGCTAAAATAAAGTAGATCTTTGTTTTTATATATAGAACTACACTACTTCTGTTTTCCTCAATTATTTAGCTTGCATTTACACTCAACTGCTTTGTCAGTCATAATGCAAAATTCACTCACTTTACATACACACACTCACTGTGATAAGAAAATTCTTCTTTTTTCCTCTGCACATAATAAGGTTTAGCCGGTGCCATTGTTTACTGAAACATCTAAGAAAATACTTGTTTTACTCAGCCATTGTCTGTCCAGCTTGTTGCACAGAGACTGAGCCTTCCCCAAGGTGAGAAGGGAGGTCAGAGTAGAAAGGTTGCAAGTGCTCAGTATACTCTCCTTAGCCCAGCATAACTAGGCTGCTTCAGGAGAAAGCTCTCAGCAGAAGTCTGTTCCTTTTTAGAGGTGTAACTTATTCTATCTTAGTGCACAAGCTGGGAAAAGCAGGCCAAAGTAGAAAATGTTAGATCTGGTGCTACTCCACATCAAGATGTGGTACCACATTGTTCCTAGACACGAAACTGGCCACAACAGGATTGAAAAAAAATCTAGAGAATCTGTACAGTTATGCGTGCACCTATCTGAAATGAATTCTTCTGAACGGTCACAGTCAGTTAAGGATAATGTAAAGAGGCTGCATCTGAGAAAAAAATCTATTTAGTCATAAATACTTTCAGAAGTATTCATTCAAATCAAATTCTATTGCTGTCACAACTGGCTTTAAATTCAGAAAATGGTACTACAGCAAAACCATTGTAAAAACCTTCCTGCAAATTCGTGCCCATACTATACTGCCAGCCTGATTCAAAGTACTTCCAACTCAGATTGTCTTGCCTGAGCATTTACTGTGGCCAGAATAGGGAGGGTCAATGGAGAGAGAGTAATTCTTACAGACTCTCTTTTGAAGATAGCCTGAGTGCATATAAATATATACATAGATATACACATACATATATATTATTTGACACAGGCTCTTTCAAACTACAGGGCCTTAGGAGAACTCAGCATGCAACCAGCCTTTACTCAGTTTGGTGATTTCCTGTGAAATTCTATTAAGAACTGATACTCTTGAAAAATAGTACTTCTCCTCTACAAACTCTTCTATGCTAATGAGTAATCCCAGACCAATAAATAAATTCATCCACAGACAGATAAGCATTTGAAGAAAATCTGCTCCACTTGGGAACAGGAAAAAGAAACACAAATGGGTAGTTCACAGAATGATTTCTGCTACCACTAATCTAAATACTCATCTTTTTAAAGTGACCATCGCATCTATTAACTGCGAAGTTTCCTTCAGGGATAATATTAGAGGAGATATCCGGATCAGATACCAGCTGCTTCATGGCAGTATGATTTAAATTGACCTTTTCAGGCTGCAAAATAGCCTGGATGAAACAGCAAATACAAAAAGGTCATGAAATGTCTCGTCATCTTCCAAAACCATCACTTTCCATCCCTCAACCACACCTCACAGGAATCCCAGAAGAACAAAATTCTGCTTGTTCACACTCACTCAACTAGTCACTCTGAAGGAGGAACAACTACTGGCTTAGAAACGACCATTTAGAAACCTTTCATTTAGAAAGGCACCACAGAAAGGTTACAGGTTCAATACATTTTATAATGAGAATAACTTTCCTGTGAACTCCTGAATCAAGTTTGTTAATCAAAATTTGTTTAAGAATGTGCAGACTAAGTACAGGAGAATTTATGCACTCATCCAGAGAACCAAGTGAAGTGCTTAATCACTTCTGTAGAGGATTAATAGGCTGATTTACATTTCTTTGTGTGTATTTACCCATGGCTTTGGAGAGGCTTCAAATCATTTTAAAGAACAGCTCCCTCAGATTTACCCTGTAGGAGCACAGCCCTAGCACCTACAGCTAGTATAACAGTAATCTTCCACCGGAAGACTTTGAAAGGGACAAGTAGTTTAGTTTTTATGGACAATATAACCTACCCTCATGTTTCGAGGGCATAAGTGATCTTGGAGTGATACAGGCTCTCAGTGGAGCTATGTCAATTTACAATGGCTGAAGACCTTTTTTTTCAGTTCATCTGAGAAATGATCTATGCTCATGATCGACATCCAATGTTTAATTCAGACTCATTTATCCCATTTATCTTCTTTATACATACACAATCTGCAAAGACTTCACTATATTTTATCCTATATTTTTCAGCAAGCTTACACATCCAGTGTAGATCAACATTATGCCACGAATATCTGTGGAGGAACCATCTGCCACATACACAGCCCAGGTGCCAAATCCTGTAGTTTTTTCATAAACAACCAGCAGCATGCTCTCCATTCCATCCCTCTACTGAAATGCCTCACTCCATACCTTTTCCTTGTCTCATTGGATTTGGCAGTTTTAATGGTGCTCCCATCCTGAGTGATTTCTCTCTCCTGGGAGGCAGGAGCATCTCTAACTGGAAGTGGAAGTACGACAGTTTCTTGAGTTACAGGTAAAACCTCATCTTCAGCTCCTTGCTGACCTAAATGTTGCTTGGCATAGTCAAAGCCTTGCACTGGCTGCAAAAAAGTGGGAGAAAAAAATTTCCAAGATGCATCATATGTTAATACAGAATTTCTATTACTACTTCTTAACCTCTCTAACTGCATAAGCTACAGATAAAAAGCTATAGATTGTAATAGGAATACTCAGCAACAAAGTAACACTCTGATGAGATCTCCATTCTACGTATTTTAAACATGATTAATTACTATAAAATTGATCTTGGCTAACCTTTCTTCTTTGCCTTAAAATACACAGAAATTCCTTTCACAGACAATGGAATATTGAACATAAAGAATAATTAATGAGGGAGAAAGATAAGATCATACAGGAAACGGAAATCTTTCTCCATGAAAAAAAATCTTTTCTTTCCAAAGAGAACAGGATTAATTTATTTCAAATCAAGACAAAGTAAAAAAGGCAAGAACGGAAGTTTCATGGGAAGAATTCCCCAGAAATGGGTCACTTTAGAGGAGTGAAATTACATTACTCCTGCTTAGTCAGTTCCCCTCTGGGAAGGTTCCTATGGATTTCCCAAGTTTCTCTTGGGAAGTGGCATTAGGAGGAGCCCTGCAGCGGGCCGGTGGAGGCTATGCCCCCAGCGCCTCCTACCCCAAAGCCCTGCTGCTGTTCCCCAGCTGCCTCTGCAGGGAAAAAGCAGAACTAACAAATGCTTTCTAGGCACTGCAGCCACCAAATGGTGGACTCTCCTTACAGAGAAATTAAATCATTTAAACAAAATCTAACTGTCCAAACTGCATTTTCTGTCAAAAAAAAAAAAAAAAAAAAAAAAAAAGAAAAAAAGAAAGAAAAGAAAGAAAAAGAAAAAAGAAAGAAAGAAAAATTAAAGGAAATTCCTGACCACATTGAGAAAAAAACATGTAACATAAAAATCTAGAGGAGTTCTTGCTTTGCTAAATCCATTTAATTTATAAAAATATCAAGGGTGCCCTTCCTGGCATTAGCATTCTTCCTGAAAGAATTCTAAAAAGCATCACAGAACACAGCAAAACATGAGCAATGGTGATTTTAACTCTCAACTTCGTGCCAGAAAAACATTTCAGGAAACACACGTTACTGAATATTTTAGTTCTGGAAAAAATTTAGCCAGATAAAAATTTTGCTGACGCCATAGAAAAAAGAGGCTCTGAAAAAAGGCTCTGAAAAAAACCCCTCTCATTCTGTCCCTTATTAAATAAATCTGGGCTATAGCTATAAATACAGTTATATTTCATATGCAATTTCAGTCTGAAAAATCTGGGTCTTTTATTTTTAAAAAAATGCGTTCTACATCACATTCCCAGTCTCCTGTTTAAACCAAGGCTGATGATTTCTAACAAGCTGAAGTACCTCAGTAGTCATCTGATAAGCTGCTCCAATACATTAAGGAGATGCTAACGGGACTAATGCTGATCTGGAACAGCAGACGTCTCCACACATTACAAGGATGGGACTTTTCACGTATTAGAGAAACGCCAGTTCACCACCACGAGCCTACGGCAAACCCCGCTGCTGTCTGCCCCCGACAGCAGCCTTCTGCTCGCTCTCCACTCTGAAGGCAGCCCCCAACTCAGCTACGAGGGGAGGAAATGAAGAAAGGGGAACAGAAGGTCTGTGAAGGGCCGCTCGGAAGAGCTCCTGCATGCCATCCTTGATGCTAACCTTTCTAACCAACATAACGTTTTTAAATATTATCATCTATATTAATTGTTAGTCAAGGCCATCCTAGTTATTCTAGGCAACAAAACAGAAAAGTAGATTAAAGGCAGGTATTCCTCTACCCTTTCAAAATGGTAGAATAAGTTACAACGTATACTTCCTATCTTATTTAAAAGAATAAAACAAAACAGAAGCAAAATTCCACAAGCACGAGAACATGAGAATTTTTAGAGCTCTACTGAATTGCAGCTCTGACCTGCCAAAAAAAAAAAAAAAAAAAAAAAAAAACACATGAAATGAAGCTTTTTTTTAATGTAAGTTCTACTTACCACCACCATGTCTAGGAATAAACTGCATTAAAGGAAGAGCTGAAAAAGCCATCCTCATCAGCAGGCACACTGTCTTAAATAAGATTTGATCTTGGAACTCTGCTCAGTAAAAGGCCACAGGACCATCTGGTGGCTTTACCACCCTAAAGGAAACTGGCAAGGCTAAATCACGATCAGGCACTGCTATAACACACCCCACTGCAAAGATAGGTGTCCAGTAGGACCACAGTATTGAAAAAGGACAGAATTAGTGAGATTTAATATTGCTTTTGAAGTTATAAATGGATGATCAGACCTTTAAATTACATCGCCAGAAAAAAGGCAGAATGAATATAGGGAGTTATTTCTGGCACTTTTTCCTTGTAATGATGATGAAAAAGACACCAATATTAAAAAAAAAAAAAAAAAAAAAAAAAACAAAAAAAAAAAAAACAGCCTGTTTCTCTCTATATATGCCCATATACACATAGTTTCTCTGGCCTTTTTTTCTTGTGTCCTTTATCAAATTGATAGTGGTTGTTTTCTCATGGTATGCAGTATTTGCTTTTGCTTGAGGGACTTAGACTGCAGATCTTATCTCTATTTACCTGTAAGCTTATTCCCTTATGTTCTAAAAGAAAGGAAAGGTGACAAAAAAGATTACAGCTTTTAAAAAAGCATGCTGTGAATCACAAAGAGAGAGAAAAACTAACATCTACCCAAAACCTCAAAGTAAAACAGTATCTCAAAGTAAAAGCACTGCTGAAAGAACATTAAAATAAATTCCCATCAGAATTCCACCTCGTTGAATTTACACGTATTTAATTTTAGAATTTGTGAGTCAATTGAAAAAAACAGTAACAGTGCCTGTTCCCTTCAGCGTAGCATAGATATTACTGACTGCTAAATCAACTCAGTTCAGAATGTAACAGTTCCTAAGGATACTATAAACTACACTGTTCACAAGAGGTCATTTTTAAACTTTATTTATTTAGCCTTCAGTCTCTTACAACTAAAAGTCATTCCTATATTACCAAGCACAGGCAGCAATTCTGCTGTTATATTATATTGCCCGTCTGCAGAACGAGATTTAATGCTAAACAGTCCTTTACCCCTCTGTGCTGGGCTCATGCATCTAATCCCACCGAGAGAGGAGGGTCCCTGCGGCGATGTGGCAGGCAGCTCCCCCCTGCAAGGCGCTGCAGCGGCCCTCTGCTCGCAGCACCAACAGGACTGCAGCAAGAAACAGGCAGCTCCGCTCTGCTGGTTCCCTTGACACAAGACTTTTGAAGTCACAGCACATAAAACAGCACCACTAGAAACAGAAACAGCTGAAATCCACGTGTGCATGGGTCCCATAATGTTTTCTTTTCCTGTCTATTCAGTATATTGGATATTCAAAATATGGCAGAAAACTACTTCAATCACTCAACAGCAAATTCTGTTTCTAAAACTAAAAATCACTCTGCTGTAATTCCATTTACAGAACAAATTCAGCATTAATCAAGTAGTCTCAGGCACTTTTATAAGCAATGAAATATAATATATTAGTTTTAAATATGATGTAGCTACATCCTTATCAGTTATTTGTATTGCCAAACTGCATGAAATGCAGCAATTAGTTTTTATTGTTATTGCTCTTCCTGATACTAACGTTAGAATTAAAAACAAAATTATTCTCTTCAAAATGACCTTATTTTATTATCTTTCCAAAATACATTTCTTCACATTATTTTAAGTAAGATGCTAAAATGAGGAATGACAAAATCAGTCCATTCCCATCCTGCTCCAGAATTTATCTTCCACAGTACACAAATCAGTATACACCTTGAACAAGATCTGGTTGAACCTTTTTGATGGAGCTAGCTCTGTGAAAGTAAACTGTAATCAATTTTCCTTCTATTTTGAAATGCATCACATTCTATGTAGTGAATCAAATTGTGTTTTATGAATTCAAAAAATATGCCAAAATTGATCTGAAGGTAGAGCTATACTAGCATTTTAGTTTGGATCAGGAGTGCACTTTTGAAATGAATCTCCAAATTACCTCCACTGACCATGCTTTGGTTCACATAATACAGTGATCTCTGAGCTCATGGCTTTCCTTTCAGATTAAATTGAAATAGAAATGTGCTCCAGAAGAGCACCAACAGCATTCCAGTCACTATCAGGCACTCAGTCCCTGAAAACAGACTAGAGCAAGTCTTCAGTAAAATATCCTGAAATGAGTACAGAGTGGGTGCTAGGAGCTCAGCACCAATTGTGTTGTTCTACAGATCCAACTTCTATTTGACTACATTGCTTGCTAACATAAACATAGTCTGACTGAACAGGTTGCAGCCTGACCACATAAATTATAGACTGATTAAATCTAGTTTCTCAGGGAAAGTCAAAATTTGACTTTCTCTTTTTTTTGGAATGAAGACAACTGTGGAACACTGAAAGACATTAAAGTTCTTTCTCTGTTGTAGCGTCAACCAGCAGCCTTATTTTAAATCGCATCTTTTTTCTCAGGTAAAAAGCACCTGGTAATGACTGCCAGCTCAAAACAATGTACAAATTTAGTCCCACTTTGTCCTTTAGCTGGAACTAAGATGGTATATAAGAAGAATTAAGTGGTCTATGGTATTTGTAGTGGTTCCAAGCAAAGGATGATATGCATTTTAGAGGCTTCAGAGAGACTGTATATGATATCACTGCAGTGGTATTCATTTTTGTTGGTGTTTGTGATATTGCTTGTTTCACTTTTTCCAATCTAGTCTTAATACCAAGTTGATAACACAGGAAAAATGGATCAGCATATTGGAACTGAAATAGAATTGTCTTTTTTGTATTATTTTTGACCAGCTGATACAAATGTATGTTTTCAACTGCAACCAGCTACACCCACCCATCTGCTACTAACCTAAGATGAGGAGGAAAGAGCTGTCATATGAATTATGCCTTCCCTCAGCTCTCCCTCCCATCTACATTTTTTGGCGCAAGCAGCAGAGCTGAAATCACAAGAATCCTGCTGTCTACAGCAATAAGAAGCCAAAGAAAAATTTTATCATTTTATCCCATGCCAACAGAAAAGAGCAAAGACAACCAGAAGGAAGAAGAAACAGTATGATTTACATTTATATGCTTTGTAGGCTAAAAACTTCTAACTTCGGCTTGCCCAATCTAAGAGCTATTTAACAGCAATGTAGCCTGTTCCTTGAGAAGGTAAACTTTTTCTCATTATAGGGACAAATAAGTGTTCTGGAATATTTTTCTGTTAGAAAGAGAGAAACAAACTGGAGAGGTGCTTGATTTGCAAAAAATTCTTGTAATTGATATGGATTAGTAAGCATAAGGAAAATATGATTGTTTAAATACAACAATATTCACTAGTGAGTTAGAAAGTTCAAAGCTTCTAAAAGGGAAATAGCAGTGGGAAAAATTTTCTGAAAAATTCAAAGCATGTCTTTTCTGAATTACCAACTGGACAGGATGCTTCTCATTAGGACTAGGTCTGGACTGCTGCTGAATCACAGAACTTCACCTATAGTCACATGGAACATGAAGGAGAAGCTCAAGCTGTGGAACTGAGAATGAGGTCCTAAGGGAGAAATGTTATTAAAAAAAAGAGATAGGTGTGATACTCCGTTTCCTCATTTGCATCTCAACTTTATGAAGGAAGCAAATGCCCCAAATAAATCCAACTCAAACACTCTGAATAAAGCATACTTAGTCTTAATGGCTAAGTGCCTTACACCACTGCATAACAGCTATTCCATGTAGTAACAAGCTGTGAAGGAATTTGATGAGTCCTAAGGAAAACAGAAGGGTAACTACTGTGATAGGATACAGAAGTACAGAGTACAGAAGTACAAAAATCCAACTTGTGAGTAATGATCATCTGAATTCTAAATGTTCTTCAAATATATTAGCAAAGAATCTGTAGAATTAAAACTTCAGAAAACAAATAAATGCCTTGATCTGCAGATTAGTCACTCACTTTAGCTCTCTGAGGCAGGTTCATCATGGTATCTGGTTTGAAGTCACTCTTGTTTTTTCTGCACAGAACTGCCGTAATGATAATGATGATAACTGTAACCACAGCAATGGGAGCAAGCACTGCAGCAATGATCCACAGGTTGTTCGGTGGGTTTTTCACAACAGCTACAGAAAATTAGAGAATAACATTAGTATTCCTTTCTTTTACTGTGTAAGCAAGATGTATTCCAATTGCTTCCAACACAGTCTTCAACTGCCTCCAC